>NW_026775074.1:0-600000 GCF_963082965.1 Carassius carassius
CACAATGACTGCGGATCATCTGCAGACCACTTGCGGACCCCCACCCTGGGTCCCACGAACCCACTATTTGTCCATTTGACCATTATGTTCACACAATGACTGCGGATCATCTGCGGACCACTTGCGGACCCCCACCCTGGGTCCCACGAACCCACTATTTGTCCATTTGACCATTATATTCACGGAATGACCACGGATCACATCCGGAACATTTGCGGACATATCCAAAATTGTGGTGAATGTTAACCAAAATGTCACAGACTTTGCCAAGCTGTAACTCCGCCAAAACGGGGCCAAACTGCACCAAACTCGGGTCAGAGTAAGAACTCCAGAAGGCCTACCGAACACCGCTGCCCCCCCATCCATAACACCCCGGGGGCGGAGTTATGGCTCCCCACATTTTTGATAGTCAAATGGAAGGAAGAGTTCTAGCGACTTGAAACTTGGTGACTTGATAGCCCTCGAAGGGCCCTCTCTGAAGCCACCTCCCCCAAGTCGATAGACCCCCGGGGGCCAGAGATATGGACCCGCAAATGCAAAAAGTCCCAAAATTTGACCGGCCATAACTCACTCGGAAAGAAGGGAAACAACACCAAACTCTGGTCAAATTTAGACCTTTGGGAGCTCTATCCGACGACACCAGCCCCATGTTCCTATGACCCCGGGCGTCCGAGTTACGGCCCTCCAAAATGTGGGATTTGAACCGTTATAACTCAGGAACCGGACCACCCAGGAACTCGAGGGTGGTCGCATACGGTAGGTAATTTCAGCCCCGGGGTCCACCGCTTCGCGGAGATATTAGCAAGAAAATAGTACCATCCACCCCCCTCGCACCTACTCATCCATGCCGGCCAGGGTGCACCCTCCCCGGCTAGAGAAGGCAGCTCGAGGGGGGTGGAAGTCGGAAGAAAATTTTTTTTATGAGGCCTAGAGAAAACAGTTGTACTGTACTCAGGGCACTCAGAGGAATCCATTTTTGTAAGTTTTATCCCATAATACTGTAGAAATATGCATAGAAAAAACTGTTGGATTTTGGTTAATTTGCACCACAAATGTTGCAAGTCTTGCAGTATATTAAATAGCAATATTTTTTATTGTCAGTCTATTTCTCAAATCACTTCTAGTCTAATGAACTACACATGGGGCTATTTCATTTGTCACTTAACAGTTACTTTATTTGAAATCTTCCTAATTCCAATTTATCCATAATGTATTGTAAAATACGTTTTATAAAACAAGAGTGCACACTTTGCAGTCTATTTCTCATTCCACTTTTAGTCCAAACAACTTCAAATGGGACTATTTCCTTGGTCACTGACCAGTCAATTTCTCATTCCACTCATAGTCTAATGAACTACCTATGGCACTATTTCATGGATCACTTGCCAGTCTATTTCTCATTAATTTTCTAGTCTAATAAACTACATATGGCACTATTTCCTTGATCACTTGCCAGTCTATTTCTCATTCAAAACTTTTAGTCTAATAAACTACAAAAAGTACTATTTCCTTGGTCACTTACCAGTCTATTTCTCATTCCTTTTCTAGTCTAATAAACAATACATTTCACTATTTCAGTCTATTTCTCATTCAACTTCTAGTCTAATAATCAGTTTAACTGGTGATGATGATCGGCCTGAATAAGTTTGAAATAGAAGTGTATTAATGTGAAAACATATGGCACTATTTCATGGATCACTTGCCAGTCTATTTCTTATTCAAAACTTTTAGTCTAATAAACTACAAAAAGTACTATTTCCTTGGTCACTTACCAGTCTATTTCTCATTCCTTTTCTAGTCTAATTAACAATACATTTCACTATATCAGTCTATTTCTCATTCAACTTCTAGTCTAATAATCAGTTTAACTGGTTATGATGATCGGCCTGAATACATTTGAAATAGAAGTGTATTAATGTGAAAACATATGGCACTATTTCATGGATCACTTGCCAGTCTATTTCTCATTAATTTTATAGTCTAATAAACTACATATGGCACTATTTCCTTGATCCCTTGCCAGTCTATTTCTTATTCAAAACTTTTAGTCTAATAAACTACAAAAAGTACTATTTCCTTGGTCACTTACCAGTCTATTTCTCATTCCTTTTCTAGTCTAATAAACAATACATTTCACTATTTCAGTCTATTTCTCATTCAACTTCTAGTCTAATAAACTACATATGGCACTATTTCCTTGATCACTTGCCAGTGTATTTCTTATTCAAACTTTTAGTCTAATAAGCTACAAAAAGTACTATGTCCTTGGTCACTTACCAGACTATTTCTCATTCCTTTTCTAGTCTAATAAACAATACATTTCACTATTTCAGTCTATTTCTCATTCAACTTCTAGTCTAATAATCAGTTTACCTGGTTATGATGATCGGCCTGAATACATTTGAAATAGAAGTGTATTAATGTGAAAACATATGGCACTATTTCATGGATCACTTGCCAGTCTATTTCTCATTCATTTCATAGTCTAATAAACTACATATGGCACTATTTCCTTGATCACTTGCCAGTCTATTTCTTATTCAAAACTTTTAGTCTAATAAACTACAAAAAGTACTGTTTCCTTGGTCACTTACCAGTCTATTTCTCATTCCTTTTCTAGTCTAATAAACAATACATTTCACTATTTCAGTCTATTTCTCATTCAACTTCTAGTTTAATAATCAGTTTAACTGGTGATGATGATCGGCCTGAATAAATTTGAAATAGAAGTGTATTAATGTGAAAACATATGGCACTATTTCATGGATCACTTGCCAGTCTATTTCTCATTAATTTTATAGTCTAATAAACTACATATGGCACTATTTCCTTGATCCCTTGCCAGTCTATTTCTTATTCAAAACTTTTAGTCTAATAAACTACAAAAAGTACTATTTCCTTGGTCACTTACCAGTCTATTTCTCATTCCTTTTCTAGTCTAATAAACAATACATTTCACTATTTCAGTCTATTTCTCATTCAACTTCTAGTCTAATAATCAGTTTAACTGGTTATGATGATCGGCCTGAATACATTTGAAATAGAAGTGTATTTATGTGAAAACATCCTAATTTCAAGTTATTCAAAATATAGTAAAATATGTTTTTATTAAACATTTTATGTATAGAAATACTATATATTTATTATGTATTCATTACATATACCTTTTTATTTACACACACAATATATAAATATGTTTAAATTATTTTTATTACATGTAATATATATTTGTGTGTGTGTGTGTGTGTGTGTGTGTGTGTGTGTGTGTGTGTGTGTGTGTGTGTGTGTGTGTGTGTGTGAGTGTGTGTGAGTGTGTGTAAAGTAATGACACCTTAATTCAATTTCAAATATTTATTGAACTTTTTGTTTTGCAGACATTGTAAAGTCAAAATCAAAAATGCCTCAAAGTTCTGTACAAAAAAACACAATATATAAAAAGTATAATAGGAAACATGCATTATATAAGAAAAATAAAATAAATAAATAAACATGTTCAGAAAGATTCAGAGCAAACTGATATTAACCTTAACTATAACTATTTACAAAAAAAAGAAAAAAGAAAAATGGAACAGGCTATCAAAACAAATAAAAAGATAACCTTATTTTTTTATCGTAGAAATAAAAGGAGTAGAACAATTATCATAAAAAACATCAAAACAAACAATTTAAATAGCTACATAAATTATTTACGGGATTTTTTTTTAAATTTCTCCAGTCTCTTTTTTTACTTGCTGCACCAGCTTTTTAGACGCTATTTCCTGTGGTGATTTAAGTGGGGAGTTCTTCACCATCAGTCTGCGTCTGAGGACCATCTTCATTAATGTGCTTCTTTCCTTATAGAAATAATAAGAAAGGCAAAGTGTTAGTGAACATGTCTACTTGTCACAAACAGTTAAACCAATCCATGGGAAATTGTACTTACTGAAGCAGATTTCCCAGACTTCTGGCCTTCTTCGGCATCGGGAGGGCTGTCGGAGAGCGTTGGGCTGGTGGATGAGGACTTTTCCTCAGCTGGCATCTTGTGGGGTTTTGTCGTCTTTCTTCTCTTGGCACCTTGCTGCCTTGGACTATCAGCTTCCTCACCCACCACAGCTGTATCAAAGAGGCGACGGTGTTCTGCTGCCTGCTTTGCATTAAGGTTGAGGGCATAAAACCTGTCAGCTGTGGTGGTGTCGTGGCACATGAACTGTGCCACTTTGTGCCTATCTTCCGGGCAGTGAGTGTTCTTTGCCTTTTTGGAGAGAGAACAGCATAGGCAAAGAGTTAGAAAAAAACACACCAGAAACTCATAAAGCCGGGACAAGTACAGGAATGCTTACATGGGTGGCGATGGCAGTCCTCACATCAGTAAATGTGGGTGTGCCTGGTAACCCCATGCTCGCCCACGCATCCTGAAAATACTTGTTCAAGTTTTTGCAGGAGCTGGCCTTTGAGGTAAAGAAGAAATAGTTTGCAACTCGTCCCCCTACCAAGTTGGACCGGAGTGAAAGGAATTCCTCAAGCCACCCATACTCCTCCTGGTCCAGGGCCAGCTGGGCTGCACCAAAGGCCTGGTTGGTCTTGTGGGCTGATATCTTTAGAAACAGTGAGAAGTGGCATAAGCTGAGTTTTATTTTAAAGAAAACCATGTGGACAACGAGAGACAGAGAGAAAGAGAACCACTCACCTTAATGACAAAGTGGCCTTCTGTAGCTGTCGCACGGGCATCCTCCACCTCTTTAATTGTTACATTTTGGAACACCCCTCCACGGTGACCATAAATGCTGGCCCAGTAAGTGGTGAGGTGTCCATAAAAAGACCATTGGTCCTTTTTCTCAGGACTAGTCTTCAGACGATCTTCACAGAAAAAAAGAGAAGCATAAAGGATCACATTGATCGCCAAATAATGAGAGGAGAAAGGATTCAAAAACTTACCCAGAATCTCAGAAAAAAATTTTTTGGCAGAGTCCCGGCAAGCTCGCAGTGTGGCTTTAGGGATCAGGCGGGCCTCCTTGGCTTGTTTTACAGCCAGCTCGTGGACTGCCACGCTGCGCTTTACTGGGCGGGTCAAGTTCTGGATTTCCCTCCTAATCCCAATGAAAGCCACACGGGAGAGCCGGCATGTGGGCGGCGGGGTCTCATTAAGATATTTGAGGAACTGTGCCACATTTTTTAGGTAATGGTGCACAGTTGGCTCTGCAATGTTGCATTTCCTTAAAAAAGACAGCCAGGACCGGACCTTTGCCCTGTTGTCCAAAAACATCAAGCTGGCCAGATTGGTCTGGCCAGCTGACATATATTAAATAAAAAATTTTATTCTAAAAATCTTTGAGGACACATTATTTATTAATTTCGGAGTGGGGTTGATGCCCTCCCAGTGGGCCCTGGACTCCTCAATGAGCTGATCTGCAAAAAGAAAGCACAAGAGAAGGACCAGGTGAGTCAGGTCGATAACATAGAGGTAAACACTAACAAACATTATTATTATTATTATTATATTAAATTAAATTAAATTAAATATATAATAAAATTATATATATATATATATATATATATATATATATATATATATATATATATATACATAATATGTGTGTGTATATGTATAATTATATTACTATAATTTTCTAGTCTAATAAACTACAAATGGTACTATTTCCTTGGTCACTTATCAGTCTATTTCTCATTTCTCTTGTAGTCTAACAAACTATAAATGGGGCTATTTCCTTGGTTCACTTACCAGTCTATTTCTAATTCAACTTCTAGTCTAATGAACAACAAATGAGATTATTTCCTTGGTTCACTTACCAGTCTATTTCTCAGGTAACTTCTAGTCTAATAATCTACAAATAGGAGATTTATTAATGAAAGTTATTGTATGGTGTTATCAAAGTGACAAGTGTCATACTCACTTAGGGCTGGCACGTGGTCCGGAAAGGGGTATGGTGCATCGGAGGAGTGGGCCTTCTTTGAAGGCCCGGCGACCTCCTCCTCGGGTCCTGTGGCTGGCTCTGCCTCAGGCCTGGTGGCTGGCTCTTCATCTAGTCTGTCAACCTGCGACTCTGAGCACTCCTCCTCCCCAGGGCTGTTGAGGGCCGATAGCAGACTATGTGTTGCCCATGCAACCTGCCTAGAGGGGGTGGGATTTGACCGCTTCCTCAGCTGCCGGTACCGCCGTGAGAAGCTCTCCCAGAAGCAATGGATAGGAGAAGCTTGCGCTCCTTCACATTCCGCACCTTGTGAAAGACACGAAGGTGTTGGCTTAGCTGATTATAGCCACGAAAGCACAAGGGACAGTCGTCCAAAGCTATATCTACTTTTGTTAAAACACTAAAGGATGAATAGCAAAAGGATGAATGCAAGGGACACTGCCCAAGGATTGGTTACTTATATAACTTTTTAGGTCCCATTTGTAGTCTGTTAATACAACTTTGAGTCTAATACATTAGAGAGCACAATTTGCAGTCTATTTCTCATTACACTTCTAGTTTAATAAACTACAAATTTGACTATTCCTTTGATTCACTCACCAGTTTTTTTTCATTCTTTTTCTAGTCTAATAAACTACAAATGGGACTATTCCCTTGGATCACTTACCAGTCTATTTCTCATTCAACTTCTAGTCTAATAAACTACAAATAGTACTATTTCCTTGGTCACCTACCAGTCTATTTCTCATTCATTTTCTAGTCTGATAAACTACAAATATGACTATTTCCTTGATTCAGTTACCAGTCTATTTTTCATACCACCTCTAGTCTAAGAAACTACAAATGGAACTATTTTCTTGGTCACTTACCAGTCTATTTCTCATTCCACTTTTATTCTAATAAACTGTAAATTACCTTGGTCCCTTACCAGTCTATTTCCCATTCATTTTCTAGTCTAATGACTAATGACATCCACCCCCCTCGCACCTACTCATCCATGCCGGCCAGGGTGCACCCTCCCCGGCTAGAGAAGGCAGCTTGAGGGGGGTGGAAGTCGGAAGAAATTTTTTTTTTAAGAGGCCTAGAGAAAACACTTGTACTGTACTCAGGGCACTCAGGGAATCCATTTTTGTAAGTTTTATCCCATTATACTGTAGAAATATGCATAGAAAAAAGTCAGACCAGGGGGCCGTCTATCCGACGACACTAGCCCCATGTCCCTATGACCCCGGGGGTCAAAACGGCCAAAACGGGGCCAAACTGCACCAAACTCGGGACGGAGTAAGACCTCCAGAAGGCCTACCGAACACAGCTGTCCCCCCATCCATAACACCCCGGGGGGGCGAATTTATGGCCCCCCACATTTTTGATAGTCAAATGGAAGGAAGAGACCTAGCAACTTGAAACTCGGTGACTTGATAGCCCTCAAAGGGCCCTCTCTGAAGCCACCTCCCCCAAGTCCCCCGGGAGCCAGAGATATGGACCCGCAAATGCAAAAAGTCCCAAAATTTGACTGGCCATAACTCACTCGAAAAGAGGAGAAACAACACCAAACTCTGGTCAAAATTAGACCTTTGGGAGCTCTATCCGACGACACTAGCCCCATGTCCCTATGACCCTGGGGGTCCGAGTTACGGCCCCCCAAAATGTGGAATTTGAACCATTATAACTCAGGAACTGGACCACCCAGGAACTCGAGGGTGGTTGCATACGGTAGGCCCCTCGACCCTCTAGGGATCCCCCGAATTTCAGGTTCCACCGCTTCGCGGAGATATTAGCAAAAAAATAGTATCATCCACCCCCCTCGTACCTACTCATCCATGCCGGCCAGGGTGCACGCTCCCTGGTTAGAAAAGGCAGCTCGAGGGGGGTGGAAGTCGGAAGAAATTTTTTTATGAGGCCTAGAGAAAACACTTGTACTGTACTCAGGGCACTCAGAGGAATCCATTTTTGTATGTTTTATCCCATAATACTGTAGAAATATGCATATAAAAATGTTGGATTTTGGTTAATTAACCAAAATGTCACAGATTTTGCCAAGCTGTAACTCCGCCAAATCGTGTCCAAACTGCACCAAAATCGGGTCAAAGTCAGACCAGGGGGCCCTCTATCCGACGACACCTGCCCCATGTCCCTATGACCCCGGGGGTCAAAGTTACGGCCCCCCAAAATGTGGGATTTGAACCGTTATAACTCAGGAACCGGACCACCCAAGAACTCGAGGGTGGTCGCATACGGTAGGCCCCTCGACCCTCTAGGGATCCCCCGAATTTCAGCCCCGGGGTCCACCGCTTCGCGGAGATATTAGCAAAAAAATAGTACCATCCAACCCCCCTCGCACCTACTCATCCATGCCGGCCAGGGTGCACACTTCCCGGCTAGAGAAGGCAGCTCGAGGGGGGTGGAAGTCGGAAGAAAAATTTTTTATGAGGCCTAGAGAAAACAGTTGTACTGTACTCAGGGCACTCAGAGGAATCCATTTTTGTAAGTTTTATCCGATAATACTGTAGAATTTGCATAAAAATGAGCGTTGAATTTTGGCACACATGTGCACCACTTGTGGTGCGTATCTCGCTTTTCATTAAATAGCAACTGTATTTGCAACAAGGAATGAGATCTGCCATGCTGTGGTGTATTGCGAACTTTTTTCCTGATGCGCCCTCCTGGGGTCTTGGACTCTTCCATGAACGATGCACCCACCTGAGGTCTTTCACAGACGAGGTGATGCACCGAATCAGGTGTGTTTGGTTAAAGAGAGTCATCTAAAACCGGCGTTGGGAAGCCCCGGCCCATGAGCTTGGCAGTTTCCAGGCCAGTAACGGAAGGCACCCATCTTTCCTTTCCTGGAGGGGGGCTAACCGTTGGTGTGGACGGTAGAGACGCAAATCATACCTCTGGCTGACCGCCTGGGCCTTCATACTTACCTGGCAGGGGAGACACCATGATCAAGAAGGCGGTTCACCCAGGGCGAGGCTTGCCCATTGCACTCCGGCCATGCTGACCCCTGCGAATTCCCCAAATGCGGGAATCTCGACTGCATAATTTATGGAAGTGGGGGACTGCGTTCGCGCTCTCCCCTGAAATTGTTGGTGAAACAAAGCAGAAGAGGTTTTTTATGCGTTTTGCGTTTTTTTTTGCGTTTCAGAATGGGGAGTTCTGTCACATGCGTGGTATGTGTTGTGCGCCTGTGAAACAAAGTCAGTTACGCTCTTGAAAAATCGGACCCTGGTGGGTGGTTCAGTTCGAATATAGCACAGACCTTACTTTGAAAGTCGATTGGACTGACTGCAGCCTAGCTGTAGCTGTCTCCATGTTGTTTGGTTGTCCTTTTTCAATTGGTATTAGTTTTGTTGTCGCTTACAGCGCCACCGAGTGGCCTGTCGCAGCGCCCTTTTTCACCTGGCCTCTGACTGAGCCCCTGCACAGGTGTGCCGATTTGGGTGAAGGGATCTCATTCCT
This sequence comes from Carassius carassius, assembly GCF_963082965.1. NCBI lineage: Eukaryota > Metazoa > Chordata > Actinopteri > Cypriniformes > Cyprinidae > Carassius > Carassius carassius. Next base: position 9,369 of record NW_026775074.1, read on the forward strand.
TCCTGGAGTTATAGCCATTCGAGCCATCTTGGACACGCCACCTTAGCACGTTTTGAGGTCCCCTCGCCAAGGTGAATGAAAATTTCCACTTTTTTGGGATGATTATTGACAGGCAGACTCCAAAGAAGCTTTCTGTGCTGCTTTGGGTGGGACTGGGCCAAATACCTGGCGCTAGGTTGCAAAAGAAGGTTTTCGACAAAATCCCAAATACCCGAAAATTCCGTCAGAGCGATGAGCCAATCTGAGACCTGCGTCTGGTTCGGCTCGAGCCAAGGATTCCCATGACATAAGGCACGTGGCTCTGCGACGAACCGTTTGGGAATTACGAGCGATGCCGTACTTTCCGTCGCTGCAGTGCCAGCGTCAGGCCGAGCGTGACGAGGCCCGGTGACGTTGCAGACAGGGGAGGGTACTACCATCCCCCAGCGTTTTTAGGTCCCCCAGACTTACCAAAGCCGAGATGGGCATCGCCGTGTCCGGCTTCCTCCCCGCTGCGTCTTAGCGGCATCGCTTCTCGGCCTTTTGGCTAAGATCACGTATCTTGTCGGACGGTTGAGACTGCGATCGCCTCTTGGAGGTTTCCTGACTAGAGATCTTTTTATATCTTGAGTCACACAACTTCGAGAGGTACATTGAACTCTGCTGCTTCGGGCTAAAACAAGTTTTAAGGTAAGGTCTTTTAATTATTTATTTGGTTATTTATTATTGTATTTATTGTTGTTTTAAGTTTTTAGGCTGTTGGTGCCTCCACCATGTCGGCTGCCCGTGCCGGCGTGCGGAGGCACCACAGCGTGCATTTTTTATTCAGGCAGGTTGAGGGGAAGCTCTTTTGAATGTCACGTATGGACTTTTCCAGCAAGCTGATCCAAAAGACCTTAGCTTTTAGATCTGACGACCTGAATTGTTTGATGACTCTGCCCTTGAACAAAGGATTTGATGTTTAATCAAATTAAACAAACCGCTTCCCTGCTTAATGACTTTTGGCAAAGGTTTGATTCAGTTAAAGCCCAGTTCTCCATGTTCACTGTCGAGAAACTTTCTGATAACACACTTAAAACTGTGATTGTAAGAATGTTCAATGAAACAGTGACTGGAGATGATATTTATGTTTGGTTGGGTAGATTTTGCACTGTTCGAGGCCAGCCTGTCAAAGTGTTAGATGAAGATGGCATTTGGACATGCTTCTGGCGAATTCCCATTAAACAATGGGAAGACGCTGGGGGCTACCAGGGCCTGAAACATCTGCCTTCCATGATTGTGCTCTGAGAGAACAGAGGCTACATACCAAACTCTGCAGGAAGGGTTGCAGGTTTGGTCATCTCGCTGAAGCATGCCAAGAGTTAGTATGTGGGAAGTGTAGAGAAATTGGTCACAGTTTGATGATTGTACCAATGGCAGACGGTGCAATCTTTGTGGAGAAACAAACCACCTCTACAGAGACTGCCCTAAAAGTTTTGCCAACAAGCTCAAAATGGCCGCCCCACATGGGCAACAAACGAATGAACAAAGGAAAGAGGAGGCGGTCCCTGAGGTTTTGGCGGGAATTTCAAATTCCCAGCCGGCCTCAGAAATTGGGCAGGAAGGAGGAAGTGGGACGGCTACAGGGGCGGAGGCAACGGAACAGGAAATGGTCATGGAAGGAGAGGAAAGTGAGGAAAAAACAAATTCCTCACTAGTAACAGTTTCGGATGGGGTGCAGGAATCTACCGGGAGTGAGACAGAGTGTTCACTCCCTAACGCTCAGGTGCAAAAAAGACCTGCGGGGTCTCCTCTGATTGTAACGGAGGAGAAAAAATCTAGGGCAGCATATAAGCTTGATAGTTCTGATTCGGTAGATCTGGAGCGCATGTGGCCCCTAGAGTCCCCCAATGAGGTTTCCTTTTTGCACATTAAGCTAACAGCATCGTCGCCAAAGGAGCCACAAGAGGTTTCCTCTGTGGCCTCTGAAGCGACAGGCATTTGCCCTCCTGATCCCAGCTCGTCTGAGGAAAAGGAAAGGCAAATGCAACAAGATATAACATGATTTTAATCATATCTTTGTAGTCTTTTTACTGTCTTCTGTTTTAAATGTCTTATACCTTTTTAACCCTACTGCTCATGGCCCTCACCATCTCTACTATCAATGTAAGAAGTGTGAGGTCCACCATTAGAGCACAGAGTATTTTGTCCCTTTTAAAATCTTTTAAGTCAGATTTGTTTTTATTACAAGAGTGTTCTCTGCCCTTTTTAACTAGGTACAAGAAAATGGAGGAGCTATGGTCCGCAGGAGCCTCCATATGGAGCGGATCAAATTTTAACAAAAATGACGGAGTTGCGGTTTTAATTAATAATCCTAATATCTTGGTGAAGGGCAGCACTGTGGTGAGGCAAGGCCGGGCACTTTTAGTAAATCTGACCTTTTTAGACAGGGATTTTAATGTTCTTAATGTATATGGTTATGGAAAAGAATGAAAGATATGAGCTTTTAGAAGACTTGCAACCCCACATGCTAGGTAGGGCCCCCCTAATGGTAGCAGGGGATTTTAATTGTGTTTTATCCAAAACAGACAGGAAAAGGGTAGGGGAGGATTTTAGAGTGGACAAAACGTCGGTTTTATTGCAGGGTTTAGTCAGAGATTTTAATTTAGTCGACTGTTTTAAAATTTTGCATCAAAGAGAGGAGGGCTTCACCTGGTTCAGTGGTGATGGTGACAAAGCCTCTCGAATCGACTACGTTTTTACAAGGGACTGCCCGCCGACCGATGCTACATTAACCCCCCTCTTTTTCTCTGATCACATGATGCTGTCTTGCACCCTTTCACTGCCCATGGGTGTGACGGTAGGGGGAGGGCTGTGGAAGCTGAACTGTTCCCTGTTGGAAAACAAGGATATAGTTTTAGAATATATGGAACAGTTCAGCCAATGGCAGAACCTCCAAGACTTTTACGATACATGTGCACAGTGGTGGGAGATGGTAAAGGACCGGACAAGACAGTTTTTTAGAAAGATAGGGAAAGAAAAGAAGAGTAGGGAAAAGAAACGCATGTTGGGGTTCCAGAAAAGACTACAAAGGTATTTTAATCTTTTAAATAATGGTTTTGATTTTAACGAGGAATTCAGGAAGTAAAAAAAGAAATGTCAGTTTTAGCCAATATAGAAAGTAAAGGGGTCCTTTTAAGAAGTAAAGAGAGAGAAATAGAAGAAGGCGAAAAGTGTACCAGATATTTTTTTAAGAAAATAATAACAAGGGGTGGGGGGTTAACCAGGGTTAAAACAAGGGATAGGGAGGTTAACACAACAAAAGAGATTTTAGAGGATGTGGAAAAATTTTATGGGGCATTATATAGTTTTAAAAAGGTACACTTTGACACTGCAAAAGAAGTTTTACATTTTATTGAGGAAAGGGTTGACTGTCAAAATTAGATTTTAACCCAAGATTTTAACATCTTAGAAATCCAAAAAGCTCTTGGAGGTTTCAAGAAGGGGAAGTCCCCAGGAGTGGATGGACTTCCCCTAGAGTTTTATCTAACATTTTGGGACATTTTAGGACAAGAGCTTTTGACAGTTTTTAAAGAGTTTGAGACCCTCGACAGACTTCCAGACAGTTTTAGAATAGGGATAGTTTCTTTACTTCACAAAAAAGGTGACCGGACTGACTTAAAAAACTGGAGACCCATAACACTTTTAAATTTTGATTATAAACTTTTTAGCAAAATTTTAGCAACACGCATGTCAACGGCTTTAGAGGACGTGATTCACCCGGATCAAGCTTGTTCTGTGCCCGGAAGAAAGATAACAGACAGCCTAGTGCTGATCAGAGACGCCATCTGTTATGCGAGAGACAGAAATATTCGGCTAGTAGTCCTAAATTTAGACTTTGAAAAAGCATTTGACCGAGTCTCGCACCAGTACCTTTTTCAGGTACTGCAAAAAATGGGTTTTCCAAAGAGGTTTGTAGCCTGGGTGGGACTGCTGTACAAGGGACTAGTCAGCAAATTCCTTGTAAACGGGCATCTTTCCAAAACTGTGAACATACATGGACGATGTTACTCTTTTAACCACAGACATTTTATCTATACGAAGAGCACTGGACTTGACTGACTGGTACGGTCGGGCCTCGGGCGCCAAACTCAATAGAAACAAGTCTGAGGCCCAGCTCCTCGGGCCGTGGGGGGACGTGGACACAGGAGGACTTGATTTGGTTTTTAAAGACAACGATTTTAAAATTTTAGGTGTTAAATTTGATAAAGAGGGTGGAGGACGGGAAAGCTGGACTGACTTGCTAGGGAAAGTTAGGAAAAGACTAGGGTTTTGGGGACTAAGACAGTTGACGATTGAAGGTAAAATTTTAATTTTTAAATCTGTGATTTTACCTCTGATTTTACTTGTTTGTTCTGTTTTTAGCCCCCCTCGGCAGTTCCAGGTGAAACTGGAGAGGGCGGTGTTTTACTTCCTGTGGGGGTCCAAGTGGGAGCGCCTGAAGAGGGAGACAGTCAAGAAAAGGCCAGAGAACGGTGGAAAAGGCCTCCCAGACCCCCACCTGTTTTTAGGCAGCTGCTTCACCGCCCTGCACATCAGTTATGCCATGACCCCATCCAAAGAAAACAAGACGGCTGCAATGGCGCGATTTTGGATGGGGTCTTACCTAAGAACTTTGAAAATTTTACCAGTAGATTTGAAAACCCCAGTGTCTTTTAACTTGCCTAAAGAGTACAGTTTTATAAAAAAGTTTTTAAAGAAATACCTTTTAGAGAGTGAAGATGTCACCATTTTAACTAAACACAAGTCTCTCATTTCTGTTGTGCAGGACCGGGAACCGGTGAGTCCAGTTCCGGGCCTCACACTAAGTGAGGCCAAACAAGTTTGGCGGAATGCGGCTCACCCTGCTCTCCAGAACAGGCACAAGGACTTATCGTGGATGGTGGCTCATGAGATCCTCCCGGTCAGGGCGGTTATGCACTCCAGAGGCATGGCCAAAAACCCCATCTGCCCTCGGTCCGGCTGCAATTCCCCGGAGACCGTCCACCACCTGCTCTGGGACTGCAGCACTGCGCGGGCCCTGTGGGCCAAGACCGGCCCCCTGTATTTCCCGTGCCTACCAGCAGGTGGGGCCCAGTTCGGGTACCAGCTCGCCATCCTTGGGGTGGGCCGGGGCTTGAAGGACTTGACGGCACAGAAATTTACCTCGCTCTGGCTCACCCTCAACGTCATCAAGGATGCCATCTGGGCCACCAGAAACCTGCTGGTGGGGAAGCGCGTTACGGTAACCCTCAATGCATGCGAGCTAAAGGTAACATCAATGCTGCAGGGGTACCGGACGACGATATTCGGACTGGGGGGCCGGGGTCGCACAGAGAGGGTCCCGGCAGGCACCGACCCTGGCTGCCCGTAGATGCACCCTCACCATTCTGGCTACGGGAACAGCGGGCCAGCGGGCCGGAGGAGAGGGGATCTCCGCTGAGCCCGTAAAGTAGCATCTCATGTCCCTGTTCTGGAGAGTGGGGTGAAGACCGACTTGATAAGGACTCACCCCCGGTCTTGCACAACAGATGGTTTTTTTTATTGGTTTTTATCCAATAAATTGGTTTTTATTGTGTTTTATCAATAAAATTGGTTTTATTAACATGCATATGAGGCTTGTTTGCTTTTTTAAATTTGTATTTTACTTTTGAAACCAATCGCACCTTTTAAACACACCCCAAATTTGGCCTTTTAAAAACAAGCAAAACACTGTGGTTTTAATCAAATGTTTTTTAACAATGATTGTTTCTTTCATTTTACCATGTGTATTTATTATATATTATATGGCTTGTTTTAATGTGTGCTTGAAAAGAAAAATGTGTGTGAAAGTAAAAATGCAAATGGAAAAAATGTAACTCGTGACAATAAAACTTTTTTGAAAGAAAAAAAATCTGTTCTTATCAGTTTAATATCTGATACGTCCCCCATCCGGGGACTACATATTAAATGGATTTTTAGATCACGGAGCTGGAGCCGGGGCTTGCTCCGTCCACTCCAAGCATCGGCCTGGTATTGCAGTGTCTCCAGGAACGGTGTGCTTTCCCTTTTTGGGGATTGCCGTTTATTGTGTCGAATAGCAGAACAAGGAATGAGATCTGCCATGCTGTGGTGTATTGCGAACTTTTTTCCTGATGCGCCCTCCTGGGGTCTTGGACTCTTCCACGAACGATGCACCCACCTGAGGTCTTTCACAGACGAGGTGATGCATCGAATCAGGTGTGTTTGGTTAAAGAGAGTCATCTAAAACCGGCGTTGGGAAGCACCGGCCCATGAGCTTGGCAGTTTCCAGGCCAGTAATGGAAGGCACCCGTCCTTCCTTTCCTGGAGGGGGGCTAACCGTTGGTGTGGACGGTAGAGACGCAAATCGTACCTCTGGCTGACCGCCTGGGCCTTCATACTAACCTGGCAGGGGAGACACCATGATCAAGAAGGCGGTTCACCCAGGGCGAGGCTTGCCCATTGCACTCCGGCCATGCTGACCCCTGCGAATTCCCCAAATGCGGGAATCTCGACTGCATAATTTATGGTAGTGGGGGACTGCGTTCGCGCTCTCCCCTGAAATTGTTGGTGAAACAAAGCAGAAGAGGTTTTTTCCAGGTTTTTTTTTTTTTGCGTTTCAGAATGGGGAGTTCTGTCACATGCGAGGTATGTGTTGTGCGCCTGTGAAACAACGCTTTCACCGATTTTTACGCTCTTGAAAAATCGGACCCTGGTGGGTGGTTCAGTTCGAATATAGCACAGACCTTACTTTGAAAGTCGATTGGACTGACTGCAGCCTAGCTGTAGCTGTCTCCATGTTGTTTGGTTGTCCTTTTTCAATTGGTATTAATTTTGTTGTCGCTTACAGCGCCACCGAGTGGCCTGTCGCAGCGCCCTTTTTCACCTTGCTTCTGACTGAGCCCCTGCACAGGTGTGCCGATTTGGGTGAAGGGATCTCATTCCTTCCTGGAGTTATAGCCATTCGAGCCATCTCGGACACGCCACGTTAGCACGTTTTGAGGTCCCCTCGCCAAGGTGAATGGAAATTTCCACTTTTTTGGGATGATTATTGACAGGCAGACTCCAGAGAAGCTTTCTGTGCTGCTTTGGGTGGGACTGGGCCAAATACCTGGCGCTAGGTTGCAAAAGAAGGTTTTCGACAAAATCCCAAATACCCGAAAATTCTGTCAGAGCAACGAGCCAATCTGAGACCTGCGTCTGGTTCGGCTCGAGCCAAGGATTCCCATTACATAAGGCACGTGGCTCTGCGACGAACCGTTTGGGAGTTACGAGCGATGTCGTACTTTCCGTCGCTGCAGTGCCAGCGTCAGGCCGAGCGTGACGAGTCCCGGTGACGTTGCAGACAGGGGAGGGTACTACCATCCCCCAGCGTTTTTAGGTCCCCCAGACTTACCAAAGCCGAGATAGGCATCGCTGTGTCCGGCTTCCTGCCCGCTGCGTCTTAGCGGCATCGCTTCTCGGCCTTTTGGCTAAGATCACGTATCTTGTCAGACGGTTTAGACTGCGATCGCCTCTTGGAGGTTTCCTGACTCGAGATCTTTTTATCTTGAGTCACACAACTTCGAGAGGTACATTGAACTCTGCTGCTTCGGGCTCCAACACGTTTTAAGGTAAGGTCTTTTAATTATTTATTTGGTTATTTATTATTGTATTTATTGTTGTTTTAAGTTTCTAGGCTGTTGGTGCCTCCATCATGTCGGCTGCCCGTGCCGGCGTGCGGAGGCACCACAGCGTGCGCTTTTGTTTTAAAGAGGTGAATGGCAAGCTCCTAGGGATGTCACGTCTTGACTTCTCCAGAAAGTCCTTTTTTTTTTGGAGCGTCCATTCAGGTATAAGTTTGAGGGCTCGTCTACGTGGGTTAAGGGGACATGCGCGCTGACCCCAAAAAATTTTTGACGGACGCGGCGTCAAAAAGGCCAAATTTGAGGCCCCTACATGCCATTCAGCACTTCTCCATAGGGTGGCGCACGGAGCAGTACACCTCAGGTTTAAAACAGTGGCATTTACCCGAATGGGGGGTGTACGTTTTTTTTGCTCACGAAACCTATATTTGTCCATTTGACCTTTAAAGTTACAGAATGACCACGGAACCGATGCGGACCCCCGTCGGACCCCCAACCCGGGTCCCACGAACCCATTATTTGTCCATTTGACCATTATATTCACACAATGACTGCGGATCATCTGCAGACCCCTTGCGGACCCCCACCCTGGGTCCCACGAACCCACTATTTGACCATTATATTCACGGAATGACCACGGATCACATCTGGAACATTTGCGGACATATCCAAAATTGTGGTGAATGTTAACCAAAATGTCACAGAATTTGCCAAGCTGTAACTCCGCCAAAACGGGGCCAAACTGCACCAAACTTGGGTCAGAGTAAGACCTCCAGAAGGCCTACCGAACACCGCTGCCCCCCCATCCATAACACCCCGGGGGGCGGAGTTATTGCCCCACACATTTTTGATAGTCAAATGGAAGGAAGAGACCTAGCAACTTGAAACTCGGTGACTTGATAGCCCTCAAAGGGCCCTCTCTGAAGCCACCTCCCCCAAGTCGATAGACCCCCGGGGGCCAGAGATACGGGCCCGCAAATGCAAAAAGTCCCAAAATTTGACCGGCAATAACTCACCCAAAAAGAGAGGAAAAAACACCAAACTCAGGTCAAAATTAGACCTTTGGGAGCTCTATCCGACTACACCAGCCCCATGTTGCTATGACCCCGGGGGTCCGAGTTACATCCCCACAAAATGTGGAATTTGAACCGTTATAACTCAGGAACCGGAACACCCAGGAACTCGAGGGTGGTCGCATACGGTAGGCCCCTCGATCCTCTAGGGATCCCCCGAATTTTAGCCTCGGGGTCCACCGCTTCGCGGAGATATTAGCAAAAAAATAGTACCATCCACCCCCCTCATACCTACTCATCCATGCCGGCCAGGGTGCACCCTCCCTGGCTAGAAAAGGCAGCTCGAGGGGGGTGGAAGTTGGAAGAAAATTTTTTTATGAGGCCTAGAGAAAACACTTGTACTGTACTCAGGGCACTCAGAGGAATCCATTTTTGTAAGTTTTATCCCATTATACTGTAGAAATATGCATAGAAAAAATGTTGGATTTTGGTTATTTGGTAACCAAAATGTCACAGACTTTGCCAAGCTGTAACTCCGCCAAAACGGGGCCAAACTGCACCAAACTCGGGTCAGAGTATGTTGAATGTTGCAGAGAAATGTTGCAAGTCTTGCAGTATATTAATCAGCAATATTTTTTATTGTCAGTCTATTTCTCAAATCACTTCTAGTCTAATGAACTACACATGGGGCTATTTCATTTGTCACTTAACAGTTACTTTATTTGAAAACTTCCTAATTCCAATTTATCCATAATGTATTGTAAAATACGTTTTATAAAACAAGAGTGCACACTTTGCAGTCTATTTCTCATTCCACTTTTAGTCCAAACAACTTCAAATGGGACTATTTCCTTGGTCACTGACCAGTCTATTTCTCATTCCACTCATAGTCTAATGAACTACATATGGCACTATTTCATGGATCACTTGCCAGTCTATTTCTCATTCATTTTCTAGTCTAATAAACTACATATGGCACTATTTCCTTGATCACTTGCCAGTCTATTTCTCATTCAAAACTTTTAGTCTAATAAACTACAAAAAGTACTATTTCCTTGGTCACTTACCAGTCTATTTCTCATTCCTTTTCTAGTCTAATAAACAATACATTTCACTATTTCAGTCTATTTCTCATTCAACTTCTAGTCTAATAATCAGTTTAACTGGTGATGATGATCGGCCTGAATAAATCTGAAATAGAAGTGTATTAATGTGAAAACATATGGCACTATTTCATGGATCACTTGCCAGTCTAATTCTCATTAATTTTATAGTCTAATAAACTACATATGGCACTATTTCCTTGATCCCTTGCCAGTCTATTTCTTATTCAAAACTTTTAGTCTAATAAACTACAAAAAGTACTATTTCCTTGGTCACTTACCAGTCTATTTCTCATTCCTTTTCTAGTCTAATAAACAATACATTTCACTATTTCAGTCTATTTCTCATTCAACTTCTAGTCTAATAATCAGTTTAACTGGTTATGATGATCGGCCTGAATACATTTGAAATAGAAGTGTATTAATGTTAAAACATATGGCACTATTTCATGGATCACTTGCCAGTCTATTTCTCATTCATTTCATAGTCTAATAAACTACATATGGCACTATTTCCTTGATCACTTGCCAGTCTATTTCTTATTCAAAACTTTTAGTCTAATAAACTACAAAAAGTACTGTTTCCTTGGTCACTTACCAGTCTATTTCTCATTCCTTTTCTAGTCTAATAAACAATACATTTCACTATTTCAGTCTATTTCTCAATCAACTTCTAGTTTAATAATCAGTTTAACTGGTGATGATGATCGGCCTCCCCGGCTAGAGAAGGCAGCTCGAGGGGGGTGGAAGACGGAAGAAAAATTTTATTATGAGGCCTAGAGAAAACACTTGTACTGTACTCAGGGCACTCAGAGGAATCCATTTTTGTAAGTTTTATCCCATAATATTGAAGAAATATGCATAGAAAAAATGTTTGGTTAATTTCACCACATGTGGTGCATGTTAACCAAAATGTCACACACTTTGCCAAGCTGTAACTCCGCCAAAACGGTGCCAAACTGCACCAAAATCGGGTCAAAGTCAGACCAGGGGGCCCTCTATCCGACGACACCAGCCCAATGTCCCTATGACCCCGGGGGTCCGAGTTACGGCCCCGCAAAATGTGGGATTTGAACCGTTATAACTCAGGAACCGGACCACCCAGGAACTCGAGGGTGGTCGCATACGGTAGGCCCCTCAACCCTCTAGGGATCACCCGAATTTCAGCCCCGGGGTCCATCGCATCGCGGAGAAATTAGCAAAGAAATAGTACCATCCACCCCCCTAGCACCTACTCATCCATGCCGGCCAGGGTGCACCCTCCCCGTCTAGAGAAGGCAGCTTGAGGGGGTTGGAAGTCGGAAGAAAGATTTTAATATGAGGTCTAGAGAAAACAGTTGTACTGTACTCAGGACACTCAGAGGAATCCATTTTTGTAAGTTTTATCCCATTATACTGTAGAAATATGCATAGAAAAAAGTCAGACCAGGGGGCCGTCTATCCGACGACACTAGCCCCATGTCCCTATGACCCCGGGGGTCAAAACGGCCAAAACGGGGCCAAACTGCACCAAACTCGGGTCAGAGTAAGACCTCCAGAAGGCGTACCGAACACCGCTGCCCCCCCATCCATAACACCCCGGGGGGGCGGAGTTATGGCCCCCCACATTTTTGATAGTCAAATGGAAGGAAGAGACCTAGCGACTTGAAACTCAATGACGTGATAGCCCTCAAAGGGCCCTCTCTGAAGCCACCTCCCCCAAGTCGATAGACCCCCGGGGGCCAGAGATACGGGCCCGCAAATGCAAAAAGTCCCAAAATTTGACCGGCCATAACTCACCCAAAGAGAGGGGAAAAAACACCAAACTCTGGTCAATATTAGACGTTGGGGACCCCTATCCGACGACACCAGCCCCTTGTTCCTATGACCCCGGGGGTCCGAGTTACGGCCCCCCAAAATGTGGGATTTGAACCGTTATAACTCAGGAACCGGACCACCCAGGAACTCGAGGGTGGTCGCATACGGTAGGCCCCTCGACCCTCTAGGGATCCCCCGAATTTCAGCCCCGGGGTCTGCCGCATCGCGGAGAAATTAGCAAAAAAATAGTACCATCCACCCCCCTCGCACCTACTCATCCATGCCGGACAGGGTGCACCCTCCCCGGCTAGAGAAGGCAGCTCGAGGGGGGTGGAAGTCGGAAGAAAATTTTTTTTATGAGGTCTAGAGAAAACACTTGTACTGTACCCAGGGCACTCAGAGGAATCAATTTTTGTAAGTTTTATCCCATAATACTGTAGAAATATGCATATAAAAATGTTGGATTTTGGATAACTTCACCACATGTGGTGCATGTTCACCAAACTGTCACAGACTTTGCCAAGCTGTAACTCCGCCAAAACGGGGCCAAACTGCACCAAACTCGGGTCAGAGTAAGAACTCCAGAAGGCCTACCGAACACCGCTGCCCCCCCCCATCCATAACACCCCGGGGGCGGAGTTATGGCCCCCCACATTTTTGATAGTCAAATGGAAGGAAGAGACCTAGCGACTTGAAACTTGGTGACTTCATAGCCCTCGAAGGGCCCTCTCTGAAGCCACCTCCCCCAAGTCGATAGACCCCCGGGGGCCAGAGATATGGACCCGCAAATGCAAAAAGTCCCAAAATTTGACCTGCCATAACTCACTCGGAAAGAAGGGAAACAACACCAAACTCTGGTCAAAATTAGACCTTTGGGAGCTCTATCCGACGACACCAGCCCCATGTCCCTATGACCCCGGGCGTCCGAGTTACGGCCCCCCAAAATGTGGGATTTGAACCGTTATAACTCAGGAACCGGACCACCCAGGAACTCGAGGGTGGTCGCATACGGTAGGTAATTTCAGCCCCGGGGCAAACCGCTTCGCGGAGATATTAGCAAAGAAATAGTACCATCCACCCCCCTCGCACCTACTCATCCATGCCGGCCAGGGTGCACCCTCCCCGGCTAGAGAAGGCAGCTCGAGGGGGGTGGAAGTCCGAAGAAAATTTTTTTTATGAGGCCTAGAGAAAACAGTTGTACTGTACTCAGGGCACTCGGAGGAATCCATTTTTGTAAGTTTTATCCCATAATACTGTAGAAATATGCATAGAAAAAATGTTGAATTTTGGTTAATTTGAACCACAAATGTTGCAAGTCTTGCAGTAAATTAAATAGCAATATTTTTTATTGTCAGTCTATTTCTCAAATCACTTCTAGTCTAATGAACTACACACGGAGCTATTTCATTTGTCACTTAACAGTTTCTTTATTTGAAATCTTCCTAATTCCAATTTATCCATAATGTATTGTAAAATACGTTTTATAAAACAAGAGTGCACACTTTGCAGTCTATTTCTCATTCCACTTTTAGTCCAAACAACTTCAAATGGGACTATTTCCTTGGTCACTGACCAGTCTATTTCTCATTCCACTCATAGTCTAATGAACTACATATGGCACTATTTCATGGATCACTTGCCAGTCTACTTCTCATTCATTTTCTAGTCTAATAAACTACATATGGCACTATTTCCTTGATCCCTTGCCAGTCTATTTCTCATTCAAAACTTTTAGTCTAATAAACTACAAAAAGTACTATTTCCTTGGTCACTTACCAGTCTATTTCTCATTCCTTTTCTAGTCTAATAAACAACAAATTTGACTATTTAAGTCTATTTCTCATTCAATTTCAAGTCTAATAATTAGTTTAACTGGTGATAATCGGCCTGAATACATTTGAAATGGAAGTTTATTAATGTGAAAACATATGGCACTATTTCATGGATCACTTGCCAGTCTATTTCTCATTCATTTCATAGTCTAATAAACTACATATGGCACTATTTCCTTGATCACTTGCCAGTCTATTTCTTATTCAAAACTTTTAGTCTAATAAGCTACAAAAAGTACTGTTTCCTTGGTCACTTACCAATCTATTTCTCATTCCTTTTCTTGTCTAATAAACAATACATTTCACTATTTCAGTCAATTTCTCATTCAACTTCTAGTCTAATAATCAGTTTAACTGGTGATGATGATCGGCCTGAATAAATTTGAAATAGAAGTGTATTAATGTGAAAACATATGGCACTTTTTCATGGATCACTTGCCAGTCTATTTCTCATTAATTTTATAGTCTAATAAACTACATATGGCACTATTTCCATGATCCCTTGCCAGTCTATTTCTTATTTAAAACTTTTAGTCTAATAAACTACAAAAAGTACTATTTCCTTGGTCACTTACCCGTCTATTTCTCATTCCTTTTCTAGTCTAATAAACAATACATTTCACTATTTCAGTCTATTTCTCATTCAACTTCTAGTCTAATAATCAGTTTAACTGGTTATGATGATCGGCCTGAATACATTTGAAATAGAAGTGTATTTATGTGAAAACATCCTAATTTCAAGTTATTCAAAATATAGTAAAATATGTTTTTATTAAACATTTTATGTATAGAAATACTATATATTTATTATGTATTTATAACATATACTTTTTTATTTACACACACAATATATAAATATGTTTAAATTATTTTTATTACATGTAATATATATTTGTGTGTGTGTGTGTGTGTGTGTGTGTGTGTGTGTGTGAATGTGTGTGTTTGTAATGACACCTTAATTCAATTTCAAATATTTATTGAACTTTTTGTTTTGCAGACATTGTAAAGTCAAAATCAAAAATGCCTCAAAGTTCTGTACAAAAAAAACACAATATATAAAAAGTATAATAGGAAACATGCATTATATAAGAAAAATAAAATAAATAAATAAACATGTTCAGAAAGATTCAGAGCAAACTGACATTAACCTTAACTATAACTATTTACAAAAAAAAGAAAAAAGAAAAATGGAACAGGCTATCAAAACAAATAAAAAGATAACCTTACTTTTTTATCGTAGAAATAAAAGGAGTAGAACAATTATCATAAAAAATATCAAAACAAACAATTTAAATAGCTACATAAATTATTTACGGGGATTTTTTTTTAAATTTCTCCAGTCTCTTTTTTACTTGCTGCACCAGCTTTTTAGACGCTATTTCCTGTGGTGATTTAAGTGGGGAGTTCTTCACCATCAGTCTGCGTCTGAGGACCATCTTCATTAATGTGCTTCTTTCCTTATAGAAATAATAAGAAAGGCAAAGTGTTAGTGAACATGTCTACTTGTCACAAACAGTTAAACCAATCCATGGGAAATTGTACTTACTGAAGCAGATTTCCCAGACTTCTGGCCTTCTTCAGCATCGGGAGGGCTGTCGGAGAGCGTTGGGCTGGTGGATGAGGACTTTTCCTCAGCTGGCATCTTGTGGGGTTTTGTCGTCTTTCTTCTCTTGGCACCTTGCTGCCTTGGACTATCAGCTTCCTCACCCACCACAGCTGTATCAAAGAGGCGACGGTGTTCTGCTGCCTGCTTTGCATTAAGGTTGAGGGCATAAAACCTGTCAGCTATGGTGGTGTCGTGGCACATGAACTGTGCCACTTTGTGCCTATCTTCCGGGCAGTGAGTGTTCTTTGCCTTTTTGGAGAGAGAACAGCATAGGCAAAGAGTTAGAAAAAAACACACCAGAAACTCATAAAGCCGGGACAAGTACAGGAATGCTTACATGGGTGGCGATGGCAGTCCTCACATCAGTAAATGTGGGTGTGCCTGGTAACCCCATGCTCGCCCACGCATCCTGAAAATACTTGTTCAAGTTTTTGCAGGAGCTGGCCTTTGAGGTAAAGAAGAAGTAGTTTGCAACTCGTCCCCCTACCAAGTTGGACCGGGGTGAAAGGAATTCCTCAAGCCACCCATACTCCTCCTGGTCCAGGGCCAGCTGGGCTGCACCAAAGGCCTGGTTGGTCTTGTGGGCTGATATCTTTAGAAACAGTGAGAAGTGGCATAAGCTGAGTTTTATTTTAAAGAAAACCATGTGGACAACGAGAGACAGAGAGAGAGAGAACCACTCACATTAATGACAAAGTGGCCATCTGTAGATGTCGCACGGGCATCCTCCACCTCTTTAATTGTTAAATTTTGGAACACCCCTCCACGGTGACCATAAATGCTGGCCGAGTAAGTGGTGAGGTGTCCATAAAAAGACCATTGGTCCTTTTTCTCAGGACTAGTCTTCAGACGATCTTCACAGAAAAAAAGAGAAGCATAAAGGATCACATTGATCGCCAAATAATGAGAGGAGAAAGGATTCAAAAACTTACCCAGAATCTCAGGAATAATTTTTTTGGCAGAGTCCCGGCAAGCTCGCAGTGTGGCTTTAGGGATCAGGCGGGCCTCCTTGGCTTGTTTTACAGCCAGCTCGTGGACTGCCACGCTGCGCTTTACTGGGCGGGTCAAGTTCTGGATTTCCCTCCTAATCCCAATGAAAGCCACACGGGAGAGCCGGCATGTGGGCGGCTGGGTCTCATTAAGATATTTGAGGAACTGTGCCACATTTTTTAGGTAATGGTGCACAGTTGGCTCTGTAATGTTGCATTTCCTTAAAAAAGACAGCCAGGACCGGACCTTTGCCCTGTTGTCCAAAAACATCAAGCTGGCCAGATTGGTCTGGCCAGCTGACATATATGAAATAAAAAATTTTATTCTAAAAATCTTTGAGGACACATTATTTATTAATTTCGGAGTGGGGTTGATGCCCTCCCAGTGGGCCCTGGACTCCTCAATGAGCTGATCTGCAAAAAGAAAGCACAAGAGAAGGACCAGGTGAGTCAGGTCGATAACATAGAGGTAAACACTAACAAACATTATTATTATTATATTAAATTAAATTAAATTAAATATATAATAAACTATATTATACATATATATATATATATATATATATATATATATATATATATACATACATAATATGTGTGTGTATATGTATAATTATATTACTATAATTTTCTAGTCTAATAAACTACAAATGGTACTATTTCCTTCGTCACTTATCAGTCTATTTCTCATTTCTCTTGTAGTCTAACAAACTATAAATGGGGCTATTTCCTTGGTTCACTTACCAGTCTATTTCTAATTCAACTTCTAGTCTAATGAACAACAAATGAGATTATTTCCTTGGTTCACTTACCAGTCTATTTCTCAGGTAACTTCTAGTCTAATAATCTACAAATAGGAGATTTATTAATGAAAGTTATTGTATGGTGTTATCAAAGTGACAAGTGTCATACTCACTTAGGGCTGGCACGTGGTCCGGAAAGGGGTATGGTGCATCGGAGGAGTGGGCCTTCTTTGAAGGCCCGGCGACCTCCTCCTCGGGTCCTGTGGCTGGCTCTGCCTCAGGCCTGGTGGCTGGCTCTTCATCTAGTCTGTCAACCTGCGACTCTGAGCACTCCTCCTCCCCAGGGCTGTTGAGGGCCGATAGCAGACTATGTGTTGCCCGTGCAACCTGCCTAGAGGGGGTGGGATTTGACCGCTTCCTCAGCTGCCGGTACCGCCGTGAGAAGCTCTCCCAGAAGCAATGGATAGGAGAAGCTTGCGCTCCTTCACATTCCGCACCTTGTGAAAGACACGAAGGTGTTGGCTTAGATGATTATAGCCACGAAAGCACAAGGGACAGTCGTCCAAAGCCATATCTACTTTTGTTAAAACACTAAAGGATGAATAGCAAAAGGATGAATGCAAGGGACACTGCCCAAGCATTGGTTACTTATATAACTTTTTAGGTCCCATTTGTAGTCTGTAAATACAACTTTGAGTCTAATACATTAGAGAGCACAATTTGCAGTCTATTTCTCATTACACTTCTAGTTTAATAAACTACAAATTTGACTATTCCTTTGATTCACTCACCAGTCTATTTTCCATTCTTTTTCTAGTCTAATAAACTACAAATGGGACTATTCCCTTGGATCACTTACCAGTCTATTTCTCATTCAACTTCTAGTCTAATAAACTACAAATAGTACTATTTCCTTGGTCACCTACCAGTCTATTTCTCATTCATTTTCTAGTCTGATAAACTACAAATATGACTATTTCCTTGATTCAGTTACCAGTCTATTTTTCATACCACCTCTAGTCTAAGAAACTACAAATGGAACTATTTTCTTGGTCACTTACCAGTCTATTTGTCATTCCACTTTTAGTCTAATAAACTGTAAATTACCTTGGTCCCTTACCAGTCTATTTCCCATTCATTTTCTAGTCTAATGACTAATGACATCCACCCCCCTCGCACCTACTCATCCATGCCGGCCAGGGTGCACCCTCCCCGGCTAGAGAAGGCAGCTTGAGGGGGGTGGAAGTCGGAAGAAAAATTTTTTTATGAGGCCTAGAGAAAACACTTGTACTGTACTCAGGGCACTCAGGGAATCCATTTTAGTAAGTTTTATCCCATTATACTGTAGAAATATGCATAGAAAAATGTCAGACCAGGGGGCCGTCTATCCGACGACACTAGCCCCATGTCCCTATGACCCCGGGGGTCCGAGTTACGGCCCCCCAAAATGTGGAATTTGAACCGTTTTAACTCAGGAACTGGACCACCCAGGAACTCGAGGATGGTCGCATACGGTAGGCCCCTCGACCCCTAGGGATCCCCCGAATTTAGCAAAAAAATAGTACCGTCCACCCCCCTCGTACCTACTCATCCATGCCGGCCAGGGTGCACGCTCCCTGGCTAGAAAAGGCAGCTCGAGGGGGGTGGAAGTCGGAAGAAATTTTTTTATGAGGCCTAGAGAAAACAGTTGTACTGTACTCGGGGCACTCAGAGGAATCCATTTTTGTAAGTTTTATCCCATAATACTGTAGAATTTGCATAAAAATGAGCGTTGAATTTTGGCACACATGTGCACCACATGTGGTGCGTATCTCACTTTTCATTAAATAGCAACTGTATTTGCAACAAGGAATGAGATCTGCCATGCAGTGGTGTATTGCGAACTTTTTTCCTGATGCGCCCTCCTGGGGTCTTGGACTCTTCCACGAATGATGCACCCACCTGAGGTCTTTCACAGACGAGGTGATGCACCGAATCAGGTTTGTTTGGTTAAAGAGAGTCATCTAAAACCGGCGTTGGGAAGCCACGGCCCATGAGCTTGGCAGTTTCCAGGCCAGTAACGGAAGGCACCCATCCTTCCTTTCCTGGAGGGGGGCTAACCGTTGGTGTGGACGGTAGAGACGCAAATCATACCTCTGGCTGACCGCCTGGGCCTTCATACTTACCTGGCAGGGGAGACACCATGATCAAGAAGGCGGTTCACCCAGGGCGAGGCTTGCCCATTGCACTCCGGCCATGCTGACCCCTGCGAATTCCCCAAATGCGGGAATCTCGACTGCATAATTTATGGTAGTGGGGGACTGCGTTCGCGCTCTCCCCTGAAATTGTTGGTGAAACAAAGCAGAAGAGGTTTTTTTTGCGTTTTGCGTTTCAGAATGGGGAGTTCTGTCACATGCGAGGTATGTGTTGTGCGCCTGTGAAACAAAGTCAGTTACGCTCTTGAAAAATCGGACCCTGGTGGGTGGTTCAGTTCGAATATAGCACAGACCTTACTTTGAAAGTCGATTGGACTGACTGCAGCCTAGCTGTAGCTGTCTCCATGTTGTTTGGTTGTCCTTTTTCAATTGGTATTAATTTTGTTGTCGCTTACAGCGCCACCGAGTGGCCTGTCGCAGCGCCCTTTTTCACCTGGCCTCTGACTGAGCCCCTGCACAAGTGTGCCGATTTGGGTGAAGGGATCTCATTCCTTCCTGGAGTTATAGCCATTCGAGCCATCTCGGACACGCCACCTTAGCACGTTTTGAGGTCCCCTCGCCAAGGTGAATGGAAATTTCCACTTTTTTGGGATGATTATTGACAGGCAGACTCCAAAGAAGCTTTCTGTGCTGCTTTGGGTGGGACTGGGCCAAATACCTGGCGGCGCTAGGTTGCAAAAGAAGGTTTTCGACAAAATCCCAAATCCCCGAAATTCCATCAGAGCGACGAGCCAATCTGAGACCTGCGTCTGGTTCGGCTCGAGCCAAGGATTCCCATGACATAAGGCACGTGGCTCTGCGACGAACCGTTTGGGAATTACGAGCGATGCAGTACTTTCCGTCGCTGCAGTGCCAGCGTCAGGCCGAGCGTGACGAGGCCCGGTGACGTTGCAGACAGGGGAGGGTACTACCATCCCCCAGCGTTTTTAGGTCCCCCAGACTTACCAAAGCCGAGATGGGCATCGCCGTGTCCGGCTTCCTCCCCGCTGCGTCTTAGCGGCATCGCTTCACGGCCTTTTGGCAAAGATCACATATCTTGTCGGACGGTTGAGACTGCGATCGCCTCTTGGAGGTTTCCTGACTAGAGATCTTTTTATATCTTGAGTCACACAACTTCGAGAGGTACATTGAACTCTGCTGCTTCGGGCTAAAACAAGTTTTAAGGTAAGGTATTTTAATTATTTATTTGGTTATTTATTATTGTATTTATTGTTGTTTTAAGTTTTTAGAATGTTGGTGCCTCCACCATGTCGGCTGCCCCTGCCGGCGTGCGGAGGCACCACAGCGTGCGTTTTTTATTCAGGCAGGTTGAGGGGAAGCTCCTTGGAATGTCCCGTATAGCTGATCCAAAAGACCTTAGCTTTTAGATCTGACGACCTGAATTGTTTGATGACTCTGCCCTTGAACAAAGGATTTGATGTCAGTTTTAAAACCGCTTCCCTGCTTAATGGCTTTTGGCAAAGGTTTGATTCAGTTAAAGCCCAGTTCTCCATGTTCACTGTCGAGAAACTTTCTGATAACACACTTAAAACTGTGATTGTAAGGATGTTCAATGAAACAGTGACTGGAGATGATATTTATGTTTGGTTGGGTAGATTTTGCACTGTTCGAGGCCAGCCTGTCAAAGTGTTAGATGAAGATGGCATTTGGACATGCTCCTGGCGAATTCCCATTAAACAATGGGAAGACGCTGGGGGCTACCAGGGCCTGAAACATCTGCCTTCCATGATTGTGCTCGGAGAGAGCAGAGGCTACATACCAAACTCTGCAGGAAGGGTTGCAGGTTTGGTCATCTCGCTGAAGCATGCCAAGAGTTAGTATGTGGGAAGTGTAGAGAAATTGGTCACAGTTTGATTATTGTACCAATTTCAGACGGTGCAATCTTTGTGGAGAAACAAACCACCTCTACAGAGACTGCCCTAAAAGTTTTGCCAACAAGCTCAAAATGGCCGCCCCACATGGGCAACAAACGAATGAACAAAGGAAAGAGGAGGCGGTCCCTGAGGTTTTGGCGGGAATTTCAAATTCCCAGCCGGCCTCAGGGATTGGGCAGGAAGGAGGAAGTGGGACGGCCACAGGGGCGGAGGCAACGGAACAGGAAATGGTCATGGAAGGAGAGGAAAGTGAGGAAAAAACCAATTCCTCACTAGTAACAGTTTCGGATGGGGTGCAGGAATCTACCGGGAGTGAGACAGAGTGTTCACTCCCTAACGCTCAGGTGCAAAAAAGACCTGCGGGGTCTCCTCTGATTGTAACGGACGAGAAAAATCTAGGGCAGCATATAAGCTTGATAGTATCGATTCGGTAGATCTGGAGCGCATGTGGCCCCTAGAGTCCCCTAATGAGGTATCCTTTTTGCACATTAAGCTAACAGCATCGTCGCCAAAAGAGCCACAAGAGGTTTCCTCTGTGGCCTCTGAAGCGACAGGCATTTGCCCTCCTGATCCCAGCTCGTCTGAGGAAAAGGAAAGGCAAATGCAACAAGATATAACATAATTTTAATCGTATCTTTGTAGGCTTTTTACTGTCTTCTGTTTTAAATGTCTTATACCTTTTTAACCCTACTGCTCATGGCCCTCACCATCTCTACTATCAATGTAAGAAGTGTGAGGTCCACCATTAGAGCACAGAGTATTTTGTCCCTTTTAAAATCTTTTAAGTCAGATTTGTTTTTATTACAAGAGTGTTCTCTGCCCTTTTTAACTAGGTACAAGAAAATGGAGGAGCTATGGTCCGCAGGAGCCTCCATATGGAGCGGATCAAATTTTAACAAAAATGACGGAGTTGCGGTTTTAATTAATAATCCTAACATCTTGGTGAAGGGCAGCACTGTGGTGAGGCAAGGCCGGGCACTTTTAGTAAATCTGACCTTTTTAGACAGGGATTTTAATGTTCTTAATGTATATGGTTTTACGGAAAAGAATGAAAGATATGAGCTTTTAGAAGACTTGCAACCCCACATGCTAGGTAGGGCCCCCCTAATGGTAGCAGGGGATTTTAATTGTGTTTTATCCAAAACAGACAGGAAAAGGGTAGGGGAGGATTTTAGAGTGGACAAAACGTCGGTGTTATTGCAGGGTTTAGTCAGAGATTTTAATTTAGTCGACTGTTTTAAAATTTTGCATCAAAGAGAGGAGGGCTTCACCTGGTTCAGTGGTGATAGTACCAAAGCCTCTCGAATCGACTACGTTTTTACAAGGGACTGCCCGCCGACCGATGCTACATTAACCCCCCTCTTTTTCTCTGATCACATAATGCTGTCTTGCACCCTTTCACTGCCCATGGGTGTGACGGTAGGGGGAGGGCTGTGGAAGCTGAACTGTTCCCTGTTGGAAGACAAGGATATAGTTTTAGAATATAGGGAACAGTTCAGCCAATGGCAGACCCTCCAAGACTTTTACGATACACGTGCACAGTGGTGGGAGATGGTAAAGGACCGGACAAGACAGTTTTTTTAGAAAGATAGGGAAAGAAAAGAAGAGTAGGGAAAAGAAATGCATGTTGGGGTTGCAGAAAAGACTACAAAGGTATTTTAATCTTTTAAATAATGGTTTTGATTTTATCGACGAAATTCAGGAAGTAAAAAAAGAAATGTCAGTTTTAGCCAATATAAAAAGTAAAGGGGTCCTTTTAAGAAGTAAAGAGAGAGAAATAGAAAAAGGCGAAAAGTGTACCAGATATTTTTTTAAGAAAATAATAACAAGGGGTGGGGGATTAACCAGGGTTAAAACACGGGATAGGGAGGTTAACACAACAAAAGAGATTTTAGAGGATGTGGAAAAATTTTATGGGGCATTATATAGTTTTAAAAAGGTACACTTTGACACTGCAAAAGAAGTTTTAAATTTTATTGAGGAAAGGGTTGACTGTCAAAATGAGATTTTAACCCAAGATTTTAACATCTTAGAAATCCAAAAAGCACTTGGAGGTTTTAAGAAGGGGAAGTCCCCAGGAGTGGATGGACTTCCCCTAGAGTTTTATCTAACATTTTGGGACATTTTAGGACAAGAGCTTTTGACAGTTTTTAAAGAGTTTGAGACCCTCGACATACTTCCAGACAGTTTTAGAATAGGGATAGTTTCTTTACTTCACAAAAAAGGTGACCGGACTGACTTAAAAAACTGGAGACCCATAACACTTTTAAATTTTGATTATAAACTTTTTAGCAAAATTTTAGCAACACGCATGTCAACGGCTTTAGAGGACGTGATTCACCCGGATCAAGCTTGTTCTGTGCCCGGAAGAAAGATAACAGACAGCCTAGTACTGATCAGAGACGCCATCTGTTATGCGAGAGACAGAAATATTCGGCTAGTAGTCCTAAATTTAGACTTTGAAAAAGCATTTGACCGAGTCTCGCACCAGTACCTTTTTCAGGTACTGCAAAAAATGGGTTTTCCAACAAAGAGGTTTGTAGCCAGGGTGGGACTGCTGTACAAGGGACTAGTCAGCAAATTCCTTGTAAACGGGCATCTTTCCAAAACTGTGAACATACACAGTGGTGTCCATCAGGGATGTCCTTTATCTCCTCTCCTGTATGTGGCTTGTATCGAGCCACTGGCACAGATCTTGAGAAAGGATAAATGGGTCAAAGGACTGGACGTTCCTGGGACGGGTGGACTGACAGCGACTTGTGCCTTATACATGGACGATGTTACTCTTTTAACCACGGACATTTTATCTATACGAAGAGCACTGGACTTGACTGACTGGTACGGTCGGGCCTCGGGCGCCAAACTCAATAGAAACAAGTCTGAGGCCCAGCTCTTCGGGCCGTGGGGGGACGTGGACACAGGAGGACTTTAAAATTTTAGGTGTTAAATTTGATAAAGAGGGTGGAGGACGGGAAAACTGGACTGACTTGCTAGGGAAAGTTAGGAAAAGACTAGGGTTTTGGGGACTAAGACAGTTGACGATTGAAGGTAAAATTTTTATTTTTAAATATGTGATTTTACCTCTGATTTTACTTGTCTGTTCTGTTTTTAGCCCCCCTCGGTGGTTCCTGGTGAAACTGGAGAGGGCGGTGTTTTACTTCCTGTGGGGGTCCAAGTGGGAGTGCCTGAAGAGGGAGACAGTCAAGAAAAGGCCAGAGAACGTTGGAAAAGGCCTCCCAGACCCCCACCTGTTTTTAGGCAGCCGCTTCACCGCCTTGCACATCAGTTATGCCATGACCCCATCCAAAGAAAACAAGACGGCTGCAATGGCGCTATTTTGGATGGGGTCTTACCTAAGAACTTTGAAAATTTTACCAGTAGATTTGAAAACCCCAGTGTCTTTTAACTTGCCTAAAGACTACAGTTTTATAAAAAAGTTTTTAAAGAAATACCTTTTAGAGAGTGAAGATGTCACCATTTAACTAAACACAAGTCTCTCATTTCTGTTGTGCAGGACCGGAAACCGGTGAGTCCAGTTCCGGGCCTCACACTAAGTGAGGCCAAACAAGTTTGGCGGAATGCGGCTCACCCTGCTCTCCAGAACAGGCACAAGGACTTGTCGTGGATGGTGGCTCATGAGATCCTCCCGGTCAGGGCGGTTATGCACTCCAGAGGCATGGCCAAAAACCCCATCTGCCCTCGGTCCGGCTGCAATTCCCCGGAGACCGCCCACCACCTGCTCTGGGACTGCAGCACTGCGCGGGACCTGTGGGCCAAGACCGGCTACCCGTGTATTTCCCGTGCCTACCAGCAGGTGGGGCCCAGTTCGGGTACCAGCTCGCCATCCTTGGCGTGGGCCGGGGCTTGAAGGACTTGACGGCACAGAAATTTACCTCGCTCTGGCTCACCCTCAACGTCATCAAGGATGCCATCTGGGCCACCAGAAACCTGCTGGTGGGGAAGCGCGTTACGGTAACCCTCCATGCATGCGAGCTAAAGGTAACATCAAGGCTGCAGGGGTACCGGACGACGATATTCGGACGGGGGGGCCGGGGTCGCACAGAGAGGGTCCCGGCAGGCACCGACCCTGGCTGCCCGTAGATGCACCCAAACCATTCTGGCTATGGGAACAGCGGGCCAGCGGGCCGGAGGAGAGGGGATCTCCGCTGAGCCCGTAAAGTAGCATCTCATGTCCCTGTTCTGGAGAGTGGGGTGAAGACCGACTTGATGAGGACTCACCCCCGGTCTTGCACAACAGATGTTTTTTTTTATTGGTTTTTATCCAATAAATTGGTTTTTATGGTGTTTTATCAATGAAATTGGTTTTATTAACATGCATATGAGGCTTGTTTGCTTTTTTAAATTTGTATTTTACTTTTGAAACCGATCACACCTTTTAAACACACCTCAAATATGGACTTTTAAAAACAAGCAAAACACTGTGGTTTTAATCAAATGTTTTTTAACAATGATTGTTTCTTTCATTTTACCATGTGTATTTATTATATATAATATGGCTTGTTTTAATGTGTGCTTGAAAAGAAAAATGTGTGTGAAAGTAAAAATGCAAATGGAAAAAATGTAACTGTTGACAATAAAACTTTTTCGAAAGAAAAAAAATCTGTTCTTATCAGTTTAATATCTGATACGTCCCCCATCCGGGGACTACATATTAAATGGATTTTTAGATCATGGAGCTGGAGAGGGGCTTGCTCCGTCCACTCCAAGCATCGGCCTGGTATTGCAGTGTCTCCAGGAACGGTGTGCTTTCCCTTTTTGGGGATTGCCGTTTATTGTGTCGAATAGCAGAACAAGGAATGAGATCTGCCATGCTGTGGTTTATTGCGAACTTTTTTCCTGATGCGCCCTCCTGGGGTCTTGGACTCTTCCACGAACGATGCACCCACCTGAGGTCTTTCACAGACGAGGTGATGCATCGAATCAGGTGTGTTTGGTTAAAGAGAGTCATCTAAAACCGGCGTTGGGAAGCACCGGCCCATGAGCTTGGCAGTTTCCAGGCTAGTAACGGAAGGCACCCGTCCTTCCTTTCCTGGAGGGGGGCTAACCATTGGTGTGGACGGTAGAGACGCAAATCATACCTCTGGCTGATCGCCTGGGCCTTCATACTTACCTGGCAAGGGATACACCATGATCAAGAAGGCGGTTCACCCAGGGCGAGGCTTGGCCATTGCACTCCGGCCATGCTGACCCCTGCGAATTCCCCAAATGCGGGAATCTCGACTGCATAATTTATGGTAGTGGGGGACTGCGTTCGCGCTCTCCCCTGAAATTGTTGGTGAAACAAAGGAGAAGAGGTTTTTTCCAGGTTTTTTTTTTTTTTGCATTTCAGAATGGGGAGTTCTATCACATGCGAGGTATGTGTTGTGCGCCTGTGAAACAAAGTCAGTTACGCTCTTGAAAAATCGGACCTTGGTGGGTGGTTCAGTTCGAATATAGCACAGACCTTACTTTGAAAGTCGACTGGACTGACTGCAGCCTAGCTGTAGCTGTCTCCATGTTGTTTGATTGTCCTTTTTCAATTGGTATTAATTTTGTTGTCGCTTACAGCGCCACCGAGTGGCCTGTCGCAGCGCCCTTTTTCACCTGGCCTCTGACTGAGCCCCTGCACAGGTGTGCCGATTTGGGTGAAGGGATCTCATTCCTTCCTGGAGTTATAGCCATTCGAGCCATCTCGGACAAGCCACCTTAGCACGTTTTGAGGTCCCCTCGCCAAGGTGAATGGAAATTTCCACTTTTTTGGGATGATTATTGACAGACAGACTCCAGAGAAGCTTTCTGTGCTGCTTTGGGTGGGACTGGGCCAAATACCTGGCGCTAGGTTGCAAAAGAAGGTTTTTGACAAAATCCCAAATACACGAAAATTCTGTCAGAGCGACGAGCCAATCTGAGACCTGCGTCTGGTTCGGCTCGAGCCAAGGATTCCCATGACATAAGGCACGTGGCTCTGTGACGAACCGTTTGGGAGTTACGAGCGATGCCGTACTTTCCGTCGCTGCAGTGCCAGCGTCAGGCCGAGAGTGACGAGGCCCGGTGACGTTGCACACAGGGGAGGGTACTACCATCCCCCAGCGTTTTTAGGTCCCCCAGACTTACCAAAGCCGAGATGGGCATCGCCGTGTCCGGCTTCCTCCCCGCTGCGTCTTAGCGGCATCGCTTCTCGGCCTTTTGGCTAAGATCAAGTGTAGCGACGATTGCTATGTCGAGCGGAGATGGTACTTTGCCGACCATGATGGCGTGGTTGAAGAATACTGTACGGATTCAAGTGCTTCAGAATGCTGTCCGGTTTGTAAAGGAGAACTTCAGGAGGGAATTTGTGGTCGTGGACGTCTTGAAAGGAGTCTTCAATGTAGCAGCTTCTTCAGTGTTCTGTCTTCAGGATTTCACAGCACTAGGATTTATGGATCTGACCTTCTTCAATCTAACGGACTGTGTGAGTTTTTTTGAGTCTTGGGGGAAGAAAAAGCACAAGTTGTTGGAAGGATTGAGTTTGCACCCTTTGTTTGCACAGGATTACTTACCTCTCACAGTCCATCTGTATAATCCTTTTGTTGAG
Source organism: Carassius carassius (assembly GCF_963082965.1). Classification (NCBI taxonomy): domain Eukaryota; kingdom Metazoa; phylum Chordata; class Actinopteri; order Cypriniformes; family Cyprinidae; genus Carassius; species Carassius carassius. The sequence goes on from NW_026775074.1 coordinate 36,717, forward strand.
GATGTGGAGGTAATGACTTTCCTTGAGAGGCACTGTGAGGTTGTGAAAGGAGGTGAGCGTGTGAGGGATCGGTTTGGGATTTGGACTGGAAAGAGGCGTTTTTTTGTGAAGCTCCGGGTGGATTCAGCGGTCCCTGGAAGCCTGGTTCACCTACCAGGGTCCATTTCCATTGGGCCTAACAGGGGCTTTCTCTACTACCCTGGGCAGCCCGTGTATTGCAGGAGATGTGGTGGAGAAGGACACGTTAAAACAGACTGTGAAGGACAGCGCTGTCGGTTTTGTGGGAAGGCAGACCACGTTGCTTCGGCCTGCCCCGCACCAAAGCTTTGTAGCCTTTGCGGCAAGGCCGATCATCTTTACCGTACCTGTCCATCAAGAAACAAATCATATGCGAGCATATTGAAGGAAGGTGATGATCTGCAGGCGGACCTGGATGCCATTCTTAGCAGTCTACCAGCAGAAAGGGAGAGGCATCTTCAACAAGCGACAGGTGCGAGTGATCAGAGAAGTATGAGTGCATCAAGTCAGGAGTGTACTGGTATGAAGGAACAAGTGGATGGAGCCGTGGGGGATCTGAAGTGGAGGATGAATGTAACATACCTCCAGGACCAAACCTTTTGTAAGGTTTTCCGGGTATTATTTGCTGGGTGGTGTAATTTAAAAGGATTCTACCAGTCACATTCTGACTGGTGGGAAGGGGTGAAGGAGAGGATTAGGTTTTTTTTGCAGGGCATGGGGTTTAGCTTTGGGGCAGGCTAAGAGGAATCAAGTGCGTCAATGGACTAAAGAATTGCAAGTTTTATGCTCTCAAGGTCTATTGAGCACTGGTCAAGGGTGGAAGAAAGCCAAACTCTTGCAGGATTCTTTGAATGAACATTATAGAGGAGAAGCACAGAAGTTTGTTGTGCAGTCAGGTGTATGTCAGCGTGTGCTAGATGAAAGGCCTACAAAGTTTTTCTTTTCTACTGTGAAGAGCAGGCAGAAGCGTAGCAGTATGGAATGTTTAAATACAGAGAAGGGTAAGGTCTACTCAGTTGAAGGAATGCTGAAGGCTTCAGTTGCCTTTTATAAGGAGCTGTTTGCGAATAGAGAAGTAAGAGAGTCAACAGCGGAGGGGTTTTTAGAGGATCTGGACAGGACCTTGGATAAAGTGGAGGCAGGCAGGTTAGAGAAGGAGGTCACCTTGAAGGAAGTAGAGGTAGCAATTAAGTCCTTGAAGAGAGGCACGTCTCCAGGTGGTGATGGTCTACCGGCTGAATTTTATCAAGCTTTTTTGCCTTTAGTAGGCACTGAACTGATTAAAGTTTATCAGGAAAGTCTGGAAGTGGGGAAATTGCCTTTGTCTATGAGGAGGGGGTTGGTGACCCTCCTGCATAAGAAAAATAGTAAGGAGGATTTGGCAAATTGGCGGCCAATAACTTTACTTACTACTGATTATAAGATTCTGGCAAAAGTCTTAACCATACGGCTTAAGGGGGTGTTAGATTTGGTGGTTCATCCAGATCAAACTTGTGGGGTCCCAGGAAGATCAGGCAGCCTCAATTTAGTTTTGGTCCGGGACTTAATCAGTTGGGCTGAGCAACGTCAGCTTCCTTTGGCAATCCTGAGCCTTGACCAGGAAAAGGCCTTTGATAGGGTTAGCCATTCTTTTTTGTGGTCAGTGTTGGAGAAGCTTGGGTTTGGCCCAGGGTTCATAGCCTGGGTCCAGCTTTTGTATAGTGAGGCTTTCAGTCAGATTAGGATAAACGGGTTCTATTCTGAACCAGTGAAACAGTTGGGTGGTGTGAGGCAAGGGTGTCCTTTGTCACCCTTGTGTTATATACTGTCTTTAGAGCCTCTGATTAGTCGACTACGATTAAAAGCAGCTTTGACTGGTGTAGTAATGCCAGGTGGAGGAGGGTTAAGGCCAAAAGTGTTAGCTTACGCAGATGATATGACAGTCTTTTTGACCACTGAAAAAGATTTTGTAGTGACAGGAGATATTTTGCATAGTTTTTCAGAAGCCACAGGTGCCAAGATAAACGTCAGTAAATCTTCAGTGATGTTTGTAGGACGGTGGAGTAAGAGGACTGTGGTTCCAGGAGGGTATACCTTGTGTCAGGATGGCATTAAAATTTTGGGTGTTCGCTTTTTCAAGGTGAATAGTGCACAACAAAATTGGGAGGGGCTGTTGGAATCTTTACAGTCTAAAGTAAGCCGGTGGAGTGTTAGGGATCTGTCACTATGGGGTAGAGTACAGGTAGTGAAGGCAGATGTGTTGCCCAGTATTAACTATCTGGCTTATGTTTTTCCCCTACCTTTTTGGCAGGGGAGGAGAATGGAGAAGTTGATTTTTTCTTTTATTTGGAGAGGGAGGACTGAGCTAGTATCAAGAGCGCAGATGTTTCGTCCTCTGGGTGAGGGAGGCAGAGGGGTGCCATGCCTCCCTTGGAAGGTTACGGCTTTGTTTATTGCTTTTGCAGCTCGCCTAGTGGTACAGGCTCTAGAGCATAAAGCACATGTGTTGGCTCACTTTTGGTTGGGCTGGCCTTTGAGGCATTTAACAGGGTGGAGTAATAGGGTACCTTGGTCACTGGATAGGCCTGAACATTATAAAGTGGCGGCAGACATCATTAAAGGGAATCCTTGGTGCTTGGAAGAGTCACTGTTGTTAAATCATAGGAAGCTGTATGATAGGTTGAAGGAGAGCTCTGTTAAGGAAGCTAGAGAGGCAGGGCCTCCAATTGAAGTGAACTGGTTGTCCTTGCAACCAGATTATTTGGTAGGGAGGTGTAAGGATGTGAACTGGTTGGCAGCATTAGGGAGGCTTCCAGTACGGGAGCGTTTATATAGGCATGGTCAGGGCAGATCTCCTTTGTGCCCAGTGGGTTGCGGGGAAGAAGAGACAATTGAGCACGCCTTGTGGTCATGTCCAGGAGCAGTGGCTTTATGGAAAGCAGTCACTGGCTGGTGGAGAGAGTGGGGAGGACCATTGATTACCCGGGACTTAGTGTTGTATGGAGTAGGGTTGGGAAATATAGAGAACAATCAGAGAAGAGTAGTATGGGTTACTATCTCAGAAGGGAAGCGTATCTTATGGGACTGGCGACTAAGGTGCCTGAGGAAGCAGTTGCCTGGTTTAGAACCTCAAAAGTTATTTTCAACACTTTTGGCTAGTTTGGTGAAAGAGGTAAATGGGTATAAGGTCGTTCATGGGGACGAGGGGATGAGGGCTGTATGGGGGGGGCTCCCTCGGGTAGGGGTGGGATAAAGTCTTGGGTGTTAAAAATTTAGTACTGGTTATGAGGTTCTGATTGTAATGTGTTGTATCTTCACTTTATGAAATGATTTTTGAGTTCGGAATAATTTTTTAGTTCTGTAGGCTTGGGACATGTATGTTCAGAAAATATTGTATGCCTTTGTTGCAAGTGATTAATTTGTAAATTTGTATGAGTGTATGGATTTAAAGTGAAGTGAAGTGACATTCAGCCAAGTATGGTGACCCATACTCAGAATTTGTGCTCTGCGTTTAACCCATCCAAAGTGCACACACACAGAGCAGTGAACACACACACACACACTGTGAGCACACACCCGGAGCAGTGGGCAGCCATTTATGCTGCGGCGCCCGGGGAGCAGTTGGGGGTTCGATGCCTTGCTCAAGGGCACCTAGGTCGTGGTATTGAAGGTGGAGAGAGAGAGATTTATTTTTTTTTAATAAAAAAAAAAAAAAAATCTGTTCTTATCAGTTTAATATCTGATACGTCCCCCATCCGGGGACTACATATTAAATGGATTTTTAGATCACGGAGCTGGAGCCGGGGCTTGCTCCATCCACTCCAAGCATCGGCCTGGTATTGCAGTGTCTCCAGGAACGGTGTGCTTTCCCTTTTTGGGGATTGCCGTTTATTGTGTCGAATAGCAGAACATCTATATAAGATCTGCCATGCTGTGGTGTATTGCGAACTTTTTTCCTGATGCGCCCTCCTGGGGTCTTGGACTCTTCCATGAACGATGCACCCACCTGAGGTCTTTCACAGACGAGGTGATGCATCGAATCAGGTGTGTTTGGTTAAAGAGAGTCATCTAAAACCGGCGTTGGGAAGCACCGGCCCATGAGCTTGGCAGTTTCCAGGCCAGTAACGGAAGGCACCCGTCCTTCCTTTCCTGGAGGGGGGCTAACCGTTGGTGTGGACGGTAGAGACGCAAATCATACCTCTGGCTGACCGCCTGGGCCTTCATACTTACCTGGCAGGGGAGACACCATGATCAAGAAGGCGGTTCACCCAGGGCGAGGCTTGCCCATTGCACTCCGGCCATGCTGACCTCTGCGAATTCCCCAAATGCGGGAATCTCGACTGCATAATTTATGGTAGTGGGGGACTGCGTTCGCGCTCTCCCCTGAAATTCTTGGTGAAACAAAGCAGAAGAGGTTTTTTCCAGGTTTTTTTTTTTTTTGCGTTTCAGAATGGGGAGTTCTGTCACATGCGAGGTATGTGTTGTGTGCCTGTGAAACAACGCTTTCACCGATTTTTACGCTCTTGAAAAATCGGACCCTGGTGGGTGGTTCAGTTCGAATATAGCACAGACCTTACTTTGAAAGTCCATTGGACTGACTGCAGCCTAGCTGTAGCTGTCTCCATGTTGTTTGGTTGTCCTTTTTCAATTGGTATTAATTTTGTTGTCGCTTACAGCGCCACCGAGTGGCCTGTCGCAGCGCCCTTTTTCACCTTGCTTCTGACTGAGCCCCTGCACAGGTGTGCCGATTTGGGTGAAGGGATCTCATTCCTTCCTGGAGTTATAGCCATCTCGGACACGCCACGTTAGCACGTTTTGAGGTCCCCTCGCCAAGGTGAATGGAAATTTCCACTTTTTTGGGATGATTATTGACAGGCAGACTCCAGAGAAGCTTTCTGTGCTGCTTTGGGTGGGACTGGGCCAAATACCTGGTGCTAGGTTGCAAAAGAAGGTTTTCGACAAAATCCCAAATACCCAAAAATTTTGTCAGAGCGACGAGCCAATCTGAGACCTGCGTCTGGTTCGGCTCGAGCCAAGGATTCCCATTACATAAGGCACGTGGCTCTGCGACGAACCGTTTGGGAGTTACGAGCGATGCCGTACTTTCCGTCGCTGCAGTGCCAGCGTCAGGCCGAGCGTGACGAGTCCCGGTGACGTTGCAGACAGGGGAGGGTACTACCATCCCCCAGCATTTTTAGGTCCCCCAGACTTACCAAAGCCGAGATGGGCATCGCCGTGTCCGGCTTCCTGCCCGCTGCGTCTTAGCGGCATCGCTTCTCGGCCTTTTGGCTAAGATCACGTACCTTGTCAGACGGTTTAGACTGCGATCGCCTCTTGGAGGTTTCCTGACTCGAGATCTTTTTATATCTTGAGTCACACAACTTCGAGAGGTACATTGAACTCTGCTGCTTCGGGCTCCAACACGTTTTAAGGTAAGGTCTTTTAATTATTTATTTGGTTATTTATTATTGTATTTATTGTTGTTTTAAGTTTCTAGGCTGTTGGTGCCTCCATCATGTCGGCTGCCCGTGCCGGCGTGCGGAGGCACCACAGCGTGCGCTTTTGTTTTAAAGAGGTGAATGGCAAGCTCCTAGGGATGTCAAGTCTTGACTTCTCCAGAAAGTCCTTTTTTTTTGGGGCGTCCATTCAGGTATAAGTTTGAGGGCTCGTGTACGTGGGTTAAGGGGACCTGCGCGCTGACCCCAAAAAATTTTTGACGGACGTGGCGTCGATGTCTGCTGGACCGCGCCGGCCCACGGGAGACCCCTGACCGGCGCAGGAGGATCTGGACCCCCGAGGGGCCCCGCGGAAGCCCACCCAGATTTGAGGCCCCTACATGCCATTCAGCACTTCTCCACAGGGTGGCGCACGGAGCAGTACACCTCAGGTTTAAAACAGTGGCATTTACCCGAATGGGGGGTGTACGATTTTTTTGCCCACGAAACCTATATTTGTCCATTTGACCTTTAAAGTTACAGAATGACCACGGAACCGATGCGGACCCCCGTCGGACCCCCAACCCGGGTCCCACGAACCCATTATTTGTCCATTTGACCATTATATTCACACAATGACTGCGGATCATCTGCAGACCCCTTGCGGACCCCCACCCTGGGTCCCACGAACCCCGTATATGTCCATTTGACCATTATATTCACACAATGACTGCGGATCATCTGCGGACCACTTGCGGACCCCCACCCTGGGTCCCACGAACCCACTATTTGTCCATTTGACCATTATGTTCACACAATGACTGCGGATCATCTGCGGACCACTTGCGGACCCCCACCCTGGGTCCCACGAACCCACTATTTGTCCATTTGACCATTATATTCACGGAATGACCACGGATCACATCCGGAACATTTGCGGACATATCCAAAATTGTGGTGAATGTTAACCAAAATGTCACAGACTTTGCCAAGCTGTAACTCCGCCAAAACGGGGCCAAACTGCACCAAACTCGGGTCAGAGTAAGAACTCCAGAAGGCCTACCGAACACCGCTGCCCCGCCATCCATAACACCCCGGGGGCGGAGTTATGGCTCCCCACATTTTTGATAGTCAAATGGAAGGAAGAGTTCTAGCGACTTGAAACTTGGTGACTTGATAGCCCTCGAAGGGCCCTCTCTGAAGCCACCTCCCCCAAGTCGATAGACCCCCGGGGGCCAGAGATATGGACCCGCAAATGCAAAAAGTCCCAAAATTTGACCGGCCATAACTCACTCGGAAAGAAGGGAAACAACACCAAACTCTGGTCAAAATTAGACCTTTGGGAGCTCTATCCGACGACACCAGCCCCATGTTCCTATGACCCCGGGCGTCCGAGTTACGGCCCCCCAAAATGTGGGATTTGAACCGTTATAACTCAGGAACCGGACCACCCAGGAACTCGAGGGTGGTCGCATACGGTAGGTAATTTCAGCCCCGGGGTCCACCGCTTCGCGGAGATATTAGCAAGAAAATAGTACCATCCACCCCCCTCGCACCTACTCATCCATGCCGGCCAGGGTGCACCCTCCCCGGCTAGAGAAGGCAGCTCGAGGGGGGTGGAAGTCGGAAGAAAATTTTTTTTATGAGGCCTAGAGAAAACAGTTGTACTGTACTCAGGGCACTCAGAGGAATCCATTTTTGTAAGTTTTATCCCATAATACTGTAGAAATATGCATAGAAAAAACTGTCGGATTTTGGTTAATTTGCACCACAAATGTTGCAAGTCTTGCAGTATATTAAATAGCAATATTTTTTTATTGTCAGTCTATTTCTCAAATCACTTCTAGTCTAATGAACTACACATGGGGCTATTTCATTTGTCACTTAACAGTTACTTTATTTGAAATCTTCCTAATTCCAATTTATCCATAATGTATTGTAAAATACGTTTTATAAAACAAGAGTGCACACTTTGCAGTGTATTTCTCATTCCACTTTTAGTCCAAACAACTTGAAATGGGACTATTTCCTTGGTCACTGACCAGTCAATTTCTCATTCCACTCATAGTCTAATGAACTACCTATGGCACTATTTCATGGATCACTTGCCAGTCTATTTCTCATTAATTTTCTAGTCTAATAAACTACATATGGCACTATTTCCTTGATCACTTGCCAGTGTATTTCTTATTCAAACTTTTAGTCTAATAAGCTACAAAAAGTACTATGTCCTTGGTCACTTACCAGACTATTTCTCATTCCTTTTCTAGTCTAATAAACAATACATTTCACTATTTCAGTCTATTTCTCATTCAACTTCTAGTCTAATAATCAGTTTACCTGGTTATGATGATCGGCCTGAATACATTTGAAATAGAAGTGTATTAATGTGAAAACATATGGCACTATTTCATGGATCACTTGCCAGTCTATTTCTCATTCATTTCATATTCTAATAAACTACATATGGCACTATTTCCTTGATCACTTGCCAGTCTATTTCTTATTCAAAACTTTTAGTCTAATAAACTACAAAAAGTACTGTTTCCTTGGTCACTTACCAGTCTATTTCTCATTCCTTTTCTAGTCTAATAAACAATACATTTCACTATTTCAGTCTATTTCTCATTCAACTTCTAGTCTAATAATCAGTTTAACTGGTTATGATGATCGGCCTGAATAAATTTGAAATAGAAGTGTATTAATGTGAAAACATATGGCACTATTTCATGGATCACTTGCCAGTCTATTTCTCATTAATTTTCTAGTCTAATAAACTACATATGGCACTATTTCCTTGATCACTTGCCAGTTTATTTCTTATTCAAACTTTTAGTCTAATAAGCTACAAAAAGTACTATTTCCTTGGTCACTTACCAGACTATTTCTCATTCCTTTTCTAGTCTAATAAACAATACATTTCACTATTTCAGTCTATTTCTCATTCAACTTCTAGTCTAATAATCAGTTTAACTGATGATGATGATCGGCCTGAATAAATTTGAAATAGAAGTGTATTAATGTGAAAACATATGGCACTATTTCATGGATCACTTGCCAGTCTATTTCTCAGTAATTTTATAGTCTAATAAACTACATATGGCACTATTTGCTTGATCCCTTGCCAGTCTATTTCTTATTCAAAACTTTTAGTCTAATAAACTACAAAAAGTACTGTTTCCTTGGTCACTTACCAGTCAATTTCTCATTCCTTTTCTAGTCTAATAAACAATACATTTCACTATTTCAGTCTATTTCTCATTCAACTTCTAGTCTAATAATCAGTTTAACTGGTTATGATGATCGGCCTGAATACATTTGAAATAGAAGTGTATTAATGTGAAAACATATGGCACTATTTCATGGATCACTTGCCAGTCTATTTCTCATTCATTTCATAGTCTAATAAACTACATATGGCACTATTTCCTTGATCACTTGCCAGTCTATTTCTTATTCAAAACTTTTAGTCTAATAAACTACAAAAAGTACTATTTCCTTGGTCACTTACCAGTCTATTTCTCATTCCTTTTCTAGTCTAATAAACAATACATTTCACTATTTCAGTCTATTTCTCATTCAACTTCTAGTCTAATAATCAGTTTAACTGGTGATGATGATCGGCCTGAATAAGTTTGAAATAGAAGTGTATTAATGTGAAAACATATGGCACTATTTCATGGATCACTTGCCAGTCTATTTCTCATTCATTTTTATAGTCTAATAAACTACATATGGCACTATTTCCTTGATCACTTGCCAGTTTATTTCTTATGCAAACTTTTAGTCTAATAAGCTACAAAAAGTACTATTTCCTTGGTCACTTACCAGTCAATTTCTCATTCCTTTTCTAGTCTAATAAACAATACATTTCACTATTTCAGTCTATTTCTCATTCAACTTCTAGTCTAATAATCAGTTTAACTGGTTATGATGATCGGCCTGAATACATTTGAAATAGAAGTGTATTTATGTGAAAACATCCTAATTTCAAGTTATTCAAAATATAGTAAAATATGTTTTTATTAAACATTTTATGTATAGAAATACTATATATTTATTATGTATTTATTACATATACCTTTTTATTTACACACACAATATATAAATATGTTTAAATTATTTTTATTACATGTAATATATATGTGTGTGTGTGTGTGTGTGTGTGTGTGTGTGTGTGTGTGTGTGTGAGTGTGTGTGAGTGTGTGTAAAGTAATGACACCTTAATTCAATTTCAAATATTTATTGAACTTTTTGTTTTGCAGACATTGTAAAGTCAAAATCAAAAATGCCTCAAAGTTCTGTACAAAAAAACACAATATATAAAAAGTATAATAGGAAACATGCATTATATAAGAAAAATAAAATAAATAAATAAACATGTTCAGAAAGATTCAGAGCAAACTGACATTAACCTTAACTATAACTATTTACAAAAAAAAGAAAAAAGAAAAAAGAAAAATGGAACAGGCTATCAAAACAAATAAAAAGATAACCTTACTTTTTTATCGTAGAAATAAAAGGAGTAGAACAATTATCATAAAAAACATCAAAACAAACAATTTAAATAGCTACATAAATTATTTACGGGATTTTTTTTTAAATTTCTCCAGTCTCTTTTTTTACTTGCTGCACCAGCTTTTTAGACGCTATTTCCTGTGGTGATTTAAGTGGGGAGTTCTTCACCATCAGTCTGCGTCTGAGGACCATCTTCATTAATGTGCTTCTTTCCTTATAGAAATAATAAGAAAGGCAAAGTGTTAGTGAACATGTCTACTTGTCACAAACAGTTAAACCAATCCATGGGAAATTGTACTTACTGAAGCAGATTTCCCAGACTTCTGGCCTTCTTCGGCATCGGGAGGGCTGTCGGAGAGCGTTGGGCTGGTGGATGAGGACTTTTCCTCAGCTGGCATCTTGTGGGGTTTTGTCGTCTTTCTTCTCTTGGCACCTTGCTGCCTTGGACTATCAGCTTCCTCACCCACCACAGCTGTATCAAAGAGGCGACGGTGTTCTGCTGCCTGCTTTGCATTAAGGTTGAGGGCATAAAACCTGTCAGCTGTGGTGGTGTCGTGGCACATGAACTGTGCCACTTTGTGCCTATCTTCCGGGCAGTGAGTGTTCTTTGCCTTTTTGGAGAGAGAACAGCATAGGCAAAGAGTTAGAAAAAAACACACCAGAAACTCATAAAGCCGGGACAAGTACAGGAATGCTTACATGGGTGGCGATGGCAGTCCTCACATCAGTAAATGTGGGTGTGCCTGGTAACCCCATGCTCGCCCACGCATCCTGAAAATACTTGTTCAAGTTTTTGCAGGAGCTGGCCTTTGAGGTAAAGAAGAAGTAGTTTGCAACTCGTCCCCCTACCAAGTTGGACCGGAGTGAAAGGAATTCCTCAAGCCACCCATACTCCTCCTGGTCCAGGGCCAGCTCGGCTGCACCAAAGGCCTAGTTGGTCTTGTGGCTGATATCTTTAGAAACAGTGAGAAGTGGCATAAGCTGAGTTTTATTTTAAAGAAAACCATGTGGACAACGAGAGACAGAGAGAAAGAGAACCACTCACATTAATGACAAAGTGGCCTTCTGTAGCTGTCGCACGGGCATCCTCCACCTCTTTAATTGTTACATTTTGGAACACCCCTCCACGGTGACCATAAATGCTGGCCCAGTAAGTGGTGAGGTGTCCATAAAAAGACCATTGGTCCTTTTTCTCAGGACTAGTCTTCAGACGATCTTCACAGAAAAAAAGAGAAGCATAAAGGATCACATTGATCGCCAAATAATGAGAGGAGAAAGGATTCAAAAACTTACCCAGAATCTCAGAAATAATTTTTTTGGCAGAGTCCCGGCAAGCTCGCAGTGTGGCTTTAGGGATCAGGCGGGCCTCCTTGGCTTGTTTTACAGCCAGCTCGTGGACTGCCACGCTGCGCTTTACTGGGCGGGTCAAGTTCTGGATTTCCCTCCTAATCCCAATGAAAGCCACACGGGAGAGCCGGCATGTGGGCGGCGGGGTCTCATTAAGATATTTGAGGAACTGTGCCACATTTTTTAGGTAATGGTGCACAGTTGGCTCTGCAATGTTGCATTTCTTTAAAAAAGACAGCCAGGACCGGACCTTTGCCCTGTTGTCCAAAAACATCAAGCCGGCCAGATTGGTCTGGCCAGCTGACATATATGAAATAAAAATTTTTATTCTAAGAATCTTTGAGGACACATTATTTATTAATTTCGGAGTGGGGTTGATGCCCTCCCAGTTGGCCCTGGACTCCTCAATGAGCTGATCTGCAAAAAGAAAGCACAAGAGAAGGACCAGGTGAGTCAGGTCGATAACATAGAGGTAAACACTAACAAGCATTATTATTATTATTATTATTATATTAAATTAAATTAAATTAAATTAAATATATAATAAATTATATATATATATATATATATATATATATATATATATATATATATATACATAATATGTGTGTGTATATGTATAATTATATTACTATAATTTTCTAGTCTAATAAACTACAAATGGTACTATTTCCTTGGTCACTTATCAGTCTATTTCTCATTTCTCTTGTAGTCTAACAAACTATAAATGGGGCTATTTCCTTGGTTCACTTACCAGTCTATTTCTAATTCAACTTCTAGTCTAATGAACAACAAATGAGATTATTTCCTTGGTTCACTTACCAGTCTATTTCTCAGGTAACTTCTAGTCTAATAATCTACAAATAGGAGATTTATTAATGAAAGTTATTGTATGGTGTTATCAAAGTGACAAGTGTCATACTCACTTAGGGCTGGCACGTGGTCCGGAAAGGGGTATGGTGCATCGGAGGAGTGGGCCTTCTTTGAAGGCCCGGCGACCTCCTCCTCGGGTCCTGTGGCTGGCTCTGCCTCAGGCCTGGTGGCTGGCTCTTCATCTAGTCTGTCAACCTGCGACTCTGAGCACTCCTCCTCCCCAGGGCTGTTGAGGGCCGATAGCAGACTATGTGTTGCCCGTGCAACCTGCCTAGAGGGGGTGGGATTTGACCGCTTCCTCAGCTGCCGGTACCGCCGTGAGAAGCTCTCCCAGAAGCAATGGATAGGAGAAGCTTGCGCTTAGCTGATTATAGCCACGAAAGCACAAGGGACAGTCGTCCAAAGCCATATCTACTTTTGTTAAAACACTAAAGGATGAATAGCAAAAGGATGAATGCAAGGGACACTGCCCAAGCATTGGTTACTTATATAACTTTTTAGGTCCCATTTGTAGTCTGTTAATACAACTTTGAGTCTAATACATTAGAGAGCACAATTTGCAGTCTATTTCTCATTACACTTCTAGTTTAATAAACTACAAATTTGACTATTCCTTTGATTCACTCACCAGTCTATTTTTCATTCTTTTTCTAGTCTAATAAACTACAAATGGGACTATTCCCTTGGATCACTTACCAGTCTATTTCTCATTCAACTTCTAGTCTAATAAACTACAAATAGTACTATTTCCTTGGTCACCTACCAGTCTATTTCTCATTCATTTTCTAGTCTGATAAACTACAAATATGACTATTTCCTTGATTCAGTTACCAGTCTATTTTTCATACCACCTCTAGTCTAAGAAACTACAAATGGAACTATTTTCTTGGTCACTTACCAGTCTATTTCTCATTCCACTTTTAGTCTAATAAACTGTAAATTACCTTGGTCCCTTACCAGTCTATTTCCCATTCATTTTCCCCTCGCACCTACTCATCCATGCCGGCCAGGGTGCACCCTCCCCGGCTAGAGAAGGCAGCTTGAGGGGGGTGGAAGTCGGAAGAAAAAATTTTTTATGAGGCCTAGAGAAAACACTTGTACTGTACTCAGGGCACTCAGGGAATCCATTTTTGTAAGTTTTATCCCATTATACTGTAGAAATATGCATAGAAAAAAGTCAGACCAGGGGGCCGTCTATCCGACGACACTAGCCCCATGTCCCTATGACCCCGGGGGTCAAATTGGCCAAAACGGGGCCAAACTGCACCAAACTCGGGATGGAGTAAGACCTCCAGAAGGCCTACCGAACACCGCTGTCCCCCCATCCATAACACCCCGGGGGGGCGAATTTATGGCCCCCCACATTTTTGATAGTCAAATGGAAGGAAGAGACCTAGCAACTTGAAACTCGGTGACTTGATAGCCCTCAAAGGGCCCTGTCTGAAGCCACCTCCCCCAAGTCGATAGACCCCCGGGAGCCAGAGATATGGACCCGCAAATGCAAAAAGTCCCAAAATTTGACCGGCCATAACTCACTCGAAAAGAGGAGAAACAACACCAAACTCTGGTCAAAATTAGACCTTTGCGAGCTCTATCCGACGACACTAGCCTCATGTCCCTATGACCCCGGGGGTCCGAGTTACGGCCCCCCAAAATGTGGAATTTGAACCATTATAACTCAGGAACTGGACCACCCAGGAACTCGAGGGTGGTCGCATACGGTAGGCCCCTCGACCCTCTAGGGATCCCCCGAATTTCAGCCCCGGGTTCCACCGCTTCGCGGAGATATTAGCAAAAAAATAGTACCATCCACCCCCCTCGTACCTACTCATCCATGCCGGCCAGGGTGCACACTTCCCGGCTAGAGAAGGCAGCTCGAGGGGGGTGGAAGTCGGATGAAAATTTTTTTATGAGGCCTAGAGAAAACAGTTGTACTGTACTCAGGGCACTCAGAGGAATCCATTTTTGTAAGTTTTATCCGATAATACTGTAGAATTTGCATAAAAATGAGCGTTGAATTTTGGCACACATGTGCACCACATGTGGTGCGTATCTCACTTTTCATTAAATAGCAACTGTATTTGCAACAAGGAATGAGATCTGCCATGCTGTGGTGTATTGCGAACTTTTTTCCTGATGCGCCCTCCTGGGGTCTTGGACTCTTCCATGAACGATGCACCCACCTGAGGTCTTTCACAGACGAGGTGATGCACCGAATCAGGTGTGTTTGGTTAAAGAGAGTCATCTAAAACCGGCGTTGGGAAGCCCCGGCCCATGAGCTTGGCAGTTTCCAGGCCAGTAACGGAAGGCACCCATCCTTCCTTTCCTGGAGGGGGGCTAACCGTTGGTGTGGACGGTAGAGACGCAAATCATACCTCTGGCTGACCGCCTGGGCCTTCATACTTACCTGGCAGGGGAGACACCATGATCAAGAAGGCGGTTCACCCAGGGCGAGGCTTGCCCATTGCACTCCGGCCATGCTGACCCCTGCGAATTCCCCAAATGCGGGAATCTCGACTGCATAATTTATGGTAGTGGGGGACTGCGTTCGCGCTCTCCCCTGAAATTGTTGGTGAAACAAAGCAGAAGAGGTTTTTTTTGCGTTTTGCGGTTTTTTTTTGCGTTTCAGAATGGGGAGTTCTGTCACATGCGAGGTATGTGTTGTGCGCCTGTGAAACAAAGTCAGTTACGCTCTTGAAAAATCGGACCCTGGTGGGTGGTTCAGTTCGAATATAGCACAGACCTTACTTTGAAAGTCGATTGGACTGACTGCAGCCTAGCTGTAGCTGTCTCCATGTTGTTTGGTTGTCCTTTTTCAATTGGTATTAATTTTGTTGTCGCTTACAGCGCCACCGAGTGGCCTGTCGCAGCGCCCTTTTTCACCTTGCTTCTGACTGAGCCCCTGCACAGGTGTGCCGATTTGGGTGAAGGGATCTCATTCCTTCCTGGAGTTATAGCCATTCGAGCCATCTCGGACACGCCACGTTAGCACGTTTTGAGGTCCCCTCGCCAAGGTGAATGGAAATTTCCACTTTTTTGGGATGATTATTGACAGGCAGACTCCAGAGAAGCTTTCTGTGCTGCTTTGGGTGGGACTGGGCCAAATACCTGGCGCTAGGTTGCAAAAGAAGGTTTTCGACAAAATCCCAAATACCCAAAAATTCTGTCAGAGCGACGAGCCAATCTGAGACCTGCGTCTGGTTCGGCTCGAGCCAAGGATTCCCATTACATAAGGGTACTACCATCCCCCAGCGTTTTTAGGTCCCCCAGACTTACCAAAGCCGAGATGGGCATCGCCGTGTCCGGCTTCCTGCCCGCTGCGTCTTAGCGGCATCACTTCTCGGCCTTTTGGCTAAGATCACGTATCTTGTCAGACGGTTTAGACTGCGATCGCCTCTTGGAGGTTTCCTGACTCGAGATCTTTTTATATCTTGAGTCACACAACTTCGAGAGGTACATTGAACTCTGCTGCTTCGGGCTCCAACACGTTTTAAGGTAAGGTCTTTTAATTATTTATTTGGTTATTTATTATTGTATTTATTGTTGTTTTAAGTTTCTAGGCTGTTGGTGCCTCCATCATGTCGGCTGCCCGTGCCGGCGTGCGGAGGCACCACAGCGTGCGCTTTTATTTTAAAGAGGTGAATGGCAAGCTCCTAGGGATGTCACGTCTTGACTTCTCCAGAAAGTCCTTTTTTTTTTGGAGCGTCCATTCAGGTATAAGTTTGAGGGCTCGTGTACGTGGGTTAAGGGGACCTGCGCGCTGACCCCAAAAAATTTTTGACGGACGCGGCGTCGATGTCTGCCGGACCGCGTCGGCCCACGGGAGACCCCTGACCGGCGCAGGAGGATCTGGACCCCCGAGGGGCCCCGCGGAAGCCCACCCAAATTTGAGGCCCCTACATGCCATTCAGCACTTCTCCATAGGGTGGCGCACGGAGCAGTACACCTCAGGTTTAAAACAGTGGCATTTACCCGAATGGGGGGTGTACGATTTTTTTGCCCACGAAACCTATATTTGTCCATTTGACCTTTAAAGTTACAGAATGACCACGGAACCGATGCGGACCCCCGTCGGACCCCCAACCCGGGTCTCACGAACCCATTATTTGTCCATTTGACCATTATATTCACACAATGACTGCGGATCATCTGCAGACCCCTTGCGGACCCCCACCCTGGGTCCCACGAACCCCGTATTTGTCCATTTGACCATTATATTCACACAATGACTGCGGATCATCTGCGGACCACTTGCGGACCCCCACCCTGGGTCCCACGAACCCACTATTTGTCCATTTGACCATTATGTTCACAAAATGACTGCGCATCATCTGCGGACCACTTGCGGACCCCCACCCTGGGTCCCACGAACCCACTATTTGTCCATTTGACCATTATATTCACGGAATGACCACGGATCACATCCGGAACATTTGCGGACATATCCAAAATTGTGGTGAATGTTAACCAAAATGTCACAGATTTTGCCAAGCTGTAACTCTGCCAAAACGGGGCCAAACTGCACCAAACTCGGGTCAGAGTAAGACCTCCAGAAGGCCTACCGAACACCGCTGCCCCCCCATCCATAACACCCCGGGGGGCGAAGTTATTGCCCCACACATTTTTAATAGTCAAATGGAAGGAAGAGACCTAGCAACTTGAAACTCTGGGACTTGATAGCCCTCAAAGGGCCCTCTCTGAAGCCACCTCCCCCAAGTCGATAGACCCCCGGGGGCCAGAGATACGGGCCCGCAAATGCAAAAAGTCCCAAAATTTGACCGGCAATAACTCACCCAAAAAGAGAGGAAAAAACACCAAACTCAGGTCAAAATTAGACCTTTGGGAGCTCTATCCGACTACACCAGCCCCATGTTCCTATGACCCCGGGGGTCCGAGTTACGGCCCCACAAAATGTGAAGTGAAGTGAAGTGAAGTGACATTCAGCCAAGTATGGTGACCCATACTCGGAATTTGTGCTCTGCGTTTAACCCATCCAAAGTGCACACACACAGAGCAGTGAACACACACACACACACTGTGAGCACACACCCGGAGCAGTGGGCAGCCATATATGCTGCGGCGCCCGGGGAGCAGTTGGGGGTTCGATGCCTTGCTCAAGGGCACCTAAGTCATGTTATTGAAGGTGGAGAGAGAACTGTACATGCACTCCCCCCACCCACAATTCCTGCCAGCCCGGGACTCGAACTCACAACCTTTCGATTGGGAGTCCGACTCTCTAACCATTAGGCCACGACTTCCCCAAAATGTGGAATTTGAACCGTTATAACTCAGGAACCGGAACACCCAGGAACTCGAGGGTGGTCGCATACGGTAGGCCCCTCGATCCTCTAGGGATCCCCCGAATTTTAGCCTCGGGGTCCACCGCTTCGCGGAGATATTAGCAAAAAATAGTACCATCCACCCCCCTTATACCTACTCATCCATGCCGGCCAGGGTGCACCCTCCCTGGCTAGAAAAGGCAGCTCGAGGGGGTGGAAGTCGGAAGAAAATTTTTTTATGAGGCCTAGAGAAAACACTTGTACTGTACTCAGGGCACTCAGAGGAATCCGTTTTTGTAAGTTTTATCCCATTATACTGTAGAAATATGCATAGAAAAAATTTTGGATTTTGGTTATTTGGTAACCAAAATGTCACAGACTTTGCCAAGCTGTAACTCCGCCAAAACGGGGCCAAACTGCACCAAACTCGGGTCAGAGTAAGAACTCCAGAAGGCCTACCGAACACCGCTGCCCCCCCCATCCATAACACCCCGGGGGCGGAGTTATGGCCCCCACATTTTTGATAGTCAAATGGAAGGAAGAGACCTAGCGACTTGAAACTTGGTGACTTGATAGCCCTCGAAGGGCCCTCTCTGAAGCCACCTCCCCCAAGTCGATAGACCCCCGGGGGCCAGAGATATGGACCCGCAAATGCAAAATTTGACCGGCCATAACTCACTCGGAAAGAAGGGAAACAACACCAAACTCTGGTCAAAATTAGACCTTTGGGAGCTCTATCCGACGACACCAGCCCCATGTTCCTATGACCCCGGGCGTCCGAGTTACGGCCCCCAAAATGTGGGATTTGAACCGTTATAACTCAGGAACCGGACCACCCAGGAACTCGAGGGTGGTCGCATTTATATAAATGCATTATATAAGAAAAATAAAATAAATAAATAAACATGTTCAGAAAGATTCAGAGCAAACTGATATTAACCTTAACTATAACTATTTACAAAAAAAAAGAAAAAAGAAAAATGGAACAGGCTATCAAAACAAATAAAAAGATAACCTTACTTTTTTATCGTAGAAATAAAAGGAGTAGAACAATTATCATAACAAATATCAAAACAAACAATTTAAATAGCTACATAAATTATTTACGGGGATTTTTTTTTTTATTTCTCCAGTCTCTTTTTTTTCTTGCTGCACCAGCTTTTTAGACGCTATTTCCTGTGGTGATTTAAGTGGGGAGTTCTTCACCATCAGTCTGCGTCTGAGGACCATCTTCATTAATGTGCTTCTTTCCTTATAGAAATAATAAGAAAGGCAAAGTGTTAGTGAACATGTCTACTTGTCACAAACAGTTAAACCAATCCATGGGAAATTGTACTTACTGAAGCAGATTTCCCAGACTTCTGGCCTTCTTCGGCATCGGGAGGGCTGTCGGAGAGCGTTGGGCTGGTGGATGAGGACTTTTCCTCAGCTGGCATCTTGTGGGGTTTTGTCGTCTTTCTTCTCTTGGCACCTTGCTGCCTTGGACTATCAGCTTCCTCACCCACCACAGCTGTATCAAAGAGGCGACGGTGTTCTGCTGCCTGCTTTGCATTAAGGTTGAGGGCATAAAACCTGTCAGCTGTGGTGGTGTCGTGGCACATGAACTGTGCCACTTTGTGCCTATCTTCCGGGCAGTGAGTGTTCTTTGCCTTTTTGGAGAGAGAACAGCATAGGCAAAGAGTTAGAAAAAAACACACCAGAAACTCATAAAGCCGGAACAAGTACAGGAATGCTTACATGGGTGGCGATGGCAGTCCTCACATCAGTAAATGTGGGTGTGCCTGGTAACCCCATGCTCGCCCACGCATCCTGAAAATACTTGTTCAAGTTTTTGCAGGAGCTGGCCTTTGAGGTAAAGAAGAAATAGTTTGCAACTCGTCCCCCTACCAAGTTGGACCGGAGTGAAAGGAATTCCTCAAGCCACCCATACTCCTCCTGGTCCAGGGCCAGCTGGGCTGATCCAAAGGCCTGGTTGGTCTTGTGGGCTGATATCTTTAGAAACAGTGAGAAGTGGCATAAGCTGAGTTTTATTTTAAAGAAAACCATGTGGACAACGAGAGACAGAGAGAAAGAGAACCACTCACATTAATGACAAAGTGGCCTTCTGTAGCTGTCGCACGGGCATCCTCCACCTCTTTAATTGTTACATTTTGGAACACCCCTCCACGGTGACCATAAATGCTGGCCCAGTAAGTGGTGAGGTGTCCATAAA
Source organism: Carassius carassius (assembly GCF_963082965.1). Taxonomy (NCBI): domain Eukaryota; kingdom Metazoa; phylum Chordata; class Actinopteri; order Cypriniformes; family Cyprinidae; genus Carassius; species Carassius carassius. Next base: position 56,378 of record NW_026775074.1, read on the forward strand.
AAGACCATTGGTCCTTTTTCTCAGGACTAGTCTTCAGACGATCTTCACAGAAAAAAAGAGAAGCATAAAGGATCACATTGATCGCCAAATAATGAGAGGAGAAAGGATTCAAAAACTTACCCAGAATCTCAGAAAAAATTTTTTTGGCAGAGTCCCGGCAAGCTCGCAGTGTGGCTTTAGGGATCAGGCGGGCCTCCTTGGCTTGTTTTACAGCCAGCTCGTGGACTGCCATGCTGCGCTTTACTGGGCGGGTCAAGTTCTGGATTTCCCTCCTAATCCCAATGAAAGCCACACGGGAGAGCCGGCATGTGGGCGGCGGGGTCTCATTAAGATATTTGAGGAACTGTGCCACATTTTTTAGGTAATGGTGCACAGTTGGCTCTGCAATGTTGCATTTCCTTAAAAAAGACAGCCAGGACCGGACCTTTGCCCTGTTGTCCAAAAACATCAAGCTGGCCAGATTGGTCTGGCCAGCTGACATATATGAAATAAAAATTTTTATTCTAAAAATCTTTGAGGACACATTATTTATTAATTTCGGAGTGGGGTTGATGCCCTCCCAGTGGGCCCTGGACTCCTCAATGAGCTGATCTGCAAAAAGAAAGCACAAGAGAAGGACCAGGTGAGTCAGGTCGATAACTAAGAGGTAAACACTAACAAACATTATTATTATTATTATTATATTAAATTAAATTAAATATATAATAAATTATATATATATATATATATATATATATACATACATAATATGTGTGTGTATATGTATAATTATATTACTATAATTTTCTAGTCTAATAAACTACAAATGGTACTATTTCCTTGGTCACTTATCAGTCTATTTCTCATTTCTCTTGTAGTCTAACAAAACTATAAATGGGGCTATTTCCTTGGTTCACTTACCAGTCTATTTCTAATTCAACTTCTAGTCTAATGAACAACAAATGAGATTATTTCCTTGGTTCACTTACCAGTCTATTTCTCAGGTAACTTCTAGTCTAATAATCTACAAATAGGAGATTTATTAATGAAAGTTATTGTATGGTGTTATCAAAGTGACAAGTGTCATACTCACTTAGGGCTGGCAAGTGGTCCGGAAAGGGGTATGGTGCATCGGAGGAGTGGGCCTTCTTTGAAGGCCCGGCGACCTCCTCCTCGGGTCCTGTGGCTGGCTCTGCCTCAGGCCTGGTGGCTGGCTCTTCATCTAGTCTGTCAACCTGCGACTCTGAGCACTCCTCCTCCCCAGGGCTATTGAGGGCCGATAGCAGACTATGTGTTGCCCGTGCAACCTGCCTAGAGGGGGTGGGATTTGACCGCTTCCTCAGCTGCCGGTACCGCCGTGAGAAGCTCTCCCAGAAGCAATGGATAGGAGAAGCTTGCGCTCCTTCACATTCCGCACCTTGTGAAAGACACGAAGGTGTTGGCTTAGCTGATTATAGCCACGAAAGCACAAGGGACAGTCGTCCAAAGCCATATCTACTTTTGTTAAAACACTAAAGGATGAATAGCAAAAGGATGAAAGCAAGGGACACTGCCCAAGCATTGGTTACTTATATAACTTTTTAGGTCCCATTTGTAGTCTGTTAATACAACTTTGAGTCTAATACATTAGAGAGCACAATTTGCAGTCTATTTCTCATTACACTTCTAGTTTAATAAACTACAAATTTGACTATTCCTTTGATTCACTCACCAGTTTTTTTTCATTCTTTTTCTAGTCTAATAAACTACAAATGGGACTATTCCCTTGGATCACTTACCAGTCTATTTCTCATTCAACTTCTAGTCTAATAAACTACAAATAGTACTATTTCCTTGGTCACCTACCAGTCTATTTCTCATTCATTTTCTAGTCTGATAAACTACAAATATGACTCTTTCCTTGATTCAGTTACCAGTCTATTTTTCATACCACCTCTAGTCTAAGAAACTACAAATGGAACTATTTTCTTGGTCACTTACCAGTCTATTTCTCATTCCACTTTTGTTCTAATAAACTGTAAATTACCTTGGTCCCTTACCAGTCTATTTCCCATTCATTTTCTAGTCTAATGACTAATGACATCCACCCCCCTCGCACCTTTTCATCCATGCCGGCCAGGGTGCACCCTCCCCGGCTAGAGAAGGCAGCTTGAGGGGGGTGGAAGTCGGAAGAAATTTTTTTTTTATGAGGCCTAGAGAAAACACTTGTACTGTACTCAGGGCACTCAGGGAATCCATTTTTGTAAGTTTTATCCCATTATACTGTAGAAATATGCATAGAAAAAAGTCAGACCAGGGGGCCGTCTATCCGACGACACTAGCCCCATGTCCCTATGACCCCGGGGGTCAAAACGGCCAAAACGGGGCCAAACTGCACCAAACTCGGGACGGAGTAAGACCTCCAGAAGGCCTACCGAACACAGCTGTCCCCCCATCCATAACACCCCGGGGGGCGAATTTATGGCCCCCCACATTTTTGATAGTCAAATGGAAGGAAGAGACCTAGCAACTTGAAACTCGGTGACTTGATAGCCCTCAAAGGGCCCTCTCTAAAGCCACCTCCCCCAAGTCGATAGACCCCCGGGAGCCAGAGATATGGACCCGCAAATGCAAAAAGTCCCAAAATTTGACTGGCCATAACTCACTCGAAAAGAGGAGAAACAACACCAAACTCTGGTCAAAATTAGACCTTTGGGAGCTCTATCCGACGACACTAGCCCCATGTCCCTATGACCCTGGGGGTCCGAGTTACGGCCCCCCAAAATGTGGAATTTGAACCATTATAACTCAGGAACTGGACCACCCAGGAACTCGAGGGTGGTTGCATACGGTAGGCCCCTCGACCCTCTAAGGATCCCCCGAATTTCAGCCCCGGGTTCCACCGCTTCGCGGAGATATTAGCAAAAAAATAGTACCATCCACCCCCCTCGTACCTACTCATCCATGCCGGCCAGGGTGCACGCTCCCTGGCTAGAAAAGGCAGCTCGAGGGGGGTGGAAGTCGGAAGAAATTTTTTTATGAGGCCTAGAGAAAACAGTTGTACTGTACTCAGGGCACTCAGAGGAATCCATTTTTGTAAGTTTTATCCCATAGTACTGTAGAATTTGCATAAAAATGAGCGTTGAATTTTGGCACACATGTGCACCACATGTGGTGCGTATCTCACTTTTCATTAAATAGCAACTGTATTTGCAACAAGGAATGAGATCTGCCATGCTGTGGTGTATTGCGAACTTTTTTCCTGATGCGCCCTCCTGTGGTCTTGGACTCTTCCATGAACGATGCACCCACCTGAGGTCTTTCACAGACGAGGTGATGCACCGAATCAGGTGTGTTTGGTTAAAGAGAGTCATCTAAAACCGGCGTTGGGAAGCCCCGGCCCATGAGCTTGGCAGTTTCCAGGCCAGTAACGGAAGGCACCCATCCTTCCTTTCCTGGAGGGGGGCTAACCGTTGGTGTGGACGGTAGAGACGCAAATCATACCTCTGGCTGACCGCCTGGGCCTTCATACTTACCTGGCAGGGGAGACACCATGATCAAGAAGGCGGTTCACCCAGGGCGAGGCTTGCCCATTGCACTCCGGCCATGCTGACCCCTGCGAATTCCCCAAATGCGTGAATCTCGACTGCATAATTTATGGTAGTGGGGGACTGCGTTCGCGCTCTCCCCTGAAATTGTTGGTGAAACAAAGCAGAAGAGGTTTTTTTTGCGTTTTGCGGTTTTTTTTGCGTTTCAGAATGTGGAGTTCTGTCACATGCGAGGTATGTGTTGTGCGCCTGTGAAACAAAGTCAGTTACGCTCTTGAAAAATCGAACCCTGGTGGGTGGTTCAGTTCGAATATAGCACAGACCTTACTTTGAAAGTCGATTGGACTGACTGCAGCCTAGCTGTAGCTGTCTCCATGTTGTTTGGTTGTCCTTTTTCAATTGGTATTAATTTTGTTGTCGCTTACAGCGCCACCGAGTGGCCTGTCGCAGCGCCCTTTTTCACCTTGCTTCTGACTGAGCCCCTGCACAGGTGTGCCGATTTGGGTGAAGGGATCTCATTCCTTGCTGGAGTTATAGCCATTCGAGCCATCTCGGACACGCCACGTTAGCACGTTTTGAGGTCCCCTCGCCAAGGTGAATGGAAATTTCCACTTTTTTGGGATGATTATTGACAGGCAGACTCCAGAGAAGCTTTCTGTGCTGCTTTGGGTGGGACTGGGCCAAATACCTGGCGCTAGGTTGCAAAAGAAGGTTTTCGACAAAATCCCAAATACCCGAAAATTCTGTCAGAGCGACGAGCCAATCTGAGACTTGCGTCTGGTTCGGCTCGAGCCAAGGATTCCCATTACATAAGGGTACTACCATCCCCCAGCGTTTTTAGGTCCCCCAGACTTACCAAAGCCGAGATGGGCATCGCCGTGTCCGGCTTCCTGCCCGCTGCGTCTTAGCGGCATCGCTTCTCGGCCTTTTGGCTAAGATCACGTATCTTGTCAGACGGTTTAGACTGCGATCGCCTCTTGGAGGTTTCCTGACTCGAGATCTTTTTATATCTTGAGTCACACAACTTCGAGAGGTACATTGAACTCTGCTGCTTCGGGCTCCAACACGTTTTAAGGTAAGGTCTTTTAATTATTTATTTGGTTATTTATTATTGTATTTATTGTTGTTTTAAGTTTCTAGGCTGTTGGTGCCTCCATCATGTCGGCTGCCCGTGCCGGCGTGCGGAGGCACCACAGCGTGCGCTTTTATTTTAAAGAGGTGAATGGCAAGCTCCTAGGAATGTCACGTCTTGACTTCTCCAGAAAGTCCTTTTTTTTTTGGAGCGTCCATTCAGGTATAAGTTTGAGGGCTCGTGTACGTGGGTTAAGGGGACCTGCGCGCTGACCCCAAAAAATTTTTGACGGACGCGGCGTCGATGTCTGCCGGACCGCGCCGGCCCACGGGAGACCCCTGACCGGAGCAGGTGGATCTGGACCCCCGAGGGGCCCCGCGGAAGCCCACCCAAATTTGAGGCCCCTACATGCCATTCAGCACTTCTCCATAGGGTGGCGCACGGAGCAGTACACCTCAGGTTTAAAACAGTGGCATTTACCCGAATGGGGGGTGTACGATTTTTTTGCCCACGAAACCCATATTTGTCCATTTGACCTTTAAAGTTACAGAATGACCACGGAACCGATGCGGACCCCCGTCGGACCCCCAACCCGGGTCCCACGAACCCATTATTTGTCCATTTGACCATTATATTCACACAATGACTGCGGATCATCTGCAGACCCCTTGCGGACCCCCACCCTGGGTCCCACGAACCCTGTATTTGTCCATTTGACCATTATATTCACACAATGACTGCGGATCATCTGCGGACCACTTGCGGACCCCCACCCTGGGTCCCACGAACCCACTATTTGTCCATTTGACCATTATGTTCACACAATGACTGCGGATCATCTGCGGACCACTTGCGGACCCCCACCCTGGGTCCCACGAACCCACTATTTGTTCATTTGACCATTATATTCACGGAATGACCACGGATAACATCCGGAACATTTGCGGACATATCCAAAATTGTGGTGAATGTTAACCAAAATGTCACAGACTTTGCCAAGCTGTAACTCTGCCAAAACGGGGCCAAACTGCACCAAACTCGGGTCAGAGTAAGACCTCCAGAAGGCCTACCGAACACCGCTGCCCCCCATCCATAACACCCCGGGGGGCGAAGTTATTGCCCCACACATTTTTAATAGTCAAATGGAAGGAAGAGACCTAGCAACTTGAATCTCGGTGACTTGATAGCCCTCAAAGGGCCCTCTCTGAAGCCACCTCCCCCAAGTCGATAGACCCCCGGGGGCCAGAGATACGGGCCCGCAAATGCAAAAAGTCCCAAAATTTGACCGGCAATAACTCACCCAAAAAGAGAGGAAAAAACACCAAACTCAGGTCAAAATTAGACCTTTGGGAGCTCTATCCGACTACACCAGCCCCATGTTCCTATGACCCCGGGGGTCCGAGTTACGGCCCCACAAAATGTGGAATTTGAACCGTTATAACTCAGGAACCGGAACACCCAGGAACTCGAGGGTGGTCGCATACGGTAGGCCCCTCGATCCTCTAGGGATCCCCCGAATTTTAGCCTCGGGGTCCACCGCTTCGCGGAGATATTAGCAAAAAATAGTACCATCCACCCCCCTCATACCTACTCATCCATGCCGGCCAGGGTGCACCCTCCCTGGCTAGAAAAGGCAGCTCGAGGGGGTGGAAGTCGGAAAAAAATTTTTTTTATGAGGCCTAGAGAAAACACTTGTACTGTACTCAGGGCACTCAGAGGAATCCGTTTTTGTAAGTTTTATCCCATTATACTGTAGAAATATGCATAGAAAAAATGTTGGATTTTGGTTATTTGGTAACCAAAATGTCACAGATTTTGCCAAGCTGTAACTCCGCCAAAACGGGTCCAAACTGCACCAAACTCGGGTCAGAGTAAGAACTCCAGAAGGCCTACCGAACACCGCTGCCCCCCCCATCCATAACACCCCGGGGGCGGAGTTATGGCCCCCCACATTTTTGATAGTCAAATGGAAGGAAGAGACCTAGCGACTTGAAACTTGGTGACTTGATAGCCCTCGAAGGGCCCTCTCTGAAGCCACCTCCCCCAAGTCGATAGACCCCCGGGGGCCAGAGATATGGACCCGCAAATGCAAAATTTGACCGGCCATAACTCACTCGGAAAGAAGGGAAACAACACCAAACTCTGGTCAAAATTAGACCTTTGGGAGCTCTATCCGACGACACCAGCCCCATGTTCCTATGACCCCGGGCGTCCGAGTTACGGCCCCCAAAATGTGGGATTTGAACCGTTATAACTCAGGAACCGGACCACCCAGGAACTCGAGGGTGGTCGCATTTATATAAATGCATTATATAAGAAAAATAAAATAAATAAATAAACATGTTCAGAAAGATTCAGAGCAAACTGATATTAACCTTAACTATAACTATTTACAAAAAAAAAGAAAAAAGAAAAATGGAACAGGCTATCAAAACAAATAAAAAGATAACCTTACTTTTTTATCGTAGAAATAAAAGGAGTAGAACAATTATCATAACAAATATCAAAACAAACAATTTAAATAGCTACATAAATTATTTACGGGGATTTTTTTTTTTATTTCTCCAGTCTCTTTTTTTACTTGCTGCACCAGCTTTTTAGACGCTATTTCCTGTGGTGATTTAAGTGGGGAGTTCTTCACCATCAGTCTGCGTCTGAGGACCATCTTCATTAATGTGCTTCTTTCCTTATAGAAATAATAAGAAAGGCAAAGTGTTAGTGAACATGTCTACTTGTCACAAACAGTTAAACCAATCCATGGGAAATTGTACTTACTGAAGCAGATTTCCCAGACTTCTGGCCTTCTTCGGCATCGGGAGGGCTGTCGGAGAGCGTTGGGCTGGTGGATGAGGACTTTTCCTCAGCTGGCATCTTGTGGGGTTTTGTCGTCTTTCTTCTCTTGGCACCTTGCTGCCTTGGACTATCAGCTTCCTCACCCACCACAGCTGTATCAAAGAGGCGACGGTGTTCTGCTGCCTGCTTTGCATTAAGGTTGAGGGCATAAAACCTGTCAGCTGTGGTGGTGTCGTGGCACATGAACTGTGCCACTTTGTGCCTATCTTCCGGGCAGTGAGTGTTCTTTGCCTTTTTGGAGAGAGAACAGCATAGGCAAAGAGTTAGAAAAAAACACACCAGAAACTCATAAAGCCGGAACAAGTACAGGAATGCTTACATGGGTGGCGATGGCAGTCCTCACATCAGTAAATGTGGGTGTGCCTGGTAACCCCATGCTCGCCCACGCATCCTGAAAATACTTGTTCAAGTTTTTGCAGGAGCTGGCCTTTGAGGTAAAGAAGAAATAGTTTGCAACTCGTCCCCCTACCAAGTTGGACCGGAGTGAAAGGAATTCCTCAAGCCACCCATACTCCTCCTGGTCCAGGGCCAGCTGGGCTGATCCAAAGGCCTGGTTGGTCTTGTGGGCTGATATCTTTAGAAACAGTGAGAAGTGGCATAAGCTGAGTTTTATTTTAAAGAAAACCATGTGGACAACGAGAGACAGAGAGAAAGAGAACCACTCACATTAATGACAAAGTGGCCTTCTGTAGCTGTCGCACGGGCATCCTCCACCTCTTTAATTGTTACATTTTGGAACACCCCTCCACGGTGACCATAAATGCTGGCCCAGTAAGTGGTGAGGTGTCCATAAAAAGACCATTGGTCCTTTTTCTCAGGACTAGTCTTCAGACGATCTTCACAGAAAAAAAGAGAAGCATAAAGGATCACATTGATCGCCAAATAATGAGAGGAGAAAGGATTCAAAAACTTACCCAGAATCTCAGAAAAAAATTTTTGGCAGAGTCCCGGCAAGCTCGCATTGTGGCTTTAGGGATCAGGCGGGCCTCCTTGGCTTGTTTTACAGCCAGCTCGTGGACTGCCACGCTGCGCTTTACTGGGCGGGTCAAGTTCTGGATTTCCCTCCTAATCCCAATGAAAGCCACACGGGAGAGCCGGCATGTGGGCGGCGGGGTCTCATTAAGATATTTGAGGAACTGTGCCACATTTTTTAGGTAATGGTGCACAGTTGGCTCTGCAATGTTGCATTTCCTTAAAAAAGACAGCCAGGACCGGACCTTTGCCCTGTTGTCCAAAAACATCAAGCTGGCCAGATTGGTCTGGCCAGCTGACATATATGAAATAAAAATTTTTATTCTAAAAATCTTTGAGGACACATTATTTATTAATTTCGGAGTGGGGTTGATGCCCTCCCAGTGGGCCCTGGACTCCTCAATGAGCTGATCTGCAAAAAGAAAGCACAAGAGAAGGACCAGGTGAGTCAGGTCGATAACTAAGAGGTAAACACTAACAAACATTATTATTATTATTATTATATTAAATTAAATTAAATTAAATATATAATAAATTATATATATATATATATATATATATATATATATATATATATATATATATATATATATACGTACATAATATGTGTGTGTATATGTATAATTATATTACTATAATTTTCTAGTCTAATAAACTACAAATGGTACTATTTCCTTGGTCACTTATCAGTCTATTTCTCATTTCTCTTGTAGTCTAACAAACTATAAATGGGGCTATTTCCTTGGTTCACTTACCAGTCTATTTCTAATTCAACTTCTAGTCTAATGAACAACAAATGAGATTATTTCCTTGGTTCACTTACTAGTCTATTTCTCAGGTAACTTCTAGTCTAATAATCTACAAATAGGAGATTTATTAATGAAAGTTATTGTATGGTGTTATCAAAGTGACAAGTGTCATACTCACTTAGGGCTGGCAAGTGGTCCGGAAAGGGGTATGGTGCATCGGAGGAGTGGGCCTTCTTTGAAGGCCCGGCGACCTCCTCCTCGGGTCCTGTGGCTGGCTCTGCCTCAGGCCTGGTGGCTGGCTCTTCATCTAGTCTGTCAACCTGCGACTCTGAGCACTCCTCCTCCCCAGGGCTGTCGAGGGCCGATAGCAGACTATGTGTTGCCCGTGCAACCTGCCTAGAGGGGGTGGGATTTGACCGCTTCCTCAGCTGCCGGTACCGCCGTGAGAAGCTCTCCCAGAAGCAATGGATAGGAGAAGCTTGCGCTCCTTCACATTCCGCACCTTGTGAAAGACACGAAGGTGTTGGCTTAGCTGATTATAGCCACGAAAGCACAAGGGACAGTCGTCCAAAGCCATATCTACTTTTGTTAAAACACTAAAGGATGAATAGCAAAAGGATGAATGCAAGGGACACTGCCCAAGCATTGGTTACTTATATAACTTTTTAGGTCCCATTTGTAGTCTGTTAATACAACTTTGAGTCTAATACATTAGAGAGCACAATTTGCAGTATATTTCTCATTACACTTCTAGTTTAATAAACTACAAATTTGACTATTCCTTTGATTCACTCACCAGTTTTTTTTTCATTCTTTTTCTAGTCTAATAAACTACAAATGGGACTATTCCCTTGGATCACTTACCAGTCTATTTCTCATTCAACTTCTAGTCTAATAAACTACAAATAGTACTATTTCCTTGGTCACCTACCAGTCTATTTCTCATTCATTTTCTAGTCTGATAAACTACAAATATGACTCTTTCCTTGATTCAGTTACCAGTCTATTTTTCATACCACCTCTAGTCTAAGAAACTACAAATGGAACTATTTTCTTGGTCACTTACCAGTCTATTTCTCATTCCACTTTTGTTCTAATAAACTGTAAATTACCTTGGTCCCTTACCAGTCTATTTCCCATTCATTTTCTAGTCTAATGACTAATGACATCCACCCCCCTCGCACCTACTCATCCATGCCGGCCAGGGTGCACCCTCCCCGGCTAGAGAAGGCAGCTTGAGGGGGGTGGAAGTCGGAAGAAATTTTTTTTTTATGAGGCCTAGAGAAAACAGTTGTACTGTACTCAGGGCACTCAGGGAATCCATTTTTGTAAGTTTTATCCCATTATACTGTAGAAATATGCATAGAAAAAAGTCAGACCAGGGGGCCGTCTATCCGACGACACTAGCCCCATGTCCCTATGACCCCGGGGGTCAAAACGGCCAAAACGGGGCCAAACTGCACCAAACTCGGGACGGAGTAAGACCTCCAGAAGGCCTACCGAACACAGCTGTCCCCCCATCCATAACACCCCGGGGGGCGAATTTATGGCCCCCCACATTTTTGATAGTCAAATGGAAGGAAGAGACCTAGCAACTTGAAACTCGGTGACTTGATAGCCCTCAAAGGGCCCTCTCTGAAGCCACCTCCCCCAAGTCGATAGACCCCCGGGAGCCAGAGATATGGACCCGCAAATGCAAAAAGTCCCAAAATTTGACTGGCCATAACTCACTCGAAAAGAGGAGAAACAACACCAAACTCTGGTCAAAATTAGACCTTTGGGAGCTCTATCCGACGACACTAGCCCCATGTCCCTATGACCCTGGGGGTCCGAGTTACGGCCCCCCAAAATGTGGAATTTGAACCATTATAACTCAGGAACTGGACCACCCAGGAACTCGAGGGTGGTTGCATACGGTAGGCCCCTCGACCCTCTAAGGATCCCCCGAATTTCAGCCCCGGGTTCCACCGCTTCGCGGAGATATTAGCAAAAAAATAGTACCATCCACCCCCCTCGTACCTACTCATCCATGCCGGCCAGGGTGCACGCTCCCTGGCTAGAAAAGGCAGCTCGAGGGGGGTGGAAGTCGGAAGAAATTTTTTTATGAGGCCTAGAGAAAACAGTTGTACTGTACTCAGGGCACTCAGAGGAATCCATTTTTGTAAGTTTTATCCCTTACAAAAATGAGCGTTGAATTTTGGCACACATGTGCACCACATGTGGTGCGTATCTCACTTTTCATTAAATAGCAACTGTATTTGCAACAAGGAATGAGATCTGCCATGCTGTGGTGTATTGCGAACTTTTTTCCTGATGCGCCCTCCTGGGGTCTTGGACTCTTCCATGAACGATGCACCCACCTGAGGTCTTTCACAGACGAGGTGATGCACCGAATCAGGTGTGTTTGGTTAAAGAGAGTCATCTAAAACCGGCGTTGGGAAGCCCCGGCCCATGAGCTTGGCAGTTTCCAGGCCAGTAACGGAAGGCACCCATCCTTCCTTTCCTGGAGGGGGGCTAACCGTTGGTGTGGACGGTAGAGACGCAAATCATACCTCTGGCTGACCGCCTGGGCCTTCATACTTACCTGGCAGGGGAGACACCATGATCAAGAAGGCGGTTCACCCAGGGCGAGGCTTGCCCTTTGCACTCCGGCCATGCTGACCCCTGCGAATTCCCCAAATGCGGGAATCTCGACTGCATAATTTATGGTAGTGGGGGACTGCGTTCGCGCTCTCCCCTGAAATTGTTGGTGAAACAAAGCAGAAGAGGTTTTTTTTTGCGTTTTGCGTTTTTTTTTGCGTTTCAGAATGGGGAGTTCTGTCACATGCGAGGTATGTGTTGTGCGCCTGTGAAACAAAGTCAGTTATGCTCAGCCAGTTAGCACAGACCTTACTTTGAAAGTCGATTGGACTGACTGCAGCCTAGCTGTAGCTGTCTCCATGTTGTTTGGTTGTCCTTTTTCAATTGGTATTAGTTTTGTTGTCGCTTACAGCGCCACCGAGTGGCCTGTCGCAGCGCCCTTTTTTTACCTGGCCTCTGACTGAGCCCCTGCACAGGTGTGCCGATTTGGGTGAAGGGATCTCATTCCTTCCTGGAGTTATAGCCATTCGAGCCATCTCAGACACGCCACCTTAGCACGTTTTGAGGTCCCCTCGCCAAGGTGAATGGAAATTTCCACTTTTTTGGGATGATTATTGACAGGCAGACTCCAAAGAAGCTTTCTGTGCTGCTTTGGGTGGGACTGGGCCAAATACCTGGCGCTAGGTTGCAAAAGAAGGTTTTCGACAAAATCCCAAATACCCGAAAATTTTGTCAGAGCGACGAGCCAATCTGAGACCTGCGTCTGGTTCGGCTCGAGCCAAGGATTCCCATGACATAAGGCACGTGGCTCTGCGACGAACCGTTTGGGAATTACGAGCGATGCCGTACTTTCCGTCGCTGCAGTGCCAGCGTCAGGCCGAGCGTGACGAGGCCCGGTGACGTTGCAGACAGGGGAGGGTACTACCATCCCCCAGCGTTTTTAGGTCCCCCAGACTAACCAAAGCCGAGATGGGCATCGCCGTGTCCGGCTTCCTCCCCGCTGCGTCTTAGCGGCATCGCTTCTCGGCCTTTTGGCTAAGATCACGTATCTTGTCGGACGGTTGAGACTGCGATCGCCTCTTGGAGGTTTCCTGACTAGAGATCTTTTTATATCTTGAGTCACACCACTTCGAGAGGTACATTGAACTCTGCTGCTTCGGGCTAAAACAAGTTTTAAGGTAAGGTCTTTTAATTATTTATTTGGTTATTTATTATTGTATTTATTGTTGTTTTAAGTTTTTAGCACCACAGCGTGCGTTTTTTATTCAGGCAGGTTGAGGGGAAGCTCCTTGGAATGTCCCGTATGGACTTTTCCAGCAAGCTGATCCAAAAGACCTTAGCTTTTAGATCTGACGACCTGAATTGTTTGATGACTCTGCCCTTGAACAAAGGATTTGATGTTTAATCAAATTAAACAAACCGCTTCCCTGCTTAATGACTTTTGGCAAAGGTTTGATTCAGTTAACCCTATCAAGTCGATTAACGCGGATACGCGTTTTGAGTCATTTTCTCCTGATAACCCCGAAAAGAACTTAAATTACACTTTCAGTTTTAATCGTACAGATAAGAGCAATACATCAATCGAATCTGTAAAGGGTCTACTTTTTTTTGGATACATACATAATAACAACAAAACTTTGTGCACTTATAAAATAAAGATAACAAACAAGGTGCGCTGTCTGCAGCCTTTGTCTGCGCTGATCTTCTTTTACAAACACGTCATTTAAATGAACTGTAACTCCGTGAATACTCAACGAAAATACATGAGAGAGATATCTATAGAAAGCTTGACATGTCTATTTTTAAACTAAACAAGTGCCGCCGAAAACAGATATTCTGTGATAAAGTAATCCATATGAAAACAACGCGATGTCTGTTTTTCATGTCTCCCTTCATTATATCTAATGTGACCACGCCCCCGCGCTGAACGCGCTATTCAGATTCAAACTGAAGCGCGCAGCTTGAATACGCCCACACAGAAGAAAAAGCAGCCAGACTGTTCAAGTTTTTTTTATTTTACTGTTTGCTTCGCGATGATAGGAATAACACATAATTCACCCCAAAAAGATGTGATGTGGTTGAGGATTTGAGAAATGGATTTCCTCAGAAAAAAAGAATGAAGCACTTTATTCAGCAGAGATCATAAACACGAGTAAGTCTCTTTTTATTTATTTATATACTTGTACTAGTTTTCACATAACGTGTAAACGTTTTACTAGTTAGACTTTTTCCGAACTATAATTCCTGACTAAATATATAATCAAGTGAAACATTATGAAGTTTCAATAACAATATACAACACTATACCCTTCGAAAGCTTGATGTAAATAATATAAATGTAACAAATAGATAACTGTAACAAATGTAAAAACAATGCTTTTCTTTCCATTTATTCCCCCTAAAAACCCAGAAAAATATTCTCAGCTCTTTTCAACATTAATAATAATGATGATAATAATAACAACAAACGTTTTTTTTTTTTTTTGTAGAAAATAAGATTGTTAAAAGGATTTCTGAAGGATTGTGTGACTGGAGTAAGCATGCCAAACAATTTGTTTGAAAGTCAGCTTTGATTGTTTCTAATAAACTGTTTAACTGCTCCCCCAAGTGGATATTAAATTATGTTGTGGGATAATTAAATATATTCTTAATAAACTACAAACATAAAATTATATAGATTTATTTTGTTCTCACATTCTCTCTTGTAACTCCTCACTCACAGTGGCACAGATGACTGAGAGGCTCATCATGCAGCTCATTATGCAGGCCTTTGTCTTCTCAGGTGTAAATCACAATGATATTTATGGTAGTTGACGCCTACTCGCATTTGACTTTTACCAACAAAAAGTGTCTTAGAAAATTTTAAGCAATATATTGTTTTCTGTGAGTGAGTAAACAAGATGATTTTCACATCATTTAGAAAGAAAAATTCTAGGCTACAAGCTCCAGTTCTCAAAAATCCCGGGAACCATTGTTCTTTATGTGTTTTTTTGCCTTATTCAAGCGTTTTAACATTTTTAGTTTTTCACTAACCACGCATAATATTTTTTTTCTCAAAAACACAATCATGTACATACATGCATTTCACATATTATTACAGCCCAGTTTGTGCTGATTACAGTGAGATTAGTCTTTACCCATTTAGATATTTATAAGAAACTGAAAAAAGCACAAATGTCAAGGCATGACAAAACTTCTCCAGGCCCCAAAAATACCCTTAGACTCCAGAGGGTTAAAGCCCAGTTCTCCATGTTCACTGTCGAGAAACTTTCTGATAACACACTTAAAACTGTGATTGTAAGGATGTTCAATGAAACAGTGACTGGAGATGATATTTATGTTTGGTTGGGTAGATTTTGCACTGTTCGAGGCCAGCCTGTCAAAGTGTTAGATGAAGATGGCATTTGGACATGCTTCTGGCGAATTCCCATTAAACAATGGGAAGACGCTGGGGGCTACCAGGGCCTGAAACATCTGCCTTCCATGATTGTGCTCGGAGAGAACAGAGGCTACATACCAAACTCTGCAGGAAGGGTTGCAGGTTTGGTCATCTCGCTGAAGCATGCCAAGAGTTAGTATGTGGGAAGTGTAGAGAAATTGGTCACAGTTTGATGATTGTACCAATGGCAGACGGTGCAATCTTTGTGGAGAAACAAACCACCTCTACAGAGACTGCCCTAAAAGTTTTGCCAACAAGCTCAAAATGGCCGCCCCACATGGGCAACAAACGAATGAACAAAGGAAAGAGGAGGCGGTCCCTGAGGTTTTGGCGGGAATTTCAAATTCCCAGCCGGCCTCAGGGATTGGGCAGGAAGGAGGAAGTGGGACGGCCACAGGGGCGGAGGCAACGGAACAGGAAATGGTCATGGAAGGAGAGGAAAGTGAGGAAAAAAACAATTCCTCACTAGTAACAGTTTCGGATGGGGTGCAGGAATCTACCGGGAGTGAGACAGAGTGTTCACTCCCTAACGCTCAGGTGCAAAAAAGACCTGCGGGGTCTCCTCTGATTGTAACGGAGGAGAAAAAATCTAGGGCAGCATATAAGCTTGATAGTATCGATTCGGTAGATCTGGAGCGCATGTGGCCCCTAGAGTCCCCCAATGAGGTATCCTTTTTGCACATTAAGCTAACAGCATCATCGCCAAAAGAGCCACAAGAGGTTTCCTCTGTGGCCTCTGAAGCGACAGGCATTTGCCCTCCTGATCCCAGCTCGTCTGAGGAAAAGGAAAGGCAAATGCAACAAGATATAACATGATTTTAATCGTATCTTTGTAGTCTTTTTACTGTCTTCTGTTTTAAATGTCTTATACCTTTTTAACCCTACTGCTCATGGCCCTCACCATCTCTACTATCAATGTAAGAAGTGTGAGGTCCACCATTAGAGCACAGAGTATTTTGTCCCTTTTAAAATCTTTTAAGTCAGATTTGTTTTTATTACAAGAGTGTTCTCTGCCCTTTTTAACTAGGTACAAGAAAATGGAGGAGCTATGGTCCGCAGGAGCCTCCATATGGAGCGGATCAAATTTTAACAAAAATGACGGAGTTGCGGTTTTAATTAATAATCCTAACATCTTGGTGAAGGGCAGCACTGTGGTGAGGCAAGGCCGGGCACTTTTAGTAAATCTGACCTTTTTAGACAGGGATTTTAATGTTCTTAATGTATATGGTTTTACGGAAAAGAATGAAAGATATGAGCTTTTAGAAGACTTGCAACCCCACATGCTAGGTAGGGCCCCCCTAATGGTAGCAGGGGATTTTAATTGTGTTTTATCCAAAACAGACAGGAAAAGGGTAGGGGAGGATTTTAGAGTGGACAAAACGTCGGTTTTATTGCAGGGTTTAGTCAGAGATTTTAATTTAGTCGACTGTTTTAAAATTTTGCATCAAAGAGAGGAGGGCTTCACCTGGTTCAGTGGTGATGGTACCAAAGCCTCTCGAATCGACTACGTTTTTACAAGGGACTGCCCGCCGACCGATGCTACATTAACCCTCCTCTTTTTCTCTGATCACATGATGCTGTCTTGCACCCTTTCACTGCCCATGGGTGTGACGGTAGGGGGAGGGCTGTGGAAGCTGAACTGTTCCCTGTTGGAAGACAAGGATATAGTTTTAGAATATAGGGAACAGTTCAGCCAATGGCAGAACCTCCAAGACTTTTACGATACACGTGCACAGTGGTGGGAGATGGTAAAGGACCGGACAAGACAGTTTTTTAGAAAGATAGTGAAAGAAAAGAAGAGTAGGGAAAAGAAACGCATGTTGGGGTTCCAGAAAAGACTACAAAGGTATTTTAATCTTTTAAATAATGGTTTTGATTTTAACGAGGAAATTCAGGAAGTAAAAAAAGAAATGTCAGTTTTAGCCAATATAGAAAGTAAAGGGGTCCTTTTAAGAAGTAAAGAGAGAGAAATAGAAGAAGGCGAAAAGTGTACCAGATATTTTTTTAAGAAAATAATAACAAGGGGTGGGGGGTTAACCAGGGTTAAAACAGGGGATAGGGAGGTTAACACAACAAAAGAGATTTTAGAGGATGTGGAAAAATGTTATGGGGCATTATATAGTTTTAAAAAGGTACACTTTGACACTGCAAAAGAAGTTTTAAATTTTATTGAGGGAAGGGTTGACTGTCAAAATGAGATTTTAACCCAAGATTTTAACATCTTAGAAATCCAAAAAGCTCTTGGAGGTTTTAAGAAGGGGAAGTCCCCAGGAGTGGATGGACTTCCCCTAGAGTTTTATCTAACATTTTGGGACATTTTAGGACAAGAGCTTTTGACAGTTTTTAAAGAGTTTGAGACCCTCGACAGACTTCCAGACAGTTTTAGAATAGGGATAGTTTCTTTACTTCACAAAAAAGGTGACCGGACTGACTTAAAAAACTGGAGACCCATAACACTTTTAAATTTTGATTATAAACTTTTTAGCAAAATTTTAGCAACACGCATGTCAATGGCTTTAGAGGACGTGATTCACCCGGATCAAGCTTGTTCTGTGCCCGGAAGAAAGATAACAGACAGCGTAGTGCTGATCAGAGACGCCATCTGTTATGCGAGAGACAGAAATATTCGGCTAGTAGTCCTAAATTTGGACTTTGAAAAAGCATTTGACCGAGTCTCGCACCAGTACCTTTTTCAGGTACTGCAAAAAATGGGTTTTCCAAAGAGGTTTGTAGCCTGGGTGGGACTGCTGTACAAGGGACTAGTCAGCAAATTCCTTGTAAACGGGCATCTTTCCAAAACTGTGAACATACACAGTGGTGTCCGTCAGGGATGTCCTTTATCTCCTCTCCTGTTTGTGGCTTGTATCGAGCCACTGGCACAGATCTTGAGAAAGGATAAATGGATCAAAGGACTGGACGTTCCTGGGACGGGTGGACTGACAGCGACTTGTGCCTTATACATGGACGATGTTACTCTTTTAACCACAGACATTTTATCTATACGAAGAGCACTGGACTTGACTGACTGGTACGGTCGGGCCTCGGGCGCCAAACTCAATAGAAACAAGTCTGAGGCCCAGCTCTTCGGGCCGTGGGGGGACGTGGACACAGGAGGACTTGATTTGGTTTTTAAAGACAACGATTTTAAAATTTTAGGTGTTAAATTTGATAAAGAGGGTGGAGGACGGGAAAGCTGGACTGACTTGCTAGGGAAAGTTAGGAAAAGACTAGAGTTTTGGGGACTAAGACAGTTGACGATTGAAGGTAAAATTTTAATTTTTAAATCTGTGATTTTACCTCTGATTTTACTTGTTTGTTCTGTTTTTAGCCCCCCTCGGCAGTTCCTGGTGAAACTGGAGAGGGCGGTGTTTTACTTCCTGTGGGGGTCCAAGTGGGAGCGCCTGAAGAGGGAGACAGTCAAGAAAAGGCCAGAGAACGGTGGAAAAGGCCTCCCAGACCCCCACCTGTTTTTAGGCAGCTGCTTCACCGCCCTGCACATCAGTTATGCCATGACCCCATCCAAAGAAAACAAGACGGCTGCAATGGCGCGATTTTGGATGGGGTCTTACCTAAGAACTTTGAAAATTTTACCAGTAGATTTGAAAACCCCAGTGTCTTTTAACTTGCCTAAAGAGTACAGTTTTATAAAAAAGTTTTTAAAGAAATATCTTTTAGAGAGGGAAGATGTCACCATTTTAACTAAACACAAGTCTCTCATTTCTGTTGTGCAGGACCGGGAACCGGTGAGTCCAGTTCTGGGCCTCACACTAAGTGAGGCCAAACAAGTTTGGCGGAATGCGGCTCACCCTGCTCTCCAGAAAAGGCACAAGGACTTATCGTGGATGGTGGCTCATGAGATCCTCCCGGTCAGGGCGGTTATGCACTCCAGAGGCATGGCCAAAAACCCCATCTGCCCTCGGTCCGGCTGCAATTCCCCGGAGACCGTCCACCACCTGCTCTGGGACTGCAGCACTGCGCGGGTCCTGTGGGCCAAGACCGGCCCCCTGTATTTCCCGTGCCTACCAGCAGGTGGGGCCCAGTTCGGGTACCAGCTCGCCATCCTTGGGGTGGGCCGGGGCTTGAAGGACTTGACGGCACAGAAATTTACCTCGCTCTAGCTCACCCTCAACGTCATCAAGGATGCCATCTGGGCCACCAGAAACCTGCTGGTGGGGAAGCGCGTTACGGTAACCCTCCATGCATGCGAGCTAAAGGTAACATCAATGCTGCAGGGGTACCGGACGACGATATTCGGACGGGGGGGCCGGGGTCGCACAGAGAGGGTCCCGGCAGGCACCGACCCTGGCTGCTCGTAGATGCACCCTCACCATTCTGGCTACGGGAACAGTGGGCCAGCGGGCCGGAGGAGAGGGGATCTCCGCTGAGCCCGTAAAGTAGCATCTCATGTCCCTGTTCTGGAGAGTGGGGTGAAGACCGACTTGATAAGGACTCACCCCCGGTCTTGCACAACAGATGTTTTTTTTTATTGGTTTTTATCCAATAAATTGGTTTTTATTGTGTTTTATCAATAAAATTGGTTTTATTAACATGCATATGAGGCTTGTTTGCTTTTTTAAATATGTATTTTACTTTTGAAACCAATCGCACCTTTTAAACACACCCCAAATATGGCCTTTTAAAAACAAGCAAAACACTGTGGTTTTAATCAAATGTTTTTTAACAATGATTGTTTCTTTCATTTTACCATGTGTATTTATTATATATTATATGGCTTGATTTAATGTGTGCTTGAAAAGAAAAATGTGTGTGAAAGTAAAAATGCAAATGGAAAAAATGTAACTCGTGACAATAAAACTTTTTTGAAAGAAAAAAAATCTGTTCTTATCAGTTTAATATCTGATACGTCCACCATCCGGGGACTACATATTAAATGGATTTTTAGATCACGGAGCTGGAGCCGGGGCTTGCTCCGTCCACTCCAAGCATCGGCCTGGTATTGCAGTGTCTCCAGGAACGGTGTGCTTTCCCTTTTTGGGGATTGCCGTTTATTGTGTCGAATAGCAGAACAAGGAATGAGATCTGCCATGCTGTGGTGTATTGCGAACTTTTTTCCTGATGCGCCCTCCTGGGGTCTTGGACTCTTCCACGAACGATGCACCCACCTGAGGTCTTTCACAGACGAGGTGATGCATCGAATCAGGTGTGTTTGGTTAAAGAGAGTCATCTAAAACCGGCGTTGGGAAGCACCGGCCCATGAGCTTGGCAGTTTCCAGGCCAGTAATGGAAGGCACCCGTCCTTCCTTTCCTGGAGGGGGGCTAACCGTTGGTGTGGACGGTAGAGACGCAAATCGTACCTCTGGCTGACCGCCTGGGCCTTCATGCTAACCTGGCAGGGGAGACACCATGATCGAGAAGGCGGTTCACCCAGGGCGAGGCTTGCCCATTGCACTCCGGCCATGCTGACCCCTGCGAATTCCCCAAATGCGGGAATCTCGACTGCATAATTTATGGTAGTGGGGGACTGCGTTCGTAATCTCCCCTGAAATTGTTGGTGAAACAAAGCAGAAGAGGTTTTTTCCAGGTTTTTTTTTTTTTTGCGTTTCAGAATGGGGAGTTCTGTCACATGCGAGGTATGTGTTGTGCGCCTGTGAAACAACGCTTTCACCGATTTTTACGCTCTTGAAAAATCGGACCCTGGTGGGTGGTTCAGTTCGAATATAGCACAGACCTTACTTTGAAAGTCCATTGGACTGACTGCAGCCTAGCTGTAGCTGTCTCCATGTTGTTTGGTTGTCCTTTTTCAATTGATATTAATTTTGTTGTCGCTTACAGCGCCACTGAGTCGCCTGTCGCAGCGCCCTTTTTCACCTTGCTTCTGACTGAGCCCCTGCACAGGTGTGCCGATTTGGGTGAAGGGATCTCATTCCTTCCTGGAGTTATAGCCATTCGAGCCATCTCGAACACGCCACGTTAGCACGTTTTGAGGTCCCCTCGCCAAGGTGAATGGAAATTTCCACTTTTTTGGGATGATTATTGACAGGCAGACTCCAGAGAAGCTTTCTGTGCTGCTTTGGGTGGGACTGGGCCAAATACCTGGCGCTAGGTTGCAAAAGAAGGTTTTCGACAAAATCCCAAATACCCGAAAATTTTGTCAGAGCGACGAGCCAATCTGAGACCTGCGTCTGGTTCGGCTCGAGCCAAGGATTCCCATTACATAAGGCACGTGGCTCTGCGACGAACCGTTTGGGAGTTACGAGCGATGCCGTACTTTCCGTCGCTGCAGTGCCAGCGTCAGGCCGAGCGTGACGAGTCCCGGTGACGTTGCAGACAGGGGAGGGTACTACCATCCCCCAGCATTTTTAGGTCCCCCAGACTTACCAAAGCCGAGATGGGCATCGCCGTGTCCGGCTTCCTGCCCGCTGCGTCTTAGCGGCATCGCTTCTCGGCCTTTTGGCTAAGATCACGTACCTTGTCAGACGGTTTAGACTGCGATCGCCTCTTGGAGGTTTCCTGACTCGAGATCTTTTTATATCTTGAGTCACACAACTTCGAGAGGTACATTGAACTCTGCTGCTTCGGGCTCCAACACGTTTTAAGGTAAGGTCTTTTAATTATTTATTTGGTTATTTATTATTGTATTTATTGTTGTTTTAAGTTTCTAGGCTGTTGGTGCCTCCATCATGTCGGCTGCCCGTGCCGGCGTGCGGAGGCACCACAGCGTGCGCTTTTGTTTTAAAGAGGTGAATGGCAAGCTCCTAGGGATGTCACGTCTTGACTTCTCCAGAAAGTCCTTTTTTTTTGGAGCGTCCATTCAGGTATAAGTTTGAGGGCTCGTGTATGTGGGTTAAGGGGACCTGCGCGCTGACCCCAAAAAATTTTTGACGGACGCGGCGTCGATGTCTGCCGGACCGCGCCGGCCCACGGGAGACCCCTGACCGGCGCAGGAGGATCTGGACCCCCGAGGGGCCCCGCGGAAGCCCACCCAGATTTGAGGCCCCTACATGCCATTCAGCACTTCTCCACAGGGTGGCGCACGGAGCAGTACACCTCAGGTTTAAAACAGTGGCATTTACCCGAATGGGGGGTGTACGATTTTTTTGCCCACGAAACCTATATTTGTCCATTTGACCTTTAAAGTTACAGAATGACCACGGAACCGATGCGGACCCCCGTCGGACCCCCAACCCGGGTCCCACGAACCCATTATTTGTCCATTTGACAATTATATTCACACAATGACTGCGGATCATCTGCAGACCCCTTGCGGACCCCCACCCTGGGTCCCAAGAACCCCGTATATGTCCATTTGACCATTATATTCACACAATGACTGCGGATCATCTGCGGACCACTTGCGGACCCCCACCCTGGGTCCCACGAACCCACTATTTGTCCATTTGACCATTATGTTCACACAATGACTGCGGATCATCTGCGGACCACTTGCGGACCCCCACCCTGGGTCCCACGAACCCACTATTTGTCCATTTGACCATTATATTCACGGAATGACCACGGATCACATCCGGAACATTTGCGGACATATCCAAAATTGTGGTGAATGTTAACCAAAATGTCACAGACTTTGCCAAGCTGTAACTCCGCCAAAACGGGGCCAAACTGCACCAAACTCGGGTCAGAGTAAGAACTCCAGAAGGCCTACCGAACACCGCTGCCCCCCCATCCATAACACCCCGGGGGCGGAGTTATGGCTCCCCACATTTTTGATAGTCAAATGGAAGGAAGAGTTCTAGCGAATTGAAACTTGGTGACTTGATAGCCCTCGAAGGGCCCTCTCTGAAGCCACCTCCCCCAAGTCGATAGACCCCCGGGGGCCAGAGATATGGACCCGCAAATGCAAAAAGTCCCAAAATTTGACCGGCCATAACTCACTCGGAAAGAAGGGAAACAACACCAAACTCTGGTCAAAATTAGACCTTTGGGAGCTCTATCCGACGACACCAGCCCCATGTTCCTATGACCCCGGGCGTCCGAGTTACGGCCCCCCAAAATGTGGGATTTGAACCGTTATAACTCAGGAACCGGACCACCCAGGAACTCGAGGGTGGTCGCATACGGTAGGTAATTTCAGCCCCGGGGTCCACCGCTTCGCGGAGATATTAGCAAGAAAATAGTACCATCCACCCCCCTCGCACCTACTCATCCATGCCGGCCAGGGTGCACCCTCCCCGGCTAGAGAAGGCAGCTCGAGGGGGGTGGAAGTCGGAAGAAAATTTTTTTTATGAGGCCTAGAGAAAACAGTTGTACTGTACTCAGGGCACTCAGAGGAATCAATTTTTGTAAGTTTTATCCCATAATACTGTAGAAATATGCATAGAAAAAACTGTTGGATTTTGGTTAATTTGCACCACAAATGTTGCAAGTCTTGCAGTATATTAAATAGCAATATTTTTTATTGTCAGTCTATTTCTCAAATCACTTCTAGTCTAATGAACTACACATGGGGCTATTTCATTTGTCACTTAACAGTTACTTTATTTGAAATCTTCCTAATTCCAATTTATCCATAATGTATTGTAAAATACGTTTTATAAAACAAGAGTGCACACTTTGCAGTCTATTTCTCATTCCACTTTTAGTCCAAACAACTTCAAATGGGACTATTTCCTTGGTCACTGACCAGTCAATTTCTCATTCCACTCATAGTCTAATGAACTACCTATGGCACTATTTCATGGATCACTTGCCAGTCTATTTCTCATTAATTTTCTAGTCTAATAAACTACATATGGCACTATTTCCTTGATCACTTGCCAGTCTATTTCTCATTCAAAACTTTTAGTCTAATAAACTACAAAAAGTACTATTTCCTTGGTCACTTACCAGTCTATTTCTCATTCCTTTTCTAGTCTAATAAACAATACATTTCACTATATCAGTCTATTTCTCATTCAACTTCTAGTCTAATAATCAGTTTAACTGGTTATGATGATCGGCCTGAATACATTTGAAATAGAAGTGTATTAATGTGAAAACATATGGCACTATTTCATGGATCACTTGCCAGTCTATTTCTCATTCATTTCATAGTCTAATAAACTACATATGGCACTATTTCCTTGATCACTTGCCAGTGTATTTCTTATTCAAACTTTTAGTCTAATAAGCTACAAAAAGTACTATGTCCTTGGTCACTTACCAGACTATTTCTCATTCCTTTTCTAGTCTAATAAACAATACATTTCACTATTTCAGTCTATTTCTCATTCAACTTCTAGTCTAATAATCAGTTTACCTGGTTATGATGATCGGCCTGAATACATTTGAAATAGAAGTGTATTAATGTGAAAACATATGGCACTATTTCATGGATCACTTGCCAGTCTATTTCTCATTCATTTCATAGTCTAATAAACTACATATGGCACTATTTCCTTGATCACTTGCCAGTCTATTTCTTATTCAAAACTTTTAGTCTAATAAACTACAAAAAGTACTGTTTCCTTGGTCACTTACCACCCTTTTTATCATACCTTTTCTAGTCTAATAAACAATACATTTCACTATTTCAGTCTATTTCTCATTCAACTTCTAGTTTAATAATCAGTTTAACTGGTGATGATGATCGGCCTGAATAAATTTGAAATAGAAGTGTATTAATGTGAAAACATATGGCACTATTTCATGGATCACTTGCCAGTCTATTTCTCATTAATTTTATAGTCTAATAAACTACATATGGCACTATTTCCTTGATCCCTTGCCAGTCTATTTCTTATTCAAAACTTTTAGTCTAATAAACTACAAAAAGTACTATTTCCTTGGTCACTTACCAGTCTATTTCTCATTCCTTTTCTAGTCTAATAAACAATACATTTCACTATTTCAGTCTATTTCTCATTCAACTTCTAGTCTAATAATCAGTTTACCTGGTTATGATGATCGGCCTGAATACATTTGAAATAGAAGTGTATTTATGTGAAAACATCCTAATTTCAAGTTATTCAAAATATAGTAAAATATGTTTTTATTAAACATTTTATGTATAGAAATACTATATATTTATTATGTATTCATTACATATACCTTTTTATTTACACACACAATATATAAATATGTTTAAATTATTTTTATTACATGTAATATATATTTGTGTGTGTGTGTGTGTGTGTGTGTGTGTGTGTGTGTGTGTGTGTGTGTGTGAGTGTGTGTGAGTGTGTGTAAAGTAATGACACCTTAATTCAATTTCAAATATTTATTGAACTTTTTGTTTTGCAGACATTGTAAAGTCAAAATCAAAAATGCCTCAAAGTTCTGTACAAAAAAACACAATATATAAAAAGTATAATAGGAAACATGCATTATATAAGAAAAATATAATAAATAAATAAACATGTTCAGAAAGATTCAGAGCAAACTGATATTAACCTTAACTATAACTATTTACAAAAAAAAGAAAAAAGAAAAATGGAACAGGCTATCAAAACAAATAAAAAGATAACCTTACTTTTTTATCGTAGAAATAAAAGGAGTAGAACAATTATCATAAAAAACATCAAAACAAACAATTTAAATAGCTACATAAATTATTTACGGGATTTTTTTTTAAATTTCTCCAGTCTCTTTTTTTACTTGCTGCACCAGCTTTTTAGACGCTATTTCCTGTGGTGATTTAAGTGGGGAGTTCTTCACCATCAGTCTGCGTCTGAGGACCATCTTCATTAATGTGCTTCTTTCCTTATAGAAATAATAAGAAAGGCAAAGTGTTAGTGAACATGTCTACTTGTCACAAACAGTTAAACCAATCCATGGGAAATTGTACTTACTGAAGCAGATTTCCCAGACTTCTGGCCTTCTTCGGCATCGGGAGGGCTGTCGGAGAGCGTTGGGCTGGTGGATGAGGACTTTTCCTCAGCTGGCATCTTGTGGGGTTTTGTCGTCTTTCTTCTCTTTGCACCTTGCTGCCTTGGACTATCAGCTTCCTCACCCACCACAGCTGTATCAAAGAGGCGACGGTGTTCTGCTGCCTGCTTTGCATTAAGGTTGAGGGCATAAAACCTGTCAGCTGTGGTGGTGTCGTGGCACATGAACTGTGCCACTTTGTGCCTATCTTCCGGGCAGTGAGTGTTCTTTGCCTTTTTGGAGAGAGAACAGCATAGACAAAGAGTTAGAAAAAAACACACCAGAAACTCATAAAGCCGGGACAAGTACAGGAATGCTTACATGGGTGGCGATGGCAGTCCTCACATCAGTAAATGTGGGTGTGCCTGGTAACCCCATGCTCGCCCACGCATCCTGATAATACTTGTTCAAGTTTTTGCAGGAGCTGGCCTTTGAGGTAAAGAAGAAGTAGTTTGCAACTCGTCCCCCTACCAAGTTGGACCGGAGTGAAAGGAATTCCTCAAGCCACCCATACTCCTCCTGGTCCAGGGCCAGCTCGGCTGCACCAAAGGCCTGGTTGGTCTTGTGGGCTGATATCTTTAGAAACAGTGAGAAGTGGCATAAGCTGAGTTTTATTTTAAAGAAAACCATGTGGACAACGAGAGACAGAGAGAAAGAGAACCACTCACATTAATGACAAAGTGGCCTTCTGTAGCTGTCGCACGGGCATCCTCCACCTCTTTAATTGTTACATTTTGGAACACCCCTCCACGGTGACCATAAATGCTGGCCCAGTAAGTGGTGAGGTGTCCATAAAAAGACCATTGGTCCTTTTTCTCAGGACTAGTCTTCAGACGATCTTCACAGAAAAAAAGAGAAGCATAAAGGATCACATTGATCGCCAAATAATGAGAGGAGAAACGATTCAAAAACTTACCCAGAATCTCAGAAATAATTTTTTTGGCAGAGTCCCGGCTAGCTCGCAGTGTGGCTTTAGGGATCAGGCGGGCCTCCTTGGCTTGTTTTACAGCCAGCTCGTGGACTGCCACGCTGCGCTTTACTGGGCGGGTCAAGTTCTGGATTTCCCTCCTAATCCCAATGAAAGCCACACGGGAGAGCCGGCATGTGGGCGGCGCGGTCTCATTAAGATATTTGAGGAACTGTGCCACATTTTTTAGGTAATGGTGCACAGTTGGCTCTGCAATGTTGCATTTCTTTAAAAAAGACAGCCAGGACCGGACCTTTGCCCTGTTGTCCAAAAACATCAAGCTGGCCAGATTGGTCTGGCCAGCTGACATATATGAAATAAAATTTTTTATTCTAAAAATCTTTGAGGACACATTATTTATTAATTTCGGAGTGGGGTTGATGCCCTCCCAGTTGGCCCTGGACTCCTCAATGAGCTGATCTGCAAAAAGAAAGCACAAGAGAAGGACCAGGTGAGTCAGGTCGATAACATAGAGGTAAACACTAACAAACATTATTATTATTATTATTATTATTATTAAATTAAATTAAATTAAATTAAATTAAATTAAATTAAATTAAATTAAATTAAATTAAATTAAATTAAATTAAATTAAATTAAATTAAATATATAATAAATTATATATATATATATATATATATATATATATATATATATATATATATATATATATATACATACATAATATGTGTGTGTATATGTATAATTATATTACTATAATTTTCTAGTCTAATAAACTACAAATGGTACTATTTCCTTGGTCACTTATCAGTCTATTTCTCATTTCTCTTGTAGTCTAACAAACTATAAATGGGGCTATTTCCTTGGTTCACTTACCAGTCTATTTCTAATTCAACTTCTAGTCTAATGAACAACAAATGAGATTATTTCCTTGGTTCACTTACCAGTCTATTTCTCAGGTAACTTCTAGTCTAATAATCTACAAATAGGAGATTTATTAATGAAAGTTATTGTATGGTGTTATCAAAGTGACAAGTGTCATACTCACTTAGGGCTGGCACGTGGTCCGGAAAGGGGTATGGTGCATCGGAGGAGTGGGCCTTCTTTGAAGGCCCGGCGACCTCCTCCTCGGGTCCTGTGGCTGGCTCTGCCTCAGGCCTGGTGGCTGGCTCTTCATCTAGTCTGTCAACCTGCGACTCTGAGCACTCCTCCTCCCCAGGGCTGTTGAGGGCCGATAGCAGACTATGTGTTGCCCGTGCAACCTGCCTAGAGGGGGTGGGATTTGACCGCTTCCTCAGCTGCCGGTACCGCCGTGAGAAGCTCTCCCAGAAGCAATGGATAGGAGAAGCTTGCGCTTAGCTGATTATAGCCACGAAAGCACAAGGGACAGTCGTCCAAAGCCATATCTACTTTTGTTAAAACACTAAAGGATGAATAGCAAAAGGATGAATGCAAGGGACACTGCCCAAGCATTGGTTACTTATATAACTTTTTAGGTCCCATTTGTAGTCTGTTAATACAACTTTGAGTCTAATACATTAGAGAGCACAATTTGCAGTCTATTTCTCATTACACTTCTAGTTTAATAAACTACAAATTTGACTATTCCTTTGATTCACTCACCAGTCTATTTTTCATTCTTTTTCTAGTCTAATAAACTACAAATGGGACTATTCCCTTGGATCACTTACCAGTCTATTTCTCATTCAACTTCTAGTCTAATAAACTACAAATAGTACTATTTCCTTGGTCACCTACCAGTCTATTTCTCATTCATTTTCTAGTCTGATAAACTACAAATATGACTATTTCCTTGATTCAGTTACCAGTCTATTTTTCATACCACCTCTAGTCTAAGAAACTACAAATGGAACTATTTTCTTGGTCACTTACCAGTCTATTTCTCATTCCACTTTTAGTCTAATAAACTGTAAATTACCTTGGTCCCTTACCAGTCTATTTCCCATTCATTTTCCCCTCGCACCTACTCATCCATGCCGGCCAGGGTGCACCCTCCCCGGCTAGAGAAGGCAGCTTAAGGGGGGTGGAAGTCGGAAGAAAATTTTTTTTATGAGGCCTAGAGAAAACACTTGTACTGTACTCAGGGCACTCAGGGAATCCATTTTTGTAAGTTTTATCCCATTATACTGTAGAAATATGCATAGAAAAAAGTCAGACCAGGGGGCCGTCTATCCGACGACACTAGCCCCATGTCCCTATGACCCCGGGGGTCAAAATGGCCAAAACGGGGCCAAACTGCACCAAACTCGGGACGGAGTAAGACCTCCAGAAGGCCTACCGAACACCGCTGTCCCCCCATCCATAACACCCCGGGGGGCGAATTTATGGCCCCCCACATTTTTGATAGTCAAATGGAAGGAAGAGACCTAGCAACTTGAAACTCGGTGACTTGATAGCCCTCAAAGGGCCCTGTCTGAAGCCACCTCCCCCAAGTCGATAGACCCCTGGGAGCCAGAGATATGGACCCGCAAATGCAAAAAGTCCCAAAATTTGACCGGCCATAACTCACTCGAAAAGAGGAGAAACAACACCAAACTGGTCAAAATTAGACCTTTGAGAGCTCTATCCGACGACACTAGCCCCATGTCCCTATGACCTTGGGGGTCCGAGTTACGGCCCCCCAAAATGTGGAATTTGAACCATTATAACTCAGGAACTGGACCACCCAGGAACTCGAGGGTGGTCGCATACGGTAGGCCCCTCGACCCTCTAGGGATCCCCCGAATTTGAGCCCCGGGTTCCACCGCTTCGCGGAGATATTAGCAAAAAAATAGTACCATCCACCCCCCTCGTACCTACTCATCCATGCCGGCCAGGGTGCACACTTCCCGGCTAGAGAAGGCAGCTCGAGGGGGGTGGAATTCGGAAGAAAATTTTTTTATGAGGCCTAGAGAAAACAGTTGTACTGTACTCAGGGCACTCAGAGGAATCCATTTTTGTAAGTTTTATCCGATAATACTGTAGAATTTGCATGAAAATGAGCGTTGAATTTTGGCACACATATGCACCACATGTGGTGCGTATCTCACTTTTCATTAAATAGCAACTGTATTTGCAACAAGGAATGAGATCTGCCATGCTGTGGTGTATTGCGAACTTTTTTCCTGATGCGCCCTCCTGGGGTCTTGGACTCTTCCATGAACGATGCACCCACCTGAGGTCTTTCACAGACGAGGTGATGCACCGAATCAGGTGTGTTTGGTTAAAGAGAGTCATCTAAAACCGGCGTTGGGAAGCCCCGGCCCATGAGCTTGGCAGTTTCCAGGCCAGTAACGGAAGGCACCCATCCTTCCTTTCCTGGAGGGGGGCTAACCGTTGGTGTGGACGGTAGAGACGCAAATCATACCTCTGGCTGACCGCCTGGGCCTTCATACTTACCTGGCAGGGGAGACACCATGATCAAGAAGGCGGTTCACCCAGGGCGAGGCTTGCCCATTGCACTCCGGCCATGCTGACCCCTGCGAATTCCCCAAATGCGGGAATCTCGACTGCATAATTTATGGTAGTGGGGGACTGCGTTCGCGCTCTCCCCTGAAATTGTTGGTGAAACAAAGCAGAAGAGGTTTTTTTTGCGTTTTGCGGTTTTTTTTGCGTTTCAGGGGACAGGGGAGTTCTGTCACATGCGAGGTATGTGTTGTGCGCCTGTGAAACAAAGTCAGTTACGCTCTTGAAAAATCGGACCCTGGTGGGTGGTTCAGTTCGAATATAGCACAGACCTTACTTTGAAAGTCGATTGGACTGACTGCAGCCTAGCTGTAGCTGTCTCCATGTTGTTTGGTTGTCCTTTTTCAATTGGTATTAATTTTGTTGTCGCTTACAGCGCCACCGAGTGGCCTGTCGCAGCGCCCTTTTTCACCTTGCTTCTGACTGAGCCCCTGCACAGGTGTGCCGATTTGGGTGAAGGGATCTCATTCCTTCCTGGAGTTATAGCCATTCGAGCCATCTCGGACACGCCACGTTAGCACGTTTTGAGGTCCCCTCGCCAAGGTGAATGGAAATTTCCACTTTTTTGGGATGATTATTGACAGGCAGACTCCAGAGAAGCTTTCTGTGCTGCTTTGGGTGGGACTGGGCCAAATACCTGGCGCTAGGTTGCAAAAGAAGGTTTTCGACAAAATCCCAAATACCCGAAAATTCTGTCAGAGCGACGAGCCAATCTGAGACCTGCGTCTGGTTCGGCTCGAGCCAAGGATTCCCATTACATAAGGGTACTACCATCCCCCAGCGTTTTTAGGTCCCCCAGACTTACCAAAGCCGAGATGGGCATCGCCGTGTCCGGCTTCCTGCCCGCTGCGTTTTAGCGGCATCGCTTCTCGGCCTTTTGGCTAAGATCACGTATCTTGTCAGACGGTTTAGACTGCGATCGCCTCTTGGAGGTTTCCTGACTCGAGATCTTTTTATATCTTGAGTCACTCAACTTCGAGAGGTACATTGAACTCTGCTGCTTCGGGCTCCAACACGTTTTAAGGTAAGGTCTTTTAATTATTTATTTGGTTATTTATTATTGTATTTATTGTTGTTTTAAGTTTCTGGGCTGTTGGTGCCTCCATCATGTCGGCTGCCCGTGCCGGCGTGCGGAGGCACCACAGCGTGCGCTTTTGTTTTAAAGAGGTAAATGGCAAGCTCCTAGGGATGTCACGTCTTGACTTCTCCAGAAAGTCCTTTTTTTTTTGGAGCGTCCATTCAGGTATAAGTTTGAGGGCTCGTGTACGTGGGTTAAGGGGACCTGCGCGCTGACCCCAAAAATTTTTTGACGGACGCGGCGTCGATGTCTGCCGGACCGCGCCGGCCCACGGGAGACCCCTGACCGGCGCAGGAGGATCTGGACCCCCGAGGGGCCCCGCGGAAGCCCACCCAAATTTGAGGCCCCTACATGCCATTCAGCACTTCTCCATAGGGTGGCGCACGGAGCAGTACACCTCAGGTTTAAAACAGTGGCATTTACCCGAATGGGGGGTGTACGATTTTTTTGCCCACGAAACCTATATTTGTCCATTTGACCTTTAAAGTTACAGAATGACCACGGAACCGATGCGGACCCCCGTCGGACCCCCAACCGGGTCCCACGAACCCATTATTTGTCCATTTGACCATTATATTCACACAATGACTGCGGATCATCTGCAGACCCCTTGCGGACCCCCACCCTGGGTCCCACGAACCCCGTATTTGTCCATTTGACCATTATATTCACACAATGACTGCGGATCATCTGCGGACCACTTGCGGACCCCCACCCTGGGTCCCACGAACCCACTATTTGCCAAACTGCACCAAACTCGGGTCAGAGTAAGACCTCCAGAAGGCCTACCGAACACCGCTGCCCCCCCATCCATAACACCCCGGGGGGCGAAGTTATTGCCCCACACATTTTTAATAGTCAAATGGAAGGAAGAGACCTAGCAACTTGAAACTCGGTGATTTGATAGCCCTCAAAGGGCCCTCTCTGAATCCACCTCCCCCAAGTCGATAGACCCCCGGGGGCCAGAGATACGGGCCCGCAAATGCAAAAAGTCCCAAAATTTGACCGGCAATAACTCACCCAAAAAGAGAGGAAAAAACACCAAACTCAGGTCAAAATTAGACCTTTGGGAGCTCTATCCGACTACACCAGCCCCATGTTCCTATGACCCCGGGGGTCCGAGTTACGGCCCCACAAAATGTGGAATTTGAACCGTTATAACTCAGGAACCGGAACACCCAGGAACTCGAGGGTGGTCGCATACGGTAGGCCCCTCGATCCTCTAGGGATCCCCCGAATTTTAGCCCCGGGTTCCACCGCTTCGCGGAGATATTAGCAAAAAAATAGTACCATCCACCCCCCTCGTACCTACTCATCCATGCCGGCCAGGGTGCACGCTCCCTGGCTAGAAAAGGCAGCTCGAGGGGGGTGGAAGTCGGAAGAAATTTTTTTATGAGGCCTAGAGAAAACAGTTGTACTGTACTCAGGGCACTCAGATGAATCCATTTTTGTAAGTTTTATCCCTTACAAAAATGAGCGTTGAATTTTGGCACACATGTGCACCACATGTGGTGCGTATCTCACTTTTCATTAAATAGCAACTGTATTTGCAACAAGGAATGAGATCTGCCATGCTGTGGTGTATTGCGAACTTTTTTCCTGATGCGCCCTCCTGGGGTCTTGGACTCTTCCATGAACGATGCACCCACCTGAGGTCTTTCACAGACGAGGTGATGCACCGAATCAGGTGTGTTTGGTTAAAGAGAGTCATCTAAAACCGGCGTTGGGAAGCCCCGGCCCATGAGCTTGGCAGTTTCCAGGCCAGTAACGGAAGGCACCCATCCTTCCTTTCCTGGAGGGGGGCTAACCGTTGGTGTGGACGGTAGAGACGCAAATCATACCTCTGGCTGACCGCCTGGGCCTTCATACTTACCTGGCAGGGGAGACACCATGATCAAGAAGGCGGTTCACCCAGGGCGAGGCTTGCCCTTTGCACTCCGGCCATGCTGACCCCTGCGAATTCCCCAAATGCGGGAATCTCGACTGCATAATTTATGGTAGTGGGGGACTGCGTTCGCGCTCTCCCCTGAAATTGTTGGTGAAACAAAGCAGAAGAGGTTTTTTTTTGCGTTTTGCGTTTTTTTTTTGCGTTTCAGAATGGGGAGTTCTGTCACATGCGAGGTATGTGTTGTGCGCCTGTGAAACAAAGTCAGTTACGCTCTTGAAAAATCGGACCCTGGTGGGTGGTTCAGTTCGAATATAGCACAGACCTTACTTTGAAAGTCGATTGGACTGACTGCAGCCTAGCTGTAGCTGTCTCCATGTTGTTTGGTTGTCCTTTTTCAATTGGTATTAGTTTTGTTGTCGCTTACAGCGCCACCGAGTGGCCTGTCGCAGCGCCCTTTTTTTACCTGGCCTCTGACTGAGCCCCTGCACAGGTGTGCCGATTTGGGTGAAGGGATCTCATTCCTTCCTGGAGTTATAGCCATTCGAGCCATCTCAGACACGCCACCTTAGCACGTTTTGAGGTCCCCTCGCCAAGGTGAATGGAAATTTCCACTTTTTTGGGATGATTATTGACAGGCAGACTCCAAAGAAGCTTTCTGTGCTGCTTTGGGTGGGACTGGGCCAAATACCTGGCGCTAGGTTGCAAAAGAAGGTTTTCGACAAAATCCCAAATACCCGAAAATTTTGTCAGAGCGACGAGCCAATCTGAGACCTGCGTCTGGTTCGGCTCGAGCCAAGGATTCCCATGACATAAGGCACGTGGCTCTGCGACGAACCGTTTGGGAATTACGAGCGATGCCGTACTTTCCGTCGCTGCAGTGCCAGCGTCAGGCCGAGCGTGACGAGGCCCGGTGACGTTGCAGACAGGGGAGGGTACTACCATCCCCCAGCGTTTTTAGGTCCCCCAGACTTACCAAAGCCGAGATGGGCATCGCCGTGTCCGGCTTCCTCCCCGCTGCGTCTTAGCGGCATCGCTTCTCGGCCTTTTGGCTAAGATCACGTATCTTGTCGGACGGTTGAGACTGCGATCGCCTCTTGGAGGTTTCCTGACTAGAGATCTTTTTATATCTTGAGTCACACAACTTCGAGAGGTACATTGAACTCTGCTGCTTCGGGTTAAAACAAGTTTTAAGGTAAGGTCTTTTAATTATTTATTTGGTTATTTATTATTGTATTTATTGTTGTTTTAAGTTTTTAGCACCACAGCGTGCGTTTTTTATTCAGGCAGGTTGAGGGGAAGCTCCTTGGAATGTCCCGTATGGACTTTTCCAGCAAGCTGATCCAAAAGACCTTAGCTTTTAGATCTGACGACCTGAATTGTTTGATGACTCTGCCCTTGAACAAAGGATTTGATGTTTAATCAAATTAAACAAACCGCTTCCCTGCTTAATGACTTTTGGCAAAGGTTTGATTCAGTTAACCCTATCAAGTCGATTAACGCGGATACGCGTTTTGAGTCATTTTCTCCTGATAACCCCGAAAAGAACTTAAATTACACTTTCAGTTTTAATCGTACAGATAAGAGCAATACATCAATCGAATCTGTAAAGGGTCTACTTTTTTTTGGATACATACATAATAACAACAAAACTTTGTGCACTTATAAAATAAAGATAACAAACAAGGTGCGCTGTCTGCAGCCTTTGTCTGCGCTGATCTTCTTTTACAAACACGTCATTTAAATGAACTGTAACTCCGTGAATACTCAACGAAAATACATGAGAGAGATATCTATAGAAAGCTTGACATGTCTATTTTTAAACTAAACAAGTGCCGCCGAAAACAGATATTCTGTGATAAAGTAATCCATATGAAAACAACGCGATGTCTGTTTTTCATGTCTCCCTTCATTATATCTAATGTGACCACGCCCCCGCGCTGAACGCGCTATTCAGATTCAAACTGAAGCGCGCAGCTTGAATACGCCCACACAGAAGAAAAAGCAGCCAGACTGTTCAAGTTTTTTTTATTTTACTGTTTTCTTCGCGATGATAGGAATAACACATAATTCACCCCAAAAAGATGTGATGTGGTTGAGGATTTGAGAAATGGATTTCCTCAGAAAAAAAGAATGAAGCACTTTATTCAGCAGAGATCATAAACACGAGTAAGTCTCTTTTTATTTATTTATATACTTGTACTAGTTTTCACATAACGTGTAAACGTTTTACTAGTTAGACTTTTTCCGAACTATAATTCCTGACTAAATATATAATCAAGTGAAACATTATGAAGTTTCAATAACAATATACAACACTATACCCTTCGAAAGCTTGATGTAAATAATATAAATGTAACAAATAGATAACTGTAACAAATGTAAAAACAATGCTTTTCTTTCCATTTATTCCCCCTAAAAACCCAGAAAAATATTCTCAGCTCTCTTCAACATTAATAATAATGATGATAATAATAACAACAAACGTTTTTTTTTTTTTTTTTTTTGTAGAAAATAAGATTGTTAAAAGGATTTCTGAAGGATTGTGTGACTGGAGTAAGCATGCCAAACAATTTGTTTGAAAGTCAGCTTTGATTGTTTCTAATAAACTGTTTAACTGCTCCCCCAAGTGGATATTAAATTATGTTGTGGGATAATTAAATATATTCTTAATAAACTACAAACATAAAATTATATAGATTTATTTTGTTCTCACATTCTCTCTTGTAACTCCTCACTCACAGTGGCACAGATGACTGAGAGGCTCATTATGCAGCTCATTATGCAGGCCTTTGTCTTCTCAGGTGTAAATCACAATGATATTCATGGTAGTTGACGCCTACTCGCATTTGACTTTTACCAACAAAAAGTGTCTTAGAAAATTTTAAGCAATATATTGTTTTCTGTGAGTGAGTAAACAAGATGATTTTCACATCATTTAGAAAGAAAAATTCTAGGCTACAAGCTCCAGTTCTCAAAAATCCCGGGAACCATTGTTCTTTATGTGTTTTTTTGCCTTATTCAAGCGTTTTAACATTTTTAGTTTTTCACTAACCACGCATAATATTTTTTTTCTCAAAAACACAATCATGTACATACATGCATTTCACATATTATTACAGCCCAGTTTGTGCTGATTACAGTGAGATTAGTCTTTACCCATTTAGATATTTATAAGAAACTGAAAAAAGCACAAATGTCAAGGCATGACAAAACTTCTCCAGGCCCCAAAAATACCCTTAGACTCCAGAGGGTTAAAGCCCAGTTCTCCATGTTCACTGTCGAGAAACTTTCTGATAACACACTTAAAACTGTGATTGTAAGGATGTTCAATGAAACAGTGACTGGAGATGATATTTATGTTTGGTTGGGTAGATTTTGCACTGTTCGAGGCCAGCCTGTCCAAGTGTTAGATGAAGATGGCATTTGGACATGCTTCTGGCGAATTCCCATTAAACAATGGGAAGACGCTGGGGGCTACCAGGGCCTGAAACATCTGCCTTCCATGATTGTGCTCGGAGAGAACAGAGGCTACATACCAAACTCTGCAGGAAGGGTTGCAGGTTTGGTCATCTCGCTGAAGCATGCCAAGAGTTAGTATGTGGGAAGTGTAGAGAAATTGGTCACAGTTTGATGATTGTACCAATGGCAGACGGTGTAATCTTTGTGGAGAAACAAACCACCTCTACAGAGACTGCCCTAAAAGTTTTGCCAACAAGCTCAAAATGGCCGCCCCACATGGGCAACAAACGAATGAACAAAGGAAAGAGGAGGCGGTCCCTGAGGTTTTGGCGGGAATTTCAAATTCCCAGCCGGCCTCAGGGATTGGGCAGGAAGGAGGAAGTGGGACGGCCACAGGGGCGGAGGCAACGGAACAGGAAATGGTCATGGAAGGAGAGGAAAGTGAGGAAAAAAACAATTCCTCACTAGTAACAGTTTCGGATGGGGTGCAGGAATCTACCGGGAGTGAGACAGAGTGTTCACTCCCTAACGCTCAGGTGCAAAAAAGACCTGCGGGGTCTCCTCTGATTGTAACGGAGGAGAAAAAATCTAGGGCAGCATATAAGCTTGATAGTATCGATTCGGTAGATCTGGAGCGCAAGTGGCCCCTAGAGTCCCCCAATGAGGTATCCTTTTTGCACATTAAGCTTACAGCATCATCGCCAAAAGAGCCACAAGAGGTTTCCTCTGTGGCCTCTGAAGCGACAGGCATTTGCCCTCCTGATCCCAGCTCGTCTGAGGAAAAGGAAAGGCAAATGCAACAAGATATAACATGATTTTAATCGTATCTTTGTAGTCTTTTTACTGTCTTCTGTTTTAAATGTCTTATACCTTTTTAACCCTACTGCTCATGGCCCTCACCATCTCTACTATCAATGTAAGAAGTGTGAGGTCCACCATTAGAGCACAGAGTATTTTGTCCCTTTTAAAATCTTTTAAGTCAGATTTGTTTTTATTACAAGAGTGTTCTCTGCCCTTTTTAACTAGGTACAAGAAAATGGAGGAGCTATGGTCCGCAGGAGCCTCCATATGGAGCGGATCAAATTTTAACAAAAATGACGGAGTTGCGGTTTTAATTAATAATCCTAACATCTTGGTGAAGGGCAGCACTGTGGTGAGGCAAGGCCGGGCACTTTTAGTAAATCTGACCTTTTTAGACAGGGATTTTAATGTTCTTAATGTATATGGTTTTACGGAAAAGAATGAAAGATATGAGCTTTTAGAAGACTTGCAACCCCACATGCTAGGTAGGGCCCCCCTAATGGTAGCAGGGGATTTTAATTGTGTTTTATCCAAAACAGACAGGAAAAGGGTTGGGGAGGATTTTAGAGTGGACAAAACGTCGGTTTTATTGCAGGGTTTAGTCAGAGATTTTAATTTAGTCGACTGTTTTAAAATTTTGCATCAAAGAGAGGAGGGCTTCACCTGGTTCAGTGGTGATGGTACCAAAGCCTCTCGAATCGACTACGTTTTTACAAGGGACTGCCCGCCGACCGATGCTACATTAACCCCCCTCTTTTTCTCTGATCACATGATGCTGTCTTGCACCCTTTCACTGCCCATGGGTGTGACGGTAGGGGGAGGGCTGTGGAAGCTGAACTGTTCCCTGTTGGAAGACAAGGATATAGTTTTAGAATATAGGGAACAGTTCAGCCAGTGGCAGAACCTCCAAGACTTTTACGATACACGTGCACAGTGGTGGGAGATGGTAAAGGACCGGACAAGACAGTTTTTTAGAAAGATAGGGAAAGAAAAGAAGAGTAGGGAAAAGAAACGCATGTTGGGGTTCCAGAAAAGACTACAAAGGTATTTTAATCTTTTAAATAATGGTTTTGATTTTAACGAGGAAATTCAGGAAGTAAAAAAAGAAATGTCAGTTTTAGCCAATATAGAAAGTAAAGGGGTCCTTTTAAGAAGTAAAGAGAGAGAAATAGAAGAAGGCGAAAAGTGTACCAGATATTTTTTTAAGAAAATAATAACAAGGGGTGGGGGGTTAACCAGGGTTAAAACAGGGGATAGGGAGGTTAACACAACAAAAGAGATTTTAGAGGATGTGGAAAAATTTTATGGGGCATTATATAGTTTTAAAAAGGTACACTTTGACACTGCAAAAGAAGTTTTAAATTTTATTGAGGAAAGGGTTGACTGTCAAAATGAGATTTTAACCCAAGATTTTAACATCTTAGAAATCCAAAAAGCTCTTGGAGGTTTTAAGAAGGGGAAGTCCCCAGGAGTGGATGGACTTCCCCTAGAGTTTTATCTAACATTTTGGGACATTTTAGGACAAGAGCTTTTGACAGTTTTTAAAGAGTTTGAGACCCTCGACAGACTTCCAGACAGTTTTAGAATAGGGATAGTTTCTTTACTTCACAAAAAAGGTGACCGGACTGACTTAAAAAACTGGAGACCCATAACACTTTTAAATTTTGATTATAAACTTTTTAGCAAAATTTTAGCAACACGCATGTCAATGGCTTTAGAGGACGTGATTCACCCGGATCAAGCTTGTTCTGTGCCCGGAAGAAAGATAACAGACAGCCTAGTGCTGATCAGAGACGCCATCTGTTATGCGAGAGACAGAAATATTCGGCTAGTAGTCCTAAATTTAGACTTTGAAAAAGCATTTGACCGAGTCTCGCACCAGTACCTTTTTCAGGTACTGCAAAAAATGGGTTTTCCAAAGAGGTTTGTAGCCTGGGTGGGACTGCTGTACAAGGGACTAGTCAGCAAATTCCTTGTAAACGGGCATCTTTCCAAAACTGTGAACATACACAGTGGTGTCCGTCAGGGATGTCCTTTATCTCCTCTCCTGTTTGTGGCTTGTATCGAGCCACTGGCACAGATCTTGAGAAAGGATAAATGGATCAAAGGACTGGACGTTCCTGGGACGGGTGGACTGACATCGACTTGTGCCTTATACATGGACGATGTTACTCTTTTAACCACAGACATTTTATCTATACGAAGAGCACTGGACTTGACTGACTGGTACGGTCGGGCCTCGGGCGCCAAACTCAATAGAAACAAGTCTGAGGCCCAGCTCTTCGGGCCGTGGGGGGACGTGGACACAGGAGGACTTGATTTGGTTTTTAAAGACAACGATTTTAAAATTTTAGGTGTTAAATTTGATAAAGAGGGTGGAGGACGGGAAAGCTGGACTGACTTGCTAGGGAAAGTTAGGAAAAGACTAGAGTTTTGGGGACTAAGACAGTTGACGATTGAAGGTAAAATTTTAATTTTTAAATCTGTGATTTTACCTCTGATTTTACTTGTTTGTTCTGTTTTTAGCCCCCCTCGGCAGTTCCTGGTGAAACTGGAGAGGGCGGTGTTTTACTTCCTGTGGGGGTCCAAGTGGGAGCGCCTGAAGAGGGAGACA
Organism: Carassius carassius; assembly: GCF_963082965.1. Lineage (NCBI taxonomy): Eukaryota > Metazoa > Chordata > Actinopteri > Cypriniformes > Cyprinidae > Carassius > Carassius carassius. Next base: position 96,606 of record NW_026775074.1, read on the forward strand.
GTCAAGAAAAGGCCAGAGAACGGTGGAAAAGGCCTCCCAGACCCCCACCTGTTTTTAGGCAGCTGCTTCACCGCCCTGCACATCAGTTATGCCATGACCCCATCCAAAGAAAACAAGACGGCTGCAATGGCGCGATTTTGGATGGGGTCTTACCTAAGAACTTTGAAAATTTTACCAGTAGATTTGAAAACCCCAGTGTCTTTTAACTTGCCTAAAGAGTACAGTTTTATAAAAAAGTTTTTAAAGAAATACCTTTTAGAGAGGGAAGATTTCACCATTTTAACTAAACACAAGTCTCTCATTTCTGTTGTGCAGGACCGGGAACCGGTGAGTCCAGTTCCGGGCCTCACACTAAGTGAGGCCAAACAAGTTTGGCGGAATGCGGCTCACCCTGCTCTCCAGAAAAGGCACAAGGACTTATCGTGGATGGTGGCTCATGAGATCCTCCCGGTCAGGGCGGTTATGCACTCCAGAGGCATGGCCAAAAACCCCATCTGCCCTCGGTCCGGCTGCAATTCCCCGGAGACCGTCCACCACCTGCTCTGGGACTGCAGCACTGCGCGGGTCCTGTGGGCCAAGACCGGCCCCCTGTATTTCCCGTGCCTACCAGCAGGTGGGGCCCAGTTCGGGTACCAGCTCGCCATTCCTTGGGGTGGGCCGGGGCTTGAAGGACTTGACGGCACAGAAATTTACCTCGCTCTAGCTCACCCTCAACGTCATCAAGGATGCCATCTGGGCCACCAGAAACCTGCTGGTGGGGAAGCGCGTTACGGTAACCCTCCATGCATGCGAGCTAAAGGTAACATCAATGCTGCAGGGGTACCGGACGACGATATTCGGACGGGGGGGCCGGGGTCGCACAGAGAGGGTCCCGGCAGGCACCGACCCTGGCTGCCCGTAGATGCACCCTCACCATTCTGGCTACGGGAACAGCGGGCCAGCGGGCCGGAGGAGAGGGGATCTCCGCTGAGCCCGTAAAGTAGCATCTCATGTCCCTGTTCTGGAGAGTGGGGTGAAGACCGACTTGATAAGGACTCACCCCCGGTCTTGCACAACAGATGTTTTTTTTTATTGGTTTTTATCCAATAAATTGGTTTTTATTGTGTTTTATCAATAAAATTGGTTTTATTAACATGCATATGAGGCTTGTTTGCTTTTTTAAATATGTATTTTACTTTTGAAACCAATCGCACCTTTTAAACACACCCCAAATATGGCCTTTTAAAAACAAGCAAAACACTGTGGTTTTAATCAAATGTTTTTTAACAATGATTGTTTCTTTCATTTTACCATGTGTATTTATTATATATTATATGGCTTGTTTTAATGTGTGCTTGAAAAGAAAAATGTGTGTGAAAGTAAAAATGCAAATGGAAAAAATGTAACTCGTGACAATAAAACTTTTTTGAAAGAAAAAAAATCTGTTCTTATCAGTTTAATATCTGATACGTCCCCCATCCGGGGACTACATATTAAATGGATTTTTAGATCACGGAGCTGGAGCCGGGGCTTGCTCCGTCCACTCCAAGCATCGGCCTGGTATTGCAGTGTCTCCAGGAACGGTGTGCTTTCCCTTTTTGGGGATTGCCGTTTATTGTGTCGAATAGCAGAACAAGGAATGAGATCTGCCATGCTGTGGTGTATTGCGAACTTTTTTCCTGATGCGCCCTCCTGGGGTCTTGGACTCTTCCACGAACGATGCACCCACCTGAGGTCTTTCACAGACGAGGTGATGCATCGAATCAGGTGTGTTTGGTTAAAGAGAGTCATCTAAAACCGGCGTTGGGAAGCACCGGCCCATGAGCTTGGCAGTTTCCAGGCCAGTAATGGAAGGCACCCGTCCTTCCTTTCCTGGAGGGGGGCTAACCGTTGGTGTGGACGGTAGAGACGCAAATCGTACCTCTGGCTGACCGCCTGGGCCTTCATACTAACCTGGCAGGGGAGACACCATGATCAAGAAGGCGGTTCACCCAGGGCGAGGCTTGCCCATTGCACTCCGGCCATGCTGACCCCTGCGAATTCCCCAAATGCGGGAATCTCGACTGCATAATTTATGGTAGTGGGGGACTGCGTTCGTGCTCTCCCCTGAAATTGTTGGTGAAACAAAGCAGAAGAGGTTTTTTCCAGGTTTTTTTTTTTTTTGCGTTTCAGAATGGGGAGTTCTGTCACATGCGAGGTATGTGTTGTGTGCCTGTGAAACAACGCTTTCACCGATTTTTACGCTCTTGAAAAATCGGACCCTGGTGGGTGGTTCAGTTCGAATATAGCACAGACCTTACTTTGAAAGTCCATTGGACTGACTGCAGCCTAGCTGTAGCTGTCTCCATGTTGTTTGGTTGTCCTTTTTCAATTGGTATTAATTTTGTTGTCGCTTACAGCGCCACCGAGTGGCCTGTCGCAGCGCCCTTTTTCACCTTGCTTCTGACTGAGCCCCTGCACAGGTGTGCCGATTTGGGTGAAGGGATCTCATTCCTTCCTGGAGTTATAGCCATTCGAGCCATCTCGGACACGCCACGTTAGCACGTTTTGAGGTCCCCTCGCCAAGGTGAATGGAAATTTCCACTTTTTTGGGATGATTATTGACAGGCAGACTCCAGAGAAGCTTTCTGTGCTGCTTTGGGTGGGACTGGGCCAAATACCTGGTGCTAGGTTGCAAAAGAAGGTTTTCGACAAAATCCCAAATACCCGAAAATTTTGTCAGAGCGACGAGCCAATCTGAGACCTGCGTCTGGTTCGGCTCGAGCCAAGGATTCCCATTACATAAGGCACGTGGCTCTGCGACGAACCGTTTGGGAGTTACGAGCGATGCCGTACTTTCCGTCGCTGCAGTGCCAGCGTCAGGCCGAGCGTGACGAGTCCCGGTGACGTTGCAGACAGGGGAGGGTACTACCATCCCCCAGCATTTTTAGGTCCCCCAGACTTACCAAAGCCGAGATGGGCATCGCCGTGTCCGGCTTCCTGCCCGCTGCGTCTTAGCGGCATCGCTTCTCGGCCTTTTGGCTAAGATCACGTACCTTGTCAGACGGTTTAGACTGCGATCGCCTCTTGGAGGTTTCCTGGCTCGAGATCTTTTTATATCTTGAGTCACACAACTTCGAGAGGTACATTGAACTCTGCTGCTTCGGGCTCCAACACGTTTTAAGGTAAGGTCTTTTAATTATTTATTTGGTTATTTATTATTGTATTTATTGTTGTTTTAAGTTTCTAGGCTGTTGGTGCCTCCATCATGTCGGCTGCCCGTGCCGGCGTGCGGAGGCACCACAGCGTGCGCTTTTGTTTTAAAGAGGTGAATGGCAAGCTCCTAGGGATGTCACGTCTTGACTTCTCCAGAAAGTCCTTTTTTTTTGGAGCGTCCATTCAGGTATAAGTTTGAGGGCTCGTGTACGTGGGTTAAGGGGACCTGCGCGCTGACCCCAAAAAATTTTTGACGGACGCGGCGTCGATGTCTGCTGGACCGCGCCGGCCCACGGGAGACCCCTGACCGGCGCAGGAGGATATGGACCCCCGAGGGGCCCCGCGGAAGCCCACCCAGATTTGAGGCCCCTACATGCCATTCAGCACTTCTCCACAGGGTGGCGCACGGAGCAGTACACCTCAGGTTTAAAACAGTGGCATTTACCCGAATGGGGGGTGTACGATTTTTTTGCCCACGAAACCTATATTTGTCCATTTGACCTTTAAAGTTACAGAATGACCACGGAACCGATGCGGACCCCCGTCGGACCCCCAACCCGGGTCCCACGAACCCATTATTTGTCCATTTGACCATTATATTCACACAATGACTGCGGATCATCTGCAGACCCCTTGCGGACCCCCACCCTGGGTCCCACGAACCCCGTATATGTCCATTTGACCATTATATTCACACAATGACTGCGGATCATCTGCGGACCACTTGCGGACCCCCACCCTGGGTCCCACGAACCCACTATTTGTCCATTTGACCATTATGTTCACACAATGACTGCGGATCATCTGCGGACCACTTGCGGACCCCCACCCTGGGTCCCACGAACCCACTATTTGTCCATTTGACCATTATATTCACGGAATGACCACGGATCACATCCGGAACATTTGCGGACATATCCAAAATTGTGGTGAATGTTAACCAAAATGTCACAGACTTTGCCAAGCTGTAACTCCGCCAAAACGGGGCCAAACTGCACCAAACTCGGGTCAGAGTAAGAACTCCAGAAGGCCTACCGAACACCGCTGCCCCCCCATCCATAACACCCCGGGGGCGGAGTTATGGCTCCCCACATTTTTGATAGTCAAATGGAAGGAAGAGTTCTAGCGACTTGAAACTTGGTGACTTGATAGCCCTCGAAGGGCCCTCTCTGAAGCCACCTCCCCCAAGTCGATAGACCCCCGGGGGCCAGAGATATGGACCCGCAAATGCAAAAAGTCCCAAAATTTGACCGGCCATAACTCACTCGGAAAGAAGGGAAACAACACCAAACTCTGGTCAAAATTAGACCTTTGGGAGCTCTATCCGACGACACCAGCCCCATGTTCCTATGACCCCGGGCGTCCGAGTTACGGCCCCCCAAAATGTGGGATTTGAACCGTTATAACTCAGGAACCGGACCACCCAGGAACTCGAGGGTGGTCGCATACGGTAGGTAATTTCAGCCCCGGGGTCCACCGCTTCGCGGAGATATTAGCAAGAAAATAGTACCATCCACCCCCCTCGCACCTACTCATCCATGCCGGCCAGGGTGCACCCTCCCCGGCTAGAGAAGGCAGCTCGAGGGGGGTGGAAGTCGGAAGAAATTTTTTTTTATGAGGCCTAGAGAAAACAGTTGTACTGTACTCAGGGCACTCAGAGGAATCCATTTTTGTAAGTTTTATCCCATAATACTGTAGAAATATGCATAGAAAAAACTGTCGGATTTTGGTTAATTTGCACCACAAATGTTGCAAGTCTTGCAGTATATTAAATAGCAATATTTTTTATTGTCAGTCTATTTCTCAAATCACTTCTAGTCTAATGAACTACACATGGGGCTATTTCATTTGTCACTTAACAGTTACTTTATTTGAAATCTTCCTAATTCCAATTTATCCATAATGTATTGTAAAATACGTTTTATAAAACAAGAGTGCACACTTTGCAGTGTATTTCTCATTCCACTTTTAGTTCAAACAACTTGAAATGGGACTATTTCCTTGGTCACTGACCAGTCAATTTCTCATTCCACTCATAGTCTAATGAACTACCTATGGCACTATTTCATGGATCACTTGCCAGTCTATTTCTCATTAATTTTCTAGTCTAATAAACTACATATGGCACTATTTCCTTGATCACTTGCCAGTGTATTTCTTATTCAAACTTTTAGTCTAATAAGCTACAAAAAGTACTATGTCCTTGGTCACTTACCAGACTATTTCTCATTCCTTTTCTAGTCTAATAAACAATACATTTCACTATTTCAGTCTATTTCTCATTCAACTTCTAGTCTAATAATCAGTTTACCTGGTTATGATGATCGGCCTGAATACATTTGAAATAGAAGTGTATTAATGTGAAAACATATGGCACTATTTCATGGATCACTTGCCAGTCTATTTCTCATTCATTTCATATTCTAATAAACTACATATGGCACTATTTCCTTGATCACTTGCCAGTCTATTTCTTATTCAAAACTTTTAGTCTAATAAACTACAAAAAGTACTGTTTCCTTGGTCACTTACCAGTCTATTTCTCATTCCTTTTCTAGTCTAATAAACAATACATTTCACTATTTCAGTCTATTTCTCATTCAACTTCTAGTTTAATAATCAGTTTAACTGGTGATGATGATCGGCCTGAATAAATTTGAAATAGAAGTGTATTAATGTGAAAACATATGGCACTATTTCATGGATCACTTGCCAGTCTATTTCTCATTAATTTTATAGTCTAATAAACTACATATGGCACTATTTCCTTGATCCCTTGCCAGTCTATTTCTTATTCAAAACTTTTAGTCTAATAAACTACAAAAAGTACTATTTCCTTGGTCACTTACCAGTCTATTTCTCATTCCTTTTCTAGTCTAATAAACAATACATTTCACTATTTCAGTCTATTTCTCATTCAACTTCTAGTCTAATAATCAGTTTAACTGGTTATGATGATCGGCCTGAATACATTTGAAATAGAAGTGTATTTATGTGAAAACATCCTAATTTCAAGTTATTCAAAATATAGTAAAATATGTTTTTATTAAACATTTTATGTATAGAAATACTATATATTTATTATGTATTCATTACATATACCTTTTTATTTACACACACAATATATAAATGTTTAAATTATTTTTATTACATGTAATATATATTTGTGTGTGTGTGTGTGTGTGTGTGTGTGTGTGTGTGTGTGAGTGTGTGTGAGTGTGTGTAAAGTAATGACACCTTAATTCAATTTCAAATATTTATTGAACTTTTTGTTTTGCAGACATTGTAAAGTCAAAATCAAAAATGCCTCAAAGTTCTGTACAAAAAAACACAATATATAAAAAGTATAATAGGAAACATGCATTATATAAGAAAAATAAAATAAATAAATAAACATGTTCAGAAAGATTCAGAGCAAACTGATATTAACCTTAACTATAACTATTTACAAAAAAAAGAAAAAAGAAAAATGGAACAGGCTATCAAAACAAATAAAAAGATAACCTTACTTTTTTATCGTAGAAATAAAAGGAGTAGAACAATTATCATAAAAAACATCAAAACAAACAATTTAAATAGCTACATAAATTATTTACGGGATTTTTTTTTAAATTTCTCCAGTCTCTTTTTTTACTTGCTGCACCAGCTTTTTAGACGCTATTTCCTGTGGTGATTTAAGTGGGGAGTTCTTCACCATCAGTCTGCGTCTGAGGACCATCTTCATTAATGTGCTTCTTTCCTTATAGAAATAATAAGAAAGGCAGAGTGTTAGTGAACATGTCTACTTGTCACAAACAGTTAAACCAATCCATGGGAAATTGTACTTACTGAAGCAGATTTCCCAGACTTCTGGCCTTCTTCGGCATCGGGAGGGCTGTCGGAGAGCGTTGGGCTGGTGGATGAGGACTTTTCCTCAGCTGGCATCTTGTGGGGTTTTGTCGTCTTTCTTCTCTTGGCACCTTGCTGCCTTGGACTATCAGCTTCCTCACCCACCACAGCTGTATCAAAGAGGCGACGGTGTTCTGCTGCCTGCTTTGCATTAAGGTTGAGGGCATAAAACCTGTCAGCTGTGGTGGTGTCGTGGCACATGAACTGTGCCACTTTGTGCCTATCTTCCGGGCAGTGAGTGTTCTTTGCCTTTTTGGAGAGAGAACAGCATAGGCAAAGAGTTAGAAAAAAACACACCAGAAACTCATAAAGCCGGGACAAGTACAGGAATGCTTACATGGGTGGCGATGGCAGTCCTCACATCAGTAAATGTGGGTGTGCCTGGTAACCCCATGCTCGCCCACGCATCCTGAAAATACTTGTTCAAGTTTTTGCAGGAGCTGGCCTTTGAGGTAAAGAAGAAGTAGTTTGCAACTCGTCCCCCTACCAAGTTGGACCGGAGTGAAAGGAATTCCTCAAACCACCCATACTCCTCCTGGTCCAGGGCCAGCTCGGCTGCACCAAAGGCCTGGTTGGTCTTGTGGGCTGATATCTTTAGAAACAGTGAGAAGTGGCATAAGCTGAGTTTTATTTTAAAGAAAACCATGTGGACAACGAGAGACAGAGAGAAAGAGAACCACTCACATTAATGACAAAGTGGCCTTCTGTAGCTGTCGCACGGGCATCTTCCACCTCTTTAATTGTTACATTTTGGAACACCCCTCCACGGTGACCATAAATGCTGGCCCAGTAAGTGGTGAGGTGTCCATAAAAAGACCATTGGTCCTTTTTCTCAGGACTAGTCTTCAGACGATCTTCACAGAAAAAAAGAGAAGCATAAAGGATCACATTGATCGCCAAATAATGAGAGGAGAAAGGATTCAAAAACTTACCCAGAATCTCAGAAATAATTTTTTTGGCAGAGTCCCGGCAAGCTCGCAGTGTGGCTTTAGGGATCAGGCGGGCCTCCTTGGCTTGTTTTACAGCCAGCTCGTGGACTGCCACGCTGCGCTTTACTGGGCGGGTCAAGTTCTGGATTTCCCTCCTAATCCCAATGAAAGCCACACGGGAGAGCCGGCATGTGGGCGGCGGGGTCTCATTAAGATATTTGAGGAACTGTGCCACATTTTTTAGGTAATGGTGCACAGTTGGCTCTGCAATGTTGCATTTCTTTAAAAAAGACAGCCAGGACCGGACCTTTGCCCTGTTGTCCAAAAACATCAAGCTGGCCAGATTGGTCTGGCCAGCTGACATATATGAAATAAAAAATTTTATTCTAAAAATCTTTGAGGACACATTATTTATTAATTTCGGAGTGGGGTTGATGCCCTCCCAGTGGGCCCTGGACTCCTCAATGAGCTGATCTGCAAAAAGAAAGCACAAGAGAAGGACCAGGTGAGTCAGGTCGATAACATAGAGGTAAACACTAACAAACATTATTATTATTATTATTATTATTATTATTAAATTAAATTAAATTAAATTAAATTAAATTAAATTAAATTAAATTAAATTATAATTTATATATATATATATATTTATATATATATACATACATAATATGTGTGTGTATATGTATAATTATATTACTATAATTTTCTAGTCTAATAAACTACAAATGGTACTATTTCCTTGGTCACTTATCAGTCTATTTCTCATTTCTCTTGTAGTCTAACAAACTATAAATGGGGCTATTTCCTTGGTTCACTTACCAGTCTATTTCTAATTCAACTTCTAGTCTAATGAACAACAAATGAGATTATTTCCTTGGTTCACTTACCAGTCTATTTCTCAGGTAACTTCTAGTCTAATAATCTACAAATAGGAGATTTATTAATGAAAGTTATTGTATGGTGTTATCAAAGTGACAAGTGTCATACTCACTTAGGGCTGGCACGTGGTCCGGAAAGGGGTATGGTGCATCGGAGGAGTGGGCCTTCTTTGAAGGCCCGGCGACCTCCTCCTCGGGTCCTGTGGCTGGCTCTGCCTCAGGCCTGGTGGCTGGCTCTTCATCTAGTCTGTCAACCTGCGACTCTGAGCACTCCTCCTCCCCAGGGCTGTTGAGGGCCGATAGCAGACTATGTGTTGCCCGTGCAACCTGCCTAGAGGGGGTGGGATTTGACCGCTTCCTCAGCTGCCGGTACCGCCGTGAGAAGCTCTCCCAGAAGCAATGGATAGGAGAAGCTTGCGCTTAGCTGATTATAGCCACGAAAGCACAAGGGACAGTCGTCCAAAGCCATATCTACTTTTGTTAAAACACTAAAGGATGAATAGCAAAAGGATGAATGCAAGGGACACTGCCCAAGCATTGGTTACTTATATAACTTTTTAGGTCCCATTTGTAGTCTGTTAATACAACTTTGAGTCTAATACATTAGAGAGCACAATTTGCAGTCTATTTCTCATTACACTTCTAGTTTAATAAACTACAAATTTGACTATTCCTTTGATTCACTCACCAGTCTATTTTTCATTCTTTTTCTAGTCTAATAAACTACAAATGGGACTATTCCCTTGGATCACTTACCAGTCTATTTCTCATTCAACTTCTAGTCTAATAAACTACAAATAGTACTATTTCCTTGGTCACCTACCAGTCTATTTCTCATTCATTTTCTAGTCTGATAAACTACAAATATGACTATTTCCTTGATTCAGTTACCAGTCTATTTTTCATACCACCTCTAGTCTAAGAAACTACAAATGGAACTATTTTCTTGGTCACTTACCAGTCTATTTCTCATTCCACTTTTAGTCTAATAAACTGTAAATTACCTTGGTCCCTTACCAGTCTATTTCCCATTCATTTTCCCCTCACACCTACTCATCCATGCCGGCCAGGGTGCACCCTCCCCGGCTAGAGAAGGCAGCTTAAGGGGGGTGGAAGTCGGAAGAAAATTTTTTTTATGAGGCCTAGAGAAAACACTTGTACTGTACTCAGGGCACTCAGGGAATCCATTTTTGTAAGTTTTATCCCATTATACTGTAGAAATATGCATAGAAAAAAGTCAGACCAGGGGGCCGTCTATCCGATGACACTAGCCCCATGTCCCTATGACCCCGGGGGTCAAAATGGCCAAAACGGGGCCAAACTGCACAAAACTCGGGACGGAGTAAGACCTCCAGAAGGCCTACCGAACACCGCTGTCCCCCCATCCATAACACCCCGGGGGGCGAATTTATGGCCCCCCACATTTTTGATAGTCAAATGGAAGGAAGAGACCTAGCAACTTGAAACTCGGTGACTTGATAGCCCTCAAAGGGCCCTGTCTGAAGCCACCTCCCCCAAGTCGATAGACCCCCGGGAGCCAGAGGTATGGACCCGCAAATGCAAAAAGTCCCAAAATTTGACCGGCCATAACTCACTCGAAAAGAGGAGAAACAACACCAAAATCTGGACAAAATTAGACCTTTGAGAGCTCTATCCGACGACACTAGCCCCATGTCCCTATGACCCCGGGGGTCCGAGTTACGGCCCCCCAAAATGTGGAATTTGAACCATTATAACTCAGGAACTGGACCACCCAGGAACTCGAGGGTGGTCGCATACGGTAGGCCCCTCGACCCTCTAGGGATCCCCCGAATTTGAGCCCCAGGTTCCACCGCTTCGCGGAGATATTAGCAAAAAAATAGTACCATCCACCCCCCTCGTACCTACTCATCCATGCCGGCCAGGGTGCACACTTCCCGGCTAGAGAAGGCAGCTCGAGGGGGGTGGAAGTCGGAAGAAAATTTTTTTATGAGGCCTAGAGAAAACAGTTGTACTGTACTCAGGGCACTCAGAGGAATCCATTTTTGTAAGTTTTATCCGATAATACTGTAGAATTTGCATGAAAATGAGCGTTGAATTTTGGCACACATATGCACCACATGTGGTGCGTATCTCACTTTTCATTAAATAGCAACTGTATTTGCAACAAGGAATGAGATCTGCCATGCTGTGGTGTATTGCGAACTTTTTTCCTGATGCGCCCTCCTGGGGTCTTGGACTCTTCCATGAACGATGCACCCACCTGAGGTCTTTCACAGACGAGGTGATGCACCGAATCAGGTGTGTTTGGTTAAAGAGAGTCATCTAAAACCGGCGTTGGGAAGCCCCGGCCCATGAGCTTGGCAGTTTCCAGGCCAGTAACGGAAGGCACCCATCCTTCCTTTCCTGGAGGGGGGCTAACCGTTGGTGTGGACGGTAGAGACGCAAATCATACCTCTGGCTGACCGCCTGGGCCTTCATACTTACCTGGCAGGGGAGACACCATGATCAAGAAGGCGGTTCACCCAGGGCGAGGCTTGCCCATTGCACTCCGGCCATGCTGACCCCTGCGAATTCCCCAAATGCGGGAATCTCGACTGCATAATTTATGGTAGTGGGGGACTGCGTTCGCGCTCTCCCCTGAAATTGTTGGTGAAACAAAGCAGAAGAGGTTTTTTTTGCGTTTTGCGTTTTTTTTTGCGTTTCAGGGGACAGGGGAGTTCTGTCACATGCGAGGTATGTGTTGTGCACCTGTGAAACAAAGTCAGTTACGCTCTTGAAAAATCGGACCCTGGTGGGTGGTTCAGTTCGAATATAGCACAGACCTTACTTTGAAAGTCGATTGGACTGACTGCAGCCTAGCTGTAGCTGTCTCCATGTTGTTTGGTTGCCTTTTTCAATTGGTATTAATTTTGTTGTCGCTTACAGCGCCACCGAGTGGCCTGTCGCAGCGCCCTTTTTCACCTTGCTTCTGACTGAGCCCCTGCACAGGTGTGCCGATTTGGGTGAAGGGATCTCATTCCTTCCTGGAGTTATAGCCATTCGAGCCATCTCGGACACGCCACGTTAGCACGTTTTGAGGTCCCCTCGCCAAGGTGAATGGAAATTTCCACTTTTTTGGGATGATTATTGACAGGCAGACTCCAGAGAAGCTTTCTGTGCTGCTTTGGGTGGGACTGGGCCAAATACCTGGCGCTAGGTTGCAAAAGAAGGTTTTCGACAAAATCCCAAATACCCGAAAATTCTCTCAGAGCGACGAGCCAATCTGAGACCTGCGTCTGGTTCGGCTCGAGCCAAGGATTCCCATTACATAAGGGTACTACCATCCCCCAGCGTTTTTAGGTCCCCCAGACTTACCAAAGCCGAGATGGGCATCGCCGTGTCCGGCTTCCTGCCCGCTGCGTCTTAGCGGCATCGCTTCTCGGCCTTTTGGCTAAGATCACGTATCTTGTCAGACGGTTTAGACTGCGATCGCCTCTTGGAGGTTTCCTGACTCGAGATCTTTTTATATCTTGAGTCACACAACTTCGAGAGGTACATTGAACTCTGCTGCTTCGGGCTCCAACACGTTTTAAGGTAAGGTCTTTTAATTATTTATTTGGTTATTTATTATTGTATTTATTGTTGTTTTAAGTTTCTGGGCTGTTGGTGCCTCCATCATGTCGGCTGCCCGTGCCGGCGTGCGGAGGCACCACAGCGTGCGCTTTTGTTTTAAAGAGGTGAATGGCAAGCTCCTAGGGATGTCACGTCTTGACTTCTCCAGAAAGTCCTTTTTTTTTTGGAGCGTCCATTCAGGTATAAGTTTGAGGGCTCGTGTACGTGGGTTAAGGGGACCTGCGCGCTGACCCCAAAATATTTTTGACGGACGCGGCGTCGATGTCTGCCGGACCGCGCTGGCCCACGGGAGACCCCTGACCGGCGCAGGAGGATCTGGACCCCCGAGGGGCCCCGCGGAAGCCCACCCAAATTTGAGGCCCCTACATGCCATTCAGCACTTCTCCATAGGGTGGTGCACGGAGCAGTACACCTCAGGTTTAAAACAGTGGCATTTACCCGAATGGGGGGTGTACGATTTTTTTGCCCACGAAACCTATATTTGTCCATTTGACCTTTAAAGTTACAGAATGACCACGGAACCGATGCGGACCCCCGTCGGACCCCCAACCGGGTCCCACGAACCCATTATTTGTCCATTTGACCATTATATTCACACAATGACTGCGGATCATCTGCAGACCCCTTGCGGACCCCCACCCTGGGTCCCACGAACCCCGTATTTGTCCATTTGACCATTATATTCACACAATGACTGCGGATCATCTGCGGACCACTTGCGGACCCCCACCCTGGGTCCCACGAACCCACTATTTGTCCATTTGACCATTATGTTCACACAATGACTGCGGATCATCTGCGGACCACTTGCGGACCCCCACCCTGGGTCCCACGAACCCACTATTTGCCAAACTGCACCAATCTCGGGTCAGAGTAAGACCTCCAGAAGGCCTACCGAACACCGCTGCCCCCCCCATCCATAACACCCCGGGGGGCGAAGTTATTGCCCCACACATTTTTAATAGTCAAATGGAAGGAAGAGACCTAGCAACTTGAAACTCGGTGACTTGATAGCCCTCAAAGGGCCCTCTCTGAAGCCACCTCCCCCAAGTCGATAGACCCCCGGGGGCCAGAGATACGGGCCCGCAAATGCAAAAAGTCCCAAAATTTGACCGGCAATAACTCACCCAAAAAGAGAGGAAAAAACACCAAACTCAGGTCAAAATTAGACCTTTGGGAGCTCTATCCGACTACACCAGCCCAATGTTCCTATGACCCCGGGGGTCCGAGTTATGGCCCCACAAAATGTGGAATTTGAACCGTTATAACTCAGGAACCGGAACACCCAGGAACTCGAGGGTGGTCGCATACGGTAGGCCCCTCGATCCTCTAGGGATCCCCCGAATTTTAGCCTCGGGGTCCACCGCTTCGCGGAGATATTAGCAAAAAATAGTACCATCCACCCCCCTCATACCTACTCATCCATGCCGGCCAGGGTGCACCCTCCCTGGCTAGAAAAGGCAGCTCGAGAGGGTGGAAGTCGGAAGAAAATTTTTTTATGAGGCCTAGAGAAAACACTTGTACTGTACTCAGGGCACTCAGAGGAATCCGTTTTTGTAAGTTTTATCCCATTATACTGTAGAAATATGCATAGAAAAAATGTTGGATTTTGGTTATTTGGTAACCAAAATGTCACAGAGTTTGCCAAGCTGTAACTCCGCCAAAACGGGGCCAAACTGCACCAAACTCGGGTCAGAGTAAGAACTCCAGAAGGCCTACCGAACACCGCTGCCCCCCCATCCATAACACCCCGGGGGCGGAGTTATGGCCCCCCACATTTTTGATAGTCAAATGGAAGGAGACCTAGCGACTTGAAACTTGGTGACTTGATAGCCCTCGAAGGGCCCTCTCTGAAGCCACCTCCCCCAAGTCGATAGACCCCCGGGGGCCAGAGATATGGACCCGCAAATGCAAAAAGTCCCAAAATTTGACCGGCCATAACTCACTCGGAAAGAAGGGAAACAACACCAAACTCTGGTCAAAATTAGACCTTTGGGAGCTCTATCCGACGACACCAGCCCCATGTTCCTATGACCCCGGGCGTCCGAGTTACGGCCCCCAAAATGTGGGATTTGAACCGTTATAACTCAGGAACCGGACCACCCAGGAACTCGAGGGTGGTCGCATTTATATAAATGCATTATATAAGAAAAATAAAATAAATAAATAAACATGTTCAGAAAGATTCAGAGCAAACTGATATTAACCTTAACTATAACTATTTACAAAAAAAAGAAAAAAGAAAAATGGAACAGGCTATCAAAACAAATAAAAAGATAACCTTACTTTTTTATCGTAGAAATAAAAGGAGTAGAACAATTATCATAAAAAATATCAAAACAAACAATTTAAATAGCTACATAAATTATTTACGGGGATTTTTTTTTTAATTTCTCCAGTCTCTTTTTTTACTTGCTGCACTAGCTTTTTAGACGCTATTTCCTGTGGTGATTTAAGTGGGGAGTTCTTCACCATCAGTCTGCGTCTGAGGACCATCTTCATTAATGTGCTTATTTCCTTATAGAAATAATAAGAAAGGCAAAGTGTTAGTGAACATGTCTACTTGTCACAAACAGTTAAACCAATCCATGGGAAATTGTACTTACTGAAGCAGATTTCCCAGACTTCTGGCCTTCTTCGGCATCGGGAGGGCTGTCAGAGAGCGTTGGGCTGGTGGATGAGGACTTTTCCTCAGCTGGCATCTTGTGGGGTTTTGTCGTCTTTCTTCTCTTGGCACCTTGCTGCCTTGGACTATCAGCTTCCTCACCCACCACAGCTGTATCAAAGAGGCGACGGTGTTCTGCTGCCTGCTTTGCATTAAGGTTGAGGGCATAAAACCTGTCAGCTGTGGTGGTGATGAACTGTGCCACTTTGTGCCTATCTTCCGGGCAGTGAGTGTTCTTTGCCTTTTTGGAGAGAGAACAGCATAGGCAAAGAGTTAGAAAAAAACACACCAGAAACTCATAAAGCCGGGACAAGTACAGGAATGCTTACATGGGTGGCGATGGCAGTCCTCACATCAGTAAATGTGGGTGTGCCTGGTAACCCCATGCTCGCCCACGCATCCTGAAAATACTTGTTCAAGTTTTTGCAGGAGCTGGCCTTTGAGGTAAAGAAGAAATAGTTTGCAACTCGTCCCCCTACCAAGTTGGACCGGAGTGAAAGGAATTCCTCAAGCCACCCATACTCCTCCTGGTCCAGGGCCAGCTGGGCTGCACCAAAGGCCTGGTTGGTCTTGTGGGCTGATATCTTTAGAAACAGTGAGAAGTGGCATAAGCTGAGTTTTATTTTAAAGAAAACCATGTGGACAACGAGAGACAGAGAGAAAGAGAACCACTCACCATAATGACAAAGTGGCCTTCTGTAGCTGTCGCACGGGCATCCTCCACCTCTTTAATTGTTACATTTTGGAACACCCCTCCACGGTGACCATAAATGCTGGCCCAGTAAGTGGTGAGGTGTCCATAAAAAGACCATTGGTCCTTTTTCTCAGGACTAGTCTTCAGACGATCTTCACAGAAAAAAAGAGAAGCATAAAGGATCACATTGATCGCCAAATAATGAGAGGAGAAAGGATTCAAAAACTTACCCAGAATCTCAGAAAAAATTTTTTTGGCAGAGTCCCGGCAAGCTCGCAGTGTGGCTTTAGGGATCAGGCGGGCCTCCTTGGCTTGTTTTACAGCCAGCTCGTGGACTGCCACGCTGCGCTTTACTGGGCGGGTCAAGTTCTGGATTTCCCTCCTAATCCCAATGAAAGCCACACGGGAGAGCCGGCATGTGGGCGGCGGGGTCTCATTAAGATATTTGAGGAACTGTGCCACATTTTTTAGGTAATGGTGCACAGTTGGCTCTGCAATGTTGCATTTCCTTAAAAAAGACAGCCAGGACCGGACCTTTGCCCTGTTGTCCAAAAACATCAAGCTGGCCAGATTGGTCTGGCCAGCTGACATATATGAAATAAAATTTTTTATTCTAAAAATCTTTGAGGACACATTATTTATTAATTTCGGAGTGGGGTTGATGCCCTCCCAGTGGGCCCTGGACTCCTCAATGAGCTGATCTGCAAAAAGAAAGCACAAGAGAAGGACCAGGTGAGTCAGGTCGATAACATAGAGGTAAACACTAACAAACATTATTATTATTATTATTATATTAAATTAAATTAAATTAAATATATAATAAATTATATATATATATATATATATATATATATATATATATATATATATATATATACATAATATGTGTGTGTATATGTATAATTATATTACTATAATTTTCTAGTCTAATAAACTACAAATGGTACTATTTCCTTGGTCACTTATCAGTCTATTTCTCATTTCTCTTGTAGTCTAACAAACTATAAATGGGGCTATTTCCTTGGTTCACTTACCAGTCTATTTCTAATTCAACTTCTAGTCTAATGAACAACAAATGAGATTATTTCCTTGGTTCACTTACCAGTCTATTTCTCAGGTAACTTCTAGTCTAATAATCTACAAATAGGAGATTTATTAATGAAAGTTATTGTATGGTGTTATCAAAGTGACAAGTGTCATACTCACTTAGGGCTGGCACGTGGTCCGGAAAGGGGTATGGTGCATCGGAGGAGTGGGCCTTCTTTGAAGGCCCGGCGACCTCCTCTTCGGGTCCTGTGGCTGGCTCTGCCTCAGGCCTGGTGGCTGGCTCTTCATCTAGTCTGTCAACCTGCGACTCTGAGCACTCCTCCTCCCCAGGGCTGTTGAGGGCCGATAGCAGACTATGTGTTGCCCGTGCAACCTGCCTAGAGGGGGTGGGATTTGACCGCTTCCTCAGCTGCCGGTACCGCCGTGAGAAGCTCTCCCAGAAGCAATGGATAGGAGAAGCTTGCGCTCCTTCACATTCCGCACCTTGAGAAAGACACGAAGGTGTTGGCTTAGCTGATTATAGCCACGAAAGCACAAGGGACAGTCATCCAAAGCTATATCTACTTTTGTTAAAACACTAAAGGATGAATAGCAAAAGGATGAATGCAAGGGACACTGCCCAAGCATTGGTTACTTATATAACTTTTTAGGTCCCATTTGTAGTCTGTTAATACAACTTTGAGTCTAAAACATTAGAGAGCACAATTTGCAGTCTATTTCTCATTACACTTCTAGTTTAATAAACTACAAATTTGACTATTCCTTTGATTCACTCACCAGTTTTTTTTTCATTCTTTTTCTAGTCTAATAAACTACAAATGGGACTATTCCCTTGGATCACTTACCAGTCTATTTCTCATTCAACTTCTAGTCTAATAAACTACAAATAGTACTATTTCCTTGGTCACCTACCAGTCTATTTCTCATTCATTTTCTAGTCTGATAAACTACAAATATGACTATTTCCTTGATTCAGTTACCAGTCTATTTTTCATACCACCTCTAGTCTAAGAAACTACAAATGGAACTATTTTCTTGGTCACTTACCAGTCTATTTCTCATTCCACTTTTATTCTAATAAACTGTAAATTACCTTGGTCCCTTACCAGTCTATTTCCCATTCATTTTCTAGTCTAATGACTAATGACATCCACCCCCCTCGCACCTACTCATCCATGCCGGCCAGGGTGCACCCTCCCCGGCTAGAGAAGGCAGCTTGAGGGGGGTGGAAGTCGGAAGAAATTTTTTTTTTATGAGGCCTAGAGAAAACACTTGTACTGTACTCAGGGCACTCAGGGAATCCATTTTTGTAAGTTTTATCCCATTATACTGTAGAAATATGCATAGAAAAAAGTCAGACCAGGGGGCCGTCTATCCGACGACACTAGCCCCATGTCCCTATGACCCCGGGGGTCAAAACGGCCAAAACGGGGCCAAACTGCACCAAACTCGGGACGGAGTAAGACCTCCAGAAGGCCTACCGAACACAGCTGTCCCCCCATCCATAACACCCCGGGGGGCGAATTTATGGCCCCCCACATTTTTGATAGTCAAATGGAAGGAAGAGACCTAGCAACTTGAAACTCGGTGACTTGATAGCCCTCAAAGGGCCCTCTCTGAAGCCACCTCCCCCAAGTCCCCCGGGAGCCAGAGATATGGACCCGCAAATGCAAAAAGTCCCAAAATTTGACTGGCCATAACTCACTCGAAAAGAGGAGAAACAACACCAAACTCTGGTCAAAATTAGACCTTTGGGAGCTCTATCCGACGACACTAGCCCCATGTCCCTATGACCCTGGGGGTCCGAGTTACGGCCCCCCAAAATGTGGAATTTGAACCATTATAACTCAGGAACTGGACCACCCAGGAACTCGAGGGTGGTTGCATACGGTAGGCCCCTCGACCCTCTAGGGATCCCCCGAATTTCAGGTTCCACCGCTTCGCTGAGATATTAGCAAAAAAATAGTATCATCCACCCCCCTCGTACCTACTCATCCATGCCGGCCAGGGTGCACGCTCCCTGGTTAGAAAAGGCAGCTCGAGGGGGGTGGAAGTCGGAAGAAATTTTTTTATGAGGCCTAGAGAAAACACTTGTACTGTACTCAGGGCACTCAGAGGAATCCATTTTTGTATGTTTTATCCCATAATACTTTAGAAATATGCATATAAAAATGTTGGATTTTGGTTAATTAACCAAAATGTCACAGATTTTGCCAAGCTGTAACTCCGCCAAAACGTGTCCAAACTGCACCAAAATCGGGTCAAAGTCAGACCAGGGGGCCCTCTATCCGACGACACCGGCCCCATGTCCCTATGACCCCGGGGGTCAAAGTTACGGCCCCCCAAAATGTGGGATTTGAACCGTTATAACTCAGGAACCGGACCACCCAAGAACTCGAGGGTGGTCGCATACGGTAGGCCCCTCGACCCTCTAGGGATCCCCCAAATTTCAGCCCCGGGGTCCACCGCTTCGCGGAGATATTAGCAAAAAAATAGTACCATCCAACCCCCCTCGCACCTACTCATCCATGCCGGCCAGGGTGCACACTTCCCGGCTAGAGAAGGCAGCTCGAGGGGGGTGGAAGTCGGAAGAAATTTTTTTTATGAGGCCTAGAGAAAACAGTTGTACTGTACTCAGGGCACTCAGAGGAATCCATTTTTGTAAGTTTTATCCGATAATACTGTAGAATTTGCATAAAAATGAGCGTTGAATTTTGGCACACATGTGCACCACATGTGGTGCGTATCTCGCTTTTCATTAAATAGCAACTGTATTTGCAACAAGGAATGAGATCTGCCATGCTGTGGTGTATTGCGAACTTTTTTCCTGATGCGCCCTCCTGGGGTCTTGGACTCTTCCATGAACGATGCACCCACCTGAGGTCTTTCACAGACGAGGTGATGCACCGAATCAGGTGTGTTTGGTTAAAGAGAGTCATCTAAAACCGGCGTTGGGAAGCCCCGGCCCATGAGCTTGGCAGTTTCCAGGCCAGTAACGGAAGGCACCCATCCTTCCTTTCCTGGAGGGGGGCTAACCGTTGGTGTGGACGGTAGAGACGCAAATCATACCTCTGGCTGACCGCCTGGGCCTTCATACTTACCTGGCAGTGGAGACACCATGATCAAGAAGGCGGTTCACCCAGGGCGAGGCTTGCCCATTGCACTCCGGCCATGCTGACCCCTGCGAATTCCCCAAATGCGTGAATCTCGACTGCATAATTTATGGAAGTGGGGGACTGCGTTCGCGCTCTCCCCTGAAATTGTTGGTGAAACAAAGCAGAAGAGGTTTTTTTTGCGTTTTGCGTTTTTTTTTGCGTTTCAGAATGGGGAGTTCTGTCACATGCGTGGTATGTGTTGTGCGCCTGTGAAACAAAGTCAGTTACGCTCTTGAAAAATCGGACCCTGGTGGGTGGTTCAGTTCGAATATAGCACAGACCTTACTTTGAAAGTCGATTGGACTGACTGCAGCCTAGCTGTAGCTGTCTCCATGTTGTTTGGTTGTCCTTTTTCAATTGGTATTAGTTTTGTGTGGCCTGTCGCAGCGCCCTTTTTCACCTGGCCTCTGACTGAGCCCCTGCACAGGTGTGCCGATTTGGGTGAAGGGATCTCATTCCTTCCTGGAGTTATAGCCATTCGAGCCATCTTGGACACGCCACCTTAGCACGTTTTGAGGTCCCCTCGCCAAGGTGAATGAAAATTTCCACTTTTTTGGGATGATTATTGACAGGCAGACTCCAAAGAAGCTTTCTGTGCTGCTTTGGGTGGGACTGGGCCAAATACCTGGCGCTAGGTTGCAAAAGAAGGTTTTCGACAAAATCCCAAATACCCGAAAATTCCGTCAGAGCGATGAGCCAATCTGAGACCTGCGTCTGGTTCGGCTCGAGCCAAGGATTCCCATGACATAAGGCACGTGGCTCTGCGACGAACCGTTTGGGAATTACGAGCGATGCCGTACTTTCCGTCGCTGCAGTGCCAGCGTCAGGCCGAGCGTGACGAGGCCCGGTGACGTTGCAGACAGGGGAGGGTACTACCATCCCCCAGCGTTTTTAGGTCCCCCAGACTTACCAAAGCCGAGATGGGCATCGCCGTGTCCGGCTTCCTCCCCGCTGCGTCTTAGCGGCATCGCTTCTCGGCCTTTTGGCTAAGATCACGTATCTTGTCGGACGGTTGAGACTGCGATCGCCTCTTGGAGGTTTCCTGACTAGAGATCTTTTTATATCTTGAGTCACACAACTTCGAGAGGTACATTGAACTCTGCTGCTTCGGGCTAAAACAAGTTTTAAGGTAAGGTCTTTTAATTATTTATTTGGTTATTTATTATTGTATTTATTGTTGTTTTAAGTTTTTAGGCTGTTGGTGCCTCCACCATGTCGGCTGCCCGTGCCGGCGTGCGGAGGCACCACAGCGTGCATTTTTTATTCAGGCAGGTTGAGGGGAAGCTCTTTTGAATGTCACGTATGGACTTTTCCAGCAAGCTGATCCAAAAGACCTTAGCTTTTAGATCTGACGACCTGAATTGTTTGATGACTCTGCCCTTGAACAAAGGATTTGATGTTTAATCAAATTAAACAAACCGCTTCCCTGCTTAATGACTTTTGGCAAAGGTTTGATTCAGTTAAAGCCCAGTTCTCCATGTTCACTGTCGAGAAACTTTCTGATAACACACTTAAAACTGTGATTGTAAGAATGTTCAATGAAACAGTGACTGGAGATGATATTTATGTTTGGTTGGGTAGATTTTGCACTGTTCGAGGCCAGCCTGTCAAAGTGTTAGATGAAGATGGCATTTGGACATGCTTCTGGCGAATTCCCATTAAACAATGGGAAGACGCTGGGGGCTACCAGGGCCTGAAACATCTGCCTTCCATGATTGTGCTCTGAGAGAACAGAGGCTACATACCAAACTCTGCAGGAAGGGTTGCAGGTTTGGTCATCTCGCTGAAGCATGCCAAGAGTTAGTATGTGGGAAGTGTAGAGAAATTGGTCACAGTTTGATGATTGTACCAATGGCAGACGGTGCAATCTTTGTGGAGAAACAAACCACCTCTACAGAGACTGCCCTAAAAGTTTTGCCAACAAGCTCAAAATGGCCGCCCCACATGGGCAACAAACGAATGAACAAAGGAAAGAGGAGGCGGTCCCTGAGGTTTTGGCGGGAATTTCAAATTCCCAGCCGGCCTCAGAAATTGGGCAGGAAGGAGGAAGTGGGACGGCTACAGGGGCGGAGGCAACGGAACAGGAAATGGTCATGGAAGGAGAGGAAAGTGAGGAAAAAACAAATTCCTCACTAGTAACAGTTTCGGATGGGGTGCAGGAATCTACCGGGAGTGAGACAGAGTGTTCACTCCCTAACACTCAGGTGCAAAAAAGACCTGCGGGGTCTCCTCTGATTGTAACGGAGGAGAAAAAATCTAGGGCAGCATATAAGCTTGATAGTTCTGATTCGGTAGATCTGGAGCGCATGTGGCCCCTAGAGTCCCCCAATGAGGTTTCCTTTTTGCACATTAAGCTAACAGCATCGTCGCCAAAGGAGCCACAAGAGGTTTCCTCTGTGGCCTCTGAAGCGACAGGCATTTGCCCTCCTGATCCCAGCTCGTCTGAGGAAAAGGAAAGGCAAATGCAACAAGATATAACATGATTTTAATCATATCTTTGTAGTCTTTTTACTGTCTTCTGTTTTAAATGTCTTATACCTTTTTAACCCTACTGCTCATGGCCCTCACCATCTCTACTATCAATGTAAGAAGTGTGAGGTCCACCATTAGAGCACAGAGTATTTTGTCCCTTTTAAAATCTTTTAAGTCAGATTTGTTTTTATTACAAGAGTGTTCTCTGCCCTTTTTAACTAGGTACAAGAAAATGGAGGAGCTATGGTCCGCAGGAGCCTCCATATGGAGCGGATCAAATTTTAACAAAAATGACGGAGTTGCAGTTTTAATTAATAATCCTAATATCTTGGTGAAGGGCAGCACTGTGGTGAGGCAAGGCCGGGCACTTTTAGTAAATCTGACCTTTTTAGACAGGGATTTTAATGTTCTTAATGTATATGGTTATGGAAAAGAATGAAAGATATGAGCTTTTAGAAGACTTGCAACCCCACATGCTAGGTAGGGCCCCCCTAATGGTAGCAGGGGATTTTAATTGTGTTTTATCCAAAACAGACAGGAAAAGGGTAGGGGAGGATTTTAGAGTGGACAAAACGTCGGTTTTATTGCAGGGTTTAGTCAGAGATTTTAATTTAGTCGACTGTTTTAAAATTTTGCATCAAAGAGAGGAGGGCTTCACCTGGTTCAGTGGTGATGGTGACAAAGCCTCTCGAATCGACTACGTTTTTACAAGGGACTGCCCGCTGACCGATGCTACATTAACCCCCCTCTTTTTCTCTGATCACATGATGCTGTCTTGCACCCTTTCACTGCCCATGGGTGTGACGGTAGGGGGAGGGCTGTAGAAGCTGAACTGTTCCCTGTTGGAAAACAAGGATATAGTTTTAGAATATAGGGAACAGTTCAGCCAATGGCAGAACCTCCAAGACTTTTACGATACACGTGCACAGTGGTGGGAGATGGTAAAGGACCGGACAAGACAGTTTTTTAGAAAGATAGGGAAAGAAAAGAAGAGTAGGGAAAAGAAACGCATGTTGGGGTTCCAGAAAAGACTACAAAGGTATTTTAATCTTTTAAATAATGGTTTTGATTTTAACGAGGAATTCAGGAAGTAAAAAAAGAAATGTCAGTTTTAGCCAATATAGAAAGTAAAGGGGTCCTTTTAAGAAGTAAAGAGAGAGAAATAGAAGAAGGCGAAAAGTGTACCAGATATTTTTTTAAGAAAATAATAACAAGGGGTGGGGGGTTAACCAGGGTTAAAACAGGGGATAGGGAGGCTAACACAACAAAAGAGATTTTAGAGGATGTGGAAAAATTTTATGGGGCATTATATAGTTTTAAAAAGGTACACTTTGACACTGCAAAAGAAGTTTTACATTTTATTGAGGAAAGGGTTGACTGTCAAAATTAGATTTTAACCCAAGATTTTAACATCTTAGAAATCCAAAAAGCTCTTGGAGGTTTCAAGAAGGGGAAGTCCCCAGGAGTGGATGGACTTCCCCTAGAGTTTTATCTAACATTTTGGGACATTTTAGGACAAGAGCTTTTGACAGTTTTTAAAGAGTTTGAGACCCTCGACAGACTTCCAGACAGTTTTAGAATAGGGATAGTTTCTTTACTTCACAAAAAAGGTGACCGGACTGACTTAAAAAACTGGAGACCCATAACACTTTTAAATTTTGATTATAAACTTTTTAGCAAAATTTTAGCAACACGCATGTCAACGGCTTTAGAGGACATGATTCACCCGGATCAAGCTTGTTCTGTGCCCGGAAGAAAGATAACAGACAGCCTAGTGCTGATCAGAGACGCCATCTGTTATGCGAGAGACAGAAATATTCGGCTAGTAGTCCTAAATTTAGACTTTGAAAAAGCATTTGACCGAGTCTCGCACCAGTACCTTTTTCAGGTACTGCAAAAAATGGGTTTTCCAAAGAGGTTTGTAGCCTGGGTGGGACTGCTGTACAAGGGACTAGTCAGCAAATTCCTTGTAAACGGGCATCTTTCCAAAACTGTGAACATACATGGACGATGTTACTCTTTTAACCACAGACATTTTATCTATACGAAGAGCACTGGACTTGACTGACTGGTACGGTCGGGCCTCGGGCGCCAAACTCAATAGAAACAAGTCTGAGGCCCAGCTCTTCGGGCCGTGGGGGGACGTGGACACAGGAGGACTTGATTTGGTTTTTAAAGACAACGATTTTAAAATTTTAGGTGTTAAATTTGATAAAGAGGGTGGAGGATGGGAAAGCTGGACTGACTTGCTAGGGAAAGTTAGGAAAATACTAGGGTTTTGGGGACTAAGACAGTTGACGATTGAAGGTAAAATTTTAATTTTTAAATCTGTGATTTTACCTCTGATTTTACTTGTTTGTTCTGTTTTTAGCCCCCCTCGGCAGTTCCAGGTGAAACTGGAGAGGGCGGTGTTTTACTTCCTGTGGGGGTCCAAGTGGGAGCGCCTGAAGAGGGAGACAGTCAAGAAAAGGCCAGAGAACGGTGGAAAAGGCCTCCCAGACCCCCACCTGTTTTTAGGCAGCTGCTTCACCGCCCTGCACATCAGTTATGCCATGACCCCATCCAAAGAAAACAAGACGGCTGCAATGGCGCGATTTTGGATGGGGTCTTACCTAAGAACTTTGAAAATTTTACCAGTAGATTTGAAAACCCCAGTGTCTTTTAACTTGCCTAAAGAGTACAGTTTTATAAAAAAGTTTTTAAAGAAATACCTTTTAGAGAGTGAAGATGTCACCATTTTAACTAAACACAAGTCTCTCATTTCTGTTGTGCAGGACCGGGAACCGGTGAGTCCAGTTCCGGGCCTCACACTAAGTGAGGCCAAACAAGTTTGGCGGAATGCGGCTCACCCTGCTCTCCAGAACAGGCACAAGGACTTATCGTGGATGGTGGCTCATGAGATCCTCCCGGTCAGGGCGGTTATGCACTCCAGAGGCATGGCCAAAAACCCCATCTGCCCTCGGTCCGGCTGCAATTCCCCGGAGACCGTCCACCACCTGCTCTGGGACTGCAGCACTGCGCGGGCCCTGTGGGCCAAGACCGGCCCCCTGTATTTCCCGTGCCTACCAGCAGGTGGGGCCCAGTTCGGGTACCAGCTCGCCATCCTTGGGGTGGGCCGGGGCTTGAAGGACTTGACGGCACAGAAATTTACCTCGCTCTGGCTCACCCTCAACGTCATCAAGGATGCCATCTGGGCCACCAGAAACCTGCTGGTGGGGAAGCGCGTTACGGTAACCCTCAATGCATGCGAGCTAAAGGTAACATCAATGCTGCAGGGGTACCGGACGACGATATTCGGACGGGGGGGCCGGGGTCGCACAGAGAGGGTCCCGGCAGGCACCGACCCTGGCTGCCCGTAGATGCACCCTCACCATTCTGGCTACGGGAACAGCGGGCCAGCGGGCCGGAGGAGAGGGGATCTCCGCTGAGCCCGTAAAGTAGCATCTCATGTCCCTGTTCTGGAGAGTGGGGTGAAGACCGACTTGATAAGGACTCACCCCCGGTCTTGCACAACAGATGGTTTTTTTTATTGGTTTTTATCCAATAAATTGGTTTTTATTGTGTTTTATCAATAAAATTGGTTTTATTAACATGCATATGAGGCTTGTTTGCTTTTTTAAATTTGTATTTTACTTTTGAAACCAATCGCACCTTTTAAACACACCCCAAATATGGCCTTTTAAAAACAAGCAAAACACTGTGGTTTTAATCAAATGTTTTTTAACAATGATTGTTTCTTTCATTTTACCATGTGTATTTATTATATATTATATGGCTTGTTTTAATGTGTGCTTGAAAAGAAAAATGTGTGTGAAAGTAAAAATGCAAATGGAAAAAATGTAACTCGTGACAATAAAACTTTTTTGAAAGAAAAAAAATCTGTTCTTATCAGTTTAATATCTGATACGTCCCCCATCCGGGGACTACATATTAAATGGATTTTTAGATCACGGAGCTGGAGCCGGGGCTTGCTCCGTCCACTCCAAGCATCGGCCTGGTATTGCAGTGTCTCCAGGAACGGTGTGCTTTCCCTTTTTGGGGATTGCCGTTTATTGTGTCGAATAGCAGAACAAGGAATGAGATCTGCCATGCTGTGTTGTATTGCAAACTTTTTTCCTGATGCGCCCTCCTGGGGTCTTGGACTCTTCCACGAACGATGCACCCACCTGAGGTCTTTCACAGACGAGGTGATGCATCGAATCAGGTGTGTTTGGTTAAAGAGAGTCATCTAAAACCGGCGTTGGGAAGCACCGGCCCATGAGCTTGGCAATTTCCAGGCCAGTAATGGAAGGCACCCGTCCTTCCTTTCCTGGAGGGGGGCTAACCGTTGGTGTGGACGGTAGAGACGCAAATCGTACCTCTGGCTGACCGCCTGGGCCTTCATACTAACCTGGCAGGGGAGACACCATGATCAAGAAGGCGGTTCACCCAGGGCGAGGCTTGCCCATTGCACTCCGGCCATGCTGACCCCTGCGAATTCCCCAAATGCGGGAATCTCGACTGCATAATTTATGGTAGTGGGGGACTGCGTTCGCGCTCTCCCCTGAAATTGTTGGTGAAACAAAGCAGAAGAGGTTTTTTCCAGGTTTTTTTTTTTTTGCGTTTCAGAATGGGGAGTTCTGTCACATGCGAGGTATGTGTTGTGCGCCTGTGAAACACCGCTTTCACCGATTTTTACGCTCTTGAAAAATCGGACCCTGGTGGGTGGTTCAGTTCGAATATAGCACAGACCTTACTTTGAAAGTCGATTGGACTGACTGCAGCCTAGCTGTAGCTGTCTCCATGTTGTTTGGTTGTCCTTTTTCAATTGGTATTAATTTTGTTGTCGCTTACAGCGCCACCGAGTGGCCTGTCGCAGCGCCCTTTTTCACCTTGCTTCTGACTGAGCCCCTGCACAGGTGTGCCGATTTGGGTGAAGGGATCTCATTCCTTCCTGGAGTTATAGCCATTCGAGCCATCTCGGACACGCCACGTTAGCACGTTTTGAGGTCCCCTCGCCAAGGTGAATGGAAATTTCCACTTTTTTGGGATGATTATTGACAGGCAGACTCCAGAGAAGCTTTCTGTGCTGCTTTGGGTGGGACTGGGCCAAATACCTGGCGCTAGGTTGCAAAAGAAGGTTTTCGACAAAATCCCAAATACCCGAAAATTCTGTCAGAGCAACGAGCCAATCTGAGACCTGCGTCTGGTTCGGCTCGAGCCAAGGATTCCCATTACATAAGGCACGTGGCTCTGCGACGAACCGTTTGGGAGTTACGAGCGATGCCGTACTTTCCGTCGCTGCAGTGCCAGCGTCAGGCCGAGCGTGACGAGTCCCGGTGACGTTGCAGACAGGGGAGGGTAATACCATCCCCCAGCGTTTTTAGGTCCCCCAGACTTACCAAAGCCGAGATGGGCATCGCCGTGTCCGGCTTCCTGCCCGCTGCGTCTTAGCGGCATCGCTTCTCGGCCTTTTGGCTAAGATCACGTATCTTGTCAGACGGTTTAGACTGCGATCGCCTCTTGGAGGTTTCCTGACTCGAGATCTTTTTATATCTTGAGTCACACAACTTCGAGAGGTACATTGAACTCTGCTGCTTCGGGCTCCAACACGTTTTAAGGTAAGGTCTTTTAATTATTTATTTGGTTATTTATTATTGTATTTATTGTTGTTTTAAGTTTCTAGGATGTTGGTGCCTCCATCATGTCGGCTGCCCGTGCCGGCGTGCGGAGGCACCACAGCGTGCGCTTTTGTTTTAAAGAGGTGAATGGCAAGCTCCTAGGGATGTCACGTTTTGACTTCTCCAGAAAGTCCTTTTTTTTTCGGAGCGTCCATTCAGGTATAAGTTTGAGGGCTCGTCTACGTGGGTTAAGGGGACATGCGCGCTGACCCCAAAAAATTTTTGACGGACGCGGCGTCAAAAAGGCCAAATTTGAGGCCCCTACATGCCATTCAGCACTTCTCCATAGGGTGGCGCACGGAGCAGTACACCTCAGGTTTAAAACAGTGGCATTTACCCGAATGGGGGGTGTACGTTTTTTTTGCTCACGAAACCTATATTTGTCCATTTGACCTTTAAAGTTACAGAATGACCACGGAACCGATGCGGACCCCCGTCGGACCCCCAACCCGGGTCCCACGAACCCATTATTTGTCCATTTGACCATTATATTCACACAATGAATGCGGATCATCTGCAGACCCCTTGCGGACCCCCACCCTGGGTCCCACGAACCCCGTATTTGTCCATTTGACCATTATATTCACACAATGACTGCGGATCATCTGCGGACCACTTGCGGACCCCCACCCTGGGTCCCACGAACCCACTATTTGTCCACTTGACCATTATGTTCACACAATGACTGCGGATCATCTGCGGACCACTTGCGGACCCCCACCCTGGGTCCCACGAACCCACTATTTGACCATTATATTCACGGAATGACCACGGATCACATCCGGAACATTTGCGGACATATCCAAAATTGTGGTGAATGTTAACCAAAATGTCACAGATTTTGCCAAGCTGTAACTCTGCCAAAACGGGGCCAAACTGCACCAAACTCGGGTCAGAGTAAGACCTCCAGAAGGCCTACCGAACACCGCTG
Organism: Carassius carassius; assembly: GCF_963082965.1. Taxonomy (NCBI): domain Eukaryota; kingdom Metazoa; phylum Chordata; class Actinopteri; order Cypriniformes; family Cyprinidae; genus Carassius; species Carassius carassius. Next base: position 125,696 of record NW_026775074.1, read on the forward strand.
CCCCCCCATCCATAACACCCCGGGGGGCGAAGTTATTGCCCCACACATTTTTAATAGTCAAATGGAAGGAAGAGACCAAGCAACTTGAAACTCTGGGACTTGATAGCCCTCAAAGGGCCCTCTCTGAAGCCACCTCCCCCAAGTCGATAGACCCCCGGGGGCCAGAGATACGGGCCCGCAAATGCAAAAAGTCCCAAAATTTGACCGGCAATAACTCACCCAAAAAGAGAGGAAAAAACACCAAACTCAGGTCAAAATTAGACCTTTGGGAGCTCTATCCGACTACATCAGCCCCATGTTCCTATGACCCCGGGGGTCCGAGTTACGGCCCCACAAAATGTGGAATTTGAACCGTTATAACTCAGGAACCGGAAAACCCAGGAACTCGAGGGTGGTCGCATACGGTAGGCCCCTCGATCCTCTAGGGATCCCCCGAATTTTAGCCTCGGGGTCCACCGCTTCGCGGAGATATTAGCAAAAAATAGTACCATCCACCCCCCTTATACCTACTCATCCATGCCGGCCAGGGTGCACCCTCCCTGGCTAGAAAAGGCAGCTCGAGGGGGTGGAAGTCGGAAGAAAAATTTTTTATGAGGCCTAGAGAAAACACTTGTACTGTACTCAGGGCACTCAGAGGAATCCGTTTTTGTAAGTTTTATCCCATTATACTGTAGAAATATGCATAGAAAAAATGTTGGATTTTGGTTATTTGGTAACCAAAATGTCACAGACTTTGCCAAGCTGTAACTCCGCCAAAACGGGGCCAAACTGCACCAAACTCAGGTCAGAGTAAGAACTCCAGAAGGCCTACCGAACACCGCTGCCCCCCCATCCATAACACCCCGGGGGCGGAGTTATGGCCCCCCACATTTTTGATAGTCAAATGGAAGGAAGAGACCTAGCGACTTGAAACTTGGTGACTTGATAGCCCTCGAAGGGCCCTCTCTGAAGCCACCTCCCCCAAGTCGATAGACCCCCGGGGGCCAGAGATATGGACCCGCAAATGCAAAATTTGACCGGCCATAACTCACTCGGAAAGAAGGGAAACAACACCAAACTCTGGTCAAAATTAGACCTTTGGGAGCTCTATCCGACGACACCAGCCCCATGTTCCTATGACCCCGGGCGTCCGAGTTACGGCCCCCAAAATGTGGGATTTGAACCGTTATAACTCAGGAACCGGACCACCCAGGAACTCGAGGGTGGTCGCATTTATATAAATGCATTATATAAGAAAAATAAAATAAATAAATAAACATGTTCAGAAAGATTCAGAGCAAACTGATATTAACCTTAACTATAACTATTTACAAAAAAAAGAAAAAAGAAAAATGGAACAGGCTATCAAAACAAATAAAAAGATAACCTTACTTTTTTATCGTAGAAATAAAAGGAGTAGAACAATTATCATAAAAAACATCAAAACAAACAATTTAAATAGCTACATAAATTATTTACGGGATTTTTTTTTAAATTTCTCCAGTCTCTTTTTTTACTTGCTGCACCAGCTTTTTAGACGCTATTTCCTGTGGTGATTTAAGTGGGGAGTTCTTCACCATCAGTCTGCGTCTGAGGACCATCTTCATTAATGTGCTTCTTTCCTTATAGAAATAATAAGAAAGGCAAAGTGTTAGTGAACATGTCTACTTGTCACAAACAGTTAAACCAATCCATGGGAAATTGTACTTACTGAAGCAGATTTCCCAGACTTCTGGCCTTCTTCGGCATCGGGAGGGCTGTCGGAGAGCGTTGGGCTGGTGGATGAGGACTTTTCCTCAGCTGGCATCTTGTGGGGTTTTGTCGTCTTTCTTCTCTTGGCACCTTGCTGCCTTGGACTATCAGCTTCCTCACCCACCACAGCTGTATCAAAGAGGCGACGGTGTTCTGCTGCCTGCTTTGCATTAAGGTTGAGGGCATAAAACCTGTCAGCTGTGGTGGTGTCGTGGCACATGAACTGTGCCACTTTGTGCCTATCTTCCGGGCAGTGAGTGTTCTTTGCCTTTTTGGAGAGAGAACAGCATAGACAAAGAGTTAGAAAAAAACACACCAGAAACTCATAAAGCCGGGACAAGTACAGGAATGCTTACATGGGTGGCGATGGCAGTCCTCACATCAGTAAATGTGGGTGTGCCTGGTAACCCCATGCTCGCCCACGCATCCTGATAATACTTGTTCAAGTTTTTGCAGGAGCTGGCCTTTGAGGTAAAGAAGAAGTAGTTTGCAACTCGTCCCCCTACCAAGTTGGACCGGAGTGAAAGGAATTCCTCAAGCCACCCATACTCCTCCTGGTCCAGGGCCAGCTCGGCTGCACCAAAGGCCTGGTTGGTCTTGTGGGCTGATATCTTTAGAAACAGTGAGAAGTGGCATAAGCTGAGTTTTATTTTAAAGAAAACCATGTGGACAACGAGAGACAGAGAGAAAGAGAACCACTCACATTAATGACAAAGTGGCCTTCTGTAGCTGTCGCACGGGCATCCTCCACCTCTTTAATTGTTACATTTTGGAACACCCCTCCACGGTGACCATAAATGCTGGCCCAGTAAGTGGTGAGGTGTCCATAAAAAGACCATTGGTCCTTTTTCTCAGGACTAGTCTTCAGACGATCTTCACAGAAAAAAAGAGAAGCATAAAGGATCACATTGATCGCCAAATAATGAGAGGAGAAACGATTCAAAAACTTACCCAGAATCTCAGAAATAATTTTTTTGGCAGAGTCCCGGCTAGCTCGCAGTGTGGCTTTAGGGATCAGGCGGGCCTCCTTGGCTTGTTTTACAGCCAGCTCGTGGACTGCCACGCTGCGCTTTACTGGGCGGGTCAAGTTCTGGATTTCCCTCCTAATCCCAATGAAAGCCACACGGGAGAGCCGGCATGTGGGCGGCGGGGTCTCATTAAGATATTTGAGGAACTGTGCCACATTTTTTAGGTAATGGTGCACAGTTGGCTCTGCAATGTTGCATTTCTTTAAAAAAGACAGCCAGGACCGGACCTTTGCCCTGTTGTCCAAAAACATCAAGCTGGCCAGATTGGTCTGGCCAGCTGACATATATGAAATAAAATTTTTTATTCTAAAAATCTTTGAGGACACATTATTTATTAATTTCGGAGTGGGGTTGATGCCCTCCCAGTTGGCCCTGGACTCCTCAATGAGCTGATCTGCAAAAAGAAAGCACAAGAGAAGGACCAGGTGAGTCAGGTCGATAACATAGAGGTAAACACTAACAAACATTATTATTATTATTATTATTATTAAATTAAATTAAATTAAATTAAATTAAATTAAATTAAATTAAATATATAATAAATTATATATATATATATATATATATATATATATATATATATACATACATAATATGTGTGTGTATATGTATAATTATATTACTATAATTTTCTAGTCTAATAAACTACAAATGGTACTATTTCCTTGGTCACTTATCAGTCTATTTCTCATTTCTCTTGTAGTCTAACAAACTATAAATGGGGCTATTTCCTTGGTTCACTTACCAGTCTATTTCTAATTCAACTTCTAGTCTAATGAACAACAAATGAGATTATTTCCTTGGTTCACTTACCAGTCTATTTCTCAGGTAACTTCTAGTCTAATAATCTACAAATAGGAGATTTATTAATGAAAGTTATTGTATGGTGTTATCAAAGTGACAAGTGTCATACTCACTTAGGGCTGGCACGTGGTCCGGAAAGGGGTATGGTGCATCGGAGGAGTGGGCCTTCTTAGAAGGCCCGGCGACCTCCTCCTCGGGTCCTGTGGCTGGCTCTGCCTCAGGCCTGGTGGCTGGCTCTTCATCTAGTCTGTCAACCTGCGACTCTGAGCACTCCTCCTCCCCAGGGCTGTTGAGGGCCGATAGCAGACTATGTGTTGCCCGTGCAACCTGCCTAGAGGGGGTGGGATTTGACCGCTTCCTCAGCTGCCGGTACCGCCGTGAGAAGCTCTCCCAGAAGCAATGGATAGGAGAAGCTTGCGCTTAGCTGATTATAGCCACGAAAGCACAAGGGACAGTCGTCCAAAGCCATATCTACTTTTGTTAAAACACTAAAGGATGAATAGCAAAAGGATGAATGCAAGGGACACTGCCCAAGCATTGGTTACTTATATAACTTTTTAGGTCCCATTTGTAGTCTGTTAATACAACTTTGAGTCTAATACATTAGAGAGCACAATTTGCAGTCTATTTCTCATTACACTTCTAGTTTAATAAACTACAAATTTGACTATTCCTTTGATTCACTCACCAGTCTATTTTTCATTCTTTTTCTAGTCTAATAAACTACAAATGGGACTATTCCCTTGGATCACTTACCAGTCTATTTCTCATTCAACTTCTAGTCTAATAAACTACAAATAGTACTATTTCCTTGGTCACCTACCAGTCTATTTCTCATTCATTTTCTAGTCTGATAAACTACAAATATGACTATTTCCTTGATTCAGTTACCAGTCTATTTTTCATACCACCTCTAGTCTAAGAAACTACAAATGGAACTATTTTCTTGGTCACTTACCAGTCTATTTCTCATTCCACTTTTAGTCTAATAAACTGTAAATTACCTTGGTCCCTTACCAGTCTATTTCCCATTCATTTTCCCCTCGCACCTACTCATCCATGCCGGCCAGGGTGCACCCTCCCCGGCTAGAGAAGGCAGCTTAAGGGGGGTGGAAGTCGGAAGAAAATTTTTTTTATGAGGCCTAGAGAAAACACTTGTACTGTACTCAGGGCACTCAGGGAATCCATTTTTGTAAGTTTTATCCCATTATACTGTAGAAATATGCATAGAAAAAAGTCAGACCAGGGGGCCGTCTATCCGACGACACTAGCCCCATGTCCCTATGACCCCGGGGGTCAAAATGGCCAAAACGGGGCCAAACTGCACCAAACTCGGGACGGAGTAAGACCTCCAGAAGGCCTACCGAACACCGCTGTCCCCCCATCCATAACACCCCGGGGGGCGAATTTATGGCCCCCCACATTTTTGATAGTCAAATGGAAGGAAGAGACCTAGCAACTTGAAACTCGGTGACTTGATAGCCCTCAAAGGGCCCTGTCTGAAGCCACCTCCCCCAAGTCGATAGACCCCCGGGAGCCAGAGATATGGACCCGCAAATGCAAAAAGTCCCAAAATTTGACCGGCCATAACTCACTCGAAAAGAGGAGAAACAACACCAAACTGGTCAAAATTAGACCTTTGAGAGCTCTATCCGACGACACTAGCCCCATGTCCCTATGACCCCGGGGGTCCGAGCTACGGCCCCCCAAAATGTGGAATTTGAACCATTATAACTCAGGAACTGGACCACCCAGGAACTCGAGGGTGGTCGCATACGGTAGGCCCCTCGACCCTCTAGGGATCCCCCGAATTTGAGCCCCGGGTTCCACCGCTTCGCGGAGATATTAGCAAAAAAATAGTACCATCCACCCCCCTCGTACCTACTCATCCATGCCGGCCAGGGTGCACACTTCCCGGCTAGAGAAGGCAGCTCGAGGGGGGTGGAAGTCGGAAGAAAATTTTTTTATGAGGCCTAGAGAAAACAGTTGTACTGTACTCAGGGCACTCAGAGGAATCCATTTTTGTAAGTTTTATCCGATAATACTGTAGAATTTGCATGAAAATGAGCGTTGAATTTTGGCACACATATGCACCACATGTGGTGCGTATCTCACTTTTCATTAAATAGCAACTGTATTTGCAACAAGGAATGAGATCTGCCATGCTGTGGTGTATTGCGAACTTTTTTCCTGATGCGCCCTCCTGGGGTCTTGGACTCTTCCATGAACGATGCACCCACCTGAGGTCTTTCACAGACGAGGTGATGCACCGAATCAGGTGTGTTTGGTTAAAGAGAGTCATCTAAAACCGGCGTTGGGAAGCCCAGGCCCATGAGCTTGGCAGTTTCCAGGCCAGTAACGGAAGGCACCCATCCTTCCTTTCCTGGAGGGGGGCTAACCGTTGGTGTGGACGGTAGAGACGCAAATCATACCTCTGGCTGACCGCCTGGGCCTTCATACTTACCTGGCAGGGGAGACACCATGATCAAGAAGGCGGTTCACCCAGGGCGAGGCTTGCCCTTTGCACTCCGGCCATGCTGACCCCTGCGAATTCCCCAAATGCGGGAATCTCGACTGCATAATTTATGGTAGTGGGGGACTGCGTTCGCGCTCTCCCCTGAAATTGTTGGTGAAACAAAGCAGAAGAGGTTTTTTTTTGCGTTTTGCGTTTTTTTTTGCGTTTCAGAATGGGGAGTTCTGTCACATGCGAGGTATGTGTTGTGCGCCTGTGAAACAAAGTCAGTTACGCTCTTGAAAAATCGGACCCTGGTGGGTGGTTCAGTTCGAATATAGCACAGACCTTACTTTGAAAGTCGATTGGACTGACTGCAGCCTAGCTGTAGCTGTCTCCATGTTGTTTGGTTGTCCTTTTTCAATTGGTATTAGTTTTGTTGTCGCTTACAGCGCCACCGAGTGGCCTGTCGCAGCGCCCTTTTTTTACCTGGCCTCTGACTGAGCCCCTGCACAGGTGTGCCGATTTGGGTGAAGGGATCTCATTCCTTCCTGGAGTTATAGCCATTCGAGCCATCTCAGACACGCCACCTTAGCACGTTTTGAGGTCCCCTCGCCAAGGTGAATGGAAATTTCCACTTTTTTGGCATGATTATTGACAGGCAGACTCCAAAGAAGCTTTCTGTGCTGCTTTGGGTGGGACTGGGCCAAATACCTGGCGCTAGGTTGCAAAAGGTTGTCCAAAGGTCTAAAATTAGACCTTTGGGAGCTCTATCCGACTACACCAGCCCCATGTTCCTATGACCCCGGGGGTCCGAGTTACGGCCCCACAAAATGTGGAATTTGAACCGTTATAACTCAGGAACCGGAACACCCAGGAACTCGAGGGTGGTCGCATACGGTAGGCCCCTCGATCCTCTAAGGATCCCCCGAATTTTAGCCCCGGGTTCCACCGCTTCGCGGAGATATTAGCAAAAAAATAGTACCATCCACCCCCCTCGTACCTACTCATCCATGCCGGCCAGGGTGCACGCTCCCTGGCTAGAAAAGGCAGCTCGAGGGGGGTGGAAGTCGGAAGAAATTTTTTTATGAGGCCTAGAGAAAACAGTTGTACTGTACTCAGGGCACTCAGATGAATCCATTTTTGTAAGTTTTATCCCTTACAAAAATGAGCGTTGAATTTTGGCACACAAGTGCACCACAAGTGGTGCGTATCTCACTTTTCATTAAATAGCAACTGTATTTGCAACAAGGAATGAGATCTGCCATGCTGTGGTGTATTGCGAACTTTTTTCCTGATGCGCCCTCCTGGGGTCTTGGACTCTTCCATGAACGATGCACCCACCTGAGGTCTTTCACAGACGAGGTGATGCACCGAATCAGGTGTGTTTGGTTAAAGAGAGTCATCTAAAACCGGCGTTGGGAAGCCCCGGCCCATGAGCTTGGCAGTTTCCAGGCCAGTAACGGAAGGCACCCATCCTTCCTTTCCTGGAGGGGGGCTAACCATTGGTGTGGACGGTAGAGACGCAAATCATACCTCTGGCTGACCGCCTGGGCCTTCATACTTACCTGGCAGGGGAGACACCATGATCAAGAAGGCGGTTCACCCAGGGCGAGGCTTGCCCTTTGCACTCCGGCCATGCTGACCCCTGCGAATTCCCCAAATGCGGGAATCTCGACTGCATAATTTATGGTAGTGGGGGACTGCGTTCGCGCTCTCCCCTGAAATTGTTGGTGAAACAAAGCAGAAGAGGTTTTTTTTTGCGTTTTGCGTTTTTTTTTGCGTTTCAGAATGGGGAGTTCTGTCACATGCGAGGTATGTGTTGTGCGCCTGTGAAACAAAGTCAGTTACGCTCTTGAAAAATCGGACCCTGGTGGGTGGTTCAGTTCGAATATAGCACAGACCTTACTTTGAAAGTCGATTGGACTGACTGCAGCCTAGCTGTAGCTGTCTCCATGTTGTTTGGTTGTCCTTTTTCAATTGGTATTAGTTTTGTTGTCGCTTACAGCGCCACCGAGTGGCCTGTCGCAGCGCCCTTTTTTTACCTGGCCTCTGACTGAGCCCCTGCACAGGTGTGCCGATTTGGGTGAAGGGATCTCATTCCTTCCTGGAGTTATAGCCATTCGAGCCATCTCAGACACGCCACCTTAGCACGTTTTGAGGTCCCCTCGCCAAGGTGAATGGAAATTTCCACTTTTTTGGCATGATTATTGACAGGCAGACTCCAAAGAAGCTTTCTGTGCTGCTTTGGGTGGGACTGGGCCAAATACCTGGCGCTAGGTTGCAAAAGAAGGTTTTCGACAAAATCCCAAATACCCGAAAATTTTGTCAGAGCGACGAGCCAATCTGAGACCTGCGTCTGGTTCGGCTCGAGCCAAGGATTCCCATGACATAAGGCACGTGGCTCTGCGACGAACCGTTTGGGAATTACGAGCGATGCCGTACTTTCCGTCGCTGCAGTGCCAGCGTCAGGCCGAGCGTGACGAGGCCCGGTGACGTTGCAGACAGGGGAGGGTACTACCATCCCCCAGCGTTTTTAGGTCCCCCAGACTTACCAAAGCCGAGATGGGCATCGCCGTGTCCGGCTTCCTCCCCGCTGCGTCTTAGCGGCATCGCTTCTCGGCCTTTTGGCTAAGATCACGTATCTTGTCGGACGGTTGAGACTGCGATCACCTCTTGGAGGTTTCCTGACTAGAGATCTTTTTATATCTTGAGTCACACAACTTCGAGAGGTACATTGAACTCTGCTGCTTCGGGCTAAAACAAGTTTTAAGATAAGGTCTTTTAATTATTTATTTGGTTATTTATTATTGTATTTATTGTTGTTTTAAGTTTTTAGCACCACAGCGTGCGTTTTTTATTCAGGCAGGTTGAGGGGAAGCTCCTTGGAATGTCCCGTATGGACTTTTCCAGCAAGCTGATCCAAAAGACCTTAGCTTTTAGATCTGACGACCTGAATTGTTTGATGACTCTGCCCTTGAACAAAGGATTTGATGTTTAATCAAATTAAACAAACCGCTTCCCTGCTTAATGACTTTTGGCAAAGGTTTGATTCAGTTAACCCTATCAAGTCGATTAACGCGGATACGCGTTTTGAGTCATTTTCTCCTGATAACCCCGAAAAGAACTTAAATTACACTTTCAGTTTTAATCGTACAGATAAGAGCAATACATCAATCGAATCTGTAAAGGGTCTACTTTTTTTTGGATACATACATAATAACAACAAAACTTTGTGCACTTATAAAATAAAGATAACAAACAAGGTGCGCTGTCTGCAGCCTTTGTCTGCGCTGTTCTTCTTTTACAAACACGTCATTTAAATGAACTGTAACTCCGTGAATACTCAACGAAAATACATGAGAGAGATATCTATAGAAAGCTTGACATGTCTATTTTTAAACTAAACAAGTGCCGCCGAAAACAGATATTCTGTGATAAAGTAATCCATATGAAAACAACGCGATGTCTGTTTTTCATGTCTCCCTTCATTATATCTAATGTGACCACGCCCCCGCGCTGAACGCGCTATTCAGATTCAAACTGAAGCGCGCAGCTTGAATACGCCCACACAGAAGAAAAAGCAGCCAGACTGTTCAAGTTTTTTTTATTTTACTGTTTTCTTCGCGATGATAGGAATAACACATAATTCACCCCAAAAAGATGTGATGTGGTTGAGGATTTGAGAAATGGATTTCCTCAGAAAAAAAGAATGAAGCACTTTATTCAGCAGAGATCATAAACACGAGTAAGTCTCTTTTTATTTATTTATATACTTGTACTAGTTTTCACATAACGTGTAAACGTTTTACTAGTTAGACTTTTTCCGAACTATAATTCCTGACTAAATATATAATCAAGTGAAACATTATGAAGTTTCAATAACAATATACAACACTATACCCTTCGAAAGCTTGATGTAAATAATATAAATGTAACAAATAGATAACTGTAACAAATGTAAAAACAATGCTTTTCTTTCCATTTATTCCCCCTAAAAACCCAGAAAAATATTCTCAGCTCTTTTCAACATTAATAATAATGATGATAATAATAACAACAAACGTTTTTTTTTTTTTTTTTTTGTAGAAAATAAGATTGTTAAAAGGATTTCTGAAGGATTGTGTGACTGGAGTAAGCATGCCAAACAATTTGTTTGAAAGTCAGCTTTGATTGTTTCTAATAAACTGTTTAACTGCTCCCCCAAGTGGATATTAAATTATGTTGTGGGATAATTAAATATATTCTTAATAAACTACAAACATAAAATTATATAGATTTATTTTGTTCTCACATTCTCTCTTGTAACTCCTCACTCACAGTGGCACAGATGACTGAGAGGCTCATTATGCAGCTCATTATGCAGGCCTTTGTCTTCTCAGGTGTAAATCACAATGATATTCATGGTAGTTGACGCCTACTCGCATTTGACTTTTACCAACAAAAAGTGTCTTAGAAAATTTTAAGCAATATATTGTTTTCTGTGAGTGAGTAAACAAGATGATTTTCACATCATTTAGAAAGAAAAATTCTAGGCTACAAGCTCCAGTTCTCAAAAATCCCGGGAACCATTGTTCTTTATGTGTTTTTTTGCCTTATTCAAGCGTTTTAACATTTTTAGTTTTTCACTAACCACGCATAATATTTTTTTTCTCAAAAACACAATCATGTACATACATGCAATTCACATATTATTACAGCCCAGTTTGTGCTGATTACAGTGAGATTAGTCTTTACCCATTTAGATATTTATAAGAAACTGAAAAAAGCACAAATGTCAAGGCATGACAAAACTTCTCCAGGCCCCAAAAATACCCTTAGACTCCAGAGGGTTAAAGCCCAGTTCTCCATGTTCACTGTCGAGAAACTTTCTGATAACACACTTAAAACTGTGATTGTAAGGATGTTCAATGAAACAGTGACTGGAGATGATATTTATGTTTGGTTGGGTAGATTTTGCACTGTTCGAGGCCAGCCTGTCAAAGTGTTAGATGAAGATGGCATTTGGACATGCTTCTGGCGAATTCCCATTAAACAATGGGAAGACGCTGGGGGCTACCAGGGCCTGAAACATCTGCCTTCCATGATTGTGCTCGGAGAGAACAGAGGCTACATACCAAACTCTGCAGGAAGGGTTGCAGGTTTGGTCATCTCGCTGAAGCATGCCAAGAGTTAGTATGTGGGAAGTGTAGAGAAATTGGTCACAGTTTGATGATTGTACCAATGGCAGACGGTGCAATCTTTGTGGAGAAACAAACCACCTCTACAGAGACTGCCCTAAAAGTTTTGCCAACAAGCTCAAAATGGCCGCCCCACATGGGCAACAAACGAATGAACAAAGGAAAGAGGAGGCGGTCCCTGAGGTTTTGGCGGGAATTTCAAATTCCCAGCCGGCCTCAGGGATTGGGCAGGAAGGAGGAAGTGGGACGGCCACAGGGGCGGAGGCAACGGAACAGGAAATGGTCATGGAAGGAGAGGAAAGTGAGGAAAAAAACAATTCCTCACTAGTAACAGTTTCGGATGGGGTGCAGGAATCTACCGGGAGTGAGACAGAGTGTTCACTCCCTAACGCTCAGGTGCAAAAAAGACCTGCGGGGTCTCCTCTGATTGTAACGGAGGAGAAAAAATCTAGGGCAGCATATAAGCTTGATAGTATCGATTCGGTAGATCTGGAGCGCATGTGGCCCCTAGAGTCCCCCAATGAGGTATCCTTTTTGCACATTAAGCTAACAGCATCATCGCCAAAAGAGCCACAAGAGGTTTCCTCTGTGGCCTCTGAAGCGACAGGCATTTGCCCTCCTGATCCCAGCTCGTCTGAGGAAAAGGAAAGGCAAATGCAACAAGATATAACATGATTTTAATCGTATCTTTGTAGTCTTTTTACTGTCTTCTGTTTTAAATGTCTTATACCTTTTTAACCCTACTGCTCATGGCCCTCACCATCTCTACTATCAATGTAAGAAGTGTGAGGTCCACCATTAGAGCACAGAGTATTTTGTCCCTTTTAAAATCTTTTAAGTCAGATTTGTTTTTATTACAAGAGTGTTCTCTGCCCTTTTTAACTAGGTACAAGAAAATGGAGGAGCTATGGTCCGCAGGAGCCTCCATATGGAGCGGATCAAATTTTAACAAAAATGACGGAGTTGCGGTTTTAATTAATAATCCTAACATCTTGGTGAAGGGCAGCACTGTGGTGAGGCAAGGCCGGGCACTTTTAGTAAATCTGACCTTTTTAGACAGGGATTTTAATGTTCTTAATGTATATGGTTTTACGGAAAAGAATGAAAGATATGAGCTTTTAGAAGACTTGCAACCCCACATGCTAGGTAGGGCCCCCCTAATGGTAGCAGGGGATTTTAATTGTGTTTTATCCAAAACAGACAGGAAAAGGGTTGGGGAGGATTTTAGAGTGGACAAAACGTCGGTTTTATTGCAGGGTTTAGTCAGAGATTTTAATTTAGTCGACTGTTTTAAAATTTTGCATCAAAGAGAGGAGGGCTTCACCTGGTTCAGTGGTGATGGTACCAAAGCCTCTCGAATCGACTACGTTTTTACAAGGGACTGCCCGCCGACCGATGCTACATTAACCCCCCTCTTTTTCTCTGATCACATGATGCTGTCTTGCACCCTTTCACTGCCCATGGGTGTGACGGTAGGGGGAGGGCTGTGGAAGCTGAACTGTTCCCTGTTGGAAGACAAGGATATAGTTTTAGAATATAGGGAACAGTTCAGCCAATGGCAGAACCTCCAAGACTTTTACGATACACGTGCACAGTGGTGGGAGATGGTAAAGGACCGGACAAGACAGTTTTTTAGAAAGATAGGGAAAGAAAAGAAGAGTAGGGAAAAGAAACGCATGTTGGGGTTCCAGAAAAGACTACAAAGGTATTTTAATCTTTTAAATAATGGTTTTGATTTTATCGACGAAATTCAGGAAGTAAAAAAAGAAATGTCAGTTTTAGCCAATATAGAAAGTAAAGGGGTCCTTTTAAGAAGTAAAGAGAGAGAAATAGAAGAAGGCGAAAAGTGTACCAGATATTTTTTTAAGAAAATAATAACAAGGGGTGGGGGGTTAACCAGGGTTAAAACAGGGGATAGGGAGGTTAACACAACAAAAGAGATTTTAGAGGATGTGGAAAAATTTTATGGGGCATTATATAGTTTTAAAAAGGTACACTTTGACACTGCAAAAGAAGTTTTAAATTTTATTGAGGAAAGGGTTGACTGTCAAAATGAGATTTTAACCCAAGATTTTAACATCTTAGAAATCCAAAAAGCTCTTGGAGGTTTTAAGAAGGGGAAGTCCCCAGGAGTGGATGGACTTCCCCTAGAGTTTTATCTAACATTTTGGGACATTTTAGGACAAGAGCTTTTGACAGTTTTTAAAGAGTTTGAGACCCTCGACAGACTTCCAGACAGTTTTAGAATAGGGATAGTTTCTTTACTTCACAAAAAAGGTGACCGGACTGACTTAAAAAACTGGAGACCCATAACACTTTTAAATTTTGATTATAAACTTTTTAGCAAAATTTTAGCAACACGCATGTCAATGGCTTTAGAGGACGTGATTCACCCGGATCAAGCTTGTTCTGTGCCCGGAAGAAAGATAACAGACAGCCTAGTGCTGATCAGAGACGCCATCTGTTATGCGAGAGACAGAAATATTCGGCTAGTAGTCCTAAATTTAGACTTTGAAAAAGCATTTGACCCAGTCTCGCACCAGTCCCTTTTTCAGGTACTGCAAAAAATGGGTTTTCCAAAGAGGTTTGTAGCCTGGGTGGGACTGCTGTACAAGGGACTAGTCAGCAAATTCCTTGTAAACGGGCATCTTTCCAAAACTGTGAACATACACAGTGGTGTCCGTCAGGGATGTCCTTTATCTCCTCTCCTGTTTGTGGCTTGTATCGAGCCACTGGCACAGATCTTGAGAAAGGATAAATGGATCAAAGGACTGGACGTTCCTGGGACGGGTGGACTGACAGCGACTTGTGCCTTATACATGGACGATGTTACTCTTTTAACCACAGACATTTTATCTATACGAAGAGCACTGGACTTGACTGACTGGTACGGTCGGGCCTCGGGCGCCAAACTCAATAGAAACAAGTCTGAGGCCCAGCTCTTCGGGCCGTGGGGGGACGTGGACACAGGAGGACTTGATTTGGTTTTTAAAGACAACGATTTTAAAATTTTAGGTGTTAAATTTGATAAAGAGGGTGGAGGACGGGAAAGCTGGACTGACTTGCTAGGGAAAGTTAGGAAAAGACTAGAGTTTTGGGGACTAAGACAGTTGACGATTGAAGGTAAAATTTTAATTTTTAAATCTGTGATTTTACCTCTGATTTTACTTGTTTGTTCTGTTTTTAGCCCCCCTCGGCAGTTCCTGGTGAAACTGGAGAGGGCGGTGTTTTACTTCCTGTGGGGGTCCAAGTGGGAGCGCCTGAAGAGGGAGACAGTCAAGAAAAGGCCAGAGAACGGTGGAAAAGGCCTCCCAGACCCCCACCTGTTTTTAGGCAGCTGCTTCACCGCCCTGCACATCAGTTATGCCATGACCCCATCCAAAGAAAACAAGACGGCTGCAATGGCGCGATTTTGGATGGGGTCTTACCTAAGAACTTTGAAAATTTTACCAGTAGATTTGAAAACCCCAGTGTCTTTTAACTTGCCTAAAGAGTACAGTTTTATAAAAAAGTTTTTAAAGAAATACCTTTTAGAGATGGAAGATGTCACCATTTTAACTAAACACAAGTCTCTCATTTCTGTTGTGCAGGACCGGGAACCGGTGAGTCCAGTTCCGGGCCTCACACTAAGTGAGGCCAAACAAGTTTGGCGGAATGCGGCTCACCCTGCTCTCCAGAAAAGGCACAAGGACTTATCGTGGATGGTGGCTCATGAGATCCTCCCGGTCAGGGCGGTTATGCACTCCAGAGGCATGGCCAAAAACCCCATCTGCCCTCGGTCCGGCTGCAATTCCCCGGAGACCGTCCACCACCTGCTCTGGGACTGCAGCACTGCGCGGGTCCTGTGGGCCAAGACCGGCCCCCTGTATTTCCCGTGCCTACCAGCAGGTGGGGCCCAGTTCGGGTACCAGCTCGCCATCCTTGGGGTGGGCCGGGGCTTGAAGGACTTGACGGCACAGAAATTTACCTCGCTCTAGCTCACCCTCAACGTCATCAAGGATGCCATCTGGGCCACCAGAAACCTGCTGGTGGGGAAGCGCGTTACGGTAACCCTCCATGCATGCGAGCTAAAGGTAACATCAATGCTGCAGGGGTACCGGACGACGATATTCGGACGGGGGGGCCGGGGTCGCACAGAGAGGGTCCCGGCAGGCACCGACCCTGGCTGCCCGTAGATGCACCCTCACCATTCTGGCTACGGGAACAGCGGGCCAGCGGGCCGGAGGAGAGGGGATCTCCGCTGAGCCCGTAAAGTAGCATCTCATGTCCCTGTTCTGGAGAGTGGGGTGAAGACCGACTTGATAAGGACTCACCCCCGGTCTTGCACAACAGATGTTTTTTTTTATTGGTTTTTATCCAATAAATTGGTTTTTATTGTGTTTTATCAATAAAATTGGTTTTATTAACATGCATATGAGGCTTGTTTGCTTTTTTAAATATGTATTTTACTTTTGAAACCAATCGCACCTTTTAAACACACCCCAAATATGGCCTTTTAAAAACAAGCAAAACACTGTGGTTTTAATCAAATGTTTTTTAACAATGATTGTTTCTTTCATTTTACCATGTGTATTTATTATATATTATATGGCTTGTTTTAATGTGTGCTTGAAAAGAAAAATGTGTGTGAAAGTAAAAATGCAAATGGAAAAAATGTAACTCGTGACAATAAAACTTTTTTGAAAGAAAAAAAATCTGTTCTTATCAGTTTAATATCTGATACGTCCCCCATCCGGGGACTACATATTAAATGGATTTTTAGATCACGGAGCTGGAGCCGGGGCTTGCTCCGTCCACTCCAAGGATCGGCCTGGTATTGCAGTTTCTCCAGGAACGGTGTGCTTTCCCTTTTTGGGGATTGCCGTTTATTGTGTCGAATAGCAGAACAAGGAATGAGATCTGCCATGCTGTGGTGTATTGCGAACTTTTTTCCTGATGCGCCCTCCTGGGGTCTTGGACTCTTCCACGAACGATGCACCCACCTGAGGTCTTTCACAGACGAGGTGATGCATCGAATCAGGTGTGTTTGGTTAAAGAGTGTCATCTAAAACCGGCGTTGGGAAGCACCGGCCCATGAGCTTGGCAGTTTCCAGGCCAGTAATGGAAGGCACCCGTCCTTCCTTTCCTGGAGGGGGGCTAACCGTTGGTGTGGACGGTAGAGACGCAAATCGTACCTCTGGCTGACCGCCTGGGCCTTCATACTAACCTGGCAGGGGAGACACCATGATCAAGAAGGCGGTTCACCCAGGGCGAGGCTTGCCCATTGCACTCCGGCCATGCTGACCCCTGCGAATTCCCCAAATGCGGGAATCTCGACTGCATAATTTATGGTAGTGGGGGACTGCGTTCGTGCTCTCCCCTGAAATTGTTGGTGAAACAAAGCAGAAGAGGTTTTTTCCAGGTTTTTTTTTTTTTTGCGTTTCAGAATGGGGAGTTCTGTCACATGCGAGGTATGTGTTGTGCGCCTGTGAAACAACGCTTTCACCGATTTTTACGCTCTTGAAAAATCGGACCCTGGTGGGTGGTTCAGTTCGAATATAGCACAGACCTTACTTTGAAAGTCCATTGGACTGACTGCAGCCTAGCTGTAGCTGTCTCCATGTTGTTTGGTTGTCCTTTTTCAATTGGTATTAATTTTGTTGTCGCTTACAGCGCCACCGAGTGGCCTGTCGTAGCGCCCTTTTTCACCTTGCTTCTGACTGAGCCCCTGCACAGGTGTGCCGATTTGGGTGAAGGGATCTCATTCCTTCCTGGAGTTATAGCCATTCGAGCCATCTCGGACACGCCACGTTAGCACGTTTTGAGGTCCCCTCGCCAAGGTGAATGGAAATTTCCACTTTTTTGGGATGATTATTGACAGGCAGACTCCAGAGAAGCTTTCTGTGCTGCTTTGGGTGGGACTGGGCCAAATACCTGGCGCTAGGTTGCAAAAGAAGGTTTTCGACAAAATCCCAAATACCCGAAAATTTTGTCAGAGCGACGAGCCAATCTGAGACCTGCGTCTGGTTCGGCTCGAGCCAAGGATTCCCATTACATAAGGCACGTGGCTCTGCGACGAACCGTTTGGGAGTTACGAGCGATGCCGTACTTTCCGTCGCTGCAGTGCCAGCGTCAGGCCGAGCGTGACGAGTCCCGGTGACGTTGCAGACAGGGGAGGGTACTACCATCCCCCAGCATTTTTAGGTCCCCCAGACTTACCAAAGCCGAGATGGGCATCGCCGTGTCCGGCTTCCTGCCCGCTGCGTCTTAGCGGCATCGCTTCTCGGCCTTTTGGCTAAGATCACGTACCTTGTCAGACGGTTTAGACTGTGATCGCCTCTTGGAGGTTTCCTGACTCGAGATCTTTTTATATCTTGAGTCACACAACTTCGAGAGGTACATTGAACTCTGCTGCTTCGGGCTCCAACACGTTTTAAGGTAAGGTCTTTTAATTATTTATTTGGTTATTTATTATTGTATTTATTGTTGTTTTAAGTTTCTAGGCTGTTGGTGCCTCCATCATGTCGGCTGCCCGTGCCGGCGTGCGGAGGCACCACAGCGTGCGCTTTTGTTTTAAAGAGGTGAATGGCAAGCTCCTAGGGATGTCACGTCTTGACTTCTCCAGAAAGTCCTTTTTTTTTGGAGCGTCCATTCAGGTATAAGTTTGAGGGCTCGTGTACGTGGGTTAAGGGGACCTGCGCGCTGACCCTAAAAAATTTTTGACGGACGCGGCGTCGATGTCTGCCGGACCGCGCCGGCCCACGGGAGACCCCTGACCGGCGCAGGAGGATCTGGACCCCCGAGGGGCCCCGCGGAAGCCCACCCAGATTTGAGGCCCCTACATGCCATTCAGCACTTCTCCACAGGGTGGCGCACGGAGCAGTACACCTCAGGTTTAAAACAGTGGCATTTACCCGAATGGGGGGTGTACGATTTTTTTGCCCACGAAACCTATATTTGTCCATTTGACCTTTAAAGTTACAGAATGACCACGGAACCGATGCGGACCCCCGTCGGACCCCCAACCCGGGTCCCACGAACCCATTATTTGTCCATTTGACCATTATATTCACACAATGACTGCGGATCATCTGCAGACCCCTTGCGGACCCCCACCCTGGGTCCCACGAACCCCGTATATGTCCATTTGACCATTATATTCACACAATGACTGCGGATCATCTGCGGACCACTTGCGGACCCCCACCCTGGGTCCCACGAACCCACTATTTGTCCATTTGACCAATATGTTCACACAATGACTGCGGATCATCTGCGGACCACTTGCGGACCCCCACCCTGGGTCCCACGAACCCACTATTTGTCCATTTGACCATTATATTCACGGAATGACCACGGATCACATCCGGAACATTTGCGGACATATCCAAAATTGTGGTGAATGTTAACCAAAATGTCACAGACTTTGCCAAGCTGTAACTCCGCCAAAACGGGGCCAAACTGCACCAAACTCGGGTCAGAGTAAGAACTCCAGAAGGCCTACCGAACACCGCTGCCCCCCCATCCATAACACCCCGGGGGCGGAGTTATGGCTCCCCACATTTTTGATAGTCAAATGGAAGGAAGAGTTCTAGCGACTTGAAACTTGGTGACTTGATAGCCCTCGAAGGGCCCTCTCTGAAGCCACCTCCCCCAAGTCGATAGACCCCCGGGGGCCAGAGATATGGACCCGCAAATGCAAAAAGTCCCAAAATTTGACCGGCCATAACTCACTCGGAAAGAAGGGAAACAACACCAAACTCTGGTCAAAATTAGACCTTTGGGAGCTCTATCCGACGACACCAGCCCCATGTTCCTATGACCCCGGGCGTCCGAGTTACGGCCCCCCAAAATGTGGGATTTGAACCGTTATAACTCAGGAACCGGACCACCCAGGAACTCGAGGGTGGTCGCATACGGTAGGTAATTTCAGCCCCGGGGTCCACCGCTTCGCGGAGATATTAGCAAGAAAATAGTACCATCCACCCCCCTCGCACCTACTCATCCATGCCGGCCAGGGTGCACCCTCCCCGGCTAGAGAAGGCAGCTCGAGGGGGGTGGAAGTCGGAAGAAAATTTTTTTTATGAGGCCTAGAGAAAACAGTTGTACTGTACTCAGGGCACTCAGAGGAATCCATTTTTGTAAGTTTTATCCCATAATACTGTAGAAATATGCATAGAAAAAACTGTTGGATTTTGGTTAATTTGCACCACAAATGTTGCAAGTCTTGCAGTATATTAAATAGCAATATTTTTTATTGTCAGTCTATTTCTCAAATCACTTCTAGTCTAATGAACTACACATGGGGCTATTTCATTTGTCACTTAACAGTTACTTTATTTGAAATCTTCCTAATTCCAATTTATCCATAATGTATTGTAAAATACGTTTTATAAAACAAGAGTGCACACTTTGCAGTCTATTTCTCATTCCACTTTTAGTCCAAACAACTTCAAATGGGACTATTTCCTTGGTCACTGACCAGTCAATTTCTCATTCCACTCATAGTCTAATGAACTACCTATGGCACTATTTCATGGATCACTTGCCAGTCTATTTCTCATTAATTTTCTAGTCTAATAAACTACATATGGCACTATTTCCTTGATCACTTGCCAGTCTATTTCTCATTCAAAACTTTTAGTCTAATAAACTACAAAAAGTACTATTTCCTTGGTCACTTACCAGTCTATTTCTCATTCCTTTTCTAGTCTAATAAACAATACATTTCACTATTTCAGTCTATTTCTCATTCAACTTCTAGTCTAATAATCAGTTTAACTGGTGATGATGATCGGCCTGAATAAGTTTGAAATAGAAGTGTATTAATGTGAAAACATATGGCACTATTTCATGGATCACTTGCCAGTCTATTTCTTATTCAAAACTTTTAGTCTAATAAACTACAAAAAGTACTATTTCCTTGGTCACTTACCAGTCTATTTCTCATTCCTTTTCTAGTCTAATAAACAATACATTTCACTATATCAGTCTATTTCTCATTCAACTTCTAGTCTAATAATCAGTTTAACTGGTTATGATGATCGGCCTGAATACATTTGAAATAGAAGTGTATTAATGTGAAAACATATGGCACTATTTCATGGATCACTTGCCAGTCTATTTCTCATTCATTTCATAGTCTAATAAACTACATATGGCACTATTTCCTTGATCACTTGCCAGTGTATTTCTTATTCAAACTTTTAGTCTAATAAGCTACAAAAAGTACTATGTCCTTGGTCACTTACCAGACTATTTCTCATTCCTTTTCTAGTCTAATAAACAATACATTTCACTATTTCAGTCTATTTCTCATTCAACTTCTAGTCTAATAATCAGTTTACCTGGTTATGATGATCGGCCTGAATACATTTGAAATAGAAGTGTATTAATGTGAAAACATATGGCACTATTTCATGGATCACTTGCCAGTCTATTTCTCATTCATTTCATAGTCTAATAAACTACATATGGCACTATTTCCTTGATCACTTGCCAGTCTATTTCTTATTCAAAACTTTTAGTCTAATAAACTACAAAAAGTACTGTTTCCTTGGTCACTTACCAGTCTATTTCTCATTCCTTTTCTAGTCTAATAAACAATACATTTCACTATTTCAGTCTATTTCTCATTCAACTTCTAGTTTAATAATCAGTTTAACTGGTGATGATGATCGGCCTGAATAAATTTGAAATAGAAGTGTATTAATGTGAAAACATATGGCACTATTTCATGGATCACTTGCCAGTCTATTTCTCATTAATTTTATAGTCTAATAAACTACATATGGCACTATTTCCTTGATCCCTTGCCAGTCTATTTCTTATTCAAAACTTTTAGTCTAATAAACTACAAAAAGTACTATTTCCTTGGTCACTTACCAGTCTATTTCTCATTCCTTTTCTAGTCTAATAAACAATACATTTCACTATTTCAGTCTATTTCTCATTCAACTTCTAGTCTAATAATCAGTTTAACTGGTTATGATGATCGGCCTGAATACATTTGAAATAGAAGTGTATTTATGTGAAAACATCCTAATTTCAAGTTATTCAAAATATAGTAAAATATGTTTTTATTAAACATTTTATGTATAGAAATACTATATATTTATTATGTATTCATTACATATACCTTTTTATTTACACACACAATATATAAATATGTTTAAATTATTTTTATTACATGTAATATATATTTGTGTGTGTGTGTGTGTGTGTGTGTGAGTGTGTGTGAGTGTGTGTAAAGTAATGACACCTTAATTCAATTTCAAATATTTATTGAACTTTTTGTTTTGCAGACATTGTAAAGTCAAAATCAAAAATGCCTCAAAGTTCTGTACAAAAAAAACACAATATATAAAAAGTATAATAGGAAACATGCATTATATAAGAAAAATAAAATAAATAAATAAACATGTTCAGAAAGATTCAGAGCAAACTGATATTAACCTTAACTATAACTATTTACAAAAAAAAGAAAAAAGAAAAATGGAACAGGCTATCAAAACAAATAAAAAGGTAACCTTACTTTTTTATCGTAGAAATAAAAGGAGTAGAACAATTATCATAAAAAACATCAAAACAAACAATTTAAATAGCTACATAAATTATTTACGGGATTTTTTTTTAAATTTCTCCAGTCTCTTTTTTTACTTGCTGCACCAGCTTTTTAGACGCTATTTCCTGTGGTGATTTAAGTGGGGAGTTCTTCACCATCAGTCTGCGTCTGAGGACCATCTTCATTAATGTGCTTCTTTCCTTATAGAAATAATAAGAAAGGCAAAGTGTTAGTGAACATGTCTACTTGTCACAAACAGTTAAACCAATCCATGGGAAATTGTACTTACTGAAGCAGATTTCCCAGACTTCTGGCCTTCTTCGGCATCGGGAGGGCTGTCGGAGAGCGTTGGGCTGGTGGATGAGGACTTTTCCTCAGCTGGCATCTTGTGGGGTTTTGTCGTCTTTCTTCTCTTGGCACCTTGCTGCCTTGGACTATCAGCTTCCTCACCCACCACAGCTGTATCAAAGAGGCGACGGTGTTCTGCTGCCTGCTTTGCATTAAGGTTGAGGGCATAAAACCTGTCAGCTGTGGTGGTGTCGTGGCACATGAACTGTGCCACTTTGTGCCTATCTTCCGGGCAGTGAGTGTTCTTTGCCTTTTTGGAGAGAGAACAGCATAGGCAAAGAGTTAGAAAAACACACACCAGAAACTCATAAAGCCGGGACAAGTACAGGAATGCTTACATGGGTGGCGATGGCAGTCCTCACATCAGTAAATGTGGGTGTGCCTGGTAACCCCATGCTCGCCCACGCATCCTGAAAATACTTGTTCAAGTTTTTGCAGGAGCTGGCCTTTGAGGTAAAGAAGAAGTAGTTTGCAACTCGTCCCCCTACCAAGTTGGACCGGAGTGAAAGGAATTCCTCAAGCCACCCATACTCCTCCTGGTCCAGGGCCAGCTCGGCTGCACCAAAGGCCTGGTTGGTCTTGTGGGCTGATATCTTTAGAAACAGTGAGAAGTGGCATAAGCTGAGTTTTATTTTAAAGAAAACCATGTGGACAACGAGAGACAGAGAGAAAGAGAACCACTCACATTAATGACAAAGTGGCCTTCTGTAGCTGTCGCACGGGCATCCTCCACCTCTTTAATTGTTACATTTTGGAACACCCCTCCACGGTGACCATAAATGCTGGCCCAGTAAGTGGTGAGGTGTCCATAAAAAGACCATTGGTCCTTTTTCTCAGGACTAGTCTTCAGACGATCTTCACAGAAAAAAAGAGAAGCATAAAGGATCACATTGATCGCCAAATAATGACAGGAGAAAGGATTCAAAAACTTACCCAGAATCTCAGAAATAATTTTTTTGGCAGAGTCCCGGCAAGCTCGCAGTGTGGCTTTAGGGATCAGGCGGGCCTCCTTGGCTTGTTTTACAGCCAGCTCGTGGACTGCCACGCTGCGCTTTACTGGGCGGGTCAAGTTCTGGATTTCCCTCCTAATCCCAATGAAAGCCACACGGGAGAGCCGGCATGTGGGCGGCGGGGTCTCATTAAGATATTTGAGGAACTGTGCCACATTTTTTAGGTAATGGTGCACAGTTGGCTCTGCAATGTTGCATTTCTTTAAAAAAGACAGCCAGGACCGGACCTTTGCCCTGTTGTCCAAAAACATCAAGCTGGCCAGATTGGTCTGGCCAGCTGACATATATGAAATAAAATTTTTTATTCTAAAAATCTTTGAGGACACATTATTTATTAATTTCGGAGTGGGGTTGATGCCCTCCCAGTTGGCCCTGGACTCCTCAATGAGCTGATCTGCAAAAAGAAAGCACAAGAGAAGGACCAGGTGAGTCAGGTCGATAACATAGAGGTAAACACTAACAAACATTATTATTATTATTATTATTATTATTATTATTATTATATTAAATTAAATTAAATTAAATTAAATTAAATTAAATATATAATAAATTATATATATATATATATATATATATATATATATATATATATATATATATATATATATATATATATATATATATATATATATATATATATATATATATATACATACATACATAATATGTGTGTGTATATGTATAATTATATTACTATAATTTTCTAGTCTAATAAACTACAAATGGTACTATTTCCTTGGTCACTTATCAGTCTATTTCTCATTTCTCTTGTAGTCTAACAAACTATAAATGGGGCTATTTCCTTGGTTCACTTACCAGTCTATTTCTAATTCAACTTCTAGTCTAATGAACAACAAATGAGATTATTTCCTTGGTTCACTTACCAGTCTATTTCTCAGGTAACTTCTAGTCTAATAATCTACAAATAGGAGATTTATTAATGAAAGTTATTGTATGGTGTTATCAAAGTGACAAGTGTCATACTCACTTAGGGCTGGCACGTGGTCCGGAAAGGGGTATGGTGCATCGGAGGAGTGGGCCTTCTTTGAAGGCCCGGCGACCTCCTCCTCGGGTCCTGTGGCTGGCTCTGCCTCAGGCCTGGTGGCTGGCTCTTCATCTAGTCTGTCAACCTGCGACTCTGAGCACTCCTCCTCCCCAGGGCTGTTGAGGGCCGATAGCAGACTATGTGTTGCCCGTGCAACCTGCCTAGAGGGGGTGGGATTTGACCGCTTCCTCAGCTGCCGGTACCGCCGTGAGAAGCTCTCCCAGAAGCAATGGATAGGAGAAGCTTGCGCTCCTTCACATTCCGCACCTTGTGAAAGACACGAAGGTGTTGGCTTAGCTGATTATAGCCACGAAAGCACAAGGGACAGTCGTCCAAAGCTATATCTACTTTTGTTAAAACACTAAAGGATGAATAGCAAAAGGATGAATGCAAGGGACACTGCCCAAGCATTGGTTACTTATATAACTTTTTAGGTCCCATTTGTAGTCTGTTAATACAACTTTGAGTCTAAAACATTAGAGAGCACAATTTGCAGTCTATTTCTCATTACACTTCTAGTTTAATAAACTACAAATTTGACTATTCCTTTGATTCACTCACCAGTTTTTTTTTTCATTCTTTTTCTAGTCTAATAAACTACAAATGGGACTATTCCCTTGGATCACTTACCAGTCTATTTCTCATTCAACTTCTAGTCTAATAAACTACAAATAGTACTATTTCCTTGGTCAACTACCAGTCTATTTCTCATTCATTTTCTAGTCTGATAAACTACAAATATGACTATTTCCTTGATTCAGTTACCAGTCTATTTTTCATACCACCTCTAGTCTAAGAAACTACAAATGGAACTATTTTCTTGGTCACTTACCAGTCTATTTCTCATTCCACTTTTATTCTAATAAACTGTAAATTACCTTGGTCCCTTACCAGTCTATTTCCCATTCATTTTCTAGTCTAATGACTAATGACATCCACCCCCCTCGCACCTACTCATCCATGCCGGCCAGGGTGCACCCTCCCCGGCTAGAGAAGGCAGCTTGAGGGGGGTGGAAGTCGGAAGAAATTTTTTTTTTATGAGGCCTAGAGAAAACACTTGTACTGTACTCAGGGCACTCAGGGAATCCATTTTTGTAAGTTTTATCCCATTATACTGTAGAAATATGCATAGAAAAAAGTCAGACCAGGGGGCCGTCTATCCGACGACACTAGCCCCATGTCCCTATGACCCCGGGGGTCAAAACGGCCAAAACGGGGCCAAACTGCACCAAACTCGGGACGGAGTAAGACCTCCAGAAGGCCTACCGAACACAGCTGTCCCCCCATCCATAACACCCCGGGGGCGAATTTATGGCCCCCCACATTTTTGATAGTCAAATGGAAGGAAGAGACCTAGCAACTTGAAACTCGGTGACTTGATAGCCCTCAAAGGGCCCTCTCTGAAGCCACCTCCCCCAAGTCCCCCGGGAGCCAGAGATATGGACCCGCAAATGCAAAAAGTCCCAAAATTTGACTGGCCATAACTCACTCGAAAAGAGGAGAAACAACACCAAACTCTGGTCAAAATTAGACCTTTGGGAGCTCTATCCGACGACACTAGCCCCATGTCCCTATGACCCTGGGGGTCCGAGTTATGGCCCCCCAAAATGTGGAATTTGAACCATTATAACTCAGGAACTGGACCACCCAGGAACTCGAGGGTGGTTGCATACGGTAGGCCCCTCGACCCTCTAGGGATCCCCCGAATTTCAGGTTCCACCGCTTCGCGGAGATATTAGCAAAAAAATAGTATCATCCACCCCCCTCGTACCTACTCATCCATGCCGGCCAGGGTGCACGCTCCCTGGTTAGAAAAGGCAGCTCGAGGGGGGTGGAAGTCGGAAGAAATTTTTTTATGAGGCCTAGAGAAAACACTTGTACTGTACTCAGGGCACTCAGAGGAATCCATTTTTGTATGTTTTATCCCATAATACTGTAGAAATATGCATATAAAAATGTTGGATTTTGGTTAATTAACCAAAATGTCACAGATTTTGCCAAGCTGTAACTCCGCCAAAACGTGTCCAAACTGCACCAAAATCGGGTCAAAGTCAGACCAGGGGGCCCTCTATCCGACGACACCTGCCCCATGTCCCTATGACCCCGGGGGTCAAAGTTACGGCCCCCCAAAATGTGGGATTTGAACAGTTATAACTCAGGAACCGGACCACCCAAGAACTCGAGGGTGGTCGCATACGGTAGGCCCCTCGACCCTCTAGGGATCCCCCGAATTTCAGCCCCGGGGTCCACCGCTTCGCAGAGATATTAGCAAAAAAATAGTACCATCCAACCCCCCTCGCACCTACTCATCCATGCCGGCCAGGGTGCACACTTCCCGGCTAGAGAAGGCAGCTCGAGGGGGGTGGAAGTCGGAAGAAATTTTTTTTATGAGGCCTAGAGAAAACAGTTGTACTGTACTCAGGGCACTCAGAGGAATCCATTTTTGTAAGTTTTATCCGATAATACTGTAGAATTTGCATAAAAATGAGCGTTGAATTTTGGCACACATGTGCACCACATGTGGTGCGTATCTCGCTTTTCATTAAATAGCAACTGTATTTGCAACAAGGAATGAGATCTGCCATGCTGTGGTGTATTGCGAACTTTTTTCCTGATGCGCCCTCCTGGGGTCTTGGACTCTTCCATGAACGATGCACCCACCTGAGGTCTTTCACAGACGAGGTGATGCACCGAATCAGGTGTGTTTGGTTAAAGAGAGTCATCTAAAACCGGCGTTGGGAAGCCCCGGCCCATGAGCTTGGCAGTTTCCAGGCCAGTAACGGAAGGCACCCATCCTTCCTTTCCTGGAGGGGGGCTAACCGTTGGTGTGGACGGTAGAGACGCAAATCATACCTCTGGCTGACCGCCTGGGCCTTCATACTTACCTGGCAGGGGAGACACCATGATCAAGAAGGCGGTTCACCCAGGGCGAGGCTTGCCCATTGCACTCCGGCCATGCTGACCCCTGCGAATTCCCCAAATGCGTGAATCTCGACTGCATAATTTATGGAAGTGGGGGACTGCGTTCGCGCTCTCCCCTGAAATTGTTGGTGAAACAAAGCAGAAGAGGTTTTTTTTGCGTTTTGCGTTTTTTTTTGCGTTTCAGAATGGGGAGTTCTGTCACATGCGTGGTATGTGTTGTGCGCCTGTGAAACAAAGTCAGTTACGCTCTTGAAAAATCGGACCCTGGTGGGTGGTTCAGTTTGAATATAGCACAGACCTTACTTTGAAAGTCGATTGGACTGACTGCAGCCTAGCTGTAGCTGTCTCCATGTTGTTTGGTTGTCCTTTTTCAATTGGTATTAGTTTTGTTGTCGCTTACAGCGCCACCGAGTGGCCTGTCGCAGCGCCCTTTTTCACCTGGCCTCTGACTGAGCCCCTGCACAGGTGTGCCGATTTGGGTGAAGAGATCTCATTCCTTCCTGGAGTTATAGCCATTCGAGCCATCTTGGACACGCCACCTTAGCACGTTTTGAGGTCCCCTCGCCAAGGTGAATGAAAATTTCCACTTTTTTGGGATGATTATTGACAGGCAGACTCCAAAGAAGCTTTCTGTGCTGCTTTGGGTGGGACTGGGCCAAATACCTGGCGCTAGGTTGCAAAAGAAGGTTTTCGACAAAATCCCAAATACCCGAAAATTCCGTCAGAGCGATGAGCCAATCTGAGACCTGCGTCTGGTTCGGCTCGAGCCAAGGATTCCCATGACATAAGGCACGTGGCTCTGCGACGAACCGTTTGGGAATTACGAGCGATGCCGTACTTTCCGTCGCTGCAGTGCCAGCGTCAGGCCGAGCGTGACGAGGCCCGGTGACGTTGCAGACAGGGGAGGGTACTACCATCCCCCAGCGTTTTTAGGTCCCCCAGACTTACCAAAGCCGAGATGGGCATCGCCGTGTCCGGCTTCCTCCCCGCTGCGTCTTAGCGGCATCGCTTCTCGGCCTTTTGGCTAAGATCACGTATCTTGTCGGACGGTTGAGACTGCGATCGCCTCTTGGAGGTTTCCTGACTAGAGATCTTTTTATATCTTGAGTCACACAACTTCGAGAGGTACATTGAACTCTGCTGCTTCGGGCTAAAACAAGTTTTAAGGTAAGGTCTTTTAATTATTTATTTGGTTATTTATTATTGTATTTATTGTTGTTTTAAGTTTTTAGGCTGTTGGTGCCTCCACCATGTCGGCTGCCCGTGCCGGCGTGCGGAGGCACCACAGCGTGCATTTTTTATTCAGGCAGGTTGAGGGGAAGCTCTTTTGAATGTCACGTATGGACTTTTCCAGCAAGCTGATCCAAAAGACCTTAGCTTTTAGATCTGACGACCTGAATTGTTTGATGACTCTGCCCTTGAACAAAAGATTTGATGTTTAATCAAATTAAACAAACCGCTTCCCTGCTTAATGACTTTTGGCAAAGGTTTGATTCAGTTAAAGCCCAGTTCTCCATGTTCACTGTCGAGAAACTTTCTGATAACACACTTAAAACTGTGATTGTAAGAATGTTCAATGAAACAGTGACTGGAGATGATATTTATGTTTGGTTGGGTAGATTTTGCACTGTTCGAGGCCAGCCTGTCAAAGTGTTAGATGAAGATGGCATTTGGACATGCTTCTGGCGAATTCCCATTAAACAATGGGAAGACGCTGGGGGCTACCAGGGCCTGAAACATCTGCCTTCCATGATTGTGCTCTGAGAGAACAGAGGCTACATACCAAACTCTGCAGGAAGGGTTGCAGGTTTGGTCATCTCGCTGAAGCATGCCAAGAGTTAGTATGTGGGAAGTGTAGAGAAATTGGTCACAGTTTGATGATTGTACCAATGGCAGACGGTGCAATCTTTGTGGAGAAACAAACCACCTCTACAGAGACTGCCCTAAAAGTTTTGCCAACAAGCTCAAAATGGCCGCCCCACATGGGCAACAAACGAATGAACAAAGGAAAGAGGAGGCGGTCCCTGAGGTTTTGGCGGGAATTTCAAATTCCCAGCCGGCCTCAGAAATTGGGCAGGAAGGAGGAAGTGGGACGGCTACAGGGGCGGAGGCAACGGAACAGGAAATGGTCATGGAAGGAGAGGAAAGTGAGGAAAAAACAAATTCCTCACTAGTAACAGTTTCGGATGGGGTGCAGGAATCTACCGGGAGTGAGACAGAGTGTTCACTCCCTAACGCTCAGGTGCAAAAAAGACCTGCGGGGTCTCCTCTGATTGTAACGGAGGAGAAAAAATCTAGGGCAGCATATAAGCTTGATAGTTCTGATTCGGTAGATCTGGAGCGCATGTGGCCCCTAGAGTCCCCCAATGAGGTTTCCTTTTTGCACATTAAGCTAACAGCATCGTCGCCAAAGGAGCCACAAGAGGTTTCCTCTGTGGCCTCTGAAGCGACAGGCATTTGCCCTCCTGATCCCAGCTCGTCTGAGGAAAAGGAAAGGCAAATGCAACAAGATATAACATGATTTTAATCATATCTTTGTAGTCTTTTTACTGTCTTCTGTTTTAAATGTCTTATACCTTTTTAACCCTACTGCTCATGGCCCTCACCATCTCTACTATCAATGTAAGAAGTGTGAGGTCCACCATTAGAGCACAGAGTATTTTGTCCCTTTTAAAATCTTTTAAGTCAGATTTGTTTTTATTACAAGAGTGTTCTCTGCCCTTTTTAACTAGGTACAAGAAAATGGAGGAGCTATGGTCCGCAGGAGCCTCCATATGGAGCGGATCAAATTTTAACAAAAATGACGGAGTTGCGGTTTTAATTAATAATCCTAATATCTTGGTGAAGGGCAGCACTGTGGTGAGGCAAGGCCGGGCACTTTTAGTAAATCTGACCTTTTTAGACAGGGATTTTAATGTTCTTAATGTATATGGTTATGGAAAAGAATGAAAGATATGAGCTTTTAGAAGACTTGCAACCCCACATGCTAGGTAGGGCCCCCCTAATGGTAGCAGGGGATTTTAATTGTGTTTTATCCAAAACAGACAGGAAAAGGGTAGGGGAGGATTTTAGAGTGGACAAAACGTCGGTTTTATTGCAGGGTTTAGTCAGAGATTTTAATTTAGTCGACTGTTTTAAAATTTTGCATCAAAGAGAGGAGGGCTTCACCTGGTTCAGTGGTGATGGTGACAAAGCCTCTCGAATCGACTACGTTTTTACAAGGGACTGCCCGCCGACCGATGCTACATTAACCCCCCTCTTTTTCTCTGATCACATGATGCTGTCTTGCACCCTTTCACTGCCCATGGGTGTGACGGTAGGGGGAGGGCTGTGGAAGCTGAACTGTTCCCTGTTGGAAAACAAGGATATAGTTTTAGAATATAGGGAACAGTTCAGCCAATGGCAGAACCTCCAAGACTTTTACGATACACGTGCACAGTGGTGGGAGATGGTAAAGGACCGGACAAGACAGTTTTTTAGAAAGATAGGGAAAGAAAAGAAGAGTAGGGAAAAGAAACGCATGTTGGGGTTCCAGAAAAGACTACAAAGGTATTTTAATCTTTTAAATAATGGTTTTGATTTTAACGAGGAATTCAGGAAGTAAAAAAAGAAATGTCAGTTTTAGCCAATATAGAAAGTAAAGGGGTCCTTTTAAGAAGTAAAGAGAGAGAAATAGAAGAAGGCGAAAAGTGTACCAGATATTTTTTTAAGAAAATAATAACAAGGGGTGGGGGGTTAACCAGGGTTAAAACAGGGGATAGGGAGGTTAACACAACAAAAGAGATTTTAGAGGATGTGGAAAAATTTTATGGGGCATTATATAGTTTTAAAAAGGTACACTTTGACACTGCAAAAGAAGTTTTACATTTTATTGAGGAAAGGGTTGACTGTCAAAATTAGATTTTAACCCAAGATTTTAACATCTTAGAAATCCAAAAAGCTCTTGGAGGTTTCAAGAAGGGGAAGTCCCCAGGAGTGGATGGACTTCCCCTAGAGTTTTATCTAACATTTTGGGACATTTTAGGACAAGAGCTTTTGACAGTTTTTAAAGAGTTTGAGACCCTCGACAGACTTCCAGACAGTTTTAGAATAGGGATAGTTTCTTTACTTCACAAAAAAGGTGACCGGACTGACTTAAAAAACTGGAGACCCATAACACTTTTAAATTTTGATTATAAACTTTTTAGCAAAATTTTAGCAACACGCATGTCAACGGCTTTAGAGGACGTGATTCACCCGGATCAAGCTTGTTCTGTGCCCGGAAGAAAGATAACAGACAGCCTAGTGCTGATCAGAGACGCCATCTGTTATGCGAGAGACAGAAATATTCGGCTAGTAGTCCTAAATTTAGACTTTGAAAAAGCATTTGACCGAGTCTCGCACCAGTACCTTTTTCAGGTACTGCAAAAAATGGGTTTTCCAAAGAGGTTTGTAGCCTGGGTGGGACTGCTGTACAAGGGACTAGTCAGCAAATTCCTTGTAAACGGGCATCTTTCCAAAACTGTGAACATACATGGACGATGTTACTCTTTTAACCACAGACATTTTATCTATACGAAGAGCACTGGACTTGACTGACTGGTACGGTCGGGCCTCGGGCGCCAAACTCAATAGAAACAAGTCTGAGGCCCAGCTCTTCGGGCCGTGGGGGGACGTGGACACAGGAGGACTTGATTTGGTTTTTAAAGACAACGATTTTAAAATTTTAGGTGTTAAATTTGATAAAGAGGGTGGAGGACGGGAAAGCTGGACTGACTTGCTAGGGAAAGTTAGGAAAAGACTAGGGTTTTGGGGACTAAGACAGTTGACGATTGAAGGTAAAATTTTAATTTTTAAATCTGTGATTTTACCTCTGATTTTACTTGTTTGTTCTGTTTTTAGCCCCCCTCGGCAGTTCCAGGTGAAACTGGAGAGGGCGGTGTTTTACTTCCTGTGGGGGTCCAAGTGGGAGCGCCTGAAGAGGGAGACAGTCAAGAAAAGGCCAGAGAACGGTGGAAAAGGCCTCCCAGACCCCCACCTGTTTTTAGGCAGCTGCTTCACCGCCCTGCACATCAGTTATGCCATGACCCCATCCAAAGAAAACAAGACGGCTGCAATGGCGCGATTTTGGATGGGGTCTTACCTAAGAACTTTGAAAATTTTACCAGTAGATTTGAAAACCCCAGTGTCTTTTAACTTGCCTAAAGAGTACAGTTTTATAAAAAAGTTTTTAAAGAAATACCTTTTAGAGAGTGAAGATGTCACCATTTTAACTAAACACAAGTCTCTCATTTCTGTTGTGCAGGACCGGGAACCGGTGAGTCCAGTTCCGGGCCTCACACTAAGTGAGGCCAAACAAGTTTGGCGGAATGCGGCTCACCCTGCTCTCCAGAACAGGCACAAGGACTTATCGTGGATGGTGGCTCATGAGATCCTCCCGGTCAGGGCGGTTATGCACTCCAGAGGCATGGCCAAAAACCCCATCTGCCCTCGGTCCGGCTGCAATTCCCCGGAGACCGTCCACCACCTGCTCTGGGACTGCAGCACTGCGCGGGCCCTGTGGGCCAAGACCGGCCCCCTGTATTTCCCGTGCCTACCAGCAGGTGGGGCCCAGTTCGGGTACCAGCTCGCCATCCTTGGGGTGGGCCGGGGCTTGAAGGACTTGACGGCACAGAAATTTACCTCGCTCTGGCTCACCCTCAACGTCATCAAGGATGCCATCTGGGCCACCAGAAACCTGCTGGTGGGGAAGCGCGTTACGGTAACCCTCAATGCATGCGAGCTAAAGGTAACATCAATGCTGCAGGGGTACCGGACGACGATATTCGGACGGGGGGGCCGGGGTCGCACAGAGAGGGTCCCGGCAGGCACCGACCCTGGCTGCCCGTAGATGCACCCTCACCATTCTGGCTACGGGAACAGCGGGCCAGCGGGCCGGAGGAGAGGGGATCTCCGCTGAGCCCGTAAAGTAGCATCTCATGTCCCTGTTCTGGAGAGTGGGGTGAAGACCGACTTGATAAGGACTCACCCCCGGTCTTGCACAACAGATGGTTTTTTTTATTGGTTTTTATCCAATAAATTGGTTTTTATTGTGTTTTATCAATAAAATTGGTTTTATTAACATGCATATGAGGCTTGTTTGCTTTTTTAAATTTGTATTTTACTTTTGAAACCAATCGCACCTTTTAAACACACCCCAAATATGGCCTTTTAAAAACAAGCAAAACACTGTGGTTTTAATCAAATGTTTTTTAACAATGATTGTTTCTTTCATTTTACCATGTGTATTTATTATATATTATATGGCTTGTTTTAATGTGTGCTTGAAAAGAAAAATGTGTGTGAAAGTAAAAATGCAAATGGAAAAAATGTAACTCGTGACAATAAAACTTTTTTGAAAGAAAAAAAATCTGTTCTTATCAGTTTAATATCTGATACGTCCCCCATCCGGGGACTACATATTAAATGGATTTTTAGATCACGGAGCTGGAGCCGGGGCTTGCTCCGTCCACTCCAAGCATCGGCCTGGTATTGCAGTGTCTCCAGGAACGGTGTGCTTTCCCTTTTTGGGGATTGCCGTTTATTGTGTCGAATAGCAGAACAAGGAATGAGATCTGCCATGCTGTGGTGTATTGCAAACTTTTTTCCTGATGCGCCCTCCTGGGGTCCTGGACTCTTCCACGAACGATGCACCCACCTGAGGTCTTTCACAGACGAGGTGATGCATCGAATCAGGTGTGTTTGGTTAAAGAGATTCATCTAAAACCGGCGTTGGGAAGCACCGGCCCATGAGCTTGGCAGTTTCCAGGCCAGTAATGGAAGGCACCCGTCCTTCCTTTCCTGGAGGGGGGCTAACCGTTGGTGTGGACGGTAGAGACGCAAATCGTACCTCTGGCTGACCGCCTGGGCCTTCATACTAACCTGGCAGGGGAGACACCATGATCAAGAAGGCGGTTCACCCAGGGCGAGGCTTGCCCATTGCACTCCGGCCATGCTGACCCCTGCGAATTCCCCAAATGCGGGAATCTCGACTGCATAATTTATGGTAGTGGGGGACTGCGTTCGCGCTCTCCCCTGAAATTGTTGGTGAAACAAAGCAGAAGAGGTTTTTTCCAGGTTTTTTTTTTTTTGCGTTTCAGAATGGGGAGTTCTGTCACATGCGAGGTATGTGTTGTGCGCCTGTGAAACAACGCTTTCACCGATTTTTACGCTCTTGAAAAATCGGACCCTGGTGGGTGGTTCAGTTCGAATATAGCACAGACCTTACTTTGAAAGTCGATTGGACTGACTGCAGCCTAGCTGTAGCTGTCTCCATGTTGTTTGGTTGTCCTTTTTCAATTGGTATTAATTTTGTTGTCGCTTACAGCGCCACCGAGTGGCCTGTCGCAGCGCCCTTTTTCACCTTGCTTCTGACTGAGCCCCTGCACAGGTGTGCCGATTTGGGTGAAGGGATCTCATTCCTTCCTGGAGTTATAGCCATTCGAGCCATCTCGGACACGCCACGTTAGCACGTTTTGAGGTCCCCTCGCCAAGGTGAATGGAAATTTCCACTTTTTTGGGATGATTATTGACAGGCAGACTCCAGAGAAGCTTTCTGTGCTGCTTTGGGTGGGACTGGGCCAAATACCTGGCGCTAGGTTGCAAAAGAAGGTTTTCGACAAAATCCCAAATACCCGAAAATTCTGTCAGAGCAACGAGCCAATCTGAGACCTGCGTCTGGTTCGGCTCGAGCCAAGGATTCCCATTACATAAGGCACGTGGCTCTGCGACGAACCGTTTGGGAGTTACGAGCGATGCCGTACTTTCCGTCGCTGCAGTGCCAGCGTCAGGCCGAGCGTGACGAGTCCCGGTGACGTTGCAGACAGGGGAGGGTACTACCATCCCCCAGCGTTTTTAGGTCCCCCAGACTTACCAAAGCCGAGATGGGCATCGCCGTGTCCGGCTTCCTGCCCGCTGCGTCTTAGCGGCATCGCTTCTCGGCCTTTTGGCTAAGATCACGTATCTTGTCAGACGGTTTAGACTGCGATCGCCTCTTGGAGGTTTCCTGACTCGAGATCTTTTTATATCTTGAGTCACACAACTTCGAGAGGTACATTGAACTCTGCTGCTTCGGGCTCCAACACGTTTTAAGGTAAGGTCTTTTAATTATTTATTTGGTTATTTATTATTGTATTTATT
This sequence comes from Carassius carassius, assembly GCF_963082965.1. NCBI lineage: Eukaryota > Metazoa > Chordata > Actinopteri > Cypriniformes > Cyprinidae > Carassius > Carassius carassius. Next base: position 160,916 of record NW_026775074.1, read on the forward strand.
GTTGTTTTAAGTTTCTAGGCTGTTGGTGCCTCCATCATGTCGGCTGCCCGTGCCGGCGTGCGGAGGCACCACAGCGTGCGCTTTTGTTTTAAAGAGGTGAATGGCAAGCTCCTAGGGATGTCACGTCTTGACTTCTCCAGAAAGTCCTTTTTTTTTTGGAGCGTCCATTCAGGTATAAGTTTGAGGGCTCGTCTACGTGGGTTAAGGGGACATGCGCGCTGACCCCAAAAAATTTTTGACGGACGCGGCGTCAAAAAGGCCAAATTTGAGGCCCCTACATGCCATTCAGCACTTCTCCATAGGGTGGCGCACGGAGCAGTACACCTCAGGTTTAAAACAGTGGCATTTACCCAAATGGGGGGTGTACGTTTTTTTTGCTCACGAAACCTATATTTGTCCATTTGACCTTTAAAGTTACATAATGACCACGGAACCGATGCGGACCCCCGTCGGACCCCCAACCCGGGTCCAACGAACCCATTATTTGTCCATTTGACCATTATATTCACACAATGACTGCGGATCATCTGCAGACCCCTTGCGGACCCCCACCCTGGGTCCCACGAACCCCGTATTTGTCCATTTGACGATTATATTCACACAATGACTGCGGATCATCTGCGGACCACTTGCGGACCCCCACCCTGGGTCCCACGAACCCACTATTTGTCCATTTGACCATTATGTTCACACAATGACTGCGGATCATCTGCGGACCACTTGCGGACCCCCACCCTGGGTCCCACGAACCCACTATTTGACCATTATATTCACGGAATGACCACGGATCACATCCGGAACATTTGCGGACATATCCAAAATTGTGGTGAATGTTAACCAAAATGTCACAGATTTTGCCAAGCTGTAACTCTGCCAAAACGGGGCCAAACTGCACCAAACTCGGGTCAGAGTAAGACCTCCAGAAGGCCTACCGAACACCGCTGCCCCCCATCCATAACACCCCGGGGGGCGAAGTTATTGCCCCACACATTTTTAATAGTCAAATGGAAGGAAGAGACCTAGCAACTTGAAACTCTGGGACTTGATAGCCCTCAAAGGGCCCTCTCTGAAGCCACCTCCCCCAAGTCGATAGACCCCCGGGGGCCAGAGATACGGGCCCGCAAATGCAAAAAGTCCCAAAATTTGACCGGCAATAACTCACCCAAAAAGAGAGGAAAAAACACCAAACTCAGGTCAAAATTAGACCTTTGGGAGCTCTATCCGACTACACCAGCCCCATGTTCCTATGACCCCGGGGGTCCGAGTTACGGCCCCACAAAATGTGGAATTTGAACCGTTATAACTCAGGAACCGGAACACCCAGGAACTCGAGGGTGGTCGCATACGGTAGGCCCCTCGATCCTCTAGGGATCCCCCAAATTTTAGCCTCGGGGTCCACCGCTTCGCGGAGATATTAGCAAAAAATAGTACCATCCACCCCCCTTATACCTACTCATCCATGCCGGCCAGGGTGCACCCTCCCTGGCTAGAAAAGGCAGCTCGAGGGGGTGGAAGTCGGAAGAAAATTTTTTTATGAGGCCTAGAGAAAACACTTGTACTGTACTCAGGGCACTCAGAGGAATCCGTTTTTGTAAGTTTTATCCCATTATACTGTAGAAATATGCATAGAAAAAATGTTGGATTTTGGTTATTTGGTAACCAAAATGTCACAGACTTTGCCAAGCTGTAACTCCGCCAAAACGGGGCCAAACTGCACCAAACTCGGGTCAGAGTAAGAACTCCAGAAGGCCTACCGAACACCGCTGCCCCCCCCATCCATAACACCCCGGGGGCGGAGTTATGGCCCCCACATTTTTGATAGTCAAATGGAAGGAAGAGACCTAGCGACTTGAAACTTGGTGACTTGATAGCCCTCGAAGGGCCCTCTCTGAAGCCACCTCCCCCAAGTCGATAGACCCCCGGGGGCCAGAGATATGGACCCGCAAATGCAAAATTTGACCGGCCATAACTCACTCGGAAAGAAGGGAAACAACACCAAACTCTGGTCAAAATTAGACCTTTGGGAGCTCTATCCGACGACACCAGCCCCATGTTCCTATGACCCCGGGCGTCCGAGTTACGGCCCCCAAAATGTGGGATTTGAACCATTATAACTCAGGAACCGGACCACCCAGGAACTCGAGGGTGGTCGCATTTATATAAATGCATTATATAAGAAAAATAAAATAAATAAATAAACATGTTCAGAAAGATTCAGAGCAAACTGATATTAACCTTAACTATAATTATTTACAAAAAAAAAGAAAAAAGAAAAATGGAACAGGCTATCAAAACAAATAAAAAGATAACCTTACTTTTTTATCGTAGAAATAAAAGGAGTAGAACAATTATCATAACAAATATCAAAACAAACAATTTAAATAGCTACATAAATTATTTACGGGGATTTTTTTTTTAATTTCTCCAGTCTCTTTTTTTACTTGCTGCACCAGCTTTTTAGACGCTATTTCCTGTGGTGATTTAAGTGGGGAGTTCTTCACCATCAGTCTGCGTCTGAGGACCATCTTCATTAATGTGCTTCTTTCCTTATAGAAATAATAAGAAAGGCAAAGTGTTAGTGAACATGTCTACTTGTCACAAACAGTTAAACCAATCCATGGGAAATTGTACTTACTGAAGCAGATTTCCCAGACTTCTGGCCTTCTTCGGCATCGGGAGGGCTGTCGGAGAGCGTTGGGCTGGTGGATGAGGACTTTTCCTCAGCTGGCATCTTGTGGGGTTTTGTCGTCTTTCTTCTCTTGGCACCTTGCTGCCTTGGACTATCAGCTTCCTCACCCACCACAGCTGTATCAAAGAGGCGACGGTGTTCTGCTGCCTGCTTTGCATTAAGGTTGAGGGCATAAAACCTGTCAGCTGTGGTGGTGTCGTGGCACATGAACTGTGCCACTTTGTGCCTATCTTCCGGGCAGTGAGTGTTCTTTGCCTTTTTGGAGAGAGAACAGCATAGGCAAAGAGTTAGAAAAAAACACACCAGAAACTCATAAAGCCGGAACAAGTACAGGAATGCTTACATGGGTGGCGATGGCAGTCCTCACATCAGTAAATGTGGGTGTGCCTGGTAACCCCATGCTCGCCCACGCATCCTGAAAATACTTGTTCAAGTTTTTGCAGGAGCTGGCCTTTGAGGTAAAGAAGAAATAGTTTGCAACTCGTCCCCCTACCAAGTTGGACCGGAGTGAAAGGAATTCCTCAAGCCACCCATACTCCTCCTGGTCCAGGGCCAGCTGGGCTGATCCAAAGGCCTGGTTGGTCTTGTGGGCTGATATCTTTAGAAACAGTGAGAAGTGGCATAAGCTGAGTTTTATTTTAAAGAAAACCATGTGGACAACGAGAGACAGAGAGAAAGAGAACCACTCACATTAATGACAAAGTGGCCTTCTGTAGCTGTCGCACGGGCATCCTCCACCTCTTTAATTGTTACATTTTGGAACACCCCTCCACGGTGACCATAAATGCTGGCCCAGTAAGTGGTGAGGTGTCCATAAAAAGACCATTGGTCCTTTTTCTCAGGACTAGTCTTCAGACGATCTTCACAGAAAAAAAGAGAAGCATAAAGGATCACATTGATCGCCAAATAATGAGAGGAGAAAGGATTCAAAAACTTACCCAGAATCTCAGAAAAAAATTTTTTGGCAGAGTCCCGGCAAGCTCGCAGTGTGGCTTTAGGGATCAGGCGGGCCTCCTTGGCTTGTTTTACAGCCAGCTCGTGGACTGCCACGCTGCGCTTTACTGGGCGGGTCAAGTTCTGGATTTCCCTCCTAATCCCAATGAAAGCCACACGGGAGAGCCGGCATGTGGGCGGCGGGGTCTCATTAAGATATTTGAGGAACTGTGCCACATTTTTTAGGTAATGGTGCACAGTTGGCTCTGCAATGTTGCATTTCCTTAAAAAAGACAGCCAGGACCGGACCTTTGCCCTGTTGTCCAAAAACATCAAGCTGGCCAGATTGGTCTGGCCAGCTGACATATATGAAATAAAAAATTTTATTCTAAAAATCTTTGAGGACACATTATTTATTAATTTCGGAGTGGGGTTGATGCCCTCCCAGTGGGCCCTGGACTCCTCAATGAGCTGATCTGCAAAAAGAAAGCACAAGAGAAGGACCAGGTGAGTCAGGTCGATAACTAAGAGGTAAACACTAACAAACATTATTATTATTATTATTATATTAAATTAAATTAAATTAAATATATAATAAATTATATATATATATATATATATATATATATATATATATATATATACATACATAATATGTGTGTGTATATGTATAATTATATTACTATAATTTTCTAGTCTAATAAACTACAAATGGTACTATTTCCTTGGTCACTTATCAGTCTATTTCTCATTTCTCTTGTAGTCTAACAAACTATAAATGGGGCTATTTCCTTGGTTCACTTACCAGTCTATTTCTAATTCAACTTCTAGTCTAATGAACAACAAATGAGATTATTTCCTTGGTTCACTTACCAGTCTATTTCTCAGGTAACTTCTAGTCTAATAATCTACAAATAGGAGATTTATTAATGAAAGTTATTGTATGGTGTTATCAAAGTGACAAGTGTCATACTCACTTAGGGCTGGCAAGTGGTCCGGAAAGGGGTATGGTGCATCGGAGGAGTGGGCCTTCTTTGAAGGCCCGGCGACCTCCTCCTCGGGTCCTGTGGCTGGCTCTGCCTCAGGCCTGGTGGCTGGCTCTTCATCTAGTCTGTCAACCTGCGACTCTGAGCACTCCTCCTCCCCAGGGCTATTGAGGGCCGATAGCAGACTATGTGTTGCCCGTGCAACCTGCCTAGAGGGGGTGGGATTTGACCGCTTCCTCAGCTGCCGGTACCGCCGTGAGAAGCTCTCCCAGAAGCAATGGATAGGAGAAGCTTGCGCTCCTTCACATTCCGCACCTTGTGAAAGACACGAAGGTGTTGGCTTAGCTGATTATAGCCACGAAAGCACAAGGGACAGTCGTCCAAAGCCATATCTACTTTTGTTAAAACACTAAAGGATGAATAGCAAAAGGATGAATGCAAGGGACACTGCCCAAGCATTGGTTACTTATATAACTTTTTAGGTCCCATTTGTAGTCTGTTAATACAACTTTGAGTCTAATACATTAGAGAGCACAATTTGCAGTCTATTTCTCATTACACTTCTAGTTTAATAAACTACAAATTTGACTATTCCTTTGATTCACTCACCAGTTTTTTTTTCATTCTTTTTCTAGTCTAATAAACTACAAATGGGACTATTCCCTTGGATCACTTACCAGTCTATTTCTCATTCAACTTCTAGTCTAATAAACTACAAATAGTACTATTTCCTTGGTCACCTACCAGTCTATTTCTCATTCATTTTCTAGTCTGATAAACTACAAATATGACTCTTTCCTTGATTCAGTTACCAGTCTATTTTTCATACCACCTCTAGTCTAAGAAACTACAAATGGAACTATTTTCTTGGTCACTTACCAGTCTATTTCTCATTCCACTTTTGTTCTAATAAACTGTAAATTACCTTGGTCCCTTACCAGTCTATTTCCCATTCATTTTCTAGTCTAATGACTAATGACATCCACCCCCCTCGCACCTACTCATCCATGCCGGCCAGGGTGCACCCTCCCCGGCTAGAGAAGGCAGCTTGAGGGGGGTGGAAGTCGGAAGAAATTTTTTTTTTATGAGGCCTAGAGAAAACACTTGTACTGTACTCAGGGCACTCAGGGAATCCATTTTTGTAAGTTTTATCCCATTATACTGTAGAAATATGCATAGAAAAAAGTCAGACCAGGGGGCCGTCTATCCGACGACACTAGCCCCATGTCCCTATGACCCCGGGGGTCAAAACGGCCAAAACGGGGCCAAACTGCACCAAACTCGGGACGGAGTAAGACCTCCAGAAGGCCTACCGAACACAGCTGTCCCCCCATCCATAACACCCCGGGGGGCGAATTTATGGCCCCCCACATTTTTGATAGTCAAATGGAAGGAAGAGACCTAGCAACTTGAAACTCGGTGACTTGATAGCCCTCAAAGGGCCCTCTCTGAAGCCACCTCCCCCAAGTCGATAGACCCCCGGGAGCCAGAGATATGGACCCGCAAATGCAAAAAGTCCCAAAATTTGACTGGCCATAACTCACTGGAAAAGAGGAGAAACAACACCAAACTCTGGTCAAAATTAGACCTTTGGGAGCTCTATCCGACGACACTAGCCCCATGTCCCTATGACCCTGGGGGTCCGAGTTACGGCCCCCCAAAATGTGGAATTTGAACCATTATAACTCAGGAACTGGACCACCCAGGAACTCGAGGGTGGTTGCATACGGTAGGCCCCTCGACCCTCTAAGGATCCCCCGAATTTCAGCCCCGGGTTCCACCGCTTCGCGGAGATATTAGCAAAAAAATAGTACCATCCACCCCCCTCGTACCTACTCATCCATGCCGGCCAGGGTGCACGCTCCCTGGCTAGAAAAGGCAGCTCGAGGGGGGTGGAAGTCGGAAGAAATTTTTTTATGAGGCCTAGAGAAAACAGTTGTACTGTACTCAGGGCACTCAGAGGAATCCATTTTTGTAAGTTTTATCCCATAGTACTGTAGAATTTGCATAAAAATGAGCGTTGAATTTTGGCACACATGTGCACCACATGTGGTGCGTATCTCACTTTTCATTAAATAGCAACTGTATTTGCAACAAGGAATGAGATCTGCCATGCTGTGGTGTATTGCGAACTTTTTTCCTGATGCGCCCTCCTGTGGTCTTGGACTCTTCCATGAACGATGCACCCACCTGAGGTCTTTCACAGACGAGGTGATGCACCAAATCAGGTGTGTTTGGTTAAAGAGAGTCATCTAAAACCGGCGTTGGGAAGCCCCGGCCCATGAGCTTGGCAGTTTCCAGGCCAGTAACGGAAGGCACCCATCCTTCCTTTCCTGGAGGGGGGCTAACCGTTGGTGTGGACGGTAGAGACGCAAATCATACCTCTGGCTGACCGCCTGGGCCTTCATACTTACCTGGCAGGGGAGACACCATGATCAAGAAGGCGGTTCACCCAGGGCGAGGCTTGCCCATTGCACTCCGGCCATGCTGACCCCTGCGAATTCCCCAAATGCGTGAATCTCGACTGCATAATTTATGGTAGTTGGGGACTGCGTTCGCGCTCTCCCCTGAAATTGTTGGTGAAACAAAGCAGAAGAGGTTTTTTTTGCGTTTTGCGGTTTTTTTTGCGTTTCAGAATGTGGAGTTCTGTCACATGCGAGGTATGTGTTGTGCGCCTGTGAAACAAAGTCAGTTACGCTCTTGAAAAATCGGACCCTGGTGGGTGGTTCAGTTCGAATATAGCACAGACCTTACTTTGAAAGTCGATTGGACTGACTGCAGCCTAGCTGTAGCTGTCTCCATGTTGTTTGGTTGTCCTTTTTCAATTGGTATTAATTTTGTTGTCGCTTACAGCGCCACCGAGTGGCCTGTCGCAGCGCCCTTTTTCACCTTGCTTCTGACTGAGCCCCTGCACAGGTGTGCCGATTTGGGTGAAGGGATCTCATTCCTTGCTGGAGTTATAGCCATTCGAGCCATCTCGGACACGCCACGTTAGCACGTTTTGAGGTCCCCTCGCCAAGGTGAATGGAAATTTCCACTTTTTTGGGATGATTATTGACAAGCAGACTCCAGAGAAGCTTTCTGTGCTGCTTTGGGTGGGACTGGGCCAAATACCTGGCGCTAGGTTGCAAAAGAAGGTTTTCGACAAAATCCCAAATACCCGAAAATTCTGTCAGAGCGACGAGCCAATCTGAGACTTGCGTCTGGTTCGGCTCGAGCCAAGGATTCCCATTACATAAGGGTACTACCATCCCCCAGCGTTTTTAGGTCCCCCAGACTTACCAAAGCCGAGATGGGCATCGCCGTGTCCGGCTTCCTGCCCGCTGCGTCTTAGCGGCATCGCTTCTCGGCCTTTTGGCTAAGATCACGTATCTTGTCAGACGGTTTAGACTGCGATCGCCTCTTGGAGGTTTCCTGACTCGAGATCTTTTTATATCTTGAGTCACACAACTTCGAGAGGTACATTGAACTCTGCTGCTTCGGGCTCCAACACGTTTTAAGGTAAGGTCTTTTAATTATTTATTTGGTTATTTATTATTGTATTTATTGTTGTTTTAAGTTTCTAGGCTGTTGGTGCCTCCATCATGTCGGCTGCCCATGCCGGCGTGCGGAGGCACCACAGCGTGCGCTTTTATTTTAAAGAGGTGAATGGCAAGCTCCTAGGAATGTCACGTCTTGACTTCTCCAGAAAGTCCTTTTTTTTTTGGAGCGTCCATTCAGGTATAAGTTTGAGGGCTCGTGTACGTGGGTTAAGGGGACCTGCGCGCTGACCCCAAAAAATTTTTGACGGACGCGGCGTCGATGTCTGCTGGACCGCGCCGGCCCACGGGAGACCCCTGACCGGCGCAGGTGGATCTGGACCCCCGAGGGGCCCCGCGGAAGCCCACCCAAATTTGAGGCCCCTACATGCCATTCAGCACTTCTCCATAGGGTGGCGCACGGAGCAGTACACCTCAGGTTTAAAACAGTGGCATTTACACGAATGGGGGGTGTACGATTTTTTTGCCCACGAAACCTATATTTGTCCATTTGACCTTTAAAGTTACAGAATGACCACGGAACCGATGCGGACCCCCGTCGGACCCCCAACCCGGGTCCCACGAACCCATTATTTGTCCATTTGACCATTATATTCACACAATGACTGCGGATCATCTGCAGACCCCTTGCGGACCCCCACCCTGGGTCCCACGAACCCTGTATTTGTCCATTTGACCATTATATTCACACAATGACTGCGGATCATCTGCGGACCACTTGCGGACCCCCACCCTGGGTCCCACGAACCCACTATTTGTCCATTTGACCATTATGTTCACACAATGACTGCGGATCATCTGCGGACCACTTGCGGACCCCCACCCTGGGTCCCACGAACCCACTATTTGTTCATTTGACCATTATATTCACGGAATGACCACGGATAACATCCGGAACATTTGCGGACATATCCAAAATTGTGGTGAATGTTAACCAAAATGTCACAGACTTTGCCAAGCTGTAACTCTGCCAAAACGGGGCCAAACTGCACCAAACTCGGGTCAGAGTAAGACCTCCAGAAGGCCTACCGAACACCGCTGCCCCCCATCCATAACACCCCGGGGGGCGAAGTTATTGCCCCACACATTTTTAATAGTCAAATGGAAGGAAGAGACCTAGCAACTTGAATCTCGGTGACTTGATAGCCCTCAAAGGGCCCTCTCTGAAGCCACCTCCCCCAAGTCGATAGACCCCCGGGGGCCAGAGATACGGGCCCGCAAATGCAAAAAGTCCCAAAATTTGACTGGCAATAACTCACCCAAAAAGAGAGGAAAAAACACCAAACTCAGGTCAAAATTAGACCTTTGGGAGCTCTATCCGACTACACCAGCCCCATGTTCCTTTGACCCCGGGGGTCCGAGTTACGGCCCCACAAAATGTGGAATTTGAACCGTTATAACTCAGTAACCGGAACACCCAGGAACTCGAGGGTGGTCGCATACGGTAGGCCCCTCGATCCTCTAGGGATCCCCCGAATTTTAGCCTCGGGGTCCACCGCTTCGCGGAGATATTAGCAAAAAATAGTACCATCCACCCCCCTCATACCTACTCATCCATGCCGGCCAGGGTGCACCCTCCCTGGCTAGAAAAGGCAGCTCGAGGGGGTGGAAGTCGGAAGAAAATTTTTTTATGAGGCCTAGAGAAAACACTTGTACTGTACTCAGGGCACTCAGAGGAATCCGTTTTTGTAAGTTTTATCCCATTATACTGTAGAAATATGCATAGAAAAAATGTTGGATTTTGGTTATTTGGTAACCAAAATGTCACAGATTTTGCCAAGCTGTAACTCCGCCAAAACGGGTCCAAACTGCACCAAACTCGGGTCAGAGTAAGAACTCCAGAAGGCCTACCGAACACCGCTGCCCCCCCCATCCATAACACCCCGGGGGCGGAGTTATGGCCCCCCACATTTTTGATAGTCAAATGGAAGGAAGAGACCTAGCGACTTGAAACTTGGTGACTTGATAGCCCTCGAAGGGCCCTCTCTGAAGCCACCTCCCCCAAGTCGATAGACCCCCGGGGGCCAGAGATATGGACCCGCAAATGCAAAAAGTCCCAAAATTTGACCGGCCATAACTCACTCGGAAAGAAGGGAAACAACACCAAACTCTGGTCAAAATTAGACCTTTGGGAGCTCTATCCGACGACACCAGCCCCATGTTCCTATGACCCCGGGCGTCCGAGTTACGGCCCCCAAAATGTGGGATTTGAACCGTTATAACTCAGGAACCGGACCACCCAGGAACTCGAGGGTGGTCGCATTTATATAAATGCATTATATAAGAAAAATAAAATAAATAAATAAACATGTTCAGAAAGATTCAGAGCAAACTGATATTAACCTTAACTATAACTATTTACAAAAAAAAAGAAAAAAGAAAAATGGAACAGGCTATCAAAACAAATAAAAAGATAACCTTACTTTTTTATCGTAGAAATAAAAGGAGTAGAACAATTATCATAACAAATATCAAAACAAACAATTTAAATAGCTACATAAATTATTTACGGGGATTTTTTTTTTAATTTCTCCAGTCTCTTTTTTTACTTGCTGCACCAGCTTTTTAGACGCTATTTCCTGTGGTGATTTAAGTGGGGAGTTCTTCACCATCAGTCTGCGTCTGAGGACCATCTTCATTAATGTGCTTCTTTCCTTATAGAAATAATAAGAAAGGCAAAGTGTTAGTGAACATGTCTACTTGTCACAAACAGTTAAACCAATCCATGGGAAATTGTACTTACTGAAGCAGATTTCCCAGACTTCTGGCCTTCTTCGGCATCGGGAGGGCTGTCGGAGAGCGTTGGGCTGGTGGATGAGGACTTTTCCTCAGCTGGCATCTTGTGGGGTTTTGTCGTCTTTCTTCTCTTGGCACCTTGCTGCCTTGGACTATCAGCTTCCTCACCCACCACAGCTGTATCAAAGAGGCGACGGTGTTCTGCTGCCTGCTTTGCATTAAGGTTGAGGGCATAAAACCTGTCAGCTGTGGTGGTGTCGTGGCACATGAACTGTGCCACTTTGTGCCTATCTTCCGGGCAGTGAGTGTTCTTTGCCTTTTTGGAGAGAGAACAGCATAGGCAAAGAGTTAGAAAAAAACACACCAGAAACTCATAAAGCCGGAACAAGTACAGGAATGCTTACATGGGTGGCGATGGCAGTCCTCACATCAGTAAATGTGGGTGTGCCTGGTAACCCCATGCTCGCCCACGCATCCTGAAAATACTTGTTCAAGTTTTTGCAGGAGCTGGCCTTTGAGGTAAAGAAGAAATAGTTTGCAACTCGTCCCCCTACCAAGTTGGACCGGAGTGAAAGGAATTCCTCAAGCCACCCATACTCCTCCTGGTCCAGGGCCAGCTGGGCTGATCCAAAGGCCTGGTTGGTCTTGTGGGCTGATATCTTTAGAAACAGTGAGAAGTGGCATAAGCTGAGTTTTATTTTAAAGAAAACCATGTGGACAACGAGAGACAGAGAGAAAGAGAACCACTCACATTAATGACAAAGTGGCCTTCTGTAGCTGTCGCACGGGCATCCTCCACCTCTTTAATTGTTACATTTTGGAACACCCCTCCACGGTGACCATAAATGCTGGCCCAGTAAGTGGTGAGGTGTCCATAAAAAGACCATTGGTCCTTTTTCTCAGGACTAGTCTTCAGACGATCTTCACAGAAAAAAAGAGAAGCATAAAGGATCACATTGATCGCCAAATAATGAGAGGAGAAAGGATTCAAAAACTTACCCAGAATCTCAGAAAAAAATTTTTGGCAGAGTCCCGGCAAGCTCGCAGTGTGGCTTTAGGGATCAGGCGGGCCTCCTTGGCTTGTTTTACAGCCAGCTCGTGGACTGCCACGCTGCGCTTTACTGGGCGGGTCAAGTTCTGGATTTCCCTCCTAATCCCAATGAAAGCCACACGGGAGAGCCGGCATGTGGGCGGCGGGGTCTCATTAAGATATTTGAGGAACTGTGCCACATTTTTTAGGTAATGGTGCACAGTTGGCTCTGCAATATTGCATTTCCTTAAAAAAGACAGCCAGGACCGGACCTTTGCCCTGTTGTCCAAAAACATCAAGCTGGCCAGATTGGTCTGGCCAGCTGACATATATGAAATAAAAATTTTTATTCTAAAAATCTTTGAGGACACATTATTTATTAATTTCGGAGTGGGGTTGATGCCCTCCCAGTGGGCCCTGGACTCCTCAATGAGCTGATCTGCAAAAAGAAAGCACAAGAGAAGGACCAGGTGAGTCAGGTCGATAACTAAGAGGTAAACACTAACAAACATCATTATTATTATTATTATATTAAATTAAATTAAATTAAATATATAATAAATTATATATATATATATATATATATATATATATATATATATATATATATATATATATATATATATATATATATACATACATAATATGTGTGTGTATATGTATAATTATATTACTATAATTTTCTAGTCTAATAAACTACAAATGGTACTATTTCCTTGGTCACTTATCAGTCTATTTCTCATTTCTCTTGTAGTCTAACAAACTATAAATGGGGCTATTTCCTTGGTTCACTTACCAGTCTATTTCTAATTCAACTTCTAGTCTAATGAACAACAAATGAGATTATTTCCTTGGTTCACTTACCAGTCTATTTCTCAGGTAACTTCTAGTCTAATAATCTACAAATAGGAGATTTATTAATGAAAGTTATTGTATGGTGTTATCAAAGTGACAAGTGTCATACTCACTTAGGGCTGGCAAGTGGTCCGGAAAGGGGTATGGTGCATCGGAGGAGTGGGCCTTCTTTGAAGGCCCGGCGACCTCCTCCTCGGGTCCTGTGGCTGGCTCTGCCTCAGGCCTGGTGGCTGGCTCTTCATCTAGTCTGTCAACCTGCGACTCTGAGCACTCCTCCTCCCCAGGGCTGTCGAGGGCCGATAGCAGACTATGTGTTGCCCGTGCAACCTGCCTAGAGGGGGTGGGATTTGACCACTTCCTCAGCTGCCGGTACCGCCGTGAGAAGCTCTCCCAGAAGCAATGGATAGGAGAAGCTTGCGCTCCTTCACATTCCGCACCTTGTGAAAGACACGAAGGTGTTGGCTTAGCTGATTATAGCCACGAAAGCACAAGGGACAGTCGTCCAAAGCCATATCTACTTTTGTTAAAACACTAAAGGATGAATTGCAAAAGGATGAATGCAAGGGACACTGCCCAAGCATTGGTTACTTATATAACTTTTTAGGTCCCATTTGTAGTCTGTTAATACAACTTTGAGTCTAATACATTAGAGAGCACAATTTGCAGTCTATTTCTCATTACACTTCTAGTTTAATAAACTACAAATTTGACTATTCCTTTGATTCACTCACCAGTTTTTTTTTCATTCTTTTTCTAGTCTAATAAACTACAAATGGGACTATTCCCTTGGATCACTTACCAGTCTATTTCTCATTCAACTTCTAGTCTAATAAACTACAAATAGTACTATTTCCTTGGTCACCTACCAGTCTATTTCTCATTCATTTTCTAGTCTGATAAACTACAAATATGACTCTTTCCTTGATTCAGTTACCAGTCTATTTTTCATACCACCTCTAGTCTAAGAAACTACAAATGGAACTATTTTCTTGGTCACTTACCAGTCTATTTCTCATTCCACTTTTGTTCTAATAAACTGTAAATTACCTTGGTCCCTTACCAGTCTATTTCCCATTCATTTTCTAGTCTAATGACTAATGACATCCACCCCCCTCGCACCTACTCATCCATGCCGGCCAGGGTGCACCCTCCCCGGCTAGAGAAGGCAGCTTGAGGGGGGTGGAAGTCGGAAGAAATTTTTTTTTTTATGAGGCCTAGAGAAAACAGTTGTACTGTACTCAGGGCACTCAGGGAATCCATTTTTGTAAGTTTTATCCCATTATACTGTAGAAATATGCATAGAAAAAAGTCAGACCAGGGGGCCGTCTATCCGACGACACTAGCCCCATGTCCCTATGACCCCGGGGGTCAAAACGGCCAAAACGGGGCCAAACTGCACCAAACTCGGGACGGAGTAAGACCTCCAGAAGGCCTACCGAACACAGCTGTCCCCCCATCCATAACACCCCGGGGGGCGAATTTATGGCCCCCCACATTTTTGATAGTCAAATGGAAGGAAGAGACCTAGCAACTTGAAACTCGGTGACTTGATAGCCCTCAAAGGGCCCTCTCTGAAGCCACCTCCCCCAAGTCGATAGACCCCCGGGAGCCAGAGATATGGACCCGCAAATGCAAAAAGTCCCAAAATTTGACTGGCCATAACTCACTCGAAAAGAGGAGAAACAACACCAAACTCTGGTCAAAATTAGACCTTTGGGAGCTCTATCCGACGACACTAGCCCCATGTCCCTATGACCCTGGGGGTCCGAGTTACGGCCCCCCAAAATGTGGAATTTGAACCATTATAACTCAGGAACTGGACCACCCAGGAACTCGAGGGTGGTTGCATACGGTAGGCCCCTCGACCCTCTAAGGATCCCCCGAATTTCAGCCCCGGGTTCCACCGCTTCGCGGAGATATTAGCAAAAAAATAGTACCATCCACCCCCCTCGTACCTACTCATCCATGCCGGCCAGGGTGCACGCTCCCTGGCTAGAAAAGGCAGCTCGAGGGGGGTGGAAGTCGGAAGAAATTTTTTTATGAGGCCTAGAGAAAACAGTTGTACTGTACTCAGGGCACTCAGAGGAATCCATTTTTGTAAGTTTTATCCCTTACAAAAATGAGCGTTGAATTTTGGCACACATGTGCACCACATGTGGTGCGTATCTCACTTTTCATTAAATAGCAACTGTATTTGCAACAAGGAATGAGATCTACCATGCTGTGGTGTATTGCGAACTTTTTTCCTGATGCGCCCTCCTGGGGTCTTGGACTCTTCCATGAACGATGCACCCACCTGAGGTCTTTCACAGACGAGGTGATGCACCGAATCAGGTGTGTTTGGTTAAAGAGAGTCATCTAAAACCGGCGTTGGGAAGCCCCGGCCCATGAGCTTGGCAGTTTCCAGGCCAGTAACGGAAGGCACCCATCCTTCCTTTCCTGGAGGGGGGCTAACCGTTGGTGTGGACGGTAGAGACGCAAATCATACCTCTGGCTGACCGCCTGGGCCTTCATACTTACCTGGCAGGGGAGACACCATGATCAAGAAGGCGGTTCACCCAGGGCGAGGCTTGCCCTTTGCACTCCGGCCATGCTGACCCCTGCGAATTCCCCAAATGCGGGAATCTCGACTGCATAATTTATGGTAGTGGGGGACTGCGTTCGCGCTCTCCCCTGAAATTGTTGGTGAAACAAAGCAGAAGAGGTTTTTTTTTGCGTTTTGCGTTTTTTTTTGCGTTTCAGAATGGGGAGTTCTGTCACATGCGAGGTATGTGTTGTGCGCCTGTGAAACAAAGTCAGTTACGCTCAGCCAGTTAGCACAGACCTTACTTTGAAAGTCGATTGGACTGACTGCAGCTTAGCTGTAGCTGTCTCCATGTTGTTTGGTTGTCCTTTTTCAATTGGTATTAGTTTTGTTGTCGCTTACAGCGCCACCGAGTGGCCTGTCGCAGCGCCCTTTTTTTACCTGGCCTCTGACTGAGCCCCTGCACAGGTGTGCCGATTTGGGTGAAGGGATCTCATTCCTTCCTGGAGTTATAGCCATTCGAGCCATCTCAGACACGCCACCTTAGCACGTTTTGAGGTCCCCTCGCCAAGGTGAATGGAAATTTCCACTTTTTTGGGATGATTATTGACAGGCAGACTCCAAAGAAGCTTTCTGTGCTGCTTTGGGTGGGACTGGGCCAAATACCTGGCGCTAGGTTGCAAAAGAAGGTTTTCGACAAAATCCCAAATACCCGAAAATTTTGTCAGAGCGACGAGCCAATCTGAGACCTGCGTCTGGTTCGGCTCGAGCCAAGGATTCCCATGACATAAGGCACGTGGCTCTGCGACGAACCGTTTGGGAATTACGAGCGATGCCGTACTTTCCGTCGCTGCAGTGCCAGCGTCAGGCCGAGCGTGACGAGGCCCGGTGACGTTGCAGACAGGGGAGGGTACTACCATCCCCCAGCGTTTTTAGGTCCCCCAGACTAACCAAAGCCGAGATGGGCATCGCCGTGTCCGGCTTCCTCCCCGCTGCGTCTTAGCGGCATCGCTTCTCGGCCTTTTGGCTAAGATCACGTATCTTGTCGGACGGTTGAGACTGCGATCGCCTCTTGGAGGTTTCCTGACTAGAGATCTTTTTATATCTTGAGTCACACCACTTCGAGAGGTACATTGAACTCTGCTGCTTCGGGCTAAAACAAGTTTTAAAGTAAGGTCTTTTAATTATTTATTTGGTTATTTATTATTGTATTTATTGTTGTTTTAAGTTTTTAGCACCACAGCGTGTGTTTTTTATTCAGGCAGGTTGAGGGGAAGCTCCTTGGAATGTCCCGTATGGACTTTTCCAGCAAGCTGATCCAAAAGACCTTAGCTTTTAGGTCTGACGACCTGAATTGTTTGATGACTCTGCCCTTGAACAAAGGATTTGATGTTTAATCAAATTAAACAAACCGCTTCCCTGCTTAATGACTTTTGGCAAAGGTTTGATTCAGTTAACCCTATCAAGTCGATTAACGCGGATACGCGTTTTGAGTCATTTTCTCCTGATAACCCCGAAAAGAACTTAAATTACACTTTCAGTTTTAATCGTACAGATAAGAGCAATACATCAATCGAATCTGTAAAGGGTCTACTTTTTTTTGGATACATACATAATAACAACAAAACTTTGTGCACTTATAAAATAAAGATAACAAACAAGGTGCGCTGTCTGCAGCCTTTGTCTGCGCTGATCTTCTTTTACAAACACGTCATTTAAATGAACTGTAACTCCGTGAATACTCAACGAAAATACATGAGAGAGATATCTATAGAAAGCTTGACATGTCTATTTTTAAACTAAACAAGTGCCGCCGAAAACAGATATTCTGTGATAAATTAATCCATATGAAAACAACGCGATGTCTGTTTTTCATGTCTCCCTTCATTATATCTAATGTGACCACGCCCCCGCGCTGAACGCGCTATTCAGATTCAAACTGAAGCGCGCAGCTTGAATACGCCCACACAGAAGAAAAAGCAGCCAGACTGTTCAAGTTTTTTTTATTTTACTGTTTGCTTCGCGATGATAGGAATAACACATAATTCACCCCAAAAAGATGTGATGTGGTTGAGGATTTGAGAAATGGATTTCCTCAGAAAAAAAGAATGAAGCACTTTATTCAGCAGAGATCATAAACACGAGTAAGTCTCTTTTTATTTATTTATATACTTGTACTAGTTTTCACATAACGTGTAAACGTTTTACTAGTTAGACTTTTTCCGAACTATAATTCCTGACTAAATATATAATCAAGTGAAACATTATGAAGTTTCAATAACAATATACAACACTATACCCTTCGAAAGCTTGATGTAAATAATATAAATGTAACAAATAGATAACTGTAACAAATGTAAAAACAATGCTTTTCTTTCCATTTATTCCCCCTAAAAACCCAGAAAAATATTCTCAGCTCTTTTCAACATTAATAATAATGATGATAATAATAACAACAAACGTTTTTTTTTTTTTTTTTTGTAGAAAATAAGATTGTTAAAAGGATTTCTGAAGGATTGTGTGACTGGAGTAAGCATGCCAAACAATTTGTTTGAAAGTCAGCTTTGATTGTTTCTAATAAACTGTTTAACTGCTCCCCCAAGTGGATATTAAATTATGTTGTGGGATAATTAAATATATTCTTAATAAACTACAAACATAAAATTATATAGATTTATTTTGTTCTCACATTCTCTCTTGTAACTCCTCACTCACAGTGGCACAGATGACTGAGAGGCTCATTATGCAGCTCATTATGCAGGCCTTTGTCTTCTCAGGTGTAAATCACAATGATATTCATGGTAGTTGACGCCTACTCGCATTTGACTTTTACCAACAAAAAG
Source organism: Carassius carassius (assembly GCF_963082965.1). Taxonomy (NCBI): domain Eukaryota; kingdom Metazoa; phylum Chordata; class Actinopteri; order Cypriniformes; family Cyprinidae; genus Carassius; species Carassius carassius. The sequence goes on from NW_026775074.1 coordinate 179,051, forward strand.
TGTCTTAGAAAATTTTAAGCAATATATTGTTTTCTGTGAGTGAGTAAACAAGATGATTTTCACATCATTTAGAAAGAAAAATTCTAGGCTACAAGCTCCAGTTCTCAAAAATCCCGGGAACCATTGTTCTTTATGTGTTTTTTTGCCTTATTCAAGCGTTTTAACATTTTTAGTTTTTCACTAACCACGCATAATATTTTTTTTCTCAAAAACACAATCATGTACATACATGCATTTCACATATTATTACAGCCCAGTTTGTGCTGATTACAGTGAGATTAGTCTTTACCCATTTAGATATTTATAAGAAACTGAAAAAAGCACAAATGTCAAGGCATGACAAAACTTCTCCAGGCCCCAAAAATACCCTTAGACTCCAGAGGGTCAAAGCCCAGTTCTCCATGTTCACTGTCGAGAAACTTTCTGATAACACACTTAAAACTGTGATTGTAAGGATGTTCAATGAAACAGTGACTGGAGATGATATTTATGTTTGGTTGGGTAGATTTTGCACTGTTCGAGGCCAGCCTGTCAAAGTGTTAGATGAAGATGGCATTTGGACATGCTTCTGGCGAATTCCCATTAAACAATGGGAAGACGCTGGGGGCTACCAGGGCCTGAAACATCTGCCTTCCATGATTGTGCTCGGAGAGAACAGAGGCTACATACCAAACTCTGCAGGAAGGGTTGCAGGTTTGGTCATCTCGCTGAAGCATGCCAAGAGTTAGTATGTGGGAAGTGTAGAGAAATTGGTCACAGTTTGATGATTGTACCAATGGCAGACGGTGCAATCTTTGTGGAGAAACAAACCACCTCTACAGAGACTGCCCTAAAAGTTTTGCCAACAAGCTCAAAATGGCCGCCCCACATGGGCAACAAACGAATGAACAAAGGAAAGAGGAGGCGGTCCCTGAGGTTTTGGCGGGAATTTCAAATTCCCAGCCGGCCTCAGGGATTGGGCAGGAAGGAGGAAGTGGGACGGCCACAGGGGCGGAGGCAACGGAACAGGAAATGGTCATGGAAGGAGAGGAAAGTGAGGAAAAAAACAATTCCTCACAAGTAACAGTTTCGGATGGGGTGCAGGAATCTACCGGGAGTGAGACAGAGTGTTCACTCCCTAACGCTCAGGTGCAAAAAAGACCTGCGGGGTCTCCTCTGATTGTAACGGAGGAGAAAAAATCTAGGGCAGCATATAAGCTTGATAGTATCGATTCGGTAGATCTGGAGCGCATGTGGCCCCTAGAGTCCCCCAATGAGGTATCCTTTTTGCACATTAAGCTAACAGCATCATCGCCAAAAGAGCCACAAGAGGTTTCCTCTGTGGCCTCTGAAGCGACAGGCATTTGCCCTCCTGATCCCAGCTCGTCTGAGGAAAAGGAAAGGCAAATGCAACAAGATATAACATGATTTTAATCGTATCTTTGTAGTCTTTTTACTGTCTTCTGTTTTAAATGTCTTATACCTTTTTAACCCTACTGCTCATGGCCCTCACCATCTCTACTATCAATGTAAGAAGTGTGAGGTCCACCATTAGAGCACAGAGTATTTTGTCCCTTTTAAAATCTTTTAAGTCAGATTTGTTTTTATTACAAGAGTGTTCTCTGCCCTTTTTAACTAGGTACAAGAAAATGGAGGAGCTATGGTCCGCAGGAGCCTCCATATGGAGCGGATCAAATTTTAACAAAAATGACGGAGTTGCGGTTTTAATTAATAATCCTAACATCTTGGTGAAGGGCAGCACTGTGGTGAGGCAAGGCCGGGCACTTTTAGTAAATCTGACCTTTTTAGACAGGGATTTTAATGTTCTTAATGTATATGGTTTTACGGAAAAGAATGAAAGATATGAGCTTTTAGAAGACTTGCAACCCCACATGCTAGGTAGGGCCCCCCTAATGGTAGCAGGGGATTTTAATTGTGTTTTATCCAAAACAGACAGGAAAAGGGTAGGGGAGGATTTTAGAGTGGACAAAACGTCGGTTTTATTGCAGGGTTTAGTCAGAGATTTTAATTTAGTCGACTGTTTTAAAATTTTGCATCAAAGAGAGGAGGGCTTCACCTGGTTCAGTGGTGATGGTACCAAAGCCTCTCGAATCGACTACGTTTTTACAAGGGACTGCCCGCCGACCGATGCTACATTAACCCCCCTCTTTTTCTCTGATCACATGATGCTGTCTTGCACCCTTTCACTGCCCATGGGTGTGACGGTAGGGGGAGGGCTGTGGAAGCTGAACTGTTCCCTGTTGGAAGACAAGGATATAGTTTTAGAATATAGGGAACAGTTCAGCCAATGGCAGAACCTCCAAGACTTTTACGATACACGTGCACAGTGGTGGGAGATGGTAAAGGACCGGACAAGACAGTTTTTTAGAAAGATAGTGAAAGAAAAGAAGAGTAGGGAAAAGAAACGCATGTTGGGGTTCCAGAAAAGACTACAAAGGTATTTTAATCTTTTAAATAATGGTTTTGATTTTAACGAGGAAATTCAGGAAGTAAAAAAAGAAATGTCAGTTTTAGCCAATATAGAAAGTAAAGGGGTCCTTTTAAGAAGTAAAGAGAGAGAAATAGAAGAAGGCGAAAAGTGTACCAGATATTTTTTTAAGAAAATAATAACAAGGGGTGGGGGGTTAACCAGGGTTAAAACAGGGGATAGGGAGGTTAACACAACAAAAGAGATTTTAGAGGATGTGGAAAAATGTTATGGGGCATTATATAGTTTTAAAAAGGTACACTTTGACACTGCAAAAGAAGTTTTAAATTTTATTGAGGAAAGGGTTGACTGTCAAAATGAGATTTTAACCCAAGATTTTAACATCTTAGAAATCCAAAAAGCTCTTGGAGGTTTTAAGAAGGGGAAGTCCCCAGGAGTGGATGGACTTCCCCTAGAGTTTTATCTAACATTTTGGGACATTTTAGGACAAGAGCTTTTGACAGTTTTTAAAGAGTTTGAGACCCTCGACAGACTTCCAGACAGTTTTAGAATAGGGATAGTTTCTTTACTTCACAAAAAAGGTGACCGGACTGACTTAAAAAACTGGAGACCCATAACACTTTTAAATTTTGATTATAAACTTTTTAGCAAAATTTTAGCAACACGCATGTCAATGGCTTTAGAGGACGTGATTCACCCGGATCAAGCTTGTTCTGTGCCCGGAAGAAAGATAACAGACAGCCTAGTGCTGATCAGAGACGCCATCTGTTATGCGAGAGACAGAAATATTCGGCTAGTAGTCCTAAATTTGGACTTTGAAAAAGCATTTGACCGAGTCTCGCACCAGTACCTTTTTCAGGTACTGCAAAAAATGGGTTTTCCAAAGAGGTTTGTAGCCTGGGTGGGACTGCTGTACAAGGGACTAGTCAGCAAATTCCTTGTAAACGGGCATCTTTCCAAAACTGTGAACATACACAGTGGTGTCCGTCAGGGATGTCCTTTATCTCCTCTCCTGTTTGTGGCTTGTATCGAGCCACTGGCACAGATCTTGAGAAAGGATAAATGGATCAAAGGACTGGACGTTCCTGGGACGGGTGGACTGACAGCGACTTGTGCCTTATACATGGACGATGTTACTCTTTTAACCACAGACATTTTATCTATACGAAGAGCACTGGACTTGACTGACTGGTACGGTCGGGCCTCGGGCGCCAAACTCAATAGAAACAAGTCTGAGGCCCAGCTCTTCGGGCCGTGGGGGGACGTGGACACAGGAGGACTTGATTTGGTTTTTAAAGACAACGATTTTAAAATTTTAGGTGTTAAATTTGATAAAGAGGGTGGAGGACGGGAAAGCTGGACTGACTTGCTAGGGAAAGTTAGGAAAAGACTAGAGTTTTGGGGACTAAGACAGTTGACGATTGAAGGTAAAATTTTAATTTTTAAATCTGTGATTTTACCTCTGATTTTACTTGTTTGTTCTGTTTTTAGCCCCCCTCGGCAGTTCCTGGTGAAACTGGAGAGGGCGGTGTTTTACTTCCTGTGGGGGTCCAAGTGGGAGCGCCTGAAGAGGGAGACAGTCAAGAAAAGGCCAGAGAACGGTGGAAAAGGCCTCCCAGACCCCCACCTGTTTTTAGGCAGCTGCTTCACCGCCCTGCACATCAGTTATGCCATGACCCCATCCAAAGAAAACAAGACGGCTGCAATGGCGCGATTTTGGATGGGGTCTTACCTAAGAACTTTGAAAATTTTACCAGTAGATTTGAAAACCCCAGTGTCTTTTAACTTGCCTAAAGAGTACAGTTTTATAAAAAAGTTTTTAAAGAAATACCTTTTAGAGATGGAAGATGTCACCATTTTAACTAAACACAAGTCTCTCATTTCTGTTGTGCAGGACCGGGAACCGGTGAGTCCAGTTCCGGGCCTCACACTAAGTGAGGCCAAACAAGTTTGGCGGAATGCGGCTCACCCTGCTCTCCAGAAAAGGCACAAGGACTTATCGTGGATGGTGGCTCATGAGATCCTCCCGGTCAGGGCGGTTATGCACTCCAGAGGCATGGCCAAAAACCCCATCTGCCCTCGGTCCGGCTGCAAATCCCCGGAGACCGTCCACCACCTGCTCTGGGACTGCAGCACTGCGCGGGTCCTGTGGGCCAAGACCGGCCCCCTGTATTTCCCGTGCCTACCAGCAGGTGGGGCCCAGTTCGGGTACCAGCTCGCCATCCTTGGGGTGGGCCGGGGCTTGAAGGACTTGACGGCACAGAAATTTACCTCGCTCTAGCTCACCCTCAACGTCATCAAGGATGCCATCTGGGCCACCAGAAACCTGCTGGTGGGGAAGCGCGTTACGGTAACCCTCCATGCATGCGAGCTAAAGGTAACATCAATGCTGCAGGGGTACCGGACGACGATATTCGGACGGGGGGCCGGGGTCGCACAGAGAGGGTCCCGGCAGGCACCGACCCTGGCTGCCCGTAGATGCACCCTCACCATTCTGGCTACGGGAACAGCGGGCCAGCGGGCCGGAGGAGAGGGGATCTCCGCTGAGCCCGTAAAGTAGCATCTCATGTCCCTGTTCTGGAGAGTGGGGTGAAGACCGACTTGATAAGGACTCACCCCCGGTCTTGCACAACAGATGTTTTTTTTTATTGGTTTTTATCCAATAAATTGGTTTTTATTGTGTTTTATCAATAAAATTGGTTTTATTAACATGCATATGAGGCTTGTTTGCTTTTTTAAATATGTATTTTACTTTTGAAACCAATCACACCTTTTAAACACACCCCAAATATGGCCTTTTAAAAACAAGCAAAACACTGTGGTTTTAATCAAATGTTTTTTAACAATGATTGTTTCTTTCATTTTACCATGTGTATTTATTATATATTATATGGCTTGTTTTAATGTGTGCTTGAAAAGAAAAATGTGTGTGAAAGTAAAAATGCAAATGGAAAAAATGTAACTCGTGACAATAAAACTTTTTTGAAAGAAAAAAAATCTGTTCTTATCAGTTTAATATCTGATACGTCCCCCATCCGGGGACTACATATTAAATGGATTTTTAGATCACGGAGCTGGAGCCGGGGCTTGCTCCGTCCACTCCAAGCATCGGCCTGGTATTGCAGTGTCTCCAGGAACGGTGTGCTTTCCCTTTTTGGGGATTGCCGTTTATTGTGTCGAATAGCAGAACAAGGAATGAGATCTGCCATGCTGTGGTGTATTGCGAACTTTTTTCCTGATGCGCCCTCCTGGGGTCTTGGACTCTTCCACGAACGATGCACCCACCTGAGGTCTTTCACAGACGAGGTGATGCATCGAATCAGGTGTGTTTGGTTAAAGAGAGTCATCTAAAACCGGCGTTGGGAAGCCCCGGCCCATGAGCTTGGCAGTTTCCAGGCCAGTAATGGAAGGCACCCGTCCTTCCTTTCCTGGAGGGGGGCTAACCGTTGGTGTGGACGGTAGAGACGCAAATCGTACCTCTGGCTGACCGCCTGGGCCTTCATACTAACCTGGCAGGGGAGACACCATGATCAAGAAGGCGGTTCACCCAGGGCGAGGCTTGCCCATTGCACTCCGGCCATGCTGACCCCTGCGAATTCCCCAAATGCGGGAATCTCGACTGCATAATTTATGGTAGTGGGGGACTGCGTTCGTAATCTCCCCTGAAATTGTTGGTGAAACAAAGCAGAAGAGGTTTTTTCCAGGTTTTTTTTTTTTTTGCGTTTCAGAATGGGGAGTTCTGTCACATGCGAGGTATGTGTTGTGCGCCTGTGAAACAACGCTTTCACCGATTTTTACGCTCTTGAAAAATCGGACCCTGGTGGGTGGTTCAGTTCGAATATAGCACAGACCTTACTTTGAAAGTCCATTGGACTGACTGCAGCCTAGCTGTAGCTGTCTCCATGTTGTTTGGTTGTCCTTTTTCAATTGATATTAATTTTGTTGTCGCTTACAGCGCCACCGAGTGGCCTGTCGCAGCGCCCTTTTTCACCTTGCTTCTGACTGAGCCCCTGCACAGGTGTGCCGATTTGGGTGAAGGGATCTCATTCCTTCCTGGAGTTATAGCCATTCGAGCCATCTCGAACACGCCACGTTAGCACGTTTTGAGGTCCCCTCGCCAAGGTGAATGGAAATTTCCACTTTTTTGGGATGATTATTGACAGGCAGACTCCAGAGAAGCTTTCTGTGCTGCTTTGGGTGGGACTGGGCCAAATACCTGGCGCTAGGTTGCAAAAGAAGGTTTTCGACAAAATCCCAAATACCCGAAAATTTTGTCAGAGCGACGAGCCAATCTGAGACCTGCGTCTGGTTCGGCTCGAGCCAAGGATTCCCATTACATAAGGCACGTGGCTCTGCGACGAACCGTTTGGGAGTTACGAGCGATGCCGTACTTTCCGTCGCTGCAGTGCCAGCGTCAGGCCGAGCGTGACGAGTCCCGGTGACGTTGCAGACAGGGGAGGGTACTACCATCCCCCAGCATTTTTAGGTCCCCCAGACTTACCAAAGCCGAGATGGGCATCGCCGTGTCCGGCTTCCTGCCCGCTGCGTCTTAGCGGCATCGCTTCTCGGCCTTTTGGCTAAGATCACGTACCTTGTCAGACGGTTTAGACTGCGATCGCCTCTTGGAGGTTTCCTGACTCGAGATCTTTTTATATCTTGAGTCACACAACTTCGAGAGGTACATTGAACTCTGCTGCTTCGGGCTCCAACACGTTTTAAGGTAAGGTCTTTTAATTATTTATTTGGTTATTTATTATTGTATTTATTGTTGTTTTAAGTTTCTAGGCTGTTGGTGCCTCCATCATGTCGGCTGCCCGTGCCGGCGTGCGGAGGCACCACAGCGTGCGCTTTTGTTTTAAAGAGGTGAATGGCAAGCTCCTAGGGATGTCACGTCTTGACTTCTCCAGAAAGTCCTTTTTTTTGGAGCGTCCATTCAGGTATAAGTTTGAGGGCTCGTGTACGTGGGTTAAGGGGACCTGCGCGCTGACCCCAAAAAATTTTTGACGGACGCGGCGTCGATGTCTGCCGGACCGCGCCGGCCCACGGGAGACCCCTGACCGGCGCAGGAGGATCTGGACCCCCGAGGGGCCCCGCGGAAGCCCACCCAGATTTGAGGCCCCTACATGCCATTCAGCACTTCTCCACAGGGTGGCGCACGGAGCAGTACACCTCAGGTTTAAAACAGTGGCATTTACCCGAATGGGGGGTGTACGATTTTTTTTGCCCACGAAACCTATATTTGTCCATTTGACCTTTAAAGTTACAGAATGACCACGGAACCGATGCGGACCCCCGTCGGACCCCCAACCCGGGTCCCACGAACCCATTATTTGTCCATTTGACCATTATATTCACACAATGACTGCGGATCATCTGCAGACCCCTTGCGGACCCCCACCCTGGGTCCCACGAACCCCGTATATGTCCATTTGACCATTATATTCACACAATGACTGCGGATCATCTGCGGACCACTTGCGGACCCCCACCCTGGGTCCCACGAACCCACTATTTGTCCATTTGACCATTATGTTCACACAATGACTGCGGATCATCTGCGGACCACTTGCGGACCCCCACCCTGGGTCCCACGAACCCACTATTTGTCCATTTGACCATTATATTCACGGAATGACCACGGATCACATCCGGAACATTTGCGGACATATCCAAAATTGTGGTGAATGTTAACCAAAATGTCACAGACTTTGCCAAGCTGTAACTCCGCCAAAACGGGGCCAAACTGCACCAAACTCGGGTCAGAGTAAGAACTCCAGAAGGCCTACCGAACACCGCTGCCCCCCCATCCATAACACCCCGGGGGCGGAGTTATGGCTCCCCACATTTTTGATAGTCAAATGGAAGGAAGAGTTCTAGCGACTTGAAACTTGGTGACTTGATAGCCCTCGAAGGGCCCTCTCTGAAGCCACCTCCCCCAAGTCGATAGACCCCCGGGGGCCAGAGATATGGACCCGCAAATGCAAAAAGTCCCAAAATTTGACCGGCCATAACTCACTCGGAAAGAAGGGAAACAACACCAAACTCTGGTCAAAATTAGACCTTTGGGAGCTCTATCCGACGACACCAGCCCCATGTTCCTATGACCCCGGGCGTCCGAGTTACGGCCCCCCAAAATGTGGGATTTGAACCGTTATAACTCAGGAACCGGACCACCCAGGAACTCGAGGGTGGTCGCATACGGTAGGTAATTTCAGCCCCGGGGTCCACCGCTTCGCGGAGATATTAGCAAGAAAATAGTACCATCCACCCCCCTCGCACCTACTCATCCATGCCGGCCAGGGTGCACCCTCCCCGGCTAGAGAAGGCAGCTCGAGGGGGGTGGAAGTCGGAAGAAAAAAATTTTTATGAGGCCTAGAGAAAACAGTTGTACTGTACTCAGGGCACTCAGAGGAATCCATTTTTGTAAGTTTTATCCCATAATACTGTAGAAATATGCATAGAAAAAACTGTTGGATTTTGGTTAATTTGCACCACAAATGTTGCAAGTCTTGCAGTATATTAAATAGCAATATTTTTTATTGTCAGTCTATTTCTCAAATCACTTCTAGTCTAATGAACTACACATGGGGCTATTTCATTTGTCACTTAACAGTTACTTTATTTGAAATCTTCCTAATTCCAATTTATCCATAATGTATTGTAAAATACGTTTTATAAAACAAGAGTGCACACTTTGCAGTCTATTTCTCATTCCACTTTTAGTCCAAACAACTTCAAATGGGACTATTTCCTTGGTCACTGACCAGTCAATTTCTCATTCCACTCATAGTCTAATGAACTACCTATGGCACTATTTCATGGATCACTTGCCAGTCTATTTCTCATTAATTTTCTAGTCTAATAAACTACATATGGTACTATTTCCTTGATCACTTGCCAGTCTATTTCTCATTCAAAACTTTTAGTCTAATAAACTACAAAAAGTACTATTTCCTTGGTCACTTACCAGTCTATTTCTCATTCCTTTTCTAGTCTAATAAACAATACATTTCACTATTTCAGTCTATTTCTCATTCAACTTCTAGTCTAATAATCAGTTTAACTGGTGATGATGATCGGCCTGAATAAGTTTGAAATAGAAGTGTATTAATGTGAAAACATATGGCACTATTTCATGGATCACTTGCCAGTCTATTTCTCATTCATTTCATAGTCTAATAAACTACATATGGCACTATTTCCTTGATCACTTGCCAGTGTATTTCTTATTCAAACTTTTAGTCTAATAAGCTACAAAAAGTACTATGTCCTTGGTCACTTACCAGACTATTTCTCATTCCTTTTCTAGTCTAATAAACAATACATTTCACTATTTCAGTCTATTTCTCATTCAACTTCTAGTCTAATAATCAGTTTACCTGGTTATGATGATCGGCCTGAATACATTTGAAATAGAAGTGTATTAATGTGAAAACATATGGCACTATTTCATGGATCACTTGCCAGTCTATTTCTCATTCATTTCATAGTCTAATAAACTACATATGGCACTATTTCCTTGATCACTTGCCAGTCTATTTCTTATTCAAAACTTTTAGTCTAATAAACTACAAAAAGTACTGTTTCCTTGGTCACTTACCAGTCTATTTCTCATTCCTTTTCTAGTCTAATAAACAATACATTTCACTATTTCAGTCTATTTCTCATTCAACTTCTAGTTTAATAATCAGTTTAACTGGTGATGATGATCGGCCTGAATAAATTTGAAATAGAAGTGTATTAATGTGAAAACATATGGCACTATTTCATGGATCACTTGCCAGTCTATTTCTCATTAATTTTATAGTCTAATAAACTACATATGGCACTATTTCCTTGATCCCTTGCCAGTCTATTTCTTATTCAAAACTTTTAGTCTAATAAACTACAAAAAGTACTATTTCCTTGGTCACTTACCAGTCTATTTCTCATTCCTTTTCTAGTCTAATAAACAATACATTTCACTATTTCAGTCTATTTCTCATTCAACTTCTAGTCTAATAATCAGTTTAACTGGTTATGATGATCGGCCTGAATACATTTGAAATAGAAGTGTATTTATGTGAAAACATCCTAATTTCAAGTTATTCAAAATATAGTAAAATATGTTTTTATTAAACATTTTATGTATAGAAATACTATATATTTATTATGTATTCATTACATATACCTTTTTATTTACACACACAATATATAAATATGTTTAAATTATTTTTATTACATGTAATATATATTTGTGTGTGTGTGTGTGTGTGTGTGTGTGTGAGTGTGTGTGAGTGTGTGTAAAGTAATGACACCTTAATTCAATTTCAAATATTTATTGAACTTTTTGTTTTGCAGACATTGTAAAGTCAAAATCAAAAATGCCTCAAAGTTCTGTACAAAAAAAACACAATATATAAAAAGTATAATAGGAAACATGCATTATATAAGAAAAATAAAATAAATAAATAAACATGTTCAGAAAGATTCAGAGCAAACTGATATTAACCTTAACTATAACTATTTACAAAAAAAAGAAAAAAGAAAAATGGAACAGGCTATCAAAACAAATAAAAAGATAACCTTACTTTTTTATCGTAGAAATAAAAGGAGTAGAACAATTATCATAAAAAACATCAAAACAAACAATTTAAATAGCTACATAAATTATTTACGGGATTTTTTTTTTACATTTCTCCAGTCTCTTTTTTTACTTGCTGCACCAGCTTTTTAGACGCTATTTCCTGTGGTGATTTAAGTGGGGAGTTCTTCACCATCAGTCTGCGTCTGAGGACCATCTTCATTAATGTGCTTCTTTCCTTATAGAAATAATAAGAAAGGCAAAGTGTTAGTGAACATGTCTACTTGTCACAAACAGTTAAACCAATCCATGGGAAATTGTACTTACTGAAGCAGATTTCCCAGACTTCTGGCCTTCTTCGGCATCGGGAGGGCTGTCGGAGAGCGTTGGGCTGGTGGATGAGGACTTTTCCTCAGCTGGCATCTTGTGGGGTTTTGTCGTCTTTCTTCTCTTGGCACCTTGCTGCCTTGGACTATCAGCTTCCTCACCCACCACAGCTGTATCAAAGAGGCGACGGTGTTCTGCTGCCTGCTTTGCATTAAGGTTGAGGGCATAAAACCTGTCAGCTGTGGTGGTGTCGTGGCACATGAACTGTGCCACTTTGTGCCTATCTTCCGGGCAGTGAGTGTTCTTTGCCTTTTTGGAGAGAGAACAGCATAGGCAAAGAGTTAGAAAAACACACACCAGAAACTCATAAAGCCGGGACAAGTACAGGAATGCTTACATGGGTGGCGATGGCAGTCCTCACATCAGTAAATGTGGGTGTGCCTGGTAACCCCATGCTCGCCCACGCATCCTGAAAATACTTGTTCAAGTTTTTGCAGGAGCTGGCCTTTGAGGTAAAGAAGAAGTAGTTTGCAACTCGTCCCCCTACCAAGTTGGACCGGAGTGAAAGGAATTCCTCAAGCCACCCATACTCCTCCTGGTCCAGGGCCAGCTCGGCTGCACCAAAGGCCTGGTTGGTCTTGTGGGCTGATATCTTTAGAAACAGTGAGAAGTGGCATAAGCTGAGTTTTATTTTAAAGAAAACCATGTGGACAACGAGAGACAGAGAGAAAGAGAACCACTCACATTAATGACAAAGTGGCCTTCTGTAGCTGTCGCACGGGCATCCTCCACCTCTTTAATTGTTACATTTTGGAACACCCCTCCACGGTGACCATAAATGCTGGCCCAGTAAGTGGTGAGGTGTCCATAAAAAGACCATTGGTCCTTTTTCTCAGGACTAGTCTTCAGACGATCTTCACAGAAAAAAAGAGAAGCATAAAGGATCACATTGATCGCCAAATAATGAGAGGAGAAAGGATTCAAAAACTTACCCAGAATCTCAGAAATAATTTTTTTGGCAGAGTCCCGGCAAGCTCGCAGTGTGGCTTTAGGGATCAGGCGGGCCTCCTTGGCTTGTTTTACAGCCAGCTCGTGGACTGCCACGCTGCGCTTTACTGGGCGGGTCAAGTTCTGGATTTCCCTCCTAATCCCAATGAAAGCCACACGGGAGAGCCGGCATGTGGGCGGCGGGGTCTCATTAAGATATTTGAGGAACTGTGCCACATTTTTTAGGTAATGGTGCACAGTTGGCTCTGCAATGTTGCATTTCTTTAAAAAAGACAGCCAGGACCGGACCTTTGCCCTGTTGTCCAAAAACATCAAGCTGGCCAGATTGGTCTGGCCAGCTGACATATATGAAATAAAATTTTTTATTCTAAAAATCTTTGAGGACACATTATTTATTAATTTCGGAGTGGGGTTGATGCCCTCCCAGTTGGCCCTGGACTCCTCAATGAGCTGATCTGCAAAAAGAAAGCACAAGAGAAGGACCAGGTGAGTCAGGTCGATAACATAGAGGTAAACACTAACAAACATTATTATTATTAAATTAAATTAAATTAAATTAAATTAAATTAAATTAAATTAAATTAAATTAAATATATAATAAATTATATATATATATATATATATATATATATATATATATATATATATATATATATATATATATATATACATACATAATATGTGTGTGTATATGTATAATTATATTACTATAATTTTCTAGTCTAATAAACTACAAATGGTACTATTTCCTTGGTCACTTATCAGTCTATTTCTCATTTCTCTTGTAGTCTAACAAACTATAAATGGGGCTATTTCCTTGGTTCACTTACCAGTCTATTTCTAATTCAACTTCTAGTCTAATGAACAACAAATGAGATTATTTCCTTGGTTCACTTACCAGTCTATTTCTCAGGTAACTTCTAGTCTAATAATCTACAAATAGGAGATTTATTAATGAAAGTTATTGTATGGTGTTATCAAAGTGACAAGTGTCATACTCACTTAGGGCTGGCACGTGGTCCGGAAAGGGGTATGGTGCATCGGAGGAGTGGGCCTTCTTTGAAGGCCCGGCGACCTCCTCCTCGGGTCCTGTGGCTGGCTCTGCCTCAGGCCTGGTGGCTGGCTCTTCATCTAGTCTGTCAACCTGCGACTCTGAGCACTCCTCCTCCCCAGGGCTGTTGAGGGCCGATAGCAGACTATGTGTTGCCCGTGCAACCTGCCTAGAGGGGGTGGGATTTGACCGCTTCCTCAGCTGCCGGTACCGCCGTGAGAAGCTCTCCCAGAAGCAATGGATAGGAGAAGCTTGCGCTTAGCTGATTATAGCCACGAAAGCACAAGGGACAGTCGTCCAAAGCCATATCTACTTTTGTTAAAACACTAAAGGATGAATAGCAAAAGGATGAATGCAAGGGACACTGCCCAAGCATTGGTTACTTATATAACTTTTTAGGTCCCATTTGTAGTCTGTTAATACAACTTTGAGTCTAATACATTAGAGAGCACAATTTGCAGTCTATTTCTCATTACACTTCTAGTTTAATAAACTACAAATTTGACTATTCCTTTGATTCACTCACCAGTTTTTTTTTCATTCTTTTTCTAGTCTAATAAACTACAAATGGGACTATTCCCTTGGATCACTTAGCAGTCTATTTCTCATTCAACTTCTAGTCTAATAAACTACAAATAGTACTATTTCCTTGGTCACCTACCAGTCTATTTCTCATTCATTTTCTAGTCTGATAAACTACAAATATGACTCTTTCCTTGATTCAGTTACCAGTCTATTTTTCATACCACCTCTAGTCTAAGAAACTACAAATGGAACTATTTTCTTGGTCACTTACCAGTCTATTTCTCATTCCACTTTTGTTCTAATAAACTGTAAATTACCTTGGTCCCTTACCAGTCTATTTCCCATTCATTTTCTAGTCTAATGACTAATGACATCCACCCCCCTCGCACCTACTCATCCATGCCGGCCAGGGTGCACCCTCCCCGGCTAGAGAAGGCAGCTTGAGGGGGGGTGGAAGTCGGAAGAAATTTTTTTTTTATGAGGCCTAGAGAAAACACTTGTACTGTACTCAGGGCACTCAGGGAATCCATTTTTGTAAGTTTTATCCCATTATACTGTAGAAATATGCATAGAAAAAAGTCAGACCAGGGGGCCGTCTATCCGACGACACTAGCCCCATGTCCCTATGACCCCGGGGGTCAAAACGGCCAAAACGGGGCCAAACTGCACCAAACTCGGGACAGAGTAAGACCTCCAGAAGGCCTACCGAACACAGCTGTCCCCCCATCCATAACACCCCGGGGGGCGAATTTATGGTCCCCCACATTTTTGATAGTCAAATGGAAGGAAGAGACCTAGCAACTTGAAACTCGGTGACTTGATAGCCCTCAAAGGGCCCTCTCTGAAGCCACCTCCCCCAAGTCGATAGACCCCCGGGAGCCAGAGATATGGACCCGCAAATGCAAAAAGTCCCAAAATTTGACTGGCCATAACTCACTCGAAAAGAGGAGAAACAACACCAAACTCTGGTCAAAATTAGACCTTTGGGAGCTCTATCCGACGACACTAGCCCTATGTCCCTATGACCCTGGGGGTCCGAGTTACGGCCCCCCAAAATGTGGAATTTGAACCATTATAACTCAGGAACTGGACCACCCAGGAACTCGAGGGTGGTTGCATACGGTAGGCCTCTCGACCCTCTAAGGATCCCCCGAATTTCAGCCCCGGGTTCCACCGCTTCGCGGAGATATTAGCAAAAAAATAGTACCATCCACCCCCTCGTACCTACTCATCCATGCCGGCCAGGGTGCATGCTCCCTGGCTAGAAAAGGCAGCTCGAGGGGGGTGGAAGTCGGAAGAAATTTTTTTATGAGGCCTAGAGAAAACAGTTGTACTGTACTCAGGGCACTCAGAGGAATCCATTTTTGTAAGTTTTATCCCTTACAAAAATGAGCGTTGAATTTTGGCACACATGTGCACCACATGTGGTGCGTATCTCACTTTTCATTAAATAGCAACTGTATTTGCAACAAGGAATGAGATCTGCCATGCTGTGGTGTATTGCGAACTTTTTTCCTGATGCGCCCTCCTGGGGTCTTGGACTCTTCCATGAACGATGCACCCACCTGAGGTCTTTCACAGACGAGGTGATGCACCGAATCAGGTGTGTTTGGTTAAAGAGAGTCATCTAAAACCGGCGTTGGGAAGCCCCGGCCCATGAGCTTGGCAGTTTCCAGGCCAGTAACGGAAGGCACCCATCCTTCCTTTCCTGGAGGGGGGCTAACCGTTGGTGTGGACGGTAGAGACGTAAATCATACCTCTGGCTGACCGCCTGGGCCTTCATACTTACCTGGCAGGGGAGACACCATGATCAAGAAGGCGGTTCACCCAGGGCGAGGCTTGCCCTTTGCACTCCGGCCATGCTGACCCCTGCGAATTCCCCAAATGCGGGAATCTCGACTGCATAATTTATGGTAGTGGGGGACTTCGTTCGCGCTCTCCCCTGAAATTGTTGGTGAAACAAAGCAGAAGAGGTTTTTTTTTGCGTTTTGCGTTTTTTTTTGCGTTTCAGAATGGGGAGTTCTGTCACATGCGAGGTATGTGTTGTGCGCCTGTGAAACAAAGTCAGTTACGCTCTTGAAAAATCGGACCCTGGTGGGTGGTTCAGTTCGAATATAGCACAGACCTTACTTTGAAAGTCGATTGGACTGACTGCAGCCTAGCTGTAGCTGTCTCCATGTTGTTTGGTTGTCCTTTTTCAATTGGTATTAGTTTTGTTGTCGCTTACAGCGCCACCGAGTGGCCTGTCGCAGCGCCCTTTTTTTACCTGGCCTCTGACTGAGCCCCTGCACAAGTGTGCCGATTTGGGTGAAGGGATCTCATTCCTTCCTGGAGTTATAGCCATTCGAGCCATCTCAGACACGCCACCTTAGCACGTTTTGAGGTCCCCTCGCCAAGGTGAATGGAAATTTCCACTTTTTTGGGATGATTATTGACAGGCAGACTCCAAAGAAGCTTTCTGTGCTGCTTTGGGTGGGACTGGGCCAAATACCTGGCGCTAGGTTGCAAAAGAAGGTTTTTGACAAAATCCCAAATACCCGAAAATTTTGTCAGAGCGACGAGCCAATCTGAGACCTGCGTCTGGTTCGGCTCGAGCCAAGGATTCCCATGACATAAGGCACGTGGCTCTGCGACGAACCGTTTGGGAATTACGAGCGATGCCGTACTTTCCGTCGCTGCAGTGCCAGCGTCAGGCCGAGCGTGACGAGGCCCGGTGACGTTGCAGACAGGGGAGGGTACTACCATCCCCCAGCGTTTTTAGGCCCCCCAGACTTACCAAAGCCGAGATGGGCATCGCCGTGTCCGGCTTCCTCCCCGCTGCGTCTTAGCGGCATCGCTTCTCGGCCTTTTGGCTAAGATCACGTATCTTGTCGGACGGTTGAGACTGCGATCGCCTCTTGGAGGTTTCCTGACTAGAGATCTTTTTATATCTTGAGTCACACAACTTCGAGAGGTACATGTACATTGAACTCTGCTGCTTCGGGCTAAAACAAGTTTTAAGGTAAGGTCTTTTAATTATTTATTTGGTTATTTATTATTGTATTTATTGTTGTTTTAAGTTTTTAGCACCACAGCGTGCGTTTTTTATTCAGGCAGGTTGAGGGGAAGCTCCTTGGAATGTCCCGTATGGACTTTTCCAGCAAGCTGATCCAAAAGACCTTAGCTTTTAGATCTGACGACCTGAATTGTTTGATGACTCTGCCCTTGAACAAAGGATTTGATGTTTAATCAAATTAAACAAACCGCTTCCCTGCTTAATGACTTTTGGCAAAGGTTTGATTCAGTTAACCCTATCAAGTCGATTAACGCGGATACGCGTTTTGAGTCATTTTCTCCTGATAACCCCGAAAAGAACTTAAATTACACTTTCAGTTTTAATCGTACAGATAAGAGCAATACATCAATCGAATCTGTAAAGGGTCTACTTTTTTTTGGATACATACATAATAACAACAAAACTTTGTGCACTTATAAAATAAAGATAACAAACAAGGTGCGCTGTCTGCAGCCTTTGTCTGCGCTGATCTTCTTTTACAAACACGTCATTTAAATGAACTGTAACTCCGTGAATACTCAACGAAAATACATGAGAGAGATATCTATAGAAAGCTTGACATGTCTATTTTTAAACTAAACAAGTGCCGCCGAAAACAGATATTCTGTGATAAAGTAATCCATATGAAAACAACGCAATGTCTGTTTTTCATGTCTCCCTTCATTATATCTAATGTGACCACGCCCCCGCGCTGAACGCGCTATTCAGATTCAAACTGAAGCGCGCAGCTTGAATACGCCCACACAGAAGAAAAAGCAGCCAGACTGTTCAAGTTTTTTTTATTTTACTGTTTGCTTCGCGATGATAGGAATAACACATAATTCACCCCAAAAAGATGTGATGTGGTTGAGGATTTGAGAAATGGATTTCCTCAGAAAAAAAGAATGAAGCACTTTATTCAGCAGAGATCATAAACACGAGTAAGTCTCTTTTTATTTATTTATATACTTGTACTAGTTTTCACATAACGTGTAAACGTTTTACTAGTTAGACTTTTTCCGAACTATAATTCCTGACTAAATATATAATCAAGTGAAACATTATGAAGTTTCAATAACAATATACAACACTATACCCTTCGAAAGCTTGATGTAAATAATATAAATGTAACAAATAGATAACTGTAACAAATGTAAAAACAATGCTTTTCTTTCCATTTATTCCCCCTAAAAACCCAGAAAAATATTCTCAGCTCTTTTCAACATTAATAATAATGATGATAATAATAACAACAAACGTTTTTTTTTTTTTTTTTGTAGAAAATAAGATTGTTAAAAGGATTTCTGAAGGATTGTGTGACTGGAGTAAGCATGCCAAACAATTTGTTTGAAAGTCAGCTTTGATTGTTTCTAATAAACTGTTTAACTGCTCCCCCAAGTGGATATTAAATTATGTTGTGGGATAATTAAATATATTCTTAATAAACTACAAACATAAAATTATATAGATTTATTTTGTTCTCACATTCTCTCTTGTAACTCCTCACTCACAGTGGCACAGATGACTGAGAGGCTCATTATGCAGCTCATTATGCAGGCCTTTGTCTTCTCAGGTGTAAATCACAATGATATTCATGGTAGTTGACGCCTACTCGCATTTGACTTTTACCAACAAAAAGTGTCTTAGAAAATTTTAAGCAATATATTGTTTTCTGTGAGTGAGTAAACAAGATGATTTTCACATCATTTAGAAAGAAAAATTCTAGGCTACAAGCTCCAGTTCTCAAAAATCCCGGGAACCATTGTTCTTTATGTGTTTTTTTGCCTTATTCAAGTGTTTTAACATTTTTAGTTTTTCACTAACCACGCATAATATTTTTTTTCTCAAAAACACAATCATGTTCATACATGCATTTCACATATTATTACAGCCCAGTTTGTGCTGATTACAGTGAGATTAGTCTTTACCCATTTAGATATTTATAAGAAACTGAAAAAAGCACAAATGTCAAGGCATGACAAAACTTCTCCAGGCCCCAAAAATACCCTTAGACTCCAGAGGGTTAAAGCCCAGTTCTCCATGTTCACTGTCGAGAAACTTTCTGATAACACACTTAAAACTGTGATTGTAAGAATGTTCAATGAAACAGTGACTGGAGATGATATTTATGTTTGGTTGGGTAGATTTTGCACTGTTCGAGGCCAGCCTGTCAAAGTGTTAGATGAAGATGGCATTTGGACATGCTTCTGGCGAATTCCCATTAAACAATGGGAAGACGCTGGGGGCTACCAGGGCCTGAAACATCTGCCTTCCATGATTGTGCTCGGAGAGAACAGAGGCTACATACCAAACTCTGCAGGAAGGGTTGCAGGTTTGGTCATCTCGCTGAAGCATGCCAAGAGTTAGTATGTGGGAAGTGTAGAGAAATTGGTCACAGTTTGATGATTGTACCAATGGCAGACGGTGCAATATTTGTGGAGAAACAAACCACCTCTACAGAGACTGCCCTAAAAGTTTTGCCAACAAGCTCAAAATGGCCGCCCCACATGGGCAACAAACGAATGAACAAAGGAAAGAGGAGGCGGTCCCTGAGGTTTTGGCGGGAATTTCAAATTCCCAGCCGGCCTCAGGGATTGGGCAGGAAGGAGGAAGTAGGACGGCCACAGGGGCGGAGGCAACGGAACAGGAAATGGTCATGGAAGGAGAGGAAAGTGAGGAAAAAAACAATTCCTCACTAGTAACAGTTTCGGATGGGGTGCAGGAATCTACCGGGAGTGAGACAGAGTGTTCACTCCCTAACGCTCAGGTGCAAAAAAGACCTGCGGGGTCTCCTCTGATTGTAACGGAGGAGAAAAAATCTAGGGCAGCATATAAGCTTGATAGTATCGATTCGGTAGATCTGGAGCGCATGTGGCCCCTAGAGTCCCCCAATGAGGTATCCTTTTTGCACATTAAGCTAACAGCATCATCGCCAAAAGAGCCACAAGAGGTTTCCTCTGTGGCCTCTGAAGCGACAGGCATTTGCCCTCCTGATCCCAGCTTGTCTGAGGAAAAGGAAAGGCAAATGCAACAAGATATAACATGATTTTAATCGTATCTTTGTAGTCTTTTTACTGTCTTCTGTTTTAAATCTGTTTGGGAAGTCGTGGCCTAATGGTTAGAGAGTCGGACTCCCAATCGAAAGGTTGTGAGTTCGAGTCCCGGGCTGGCAGGAATTGTGGGTGGGGGGAGTGCATGTACAGTTCTCTCTCCACCTTCAATACCACGACTTAGGTGCCCTTGAGCAAGGCATCGAACCCCCAACTGCTCCCCGGGCGCCGCAGCATAAATGGCTGCCCACTGCTCCGGGTGTGTGCTCACAGTGTGTGTGTGTGTTCACTGCTCTGTGTGTGTGCATTTCGGATGGGTTAAATGCAGAGCACAAATTCTGAGTATGGGTCACTGTACTTGGCTGAATGTCACTTCACTCACTCACTTCACTCACTTAAATGTCTTATACCTTTTTAACCCTACTGCTCATGGCCCTCACCATCTCTACTATCAATGTAAGAAGTGTGAGGTCCACCATTAGAGCACAGAGTATTTTGTCCCTTTTAAAATCTTTTAAGTCAGATTTGTTTTTATTACAAGAGTGTTCTCTGCCCTTTTTAACTAGGTACAAGAAAATGGAGGAGCTATGGTCCGCAGGAGCCTCCATATGGAGCGGATCAAATTTTAACAAAAATGACGGAGTTGCGGTTTTAATTAATAATCCTAACATCTTGGTGAAGGGCAGCACTGTGGTGAGGCAAGGCCGGGCACTTTTAGTAAATCTGACCTTTTTAGACAGGGATTTTAATGTTCTTAATGTATATGGTTTTACGGAAAAGAATGAAAGATATGAGCTTTTAGAAGACTTGCAACCCCACATGCTAGGTAGGGCCCCCCTAATGGTAGCAGGGGATTTTAATTGTGTTTTATCCAAAACAGACAGGAAAAGGGTAGGGGAGGATTTTAGAGTGGACAAAACGTCGGTTTTATTGCAGGGTTTAGTCAGAGATTTTAATTTAGTCGACTGTTTTAAAATTTTGCATCAAAGAGAGGAGGGCTTCACCTGGTTCAGTGGTGATGGTACCAAAGCCTCTCGAATCGACTACGTTTTTACAAGGGACTGCCCGCCGACCGATGCTACATTAACCCCCCTCTTTTTCTCTGATCACATGATGCTGTCTTGCACCCTTTCACTGCCCATGGGTGTGACGGTAGGGGGAGGGCTGTGGAAGCTGAACTGTTCCCTGTTGGAAGACAAGGATATAGTTTTAGAATATAGGGAACAGTTCAGCCAGTGGCAGAACCTCCAAGACTTTTACGATACACGTGCACAGTGGTGGGAGATGGTAAAGGACCGGACAAGACAGTTTTTTAGAAAGATAGGGAAAGAAAAGAAGAGTAGGGAAAAGAAACGCATGTTGGGGTTCCAGAAAAGACTACAAAGGTATTTTAATCTTTTAAATAATGGTTTTGATTTTAACGAGGAAATTCAGGAAGTAAAAAAAGAAATGTCAGTTTTAGCCAATATAGAAAGTAAAGGGGTCCTTTTAAGAAGTAAAGAGAGAGAAATAGAAGAAGGCGAAAAGTGTACCAGATATTTTTTTAAGAAAATAATAACAAGGGGTGGGGGGTTAACCAGGGTTAAAACAGGGGATAGGGAGGTTAACACAACAAAAGAGATTTTAGAGGATGTGGAAAAATTTTATGGGGCATTATATAGTTTTAAAAAGGTACACTTTGACACTGCAAAAGAAGTTTTAAATTTTATTGAGGAAAGGGTTGACTGTCAAAATGAGATTTTAACCCAAGATTTTAACATCTTAGAAATCCAAAAAGCTCTTGGAGGTTTTAAGAAGGGGAAGTCCCCAGGAGTGGATGGACTTCCCCTAGAGTTTTATCTAACATTTTGGGACATTTTAGGACAAGAGCTTTTGACAGTTTTTAAAGAGTTTGAGACCCTCGACAGACTTCCAGACAGTTTTAGAATAGGGATAGTTTCTTTACTTCACAAAAAAGGTGACCGGACTGACTTAAAAAACTGGAGACCCATAACACTTTTAAATTTTGATTATAAACTTTTTAGCAAAATTTTAGCAACACGCATGTCAATGGCTTTAGAGGACGTGATTCACCCGGATCAAGCTTGTTCTGTGCCCGGAAGAAAGATAACAGACAGCCTAGTGCTGATCAGAGACGCCATCTGTTATGCGAGAGACAGAAATATTCGGCTAGTAGTCCTAAATTTAGACTTTGAAAAAGCATTTGACCCAGTCTCGCACCAGTCCCTTTTTCAGGTACTGCAAAAAATGGGTTTTCCAAAGAGGTTTGTAGCCTGGGTGGGACTGCTGTACAAGGGACTAGTCAGCAAATTCCTTGTAAACGGGCATCTTTCCAAAACTGTGAACATACACAGTGGTGTCCGTCAGGGATGTCCTTTATCTCCTCTCCTGTTTGTGGCTTGTATCGAGCCACTGGCACAGATCTTGAGAAAGGATAAATGGATCAAAGGACTGGACGTTCCTGGGACGGGTGGACTGACAGCGACTTGTGCCTTATACATGGACGATGTTACTCTTTTAACCACAGACATTTTATCTATACGAAGAGCACTGGACTTGACTGACTGGTACGGTCGGGCCTCGGGCGCCAAACTCAATAGAAACAAGTCTGAGGCCCAGCTCTTCGGGCCGTGGGGGGACGTGGACACAGGAGGACTTGATTTGGTTTTTAAAGACAACGATTTTGAAATTTTAGGTGTTAAATTTGATAAAGAGGGTGGAGGACGGGAAAGCTGGACTGACTTGCTAGGGAAAGTTAGGAAAAGACTAGAGTTTTGGGGACTAAGACAGTTGACGATTGAAGGTAAAATTTTAATTTTTAAATCTGTGATTTTACCTCTGATTTTACTTGTTTGTTCTGTTTTTAGCCCCCCTCGGCAGTTCCTGGTGAAACTGGAGAGGGCGGTGTTTTACTTCCTGTGGGGGTCCAAGTGGGAGCGCCTGAAGAGGGAGACAGTCAAGAAAAGGCCAGAGAACGGTGGAAAAGGCCTCCCAGACCCCCACCTGTTTTTAGGCAGCTGCTTCACCGCCCTGCACATCAGTTATGCCATGACCCCATCCAAAGAAAACAAGACGGCTGCAATGGCGCGATTTTGGATGGGGTCTTACCTAAGAACTTTGAAAATTTTACCAGTAGATTTGAAAACCCCAGTGTCTTTTAACTTGCCTAAAGAGTACAGTTTTATAAAAAAGTTTTTAAAGAAATACCTTTTAGAGATGGAAGATGTCACCATTTTAACTAAACACAAGTCTCTCATTTCTGTTGTGCAGGACCGGGAACCGGTGAGTCCAGTTCCGGGCCTCACACTAAGTGAGGCCAAACAAGTTTGGCGGAATGCGGCTCACCCTGCTCTCCAGAAAAGGCACAAGGACTTATCGTGGATGGTGGCTCATGAGATCCTCCCGGTCAGGGCGGTTATGCACTCCAGAGGCATGGCCAAAAACCCCATCTGCCCTCGGTCCGGCTGCAATTCCCCGGAGACCGTCCACCACCTGCTCTGGGACTGCAGCACTGCGCGGGTCCTGTGGGCCAAGACCGGCCCCCTGTATTTCCCGTGCCTACCAGCAGGTGGGGCCCAGTTCGGGTACCAGCTCGCCATCCTTGGGGTGGGCCGGGGCTTGAAGGACTTGACGGCACAGAAATTTACCTCGCTCTAGCTCACCCTCAACGTCATCAAGGATGCCATCTGGGCCACCAGAAACCTGCTGGTGGGGAAGCGCGTTACGGTAACCCTCCATGCATGCGAGCTAAAGGTAACATCAATGCTGCAGGGGTACCGGACGACGATATTCGGACGGGGGGGCCGGGGTCGCACAGAGAGGGTCCCGGCAGGCACCGACCCTGGCTGCCCGTAGATGCACCCTCACCATTCTGGCTACGGGAACAGCGGGCCAGCGGGCCGGAGGAGAGGGGATCTCCGCTGAGCCCGTAAAGTAGCATCTCATGTCCCTGTTCTGGAGAGTGGGGTGAAGACCGACTTGATAAGGACTCACCCCCGGTCTTGCACAACAGATGTTTTTTTTTATTGGTTTTTATCCAATAAATTGGTTTTTATTGTGTTTTATCAATAAAATTGGTTTTATTAACATGCATATGAGGCTTGTTTGCTTTTTTAAATATGTATTTTACTTTTGAAACCAATCGCACCTTTTAAACACACCCCAAATATGGCCTTTTAAAAACAAGCAAAACACTGTGGTTTTAATCAAATGTTTTTTAACAATGATTGTTTCTTTCATTTTACCATGTGTATTTATTATATATTATATGGCTTGTTTTAATGTGTGCTTGAAAAGAAAAATGTGTGTGAAAGTAAAAATGCAAATGGAAAAAATGTAACTCGTGACAATAAAACTTTTTTGAAAGAAAAAAAATCTGTTCTTATCAGTTTAATATCTGATACGTCCCCCATCCGGGGACTACATATTAAATGGATTTTTAGATCACGGAGCTGGAGCCGGGGCTTGCTCCGTCCACTCCAAGGATCGGCCTGGTATTGCAGTTTCTCCAGGAACGGTGTGCTTTCCCTTTTTGGGGATTGCCGTTTATTGTGTCGAATAGCAGAACAAGGAATGAAATCTGCCATGCTGTGGTGTATTGCGAACTTTTTTCCTGATGCGCCCTCCTGGGGTCTTGGACTCTTCCACGAACGATGCACCCACCTGAGGTCTTTCACAGACGAGGTGATGCATCGAATCAGGTGTGTTTGGTTAAAGAGAGTCATCTAAAACCGGCGTTGGGAAGCACCGGCCCATGAGCTTGGCAGTTTCCAGGCCAGTAATGGAAGGTACCCGTCCTTCCTTTCCTGGAGGGGGGCTAACCGTTGGTGTGGACGGTAGAGACGCAAATCATACCTCTGGCTGACCGCCTGGGCCTTCATACTAACCTGGCAGGGGAGACACCATGATCAAGAAGGCGGTTCACCCAGGGCGAGGCTTGCCCATTGCACTCCGGCCATGCTGACCCCTGCGAATTCCCCAAATGCGGGAATCTCGACTGCATAATTTATGGTAGTGGGGGACTGCGTTCGTGCTCTCCCCTGAAATTGTTGGTGAAACAAAGCAGAAGAGGTTTTTTCCAGGTTTTTTTTTTTTTTGCGTTTCAGAATGGGGAGTTCTGTCACATGCGAGGTATGTGTTGTGCGCCTGTGAAACAACGCTTTCACCGATTTTTACGCTCTTGAAAAATCGGACCCTGGTGGGTGGTTCAGTTCGAATATAGCACAGACCTTACTTTGAAAGTCCATTGGACTGACTGCAGCCTAGCTGTAGCTGTCTCCATGTTGTTTGGTTGTCCTTTTTCAATTGGTATTAATTTTGTTGTCGCTTACAGCGCCACCGAGTGGCCTGTCGCAGCGCCCTTTTTCACCTTGCTTCTGACTGAGCCCCTGCACAGGTGTGCCGATTTGGGTGAAGGGATCTCATTCCTTCCTGGAGTTATAGCCATTCGAGCCATCTCGGACACGCCACGTTAGCACGTTTTGAGGTCCCCTCGCCAAGGTGAATGGAAATTTCCACTTTTTTGGGATGATTATTGACAGGCAGACTCCAGAGAAGCTTTCTGTGCTGCTTTGGGTGGGACTGGGCCAAATACCTGGCGCTAGGTTGCAAAAGAAGGTTTTCGACAAAATCCCAAATACCCGAAAATTTTGTCAGAGCGACGAGCCAATCTGAGACCTGCGTCTGGTTCGGCTCGAGCCAAGGATTCCCATTACATAAGGCACGTGGCTCTGCGACGAACCGTTTGGGAGTTACGAGCGATGCCGTACTTTCCGTCGCTGCAGTGCCAGCGTCAGGCCGAGCGTGACGAGTCCCGGTGACGTTGCAGACAGGGGAGGGTACTACCATCCCCCAGCATTTTTAGGTCCCCCAGACTTACCAAAGCCGAGATGGGCATCGCCGTGTCCGGCTTCCTGCCCGCTGCGTCTTAGCGGCATCGCTTCTCGGCCTTTTGGCTAAGATCACGTACCTTGTCAGACGGTTTAGACTGCGATCGCCTCTTGGAGGTTTCCTGACTCGAGATCTTTTTATATCTTGAGTCACACAACTTCGAGAGGTACATTGAACTCTGCTGCTTCGGGCTCCAACACGTTTTAAGGTAAGGTCTTTTAATTATTTATTTGGTTATTTATTATTGTATTTATTGTTGTTTTAAGTTTCTAGGCTGTTGGTGCCTCCATCATGTCGGCTGCCCGTGCCGGCGTGCGGAGGCACCACAGCGTACGCTTTTGTTTTAAAGAGGTGAATGGCAAGCTCCTAGGGATGTCACGTCTTGACTTCTCCAGAAAGTCCTTTTTTTTGGAGCGTCCATTCAGGTATAAGTTTGAGGGCTCGTGTACGTGGGTTAAGGGGACCTGCGCGCTGACCCCAAAAAATTTTTGACGGACGCGGCGTCGATGTCTGCCGGACCGCGCCGGCCCACGGGAGACCCCTGACCGGCGCAGGAGGATCTGGACCCCCGAGGGGCCCCGCGGAAGCCCACCCAGATTTGAGGCCCCTACATGCCATTCAGCACTTCTCCACAGGGTGGCGCACGGAGCAGTACACCTCAGGTTTAAAACAGTGGCATTTACCCGAATGGGGGGTGTACGATTTTTTTGCCCACGAAACCTATATTTGTCCATTTGACCTTTAAAGTTACAGAATGACCACGGAACCGATGCGGACCCCCGTCGGACCCCCAACCCGGGTCCCACGAACCCATTATTTGTCCATTTGACCATTATATTCACACAATGACTGCGGATCATCTGCAGACCCCTTGCGGACCCCCACCCTGGGTCCCACGAACCCCGTATATGTCCATTTGACCATTATATTCACACAATGACTGCGGATCATCTGCGGACCACTTGCGGACCCCCACCCTGGGTCCCACGAACCCACTATTTGTCCATTTGACCATTATGTTCACACAATGACTGCGGATCATCTGCGGACCACTTGCGGACCCCCACCCTGGGTCCCACGAACCCACTATTTGTCCATTTGACCATTATATTCACGGAATGACCACGGATCACATCCGGAACATTTGCGGACATATCCAAAATTGTGGTGAATGTTAACCAAAATGTCACAGACTTTGCCAAGCTGTAACTCCGCCAAAACGGGGCCAAACTGCACCAAACTCGGGTCAGAGTAAGAACTCCAGAAGGCCTACCGAACACCGCTGCCCCCCCATCCATAACACCCCGGGGGCGGAGTTATGGCTCCCCACATTTTTGATAGTCAAATGGAAGGAAGAGTTCTAGCGACTTGAAACTTGGTGACTTGATAGCCCTCGAAGGGCCCTCTCTGAAGCCACCTCCCCCAAGTCGATAGACCCCCGGGGGCCAGAGATATGGACCCGCAAATGCAAAAAGTCCCAAAATTTGACCGGCCATAACTCACTCGGAAAGAAGGGAAACAACACCAAACTCTGGTCAAAATTAGACCTTTGGGAGCTCTATCCGACGACACCAGCCCCATGTTCCTATGACCCCGGGCGTCCGAGTTACGGCCCCCCAAAATGTGGGATTTGAACCGTTATAACTCAGGAACCGGACCACCCAGGAACTCGAGGGTGGTCGCATACGGTAGGTAATTTCAGCCCCGGGGTCCACCGCTTCGCGGAGATATTAGCAAGAAAATAGTACCATCCACCCCCCTCGCACCTACTCATCCATGCCGGCCAGGGTGCACCCTCCCCGGCTAGAGAAGGCAGCTCGAGGGGGGTGGAAGTCGGAAGAAAATTTTTTTTATGAGGCCTAGAGAAAACAGATGTACTGTACTCAGGGCACTCAGAGGAATCCATTTTTGTAAGTTTTATCCCATAATACTGTAGAAATATGCATAGAAAAAACTGTCGGATTTTGGTTAATTTGCACCACAAATGTTGCAAGTCTTGCAGTATATTAAATAGCAATATTTTTTTATTGTCAGTATTTTTCTCAAATCACTTCTAGTCTAATGAACTACACATGGGGCTATTTCATTTGTCACTTAACAGTTACTTTATTTGAAATCTTCCTAATTCCAATTTATCCATAATGTATTGTAAAATACGTTTTATAAAACAAGAGTGCACACTTTGCAGTGTATTTCTCATTCCACTTTTAGTCCAAACAACTTGAAATGGGACTATTTCCTTGGTCACTGACCAGTCAATTTCTCATTCCACTCATAGTCTAATGAACTACCTATGGCAATATTTCATGGATCACTTGCCAGTCTATTTCTCATTAATTTTCTAGTCTAATAAACTACATATGGCACTATTTCCTTGATCACTTGCCAGTGTATTTCTTATTCAAACTTTTAGTCTAATAAGCTACAAAAAGTACTATGTCCTTGGTCACTTACCAGACTATTTCTCATTCTTTTTCTAGTCTAATAAACAATACATTTCACTATTTCAGTCTATTTCTCATTCAACTTCTAGTCTAATAATCAGTTTACCTGGTTATGATGATCGGCCTGAATACATTTGAAATAGAAGTGTATTAATGTGAAAACATATGGCACTATTTCATGGATCACTTGCCAGTCTATTTCTCATTCATTTCATATTCTAATAAACTACATATGGCACTATTTCCTTGATCACTTGCCAGTCTATTTCTTATTCAAAACTTTTAGTCTAATAAACTACAAAAAGTACTGTTTCCTTGGTCACTTACCAGTCTATTTCTCATTCCTTTTCTAGTCTAATAAACAATACATTTCACTATTTCAGTCTATTTCTCATTCAACTTCTAGTTTAATAATCAGTTTAACTGGTGATGATGATCGGCCTGAATAAATTTGAAATAGAAGTGTATTAATGTGAAAACATATGGCACTATTTCATGGATCACTTGCCAGTCTATTTCTCATTAATTTTATAGTCTAATAAACTACATATGGCACTATTTCCTTGATCCCTTGCCAGTCTATTTCTTATTCAAAACTTTTAGTCTAATAAACTACAAAAAGTACTATTTCCTTGGTCACTTACCAGTCTATTTCTCATTCCTTTTCTAGTCTAATAAACAATACATTTCACTATTTCAGTCTATTTCTCATTCAACTTCTAGTCTAATAATCAGTTTAACTGGTTATGATGATCGGCCTGAATACATTTGAAATAGAAGTGTATTTATGTGAAAACATCCTAATTTCAAGTTATTCAAAATATAGTAAAATATGTTTTTATTAAACATTTTATGTATAGAAATACTATATATTTATTATGTATTCATTACATATACCTTTTTATTTACACACACAATATATAAATGTTTAAATTATTTTTATTACATGTAATATATATTTGTGTGTGTGTGTGTGTGTGTGTGTGTGTGAGTGTGTGTGAGTGTGTGTAAAGTAATGACACCTTAATTCAATTTCAAATATTTATTGAACTTTTTGTTTTGCAGACATTGTAAAGTCAAAATCAAAAATGCCTCAAAGTTCTGTACAAAAAAACACAATATATAAAAAGTATAATAGGAAACATGCATTATATAAGAAAAATAAAATAAATAAATAAACATGTTCAGAAAGATTCAGAGCAAACTGATATTAACCTTAACTATAACTATTTACAAAAAAAAGAAAAAAGAAAAATGGAACAGGCTATCAAAACAAATAAAAAGATAACCTTACTTTTTTATCGTAGAAATAAAAGGAGTAGAACAATTATCATAAAAAACATCAAAACAAACAATTTAAATAGCTACATAAATTATTTACGGGATTTTTTTTTAAATTTCTCCAGTCTCTTTTTTTACTTGCTGCACCAGCTTTTTAGACGCTATTTCCTGTGGTGATTTAAGTGGGGAGTTCTTCACCATCAGTCTGCGTCTGAGGACCATCTTCATTAATGTGCTTCTTTCCTTATAGAAATAATAAGAAAGGCAGAGTGTTAGTGAACATGTCTACTTGTCACAAACAGTTAAACCAATCCATGGGAAATTGTACTTACTGAAGCAGATTTCCCAGACTTCTGGCCTTCTTCGGCATCGGGAGGGCTGTCGGAGAGCGTTGGGCTGGTGGATGAGGACTTTTCCTCAGCTGGCATCTTGTGGGGTTTTGTCGTCTTTCTTCTCTTGGCACCTTGCTGCCTTGGACTATCAGCTTCCTCACCCACCACAGCTGTATCAAAGAGGCGACGGTGTTCTGCTGCCTGCTTTGCATTAAGGTTGAGGGCATAAAACCTGTCAGCTGTGGTGGTGTCGTGGCACATGAACTGTGCCACTTTGTGCCTATCTTCCGGGCAGTGAGTGTTCTTTGCCTTTTTGGAGAGAGAACAGCATAGGCAAAGAGTTAGAAAAAAACACACCAGAAACTCATAAAGCCGGGACAAGTACAGGAATGCTTACATGGGTGGCGATGGCAGTCCTCACATCAGTAAATGTGGGTGTGCCTGGTAACCCCATGCTCGCCCACGCATCCTGAAAATACTTGTTCAAGTTTTTGCAGGAGCTGGCCTTTGAGGTAAAGAAGAAGTAGTTTGCAACTCGTCCCCCTACCAAGTTGGACCGGAGTGAAAGGAATTCCTCAAACCACCCATACTCCTCCTGGTCCAGGGCCAGCTCGGCTGCACCAAAGGCCTGGTTGGTCTTGTGGGCTGATATCTTTAGAAACAGTGAGAAGTGGCATAAGCTGAGTTTTATTTTAAAGAAAACCATG
This sequence comes from Carassius carassius, assembly GCF_963082965.1. Classification (NCBI taxonomy): domain Eukaryota; kingdom Metazoa; phylum Chordata; class Actinopteri; order Cypriniformes; family Cyprinidae; genus Carassius; species Carassius carassius. The sequence continues at coordinate 209,690 of NW_026775074.1, forward strand.
TGGACAACGAGAGACAGAGAGAAAGAGAACCACTCACATTAATGACAAAGTGGCCTTCTGTAGCTGTCGCACGGGCATCTTCCACCTCTTTAATTGTTACATTTTGGAACACCCCTCCACGGTGACCATAAATGCTGGCCCAGTAAGTGGTGAGGTGTCCATAAAAAGACCATTGGTCCTTTTTCTCAGGACTAGTCTTCAGACGATCTTCACAGAAAAAAAGAGAAGCATAAAGGATCACATTGATCGCCAAATAATGAGAGGAGAAAGGATTCAAAAACTTACCCAGAATCTCAGAAATAATTTTTTTGGCAGAGTCCCGGCAAGCTCGCAGTGTGGCTTTAGGGATCAGGCGGGCCTCCTTGGCTTGTTTTACAGCCAGCTCGTGGACTGCCACGCTGCGCTTTACTGGGCGGGTCAAGTTCTGGATTTCCCTCCTAATCCCAATGAAAGCCACACGGGAGAGCCGGCATGTGGGCGGCGGGGTCTCATTAAGATATTTGAGGAACTGTGCCACATTTTTTAGGTAATGGTGCACAGTTGGCTCTGCAATGTTGCATTTCTTTAAAAAAGACAGCCAGGACCGGACCTTTGCCCTGTTGTCCAAAAACATCAAGCTGGCCAGATTGGTCTGGCCAGCTGACATGTATGAAATAAAAATTTTTATTCTAAAAATCTTTGAGGACACATTATTTATTAATTTCGGAGTGGGGTTGATGCCCTCCCAGTTGGCCCTGGACTCCTCAATGAGCTGATCTGCAAAAAGAAAGCACAAGAGAAGGACCAGGTGAGTCAGGTCGATAACATAGAGGTAAACACTAACAAACATGATTATTATTATTATTAAATTAAATTAAATTAAATTAAATTAAATTAAATTAAATTAAATTAAATTAAATTAAATTAAATTAAATTAAATTATAATTTATATATATATATATATATATATATATATATATATATATATATATATATATTTATATATATATACATACATAATATGTGTGTGTATATGTAAAATTATATTACTATAATTTTCTAGTCTAATAAACTACAAATGGTACTATTTCCTTGGTCACTTATCAGTCTATTTCTCATTTCTCTTGTAGTCTAACAAACTATAAATGGGGCTATTTCCTTGGTTCACTTACCAGTCTATTTCTAATTCAACTTCTAGTCTAATGAACAACAAATGAGATTATTTCCTTGGTTCACTTACCAGTCTATTTCTCAGGTAACTTCTAGTCTAATAATCTACAAATAGGAGATTTATTAATGAAAGTTATTGTATGGTGTTATCAAAGTGACAAGTGTCATACTCACTTAGGGCTGGCACGTGGTCCGGAAAGGGGTATGGTGCATCGGAGGAGTGGGCCTTCTTTGAAGGCCCGGCGACCTCCTCCTCGGGTCCTGTGGCTGGCTCTGCCTCAGGCCTGGTGGCTGGCTCTTCATCTAGTCTGTCAACCTGCGACTCTGAGCACTCCTCTTCCCCAGGGCTGTTGAGGGCCGATAGCAGACTGTGTTGCCCGTGCAACCTGCCTAGAGGGGGTGGGATTTGACCGCTTCCTCAGCTGCCGGTACCGCCGTGAGAAGCTCTCCCAGAAGCAATGGATAGGAGAAGCTTGCGCTTAGCTGATTATAGCCACGAAAGCACAAGGGACAGTCGTCCAAAGCCATATCTACTTTTGTTAAAACACTAAAGGATGAATAGCAAAAGGATGAATGCAAGGGACACTGCCCAAGCATTGGTTACTTATATAACTTTTTAGGTCCCATTTGTAGTCTGTTAATACAACTTTGAGTCTAATACATTAGAGAGCACAATTTGCAGTCTATTTCTCATTACACTTCTAGTTTAATAAACTACAAATTTGACTTTTCCTTTGATTCACTCACCAGTCTATTTTTCATTCTTTTTCTAGTCTAATAAACTACAAATGGGACTATTCCCTTGGATCACTTACCAGTCTATTTCTCATTCAACTTCTAGTCTGATAAACTACAAATAGTACTATTTCCTTGGTCACCTACCAGTCTATTTCTCATTCATTTTCTAGTCTGATAAACTACAAATATGACTATTTCCTTGATTCAGTTACCAGTCTATTTTTCATACCACCTCTAGTCTAAGAAACTACAAATGGAACTATTTTCTTGGTCACTTACCAGTCTATTTCTCATTCCACTTTTAGTCTAATAAACTGTAAATTACCTTGGTCCCTTACCAGTCTATTTCCCATTCATTTTCCCCTCACACCTACTCATCCATGCCGGCCAGGGTGCACCCTCCCCGGCTAGAGAAGGCAGCTTAAGGGGGGTGGAAGTCGGAAGAAAATTTTTTTTATGAGGCCTAGAGAAAACACTTGTACTGTACTCAGGGCACTCAGGGAATCCATTTTTGTAAGTTTTATCCCATTATACTGTAGAAATATGCATAGAAAAAAGTCAGACCAGGGGGCCGTCTATCCGACGACACTAGCCCCATGTCCCTATGACCCCGGGGGTCAAAATGGCCAAAACGGGGCCAAACTGCACAAAACTCGGGACGGAGTAAGACCTCCAGAAGGCCTACCGAACACCGCTGTCCCCCCATCCATAACACCCCGGGGGGCGAATTTATGGCCCCCCACATTTTTGATAGTCAAATGGAAGGAAGAGACCTAGCAACTTGAAACTCGGTGACTTGATAGCCCTCAAAGGGCCCTGTCTGAAGCCACCTCCCCCAAGTCGATAGACCCCCGGGAGCCAGAGATATGGACCCGCAAATGCAAAAAGTCCCAAAATTTGACCGGCCATAACTCACTCGAAAAGAGGAGAAACAACACCAAAATCTGGTCAAAATTAGACCTTTGAGAGCTCTATCCGACGACACTAGCCCCATGTCCCTATGACCCCGGGGGTCCGAGTTACGGCCCCCCAAAATGTGGAATTTGAACCATTATAACTCAGGAACTGGACCACCCAGGAACTCGAGGGTGGTCGCATACGGTAGGCCCCTCGACCCTCTAGGGATCCCCCGAATTTGAGCCCCGGGTTCCACCGCTTCGCGGAGATATTAGCAAAAAAATAGTACCATCCACCCCCCTCGTACCTACTCATCCATGCCGGCCAGGGTGCACACTTCCCGGCTAGAGAAGGCAGCTCGAGGGGGGTGGAAGTCGGAAGAAAATTTTTTTATGAGGCCTAGAGAAAACAGTTGTACTGTACTCAGGGCACTCAGAGGAATCCATTTTTGTAAGTTTTATCCGATAATACTGTAGAATTTGCATGAAAATGAGCGTTGAATTTTGGCACACATATGCACCACATGTGGTGCGTATCTCACTTTTCATTATATAGCAACTGTATTTGCAACAAGGAATGAGATCTGCCATGCTGTGGTGTATTGCGAACTTTTTTCCTGATGCGCCCTCCTGGGGTCTTGGACTCTTCCATGAACGATGCACCCACCTGAGGTCTTTCACAGACGAGGTGATGCACCGAATCAGGTGTGTTTGGTTAAAGAGAGTCATCTAAAACCGGCGTTGGGAATCCTTCGGTTAGCCACCCATCCTTCCTTTCCTGGAGGGGGGCTAACCGTTGGTGTGGACGGTAGAGACGCAAATCATACCTCTGGCTGACCGCCTGGGCCTTCATACTTACCTGGCAGGGGAGACACCATGATCAAGAAGGCGGTTCACCCAGGGCGAGGCTTGCCCATTGCACTCCGGCCATGCTGACCCCTGCGAATTCCCCAAATGCGGGAATCTCGACTGCATAATTTATGGTAGTGGGGGACTGCGTTCGCGCTCTCCCCTGAAATTGTTGGTGAAACAAAGGAGAAGAGGTTTTTTCCAGGTTTTTTTTTTTTTTGCATTTCAGAATGGGGAGTTCTATCACATGCGAGGTATGTGTTGTGCGCCTGTGAAACAAAGTCAGTTACGCTCTTGAAAAATCGGACCTTGGTGGGTGGTTCAGTTCGAATATAGCACAGACCTTACTTTGAAAGTCGACTGGACTGACTGCAGCCTAGCTGTAGCTGTCTCCATGTTGTTTGATTGTCCTTTTTCAATTGGTATTAATTTTGTTGTCGCTTACAGCGCCACCGAGTGGCCTGTCGCAGCGCCCTTTTTCACCTGGCCTCTGACTGAGCCCCTGCACAGGTGTGCCGATTTGGGTGAAGGGATCTCATTCCTTCCTGGAGTTATAGCCATTCGAGCCATCTCGGACAAGCCACCTTAGCACGTTTTGAGGTCCCCTCGCCAAGGTGAATGGAAATTTCCACTTTTTTGGGATGATTATTGACAGACAGACTCCAGAGAAGCTTTCTGTGCTGCTTTGGGTGGGACTGGGCCAAATACCTGGCGCTAGGTTGCAAAAGAAGGTTTTTGACAAAATCCCAAATACACGAAAATTCTGTCAGAGCGACGAGCCAATCTGAGACCTGCGTCTGGTTCGGCTCGAGCCAAGGATTCCCATTACATAAGGGTACTACCATCCCCCAGCGTTTTTAGGTCCCCCAGACTTACCAAAGCCGAGATGGGCATCGCCGTGTCCAGCTTCCTGCCCGCTGCGTCTTAGCGGCATCGCTTCTCGGCCTTTTGGCTAAGATCACGTACCTTGTCAGACGGTTTAGACTGCGATCGCCTCTTGGAGGTTTCCTGACTCGAGATCTTTTTATATCTTGAGTCACACAACTTCGAGAGGTACATTGAACTCTGCTGCTTCGGGCACCAACACGTTTTAAGGTAAGGTCTTTTAATTATTTATTTGGTTATTTATTATTGTATTTATTGTTGTTTTAAGTTTCTAGGCTGTTGGTGCCTCCATCATGTCGGCTGCCCGTGCCGGCGTGCGGAGGCACCACAGCGTGCGCTTTTGTTTTAAAGAGGTGAATGGCAAGCTCCTAGGGATGTCACGTCTTGACTTCTCCAGAAAGTCCTTTTTTTTTTGGAGCGTCCATTCAGGTATAAGTTTGAGGGCTCGTGTACGTGGGTTAAGGGGACCTGCGCGCTGACCCCAAAAAATTTTTGACGGACGCGGCGTCGATGTCTGCCGGCCCACGGGAGACCCCTGACCGGCGCAGGAGGATCAGGACCCCCGAGGGGCCCCGCGGAAGCCCACCCAAATTTGAGGCCCCTACATGCCATTCAGCACTTCTCCACAGGGTGGCGCACGGAGCAGTACACCTCAGGTTTAACCCTTTCGAGTCGATTAACGCGGATACGCGTTTTGAGTCATTTTCTCCTGATAACTCCGAAAAGACCTTAAATTACACTTTCAGTTTTAATCGTACAGATAAGAGCAATACATCAATCGAATCTGTAAAGGGTCTACTTTTTTTTGGATACAGACATAATAACAACAAAACTTTGTGCACTCATAAAATAAAGATAACAAACAAGGTGTGCTGTCTGCAGCCTTTGTCTGCGCTTATCTTCATTTACAAACAAGTCATTAAAATGAACTGTAACTCCGTGAATACTCAACGAAAATACATGGGGGAGATATCTATAGAAAGCTTGACATGTCTATTTTTAAACTAAACAAGTGCCGCCGAAAACAGATATTCTGTGATAAAGTAATCCATATGAAAACAACGCGATGTCTGTTTTTCAAGTCTCCCTTCATTATATCTAATGTGACCACGCCCCCGCGCTGAACGCGCTATTCAGATTCAAACTGAAGCGCGCGGCTTGAATACGCCCATAACAGAAGAAAAAGCAGCGAGACTGTTCTTCAAGTGTTTATTTTACTGTTTGCTTCGCGATGAGAGGAATAAGACATAATTCACCCCAAAAAGATGTCATGTGGTTGAGGATTTGAGAAATGGATTTCCTCAGAAAAAAAGAATGCAGCACTTTATTCAGCAGAGATCATAAACATGAGTAAGTCTCTTTTTATTTATTTATATACTTGTACTAGTTTTCACATAACGTGTAAACATTTTACTAGTTAGACTTATTCCAAATACTTTTTCCAAACTATAATTCCTGACTAAATGTATAGTAATCAAGTGAAACATTATGAAGTTTCAATAACAATATACAATAATATACCATTCAAAAGCTTGATGTAAATAATATAAATGTAACAAATAGATAACTGTCACAAATGTAAAAACATGCTTTTCTTTCAATTTATTCCCCCTAAAAACCCAGAAAAATATTCTCAGCTCTTTTCAACATTAATAATAATGATAATAATAATAACAATAAATGTTTTTTTTTGTAGAAAATAAGATTGTTAAAAGGATTTCTGAAGGTTTGTGTGACTGGAGTCACACAATGATGCCAAACAATTTGTTTGAAAGTCAGCTTTGATTGTTTCTAATAAACTGTTTAACTGCACCCCCAAGTGGATATTAAAATGTGTTGTGGGATAATTAAATATATTCTAAATAAACTACAAACATAAAATTATATAGATTTATTTTGTTCTTGCATTCTTTCTTGTAACTCCTTCCTCTCAGTGGCACAGATGACTGAATGGCTCATTATGCAGCTCATTATGCAGGCCTTTGTCTTCTCAGGTGTAAATCACAATGATATTCATGGTAGTTGACGCCTACTCGCATATGACTTTTACCAACAAAAAGTGTCTTAGAAAATTTAAATCAATATATTGTTCTCTGTGAGTGAGTAAACAAGATGATTTTCACATCATTTAGAAAGAAAAATTCTAGGCTACAAGCTCCAGTTCTCAAAAATCCTGGGAACCATTGTTCTTTATGTGTTTTTTTGCCTTATTCAAGTGTTTTAACATTTTTAGTTTTTCACTAACCACGCATAATATTTTTTTTCTCAAAAACACAATCATGTACATACATGCATTTCTTATATTATTATAGCCCAGTTTGTGCTGATTACAGTGAGATTAGACTTTAGCCATTTAGATATTTATAAGAAACTGAAAAAGCACAAATGTCAGGGCATGACAAAACTTCTCCAGGCCCCAAAAATACCCTTAGACTCCAGAGGGTTAAAACAGTGGCATTTACCCGAATGGGGGGTGTACGATTTTTTTGCCCACGAAACCTATATTTGTCCATTTGACCTTTAAAGTTACAGAATGACCACGGAACCGATGCGGACCCCCATCGGACCCCCATCCCGGGTCCCACGAACCCATTATTTGTCCATTTGACCATTATATTCACACAATGACTGCGGATCATCTGCAGACCCCTTGCGGACCCCCACCCTGGGTCCCACGAACCCCGTATTTGTCCATTTGACCATTATATTCACACAATGACTGCGGATCATCTGCGGACCACTTGCGGACCCCCACCCTGGGTCCCACGAACCCACTATTTGTCCATTTGACCATTATGTTCACACAATGACTGCGGATCATCAGCGGACCACTTGCGGACCCCCACCCTGGGTCCCACGAACCCACTATTTGTCCATTTGACCATTATATTCACGGAATGACCACGGATCACATCCGGAACATTTGCGGACATATCCAAAATTGTGGTGAATGTTAACCAAAATGTCACAGATTTTGCCAAGCTGTAACTCCGCCAAAACGGGGCCAAACTGCACCAAACTCGGGTCAGAGTAAGACCTCCAGAAGGCCTACCGAACACCGATGCCCCCCCATCCATAACACCCCGGGGGGCGGAGTTATTGCCCCACACATTTTTGATAGTCAAATGGAAGGAAGAGACCTAGCAACTTGAAACTCGGTGACTTGATAGCCCTCAAAGGGCCCTCTCTGAAGCCACCTCCCCCAAGTCGATAGACCCCCGGGGGCCAGAGATACGGGCCCGCAAATGCAAAAAGTCCCAAAATTTGACCGGCAATAACTCACCCAAAAAGAGAGGAAAAAACACCAAACTCAGGTCAAAATTAGACCTTTGGGAGCTCTATCCGACTACACCAGCCCCATGTTCCTATGACCCCGGGGGTCCGAGTTACGGCCCCAAAAAATGTGGAATTTGAACCGTTATAACTCAGGAACCGGAATACCCAGGAACTCGAGGGTGGTCGCATACGGTAGGCCCCTCGATCTTCTAGGGATCCCCCAAATTTTAGCCTCGGGGTCCACCGCTTCGCGGAGATATTAGCAAAAAAATAGTACCATCCACCCCCCTCATACCAACTCATCCATGCCGGCCAGGGTGCACCCTCCCTGGCTAGAAAAGGCAGCTCGAGGGGGGTGGAAGTCGGAAGAAAATTTTTTTTATGAAGCCTAGAGAAAACACTTGTACTGTACTCAGGGCACTCAGAGGAATCCATTTTTGTAAGTTTTATCCCATTATACTGTAGAAATATGCATAGAAAAATGTGGTGAATGTTAACCAAAATGTCACAGACTTTGCCAAGCTGTAACTCCGCCAAAACGGGGCCAAACTGCACCAAACTCGGGTCAGAGTAAGAACTCCAGAAGGCCTACCGAACACCGCTGCCCCCCCCATCCATAACACCCCGGGGGCGGAGTTATGGCCCCCCACATTTTTGATAGTCAAATGGAAGGAAGAGACCTAGCGACTTGAAACTTGGTGACTTGATAGCCCTCGAAGGGCCCTCTCTGAAGCCACCTCCCCCAAGTCGATAGACCCCCGGGGGCTAGAGATATGGACCCGCAAATGCAAAAAGTCCCAAAATTTGACCGGCCATAACTCACTCGGAAAGAAGGGAAACAACACCAAACTCTGGTCAAAATTAGACCTTTGGGAGCTCTATCCGACGACACCAGCCCCATGTTCCTATGACCCCGGGCGTCCGAGTTACGGCCCCCCAAAATGTGGGATTTGAACCGTTATAACTCAGGAACCGGACCACCCAGGAACTCGAGGGTGGTCGCATACGGTAGGTAATTTCAGCCCCGGGGTCCACCGCTTCGTGGAGATATTAGCAAGAGAATAGTACCATCCACCCCCCTCGCACCTACTCATCCATGCCGGCCAGGGTGCACCCTCCCCGGCTAGAGAAGGCAGCTCGAGGGGGGTGGAAGTCGGAAGAAAATTTTTTTTATGAGGCCTAGAGAAAACAGTTGTACTGTACTCAGGGCACTCAAAGGAATCCATTTTTGTAAGTTTTATCCCATAATACTGTAGAAATATGCATAGAAAAAATGTTGGATTTTGGTTCATTTGCACCACAAATGTTGCAAGTCTTGCAGTATATTAAATAGCAATATTTTTTATTGTCAGTCTATTTCTCAAATCACTTCTAGTCTAATGAACTACACATGGGGCTATTTCATTTGTCACTTAACAGTTACTTTATTTGAAATCTTCCTAATTCCAATTTATCCATAATGTATTGTAAAATACGTTTTATAAAACAAGAGTGCACACTTTGCAGTCTATTTCTCATTCCACTTTTAGTCCAAACAACTTCAAATGGGACTATTTCCTTGGTCACTGACCAGTCTATTTCTCATTCCACTCATAGTCTAATGAACTACATATGGCACTATTTCATGGATCACTTGCCAGTCTATTTCTCATTAATTTTCTAGTCTAATAAACTACATATGGCACTATTTCCTTGATCACTTGCCAGTTTATTTCTTATCCAAACTTTTAGTCTTATAAGCTACAAAAAGTACTATTTCCTTGGTCACTTACCAGACTATTTCTCATTCCTTTTCTAGTCTAATAAACAATACATTTCACTATTTCAGTCTATTTCTCATTCAACTTCTAGTCTAATAATCAGTTTAACTGGTGATGATGATCGGCCTGAATAAATTTGAAATAGAAGTGTATTAATGTGAAAACATATGGCACTATTTCATGGATCACTTGCCAGTCTATTTCTCATTCATTTTTATAGTCTAATAAACTACATATGGCACTATTTCCTTGATCACTTGCCAGTTTATTTCTTATTCAAACTTTTAGTCTAATAAGCTACAAAAAGTACTATTTCCTTGGTCACTTACCAGACTATTTCTCATTCCTTTTCTAGTCTAATAAACAATACATTTCACTATTTCAGTCTATTTCTCATTCAACTTCTAGTCTAATAATCAGTTTAACTGGTGATGATGATCGGCCTGAATAAATTTGAAATAGAAGTGTATTAATGTGAAAACATATGGCACTATTTCATGGATCACTTGCCAGTCTATTTCTCAGTAATTTTATAGTCTAATAAACTACATATGGCACTATTTGCCTGATCCCTTGCCAGTCTATTTCTTATTCAAAACTTTTAGTCTAATAAACTACAAAAAGTACTATTTCCTTGGTCACTTACCAGTCAATTTCTCATTCCTTTTCTAGTCTAATAAACAATACATTTCACTATTTCAGTCTATTTCTCATTCAACTTCTAGTCTAATAATCAGTTTAACTGGTTATGATGATCGGCCTGAATACATTTGAAATAGAAGTGTATTTATGTGAAAACATCCTAATTTCAAGTTATTCAAAATATAGTAAAATATGTTTTTATTAAACATTTTATGTATAGAAATACTATATATTTATTATGTATTTATTACATATACCTTTTTATTTACACACACAATATATAAATATGTTTAAATTATTTTTATTACATGTAATATATATGTGTGTGTGTGTGTGTGTGTGTGTGTGTGAGTGTGTGTGAGTGTGTGTAAAGTAATGACACCTTAATTCAATTTCAAATATTTATTGAACTTTTTGTTTTGCAGACATTGTAAAGTCAAAATCAAAAATGCCTCAAAGTTCTGTACAAAAAAACACAATATATAAAAAGTATAATAGGAAACATGCATTATATAAGAAAAATAAAATAAATAAATAAACATGTTCAGAAAGATTCAGAGCAAACTGACATTAACCTTAACTATAACTATTTACAAAAAAAAGAAAAAAGAAAAAAGAAAAATGGAACAGGCTATCAAAACAAATAAAAAGATAACCTTACTTTTTTATCGTAGAAATAAAAGCAGTAGAACAATTATCATAAAAAATATCAAAACAAACAATTTAAATAGCTACATAAATTATTTACGGGATTTTTTTTAAAATTTCTCCAGTCTCTTTTTTTACTTGCTGCACCAGCTTTTTAGACGCTATTTCCTGTGGTGATTTAAGTGGGGAGTTCTTCACCATCAGTCTGCGTCTGAGGACCATCTTCATTAATGTGCTTCTTTCCTTATAGAAATAATAAGAAAGGCAAAGTGTTAGTGAACATGTCTACTTGTCACAAACAGTTAAACCAATCCATAGGAAATTGTACTTACTGAAGCAGATTTCCCAGACTTCTGGCCTTCTTCGGCATCGGGAGGGCTGTCGGAGAGCGTTGGGCTGGTGGATGAGGACTTTTCCTCAGCTGGCATCTTGTGGGGTTTTGTCGTCTTTCTTCTCTTGGCACCTTGCTGCCTTGGACTATCAGCTTCCTCACCCACCACAGCTGTATCAAAGAGGCGACGGTGTTCTGCTGCCTGCTTTGCATTAAGGTTGAGGGCATAAAACCTGTCAGCTGTGGTGGTGTCGTGGCACATGAACTGTGCCACTTTGTGCCTATCTTCCGGGCAGTGAGTGTTCTTAGCCTTTTTGGAGAGAGAACAGCATAGGCAAAGAGTTAGAAAAAAAACACACCAGAAACTCATAAAGCCGGGACAAGTACAGGAATGCTTACATGGGTGGCGATGGCAGTCCTCACATCAGTAAATGTGGGTGTGCCTGGTAACCCCATGCTCGCCCACGCATCCTGAAAATACTTGTTCAAGTTTTTGCAGGAGCTGGCCTTTGAGGTAAAGAAGAAGTAGTTTGCAACTCGTCCCCCTACCAAGTTGGACCGGAGTGAAAGGAATTCCTCAAGCCACCCATACTCCTCCTGGTCCAGGGCCAGCTGGGCTGCACCAAAGGCCTGGTTGGTCTTGTGGGCTGATATCTTTAGAAACAGTGTGAAGTGGCATAAGCTGAGTTTTATTTTAAAGAAAACCATGTGGACAACGAGAGACAGAGAGAAAGAGAACCACTCACATTAATGACAAAGTGGCCTTCTGTAGCTGTCGCACGGGCATCCTCCACCTCTTTAATTGTTAAATTTTGGAACACCCCTCCGTGGTGACCATAAATGCTGGCCCAGTAAGTGGTGAGGTGTCCATAAAAAGACCATTGGTCCTTTTTCTCAGGACTAGTCTTCAGACGATCTTCACAGAAAAAAAGAGAAGCATAAAGGATCACATTGATCGCCAAATAATGAGAGGAGAAAGGATTCAAAAACTTACCCAGAATCTCAGAAATAATTTTTTTGGCAGAGTCCCGGCAAGCTCGCAGTGTGGCTTTAGGGATCAGGCGGGCCTCCTTGGCTTGTTTTACAGCCAGCTCGTGGACTGCCACGCTGCGCTTTACTGGGCGGGTCAAGTTCTGGATTTCCCTCCTAATCCCAATGAAAGCCACACGGGAGAGCCGGCATGTGGGCGGCGGGGTCTCATTAAGATATTTGAGGAACTGTGCCACATTTTTTAGGTAATGGTGCAGAGTTGGCTCTGCAATGTTGCATTTCCTTAAAAAAGACAGCCAGGACCGGACCTTTGCCCTGTTGTCCAAAAACATCAAGCTGGCCAGATTGGTCTGGCCAGCTGACATATATGAAATAAAAATTTTTATTCTAAAAATCTTTGAGGACACATTATTTATTAATTTCGGAGTGGGGTTGATGCCCTCCCAGTGGGCCCTGGACACCTCAATGAGCTGATCTGCAAAAAGAAAGCACAAGAGAAGGACCAGGTGAGTCAGGTCGATAACATAGAGGTAAACACTAACAAACATTATTATTATTATTATTATATTAAATTAAATTAAATTAAATATATAATAAACTATATTATACATATATATATATATATATATATATATATATACATACATAATATGTGTGTGTATATGTATAATTATATTACTATAATTTTCTAGTCTAATAAACTACAAATGGTACTATTTCCTTCGTCACTTATCAGTCTATTTCTCATTTCTCTTGTAGTCTAACAAACTATAAATGGTGCTATTTCCTTGGTTCACTTACCAGTCTATTTCTAATTCAACTTCTAGTCTAATCAACAACAAATGAGATTATTTCCTTGGTTCACTTACCAGTCTATTTCTCAGGTAACTTCTAGTCTAATAATCTACAAATAGGAGATTTATTAATGAAAGTTATTGTATGGTGTTATCAAAGTGACAAGTGTCATACTCACTTAGGGCTGGCACGTGGTCCGGAAAGGGGTATGGTGCATCGGAGGAGTGGGCCTTCTTTGAAGGCCCGGCGACCTCCTCCTCGGGTCCTGTGGCTGGCTCTGCCTCAGGCCTGGTGGCTGGCTCTTCATCTAGTCTGTCAACCTGCGACTCTGAGCACTCCTCCTCCCCAGGGCTGTTGAGGGCCGATAGCAGACTATGTGTTGCCCGTGCAACCTGCCTAGAGGGGGTGGGATTTGACCGCTTCCTCAGCTGCCGGTACCGCCGTGAGAAGCTCTCCCAGAAGCAATGGATAGGAGAAGCTTGCGCTCCTTCACATTCCGCACCTTGTGAAAGACACGAAGGTGTTGGCTTAGCTGATTATAGCCACGAAAGCACAAGGGACAGTCGTCCAAAGCCATATCTACTTTTGTTAAAACACTAAAGGATGAATAGCAAAAGGATGAATGCAAGGGACACTGCCCAAGCATTGGTTACTTATATAACTTTTTAGGTCCCATTTGTAGTCTGTTAATACAACTTTGAGTCTAATACATTAGAGAGCACAATTTGCAGTCTATTTCTCATTACACTTCTAGTTTAATAAACTACAAATTTGACTATTCCTTTGATTCACTCACCAGTCTATTTTCCATTCTTTTTCTAGTCTAATAAACTACAAATGGGACTATTCCCTTGGATCACTTACCAGTCTATTTCTCATTCAACTTCTAGTCTAATAAACTACAAATAGTACTATTTCCTTGGTCACCTACCAGTCTATTTCTCATTCATTTTCTAGTCTGATAAACTACAAATATGACTATTTCCTTGATTCAGTTACCAGTCTATTTTTCATACCACCTCTAGTCTAAGAAACTACAAATGGAACTATTTTCTTGGTCACTTACCAGTCTATTTGTCATTCCACTTTTAGTCTAATAAACTGTAAATTACCTTGGTCCCTTACCAGTCTATTTCCCATTCATTTTCTAGTCTAATGACTAATGACATCCACCCCCCTCGCACCTACTCATCCATGCCGGCCAGGGTGCACCCTCCCCGGCTAGAGAAGGCAGCTTGAGGGGGGTGGAAGTCGGAAGAAAATTTTTTTATGAGGCCTAGAGAAAACACTTGTACTGCACTCAGGGCACTCAGGGAATCCATTTTAGTAAGTTTTATCCCATTATACTGTAGAAATATGCATAGAAAAACGTCAGACCAGGGGGCCGTCTATCCGACGACATTAGCCCCATGTCCCTATGACCCCGGGGGTCAAAACGGCCAAAACGGGGCCAAACTGCATCAAACTCAGGACGGAGTAAGACCTCCAGAAGGCCTACCGAACACCGCTGTCCCCCCATCCATAACACCCCGGGGGGCGAATTTATGGCCCCCCACATTTTTGATAGTCAAATGGAAGGAAGAGACCTAGCGACTTGAAACTCGGTGACTTGATAGCCCTCAAAGGGCCCTCTCTGAAGCCACCTCCCACAAGTCGATAGACCCCGGGGGCCAGAGATACGGGCCCGCAAATGCAAAAAGTCCCAAAATTTGACCGGCCATAACTCACCCAAAGAGAGGGGAAAAAACACCAAACTCTGGTCAAAATTAGACCTTTGGGAGCTCTATCCGACGACACTAGCCCCATGTCCCTATGACCCCGGGGGTCCGAGTTACGGCCCCCCAAAATGTGGAATTTGAACCGTTATAACTCAGGAACTGGACCACCCAGGAACTCGAGGATGGTCGCATACGGTAGGCCCCTCGACCCCTAGGGATCCCCCGAATTTAGCAAAAAAATAGTACCGTCCACCCCCCTCGTACCTACTCATCCATGCCGGCCAGGGTGCACGCTCCCTGGCTAGAAAAGGCAGCTCGAGGGGGGTGGAAGTCGGAAGAAATTTTTTTATGAGGCCTAGAGAAAACAGTTGTACTGTACTCAGGGCACTCAGAGGAATCCATTTTTGTAAGTTTTATCCCATAATACTGTAGAATTTGCATAAAAATGAGCGTTGAATTTTGGCACACATGTGCACCACATGTGGTGCGTATCTCACTTTTCATTAAATAGCAACTGTATTTGCAACAAGGAATGAGATCTGCCATGCAGTGGTGTATTGCGAACTTTTTTCCTGATGCGCCCTCCTGGGGTCTTGGACTCTTCCACGAATAATGCACCCACCTGAGGTCTTTCACAGACGAGGTGATGCACCGAATCAGGTTTGTTTGGTTAAAGAGAGTCATCTAAAACCGGCGTTGGGAAGCCCCGGCCCATGAGCTTGGCAGTTTCCAGGCCAGTAACGGAAGGCACCCATCCTTCCTTTCCTGGAGGGGGGCTAACCGTTGGTGTGGACGGTAGAGACGCAAATCATACCTCTGGCTGACCGCCTGGGCCTTCATACTTACCTGGCAGGGGAGACACCATGATCAAGAAGGCGGTTCACCCAGGGCGAGGCTTGCCCATTGCACTCCGGCCATGCTGACCCCTGCGAATTCCCCAAATGCGGGAATCTCGACTGCATAATTTATGGTAGTGGGGGACTGCGTTCG
Source organism: Carassius carassius (assembly GCF_963082965.1). NCBI lineage: Eukaryota > Metazoa > Chordata > Actinopteri > Cypriniformes > Cyprinidae > Carassius > Carassius carassius. Next base: position 225,357 of record NW_026775074.1, read on the forward strand.
CGCTCTCCCCTGAAATTGTTGGTGAAACAAAGCAGAAGAGGTTTTTTCCAGGTTTTTTTTTTTTTTTGCATTTCAGAATGGGGAGTTCTACCACATGCGAGGTATGTGTTGTGCGCCTGTGAAACAACGCTTTCACCGATTTTTACGCTCTTGAAAAATCGGACCCTGGTGGGTGGTTCAGTTCGAATATAGCACAGACCTTACTTTGAAAGTCCATTGGACTGACTGCAGCCTAGCTGTAGCTGTCTCCATGTTGTTTGGTTGTCCTTTTTCAATTGGTATTAATTTTGTTGTCGCTTACAGCGCCACCGAGTGGCCTGTCGCAGCGCCCTTTTTCACCTTGCTTCTGACTGAGCCCCTGCACAGGTGTGCCGATTTGGGTGAAGGGATCTCATTCCTTCCTGGAGTTATAGCCATTCGAGCCATCTCGGACACGCCACGTTAGCACGTTTTGAGGTCCCCTCGCCAAGGTGAATGGAAATTTCCACTTTTTTGGGATGATTATTGACAGGCAGACTCCAGAGAAGCTTTCTGTGCTGCTTTGGGTGGGACTGGGCCAAATACCTGGCGCTAGGTTGCAAAAGAAGGTTTTCGACAAAATCCCAAATACCCGAAAATTTTGTCAGAGCGACGAGCCAATCTGAGACCTGCGTCTGGTTCGGCTCGAGCCAAGGATTCCCATTACATAAGGCACGTGGCTCTGCGACGAACCGTTTGGGAGTTACGAGCGATGCCGTACTTTCCGTCGCTGCAGTGCCAGCGTCAGGCCGAGCGTGACGAGTCCCGGTGACGTTGCAGACAGGGGAGGGTACTACCATCCCCCAGCATTTTTAGGTCCCCCAGACTTACCAAAGCCGAGATGGGCATCGCCGTGTCCGGCTTCCTGCCCGCTGCGTCTTAGCGGCATCGCTTCTCGGCCTTTTGGCTAAGATCACGTACCTTGTCAGACGGTTTAGACTGCGATCGCCTCTTGGAGGTTTCCTGACTCGAGATCTTTTTATATCTTGAGTCACACAACTTCGAGAGGTACATTGAACTCTGCTGCTTCGGGCTCCAACACGTTTTAAGGTAAGGTCTTTTAATTATTTATTTGGTTATTTATTATTGTATTTATTGTTGTTTTAAGTTTCTAGGCTGTTGGTGCCTCCATCATGTCGGCTGCCCGTGCCGGCGTGCGGAGGCACCACAGCGTGCGCTTTTGTTTTAAAGAGGTGAATGGCAAGCTCCTAGGGATGTCACGTCTTGACTTCTCCAGAAAGTCCTTTTTTTTGGAGCGTCCATTCAGGTATAAGTTTGAGGGCTCGTGTACGTGGGTTAAGGGGACCTGCGCGCTGACCCCAAAAAATTTTTGACGGACGCGGCGTCGATGTCTGCCGGACCGCGCCGGCCCACGGGAGACCCCTGACCGGCGCAGGAGGATCTGGACCCCCGAGGGGCCCCGCGGAAGCCCACCCAGATTTGAGGCCCCTACATGCCATTCAGCACTTCTCCACAGGGTGGCGCACGGAGCAGTACACCTCAGGTTTAAAACAGTGGCATTTACCCGAATGGGGGGTGTACGATTTTTTTGCCCACGAAACCTATATTTGTCCATTTGACCTTTAAAGTTACAGAATGACCACGGAACCGATGCGGACCCCCGTCGGACCCCCAACCCGGGTCCCACGAACCCATTATTTGTCCATTTGACCATTATATTCACACAATGACTGCGGATCATCTGCAGACCCCTTGCGGACCCCCACCCTGGGTCCCACGAACCCCGTATATGTCCATTTGACCATTATATTCACACAATGACTGCGGATCATCTGCGGACCACTTGCGGACCCCCACCCTGGGTCCCACGAACCCACTATTTGTCCATTTGACCATTATGTTCACACAATGACTGCGGATCATCTGCGGACCACTTGCGGACCCCCACCCTGGGTCCCACGAACCCACTATTTGTCCATTTGACCATTATATTCACGGAATGACCACGGATCACATCCGGAACATTTGCGGACATATCCAAAATTGTGGTGAATGTTAACCAAAATGTCACAGATTTTGCCAAGCTGTAACTCCGCCAAAACGGGGCCAAACTGCACCAAACTCGGGTCAGAGTAAGAACTCCAGAAGGCCTACCGAACACCGCTGCCCCCCCATCCATAACACCCCGGGGGCGGAGTTATGGCTCCCCACATTTTTGATAGTCAAATGGAAGGAAGAGTTCTAGCGACTTGAAACTTGGTGACTTGATAGCCCTCGAAGGGCCCTCTCTGAAGCCACCTCCCCCAAGTCGATAGACCCCCGGGGGCCAGAGATATGGACCCGCAAATGCAAAAAGTCCCAAAATTTGACCGGCCATAACTCACTCGGAAAGAAGGGAAACAACACCAAACTCTGGTCAAAATTAGACCTTTGGGAGCTCTATCCGACGACACCAGCCCCATGTTCCTATGACCCCGGGCGTCCGAGTTACGGCCCCCCAAAATGTGGGATTTGAACCGTTATAACTCAGGAACCGGACCACCCAGGAACTCGAGGGTGGTCGCATACGGTAGGTAATTTCAGCCCCGGGGTCCACCGCTTCGCGGAGATATTAGCAAGAAAATAGTACCATCCACCCCCCTCGCACCTACTCATCCATGCCGGCCAGGGTGCACCCTCCCCGGCTAGAGAAGGCAGCTCGAGGGGGGTGGAAGTCGGAAGAAAATTTTTTTTATGAGGCCTAGAGAAAACAGTTGTACTGTACTCAGGGCACTCAGAGGAATCCATTTTTGTAAGTTTTATCCCATAATACTGTAGAAATATGCATAGAAAAAACTGTTGGATTTTGGTTAATTTGCACCACAAATGTTGCAAGTCTTGCAGTATATTAAATAGCAATATTTTTTATTGTCAGTCTATTTCTCAAATCACTTCTAGTCTAATGAACTACACATGGGGCTATTTCATTTGTCACTTAACAGTTACTTTATTTGAAATCTTCCTAATTCCAATTTATCCATAATGTATTGTAAAATACGTTTTATAAAACAAGAGTGCACACTTTGCAGTCTATTTCTCATTCCACTTTTAGTCCAAACAACTTCAAATGGGACTATTTCCTTGGTCACTGACCAGTCAATTTCTCATTCCACTCATAGTCTAATGAACTACCTATGGCACTATTTCATGGATCACTTGCCAGTCTATTTCTCATTAATTTTCTAGTCTAATAAACTACATATGGCACTATTTCCTTGATCACTTGCCAGTCTATTTCTCATTCAAAACTTTTAGTCTAATAAACTACAAAAAGTACTATTTCCTTGGTCACTTACCAGTCTATTTCTCATTCCTTTTCTAGTCTAATAAACAATACATTTCACTATTTCAGTCTATTTCTCATTCAACTTCTAGTCTAATAATCAGTTTAACTGGTGATGATGATCGGCCTGAATAAGTTTGAAATAGAAGTGTATTAATGTGAAAACATATGGCACTATTTCATGGATCACTTGCCAGTCTATTTCTTATTCAAAACTTTTAGTCTAATAAACTACAAAAAGTACTATTTGCTTGGTCACTTACCAGTCTATTTCTCATTCCTTTTCTAGTCTAATAAACAATACATTTCACTATATCAGTCTATTTCTCATTCAACTTCTAGTCTAATAATCAGTTTAACTGGTTATGATGATCGGCCTGAATACATTTGAAATAGAAGTGTATTAATGTGAAAACATATGGCACTATTTCATGGATCACTTGCCAGTCTATTTCTCATTCATTTCATAGTCTAATAAACTACATATGGCACTATTTCCTTGATCACTTGCCAGTGTATTTCTTATTCAAACTTTTAGTCTAATAAGCTACAAAAAGTACTATGTCCTTGGTCACTTACCAGACTATTTCTCATTCCTTTTCTAGTCTAATAAACAATACATTTCACTATTTCAGTCTATTTCTCATTCAACTTCTAGTCTAATAATCAGTTTACCTGGTTATGATGATCGGCCTGAATACATTTGAAATAGAAGTGTATTAATGTGAAAACATATGGCACTATTTCATGGATCACTTGCCAGTCTATTTCTCATTCATTTCATAGTCTAATAAACTACATATGGCACTATTTCCTTGATCACTTGCCAGTCTATTTCTTATTCAAAACTTTTAGTCTAATAAACTACAAAAAGTACTGTTTCCTTGGTCACTTACCAGTCTATTTCTCATTCCTTTTCTAGTCTAATAAACAATACATTTCACTATTTCAGTCTATTTCTCATTCAACTTCTAGTTTAATAATCAGTTTAACTGGTGATGATGATCGGCCTGAATAAATTTGAAATAGAAGTGTATTAATGTGAAAACATATGGCACTATTTCATGGATCACTTGCCAGTCTATTTCTCATTAATTTTATAGTCTAATAAACTACATATGGCACTATTTCCTTGATCCCTTGCCAGTCTATTTCTTATTCAAAACTTTTAGTCTAATAAACTACAAAAAGTACTATTTCCTTGGTCACTTACCAGTCTATTTCTCATTCCTTTTCTAGTCTAATAAACAATACATTTCACTATTTCAGTCTATTTCTCATTCAACTTCTAGTCTAATAATCAGTTTAACTGGTTATGATGATCGGCCTGAATACATTTGAAATAGAAGTGTATTTATGTGAAAACATCCTAATTTCAAGTTATTCAAAATATAGTAAAATATGTTTTTATTAAACATTTTATGTATAGAAATACTATATATTTATTATGTATTCATTACATATACCTTTTTATTTACACACACAATATATAAATATGTTTAAATTATTTTTATTACATGTAATATATATTTGTGTGTGTGTGTGTGTGTGAGTGTGTGTGAGTGTGTGTAAAGTAATGACACCTTAATTCAATTTCAAATATTTATTGAACTTTTTGTTTTGCAGACATTGTAAAGTCAAAATCAAAAATGCCTCAAAGTTCTGTACAAAAAAAACACAATATATAAAAAGTATAATAGGAAACATGCATTATATAAGAAAAATAAAATAAATAAATAAACATGTTCAGAAAGATTCAGAGCAAACTGATATTAACCTTAACTATAACTATTTACAAAAAAAAGAAAAAAGAAAAATGGAACAGGCTATCAAAACAAATAAAAAGATAACCTTACTTTTTTATCGTAGAAATAAAAGGAGTAGAACAATTATCATAAAAAACATCAAAACAAACAATTTAAATAGCTACATAAATTATTTACGGGATTTTTTTTTAAATTTCTCCAGTCTCTTTTTTTACTTGCTGCACCAGCTTTTTAGACGCTATTTCCTGTGGTGATTTAAGTGGGGAGTTCTTCACCATCAGTCTGCGTCTGAGGACCATCTTCATTAATGTGCTTCTTTCCTTATAGAAATAATAAGAAAGGCAAAGTGTTAGTGAACATGTCTACTTGTCACAAACAGTTAAACCAATCCATGGGAAATTGTACTTACTGAAGCAGATTTCCCAGACTTCTGGCCTTCTTCGGCATCGGGAGGGCTGTCGGAGAGCGTTGGGCTGGTGGATGAGGACTTTTCCTCAGCTGGCATCTTGTGGGGTTTTGTCGTCTTTCTTCTCTTGGCACCTTGCTGCCTTGGACTATCAGCTTCCTCACCCACCACAGCTGTATCAAAGAGGCGACGGTGTTCTGCTGCCTGCTTTGCATTAAGGTTGAGGGCATAAAACCTGTCAGCTGTGGTGGTGTCGTGGCACATGAACTGTGCCACTTTGTGCCTATCTTCCGGGCAGTGAGTGTTCTTTGCCTTTTTGGAGAGAGAACAGCATAGGCAAAGAGTTAGAAAAACACACACCAGAAACTCATAAAGCCGGGACAAGTACAGGAATGCTTACATGGGTGGCGATGGCAGTCCTCACATCAGTAAATGTGGGTGTGCCTGGTAACCCCATGCTCGCCCACGCATCCTGAAAATACTTGTTCAAGTTTTTGCAGGAGCTGGCCTTTGAGGTAAAGAAGAAGTAGTTTGCAACTCGTCCCCCTACCAAGTTGGACCGGAGTGAAAGGAATTCCTCAAGCCACCCATACTCCTCCTGGTCCAGGGCCAGCTCGGCTGCACCAAAGGCCTGGTTGGTCTTGTGGGCTGATATCTTTAGAAACAGTGAGAAGTGGCATAAGCTGAGTTTTATTTTAAAGAAAACCATGTGGACAACGAGAGACAGAGAGAAAGAGAACCACTCACATTAATGACAAAGTGGCCTTCTGTAGCTGTCGCACGGGCATCCTCCACCTCTTTAATTGTTACATTTTGGAACACCCCTCCACGGTGACCATAAATGCTGGCCCAGTAAGTGGTGAGGTGTCCATAAAAAGACCATTGGTCCTTTTTCTCAGGACTAGTCTTCAGACGATCTTCACAGAAAAAAAGAGAAGCATAAAGGATCACATTGATCGCCAAATAATGAGAGGAGAAAGGATTCAAAAACTTACCCAGAATCTCAGAAATAATTTTTTTGGCAGAGTCCCGGCAAGCTCGCAGTGTGGCTTTAGGGATCAGGCGGGCCTCCTTGGCTTGTTTTACAGCCAGCTCGTGGACTGCCACGCTGCGCTTTACTGGGCGGGTCAAGTTCTGGATTTCCCTCCTAATCCCAATGAAAGCCACACGGGAGAGCCGGCATGTGGGCGGCGGGGTCTCATTAAGATATTTGAGGAACTGTGCCACATTTTTTAGGTAATGGTGCACAGTTGGCTCTGCAATGTTGCATTTCTTTAAAAAAGACAGCCAGGACCGGACCTTTGCCCTGTTGTCCAAAAACATCAAGCTGGCCAGATTGGTCTGGCCAGCTGACATATATGAAATAAAAATTTTTATTCTAAAAATCTTTGAGGACACATTATTTATTAATTTCGGAGTGGGGTTGATGCCCTCCCAGTTGGCCCTGGACTCCTCAATGAGCTGATCTGCAAAAAGAAAGCACAAGAGAAGGACCAGGTGAGTCAGGTCGATAACATAGAGGTAAACACTAACAAACATTATTATTATTATTATTATTATTAAATTAAATTAAATTAAATTAAATTAAATTAAATTAAATTAAATTAAATTAAATATATAATAAATTATATATATATATATATATATATATATATATATATATATATATATATATATATATATATATACATACATAATATGTGTGTGTATATGTATAATTATATTACTATAATTTTCTAGTCTAATAAACTACAAATGGTACTATTTCCTTGGTCACTTATCAGTCTATTTCTCATTTCTCTTGTAGTCTAACAAACTATAAATGGGGCTATTTCCTTGGTTCACTTACCAGTCTATTTCTAATTCAACTTCTAGTCTAATGAACAACAAATGAGATTATTTCCTTGGTTCACTTACCAGTCTATTTCTCAGGTAACTTCTAGTCTAATAATCTACAAATAGGAGATTTATTAATGAAAGTTATTGTATGGTGTTATCAAAGTGACAAGTGTCATACTCACTTAGGGCTGGCACGTGGTCCGGAAAGGGGTATGGTGCATCGGAGGAGTGGGCCTTCTTTGAAGGCCCGGCGACCTCCTCCTCGGGTCCTGTGGCTGGCTCTGCCTCAGGCCTGGTGGCTGGCTCTTCATCTAGTCTGTCAACCTGCGACTCTGAGCACTCCTCCTCCCCAGGGCTGTTGAGGGCCGATAGCAGACTATGTGTTGCCCGTGCAACCTGCCTAGAGGGGGTGGGATTTGACCGCTTCCTCAGCTGCCGGTACCGCCGTGAGAAGCTCTCCCAGAAGCAATGGATAGGAGAAGCTTGCGCTTAGCTGATTATAGCCACGAAAGCACAAGGGACAGTCGTCCAAAGCCATATCTACTTTTGTTAAAACACTAAAGGATGAATAGCAAAAGGATGAATGCAAGGGACACTGCCCAAGCATTGGTTACTTATATAACTTTTTAGGTCCCATTTGTAGTCTGTTAATACAACTTTGAGTCTAATACATTAGAGAGCACAATTTGCAGTCTATTTCTCATTACACTTCTAGTTTAATAAACTACAAATTTGACTATTCCTTTGATTCACTCACCAGTTTTTTTTTCATTCTTTTTCTAGTCTAATAAACTACAAATGGGACTATTCCCTTGGATCACTTACCAGTCTATTTCTCATTCAACTTCTAGTCTAATAAACTACAAATAGTACTATTTCCTTGGTCACCTACCAGTCTATTTCTCATTCATTTTCTAGTCTGATAAACTACAAATATGACTCTTTCCTTGATTCAGTTACCAGTCTATTTTTCATACCACCTCTAGTCTAAGAAACTACAAATGGAACTATTTTCTTGGTCACTTACCAGTCTATTTCTCATTCCACTTTTGTTCTAATCAACTGTAAATTACCTTGGTCCCTTACCAGTCTATTTCCCATTCATTTTCTAGTCTAATGACTAATGACATCCACCCCCCTCGCACCTACTCATCCATGCCGGCCAGGGTGCACCCTCCCCGGCTAGAGAAGGCAGCTTGAGGGGGGTTGAAGTCGGAAGAAATTTTTTTTTTATGAGGCCTAGAGAAAACACTTGTACTGTACTCAGGGCACTCAGGGAATCCATTTTTGTAAGTTTTATCCCATTATACTGTAGAAATATGCATAGAAAAAAGTCAGACCAGGGGGCCGTCTATCCGACGACACTAGCCCCATGTCCCTATGACCCCGGGGGTCAAAACGGCCAAAACGGGGCCAAACTGCACCAAACTCGGGACGGAGTAAGACCTCCAGAAGGCCTACCGAACACAGCTGTCCCCCCATCCATAACACCCCGGGGGGCGAATTTATGGCCCCCCACATTTTTGATAGTCAAATGGAAGGAAGAGACCTAGCAACTTGAAACTCGGTGACTTGATAGCCCTCAAAGGGCCCTCTCTGAAGCCACCTCCCCCAAGTCGATAGACCCCCGGGAGCCAGAGATATGGACCCGCAAATGCAAAAAGTCCCAAAATTTGACTGGCCATAACTCACTCGAAAAGAGGAGAAACAACACCAAACTCTGGTCAAAATTAGACCTTTGGGAGCTCTATCCGACGACACTAGCCCCATGTCCCTATGACCCTGGGGGTCCGAGTTACGGCCCCCCAAAATGTGGAATTTGAACCATTATAACTCAGGAACTGGACCACCCAGGAACTCGAGGGTGGTTGCATACGGTAGGCCCCTCGACCCTCTAAGGATCCCCCGAATTTCAGCCCCGGGTTCCACCGCTTCGCGGAGATATTAGCAAAAAAATAGTACCATCCACCCCCCTCGTACCTACTCATCCATGCCGGCCAGGGTGCACGCTCCCTGGCTAGAAAAGGCAGCTCGAGGGGGGTGGAAGTCGGAAGAAATTTTTTTATGAGGCCTAGAGAAAACAGTTGTACTGTACTCAGGGCACTCAGAGGAATCCATTTTTGTAAGTTTTATCCCTTACAAAAATGAGTGTTGAATTTTGGCACACATGTGCACCACATGTGGTGCGTATCTCACTTTTCATTAAATAGCAACTGTATTTGCAACAAGGAATGAGATCTGCCATGCTGTGGTGTATTGCGAACTTTTTTCCTGATGCGCCCTCCTGGGGTCTTGGACTCTTCCATGAACGATGCACCCACCTGAGGTCTTTCACAGACGAGGTGATGCACCGAATCAGGTGTGTTTGGTTAAAGAGAGTCATCTAAAACCGGCGTTGGGAAGCCCCGGCCCATGAGCTTGGCAGTTTCCAGGCCAGTAACGGAAGGCACCCATCCTTCCTTTCCTGGAGGGGGGCTAACCGTTGGTGTGGACGGTAGAGACGCAAATCATACCTCTGGCTGACCGCCTGGGCCTTCATACTTACCTGGCAGGGGAGACACCATGATCAAGAAGGCGGTTCACCCAGGGCGAGGCTTGCCCTTTGCACTCCGGCCATGCTGACCCCTGCGAATTCCCCAAATGCGGGAATCTCGACTGCATAATTTATGGTAGTGGGGGACTGCGTTCGCGCTCTCCCCTAAAATTGTTGGTGAAACAAAGCAGAAGAGGTTTTTTTTTGCGTTTTGCGTTTTTTTTTGCGTTTCAGAATGGGGAGTTCTGTCACATGCGAGGTATGTGTTGTGCGCCTGTGAAACAAAGTCAGTTACGCTCTTGAAAAATCGGACCCTGGTGGGTGGTTCAGTTCGAATATAGCACAGACCTTACTTTGAAAGTCGATTGGACTGACTGCAGCCTAGCTGTAGCTGTCTCCATGTTGTTTGGTTGTCCTTTTTCAATTGGTATTAGTTTTGTTGTCGCTTACAGCGCCACCGAGTGGCCTGTCGCAGCGCCCTTTTTTTACCTGGCCTCTGACTGAGCCCCTGCACAGGTGTGCCGATTTGGGTGAAGGGATCTCATTCCTTCCTGGAGTTATAGCCATTCGAGCCATCTCAGACACGCCACCTTAGCACGTTTTGAGGTCCCCTCGCCAAGGTGAATGGAAATTTCCACTTTTTTGGGATGATTATTGACAGGCAGACTCCAAAGAAGCTTTCTGTGCTGCTTTGGGTGGGACTGGGCCAAATACCTGGCGCTAGGTTGCAAAAGAAGGTTTTCGACAAAATCCCAAATACCCGAAAATTTTGTCAGAGCGACGAGCCAATCTGAGACCTGCGTCTGGTTCGGCTCGAGCCAAGGATTCCCATGACATAAGGCACGTGGCTCTGCGACGAACCGTTTGGGAATTACGAGCGATGCCGTACTTTCCGTCGCTGCAGTGCCAGCGTCAGGCCGAGCGTGACGAGGCCCGGTGACGTTGCAGACAGGGGAGGGTACTACCATCCCCCAGCGTTTTTAGGTCCCCCAGACTTACCAAAGCCGAGATGGGCATCGCCGTGTCCGGCTTCCTCCCCGCTGTGTCTTAGCAGCATCGCTTCTCGGCCTTTTGGCTAAGATCACGTATCTTGTCGGACGGTTGAGACTGCGATCGCCTCTTGGAGGTTTCCTGACTAGAGATCTTTTTATATCTTGAGACACACAACTTCGAGAGGTACATTGAACTCTGCTGCTTCGGGTTAAAACAAGTTTTAAGGTAAGGTCTTTTAATTATTTATTTGGTTATTTATTATTGTATTTATTGTTGTTTTAAGTTTTTAGCACCACAGCGTGCGTTTTTTATTCAGGCAGGTTGAGGGGAAGCTCCTTGGAATGTCCCGTATGGACTTTTCCAGCAAGCTGATCCAAAAGACCTTAGCTTTTAGATCTGACGACCTGAATTGTTTGATGACTCTGCCCTTGAACAAAGGATTTGATGTTTAATCAAATTAAACAAACCGCTTCCCTGCTTAATGACTTTTGGCAAAGGTTTGATTCAGTTAACCCTATCAAGTCGATTAACGCGGATACGCGTTTTGAGTCATTTTCTCCTGATAACCCCGAAAAGAACTTAAATTACACTTTCAGTTTTAATCGTACAGATAAGAGCAATACATCAATCGAATCTGTAAAGGGTCTACTTTTTTTTGGATACATACATAATAACAACAAAACTTTGTGCACTTATAAAATAAAGATAACAAACAAGGTGCGCTGTCTGCAGCCTTTGTCTGCGCTGATCTTCTTTTACAAACACGTCATTTAAATGAACTGTAACTCCGTGAATACTCAACGAAAATACATGAGAGAGATATCTATAGAAAGCTTGACATGTCTATTTTTAAACTAAACAAGTGCCGCCGAAAACAGATATTCTGTGATAAAGTAATCCATATGAAAACAACGCGATGTCTGTTTTTCATTTCTCCCTTCATTATATCTAATGTGACCACGCCCCCGCGCTGAACGCGCTATTCAGATTCAAACTGAAGCGCGCAGCTTGAATACGCCCACACAGAAGAAAAAGCAGCCAGACTGTTCAAGTTTTTTTTATTTTACTGTTTTCTTCGCGATGATAGGAATAACACATAATTCACCCCAAAAAGATGTGATGTGGTTGAGGATTTGAGAAATGGATTTCCTCAGAAAAAAAGAATGAAGCACTTTATTCAGCAGAGATCATAAACACGAGTAAGTCTCTTTTTATTTATTTATATACTTGTACTAGTTTTCACATAACGTGTAAACGTTTTACTAGTTAGACTTTTTCCGAACTATAATTCCTGACTAAATATATAATCAAGTGAAACATTATGAAGTTTCAATAACAATATACAACACTATACCCTTCGAAAGCTTGATGTAAATAATATAAATGTAACAAATAGATAACTGTAACAAATGTAAAAACAATGCTTTTCTTTCCATTTATTCCCCCTAAAAACCCAGAAAAATATTCTCAGCTCTCTTCAACATTAATAATAATGATGATAATAATAACAACAAACGTTTTTTTTTTTTTTTTTTTGTAGAAAATAAGATTGTTAAAAGGATTTCTGAAGGATTGTGTGACTGGAGTAAGCATGCCAAACAATTTGTTTGAAAGTCAGCTTTGATTGTTTCTAATAAACTGTTTAACTGCTCCCCCAAGTGGATATTAAATTATGTTGTGGGATAATTAAATATATTCTTAATAAACTACAAACATAAAATTATATAGATTTATTTTGTTCTCACATTCTCTCTTGTAACTCCTCACTCACAGTGGCACAGATGACTGAGAGGCTCATTATGCAGCTCATTATGCAGGCCTTTGTCTTCTCAGGTGTAAATCACAATGATATTCATGGTAGTTGACGCCTACTCGCATTTGACTTTTACCAACAAAAAGTGTCTTAGAAAATTTTAAGCAATATATTGTTTTCTGTGAGTGAGTAAACAAGATGATTTTCACATCATTTAGAAAGAAAAATTCTAGGCTACAAGCTCCAGTTCTCAAAAATCCCGGGAACCATTGTTCTTTATGTGTTTTTTTGCCTTATTCAAGCGTTTTAACATTTTTAGTTTTTCACTAACCACGCATAATATTTTTTTTTCTCAAAAACACAATCATGTACATACATGCATTTCACATATTATTACAGCCCAGTTTGTGCTGATTACAGTGAGATTAGTCTTTACCCATTTAGATATTTATAAGAAACTGAAAAAAGCACAAATGTCAAGGCATGACAAAACTTCTCCAGGCCCCAAAAATACCCTTAGACTCCAGAGGGTTAAAGCCCAGTTCTCCATGTTCACTGTCGAGAAACTTTCTGATAACACACTTAAAACTGTGATTGTAAGGATGTTCAATGAAACAGTGACTGGAGATGATATTTATGTTTGGTTGGGTAGATTTTGCACTGTTCGAGGCCAGCCTGTCAAAGTGTTAGATGAAGATGGCATTTGGACATGCTTCTGGCGAATTCCCATTAAACAATGGGAAGACGCTGGGGGCTACCAGGGCCTGAAACATCTGCCTTCCATGATTGTGCTCGGAGAGAACAGAGGCTACATACCAAACTCTGCAGGAAGGGTTGCAGGTTTGGTCATCTCGCTGAAGCATGCCAAGAGTTAGTATGTGGGAAGTGTAGAGAAATTGGTCACAGTTTGATGATTGTACCAATGGCAGACGGTGTAATCTTTGTGGAGAAACAAACCACCTCTACAGAGACTGCCCTAAAAGTTTTGCCAACAAGCTCAAAATGGCCGCCCCACATGGGCAACAAACGAATGAACAAAGGAAAGAGGAGGCGGTCCCTGAGGTTTTGGCGGGAATTTCAAATTCCCAGCCGGCCTCAGGGATTGGGCAGGAAGGAGGAAGTGGGACGGCCACAGGGGCGGAGGCAACGGAACAGGAAATGGTCATGGAAGGAGAGGAAAGTGAGGAAAAAAACAATTCCTCACTAGTAACAGTTTCGGATGGGGTGCAGGAATCTACCGGGAGTGAGACAGAGTGTTCACTCCCTAACGCTCAGGTGCAAAAAAGACCTGCGGGGTCTCCTCTGATTGTAACGGAGGAGAAAAAATCTAGGGCAGCATATAAGCTTGATAGTATCGATTCGGTAGATCTGGAGCGCAAGTGGCCCCTAGAGTCCCCCAATGAGGTATCCTTTTTGCACATTAAGCTTACAGCATCATCGCCAAAAGAGCCACAAGAGGTTTCCTCTGTGGCCTCTGAAGCGACAGGCATTTGCCCTCCTGATCCCAGCTCGTCTGAGGAAAAGGAAAGGCAAATGCAACAAGATATAACATGATTTTAATCGTATCTTTGTAGTCTTTTTACTGTCTTCTGTTTTAAATGTCTTATACCTTTTTAACCCTACTGCTCATGGCCCTCACCATCTCTACTATCAATGTAAGAAGTGTGAGGTCCACCATTAGAGCACAGAGTATTTTGTCCCTTTTAAAATCTTTTAAGTCAGATTTGTTTTTATTACAAGAGTGTTCTCTGCCCTTTTTAACTAGGTACAAGAAAATGGAGGAGCTATGGTCCGCAGGAGCCTCCATATGGAGCGGATCAAATTTTAACAAAAATGACGGAGTTGCGGTTTTAATTAATAATCCTAACATCTTGGTGAAGGGCAGCACTGTGGTGAGGCAAGGCCGGGCACTTTTAGTAAATCTGACCTTTTTAGACAGGGATTTTAATGTTCTTAATGTATATGGTTTTACGGAAAAGAATGAAAGATATGAGCTTTTAGAAGACTTGCAACCCCACATGCTAGGTAGGGCCCCCCTAATGGTAGCAGGGGATTTTAATTGTGTTTTATCCAAAACAGACAGGAAAAGGGTAGGGGAGGATTTTAGAGTGGACAAAACGTCGGTTTTATTGCAGGGTTTAGTCAGAGATTTTAATTTAGTCGACTGTTTTAAAATTTTGCATCAAAGAGAGGAGGGCTTCACCTGGTTCAGTGGTGATGGTACCAAAGCCTCTCGAATCGACTACGTTTTTACAAGGGACTGCCCGCCGACCGATGCTACATTAACCCCCCTCTTTTTCTCTGATCACATGATGCTGTCTTGCACCCTTTCACTGCCCATGGGTGTGACGGTAGGGGGAGGGCTGTGGAAGCTGAACTGTTCCCTGTTGGAAGACAAGGATATAGTTTTAGAATATAGGGAACAGTTCAGCCAATGGCAGAACCTCCAAGACTTTTACGATACACGTGCACAGTGGTGGGAGATGGTAAAGGACCGGACAAGACAGTTTTTTAGAAATATAGGGAAAGAAAAGAAGAGTAGGGAAAAGAAACGCATGTTGGGGTTCCAGAAAAGACTACAAAGGTATTTTAATCTTTTAAATAATGGTTTTGATTTTAACGAGGAAATTCAGGAAGTAAAAAAAGAAATGTCAGTTTTAGCCAATATAGAAAGTAAAGGGGTCCTTTTAAGAAGTAAAGAGAGAGAAATAGAAGAAGGCGAAAAGTGTACCAGATATTTTTTTAAGAAAATAATAACAAGGGGTGGGGGGTTAACCAGGGTTAAAACAGGGGATAGGGAGGTTAACACAACAAAAGAGATTTTAGAGGATGTGGAAAAATTTTATGGGGCATTATATAGTTTTAAAAAGGTACACTTTGACACTGCAAAAGAAGTTTTAAATTTTATTGAGGAAAGGGTTGACTGTCAAAATGAGATTTTAACCCAAGATTTTAACATCTTAGAAATCCAAAAAGCTCTTGGAGGTTTTAAGAAGTGGAAGTCCCCAGGAGTGGATGGACTTCCCCTAGAGTTTTATCTAACATTTTGGGACATTTTAGGACAAGAGCTTTTGACAGTTTTTAAAGAGTTTGAGACCCTCGACAGACTTCCAGACAGTTTTAGAATAGGGATAGTTTCTTTACTTCACAAAAAAGGTGACCGGACTGACTTAAAAAACTGGAGACCCATAACACTGTTAAATTTTGATTATAAACTTTTTAGCAAAATTTTAGCAACACGCATGTCAATGGCTTTAGAGGACGTGATTCACCCGGATCAAGCTTGTTCTGTGCCCGGAAGAAAGATAACAGACAGCCTAGTGCTGATCAGAGACGCCATCTGTTATGCGAGAGACAGAAATATTCGGCTAGTAGTCCTAAATTTAGACTTTGAAAAAGCATTTGACCGAGTCTCGCACCAGTACCTTTTTCAGGTACTGCAAAAAATGGGTTTTCCAAAGAGGTTTGTAGCCTGGGTGGGACTGCTGTACAAGGGACTAGTCAGCAAATTCCTTGTAAACGGGCATCTTTCCAAAACTGTGAACATACACAGTGGTGTCCGTCAGGGATGTCCTTTATCTCCTCTCCTGTTTGTGGCTTGTATCGAGCCACTGGCACAGATCTTGAGAAAGGATAAATGGATCAAAGGACTGGACGTTCCTGGGACGGGTGGACTGACAGCGACTTGTGCCTTATACATGGACGATGTTACTCTTTTAACCACAGACATTTTATCTATACGAAGAGCACTGGACTTGACTGACTGGTACGGTCGGGCCTCGGGCGCCAAACTCAATAGAAACAAGTCTGAGGCCCAGCTCTTCGGGCCGTGGGGGGACGTGGACACAGGAGGACTTGATTTGGTTTTTAAAGACAACGATTTTAAAATTTTAGGTGTTAAATTTGATAAAGAGGGTGGAGGACGGGAAAGCTGGACTGACTTGCTAGGGAAAGTTAGGAAAAGACTAGAGTTTTGGGGACTAAGACAGTTGACGATTGAAGGTAAAATTTTAATTTTTAAATCTGTGATTTTACCTCTGATTTTACTTGTTTGTTCTGTTTTTAGCCCCCCTCGGCAGTTCCTGGTGAAACTGGAGAGGGCGGTGTTTTACTTCCTGTGGGGGTCCAAGTGGGAGCGCCTGAAGAGGGAGACAGTCAAGAAAAGGCCAGAGAACGGTGGAAAAGGCCTCCCAGACCCCCACCTGTTTTTAGGCAGCTGCTTCACCGCCCTGCACATCAGTTATGCCATGACCCCATCCAAAGAAAACAAGACGGCTGCAATGGCGCGATTTTGGATGGGGTCTTACCTAAGAACTTTGAAAATTTTACCAGTAGATTTGAAAACCCCAGTGTCTTTTAACTTGCCTAAAGAGTACAGTTTTATAAAAAAGTTTTTAAAGAAATACCTTTTAGAGAGGGAAGATTTCACCATTTTAACTAAACACAAGTCTCTCATTTCTGTTGTGCAGGACCGGGAACCGGTGAGTCCAGTTCCGGGCCTCACACTAAGTGAGGCCAAACAAGTTTGGCGGAATGCGGCTCACCCTGCTCTCCAGAAAAGGCACAAGGACTTATCGTGGATGGTGGCTCATGAGATCCTCCCGGTCAGGGCGGTTATGCACTCCAGAGGCATGGCCAAAAACCCCATCTGCCCTCGGTCCGGCTGCAATTCCCCGGAGACCGTCCACCACCTGCTCTGGGACTGCAGCACTGCGCGGGTCCTGTGGGCCAAGACCGGCCCCCTGTATTTCCCGTGCCTACCAGCAGGTGGGGCCCAGTTCGGGTACCAGCTCGCCATTCCTTGGGGTGGGCCGGGGCTTGAAGGACTTGACGGCACAGAAATTTACCTCGCTCTAGCTCACCCTCAACGTCATCAAGGATGCCATCTGGGCCACCAGAAACCTGCTGGTGGGGAAGCGCGTTACGGTAACCCTCCATGCATGCGAGCTAAAGGTAACATCAATGCTGCAGGGGTACCGGACGACGATATTCGGACGGGGGGGCCGGGGTCGCACAGAGAGGGTCCCTGCAGGCACCGACCCTGGCTGCCCGTAGATGCACCCTCACCATTCTGGCTACGGGAACAGCGGGCCAGCGGGCCGGAGGAGAGGGGATCTCCGCTGAGCCCGTAAAGTAGCATCTCATGTCCCTGTTCTGGAGAGTGGGGTGAAGACCGACTTGATAAGGACTCACCCCCGGTCTTGCACAACAGATGTTTTTTTTTATTGGTTTTTATCCAATAAATTGGTTTTTATTGTGTTTTATCAATAAAATTGGTTTTATTAACATGCATATGAGGCTTGTTTGCTTTTTTAAATATGTATTTTACTTTTGAAACCAATCGCACCTTTTAAACACACCCCAAATATGGCCTTTTAAAAACAAGCAAAACACTGTGGTTTTAATCAAATGTTTTTTAACAATGATTGTTTCTTTCATTTTACCATGTGTATTTATTATATATTATATGGCTTGTTTTAATGTGTGCTTGAAAAGAAAAATGTGTGTGAAAGTAAAAATGCAAATGGAAAAAATGTAACTCGTGACAATAAAACTTTTTTGAAAGAAAAAAAATCTGTTCTTATCAGTTTAATATCTGATACGTCCCCCATCCGGGGACTACATATTAAATGGATTTTTAGATCACGGAGCTGGAGCCGGGGCTTGCTCCGTCCACTCCAAGGATCGGCCTGGTATTGCAGTTTCTCCAGGAACGCTGTGCTTTCCCTTTTTGGGGATTGCCGTTTATTGTGTCGAATAGCAGAACAAGGAATGAGATCTGCCATGCTGTGGTGTATTGCGAACTTTTTTCCTGATGCGCCCTCCTGGGGTCTTGGACTCTTCCACGAACGATGCACCCACCTGAGGTCTTTCACAGACGAGGTGATGCATCGAATCAGGTGTGTTTGGTTAAAGAGAGTCATCTAAAACCGGCGTTGGGAAGCACCGGCCCATGAGCTTGGCAGTTTCCAGGCCAGTAATGGAAGGCACCCGTCCTTCCTTTCCTGGAGGGGGCTAACCGTTGGTGTGGACGGTAGAGACGCAAATCGTACCTCTGGCTGACCGCCTGGGCCTTCATACTAACCTGGCAGGGGAGACACCATGATCAAGAAGGCGGTTCACCCAGGGCGAGGCTTGCCCATTGCACTCCGGCCATGCTGACCCCTGCGAATTCCCCAAATGCGGGAATCTCGACTGCATAATTTATGGTAGTGGGGGACTGCGTTCGTGCTCTCCCCTGAAATTGTTGGTGAAACAAAGCAGAAGAGGTTTTTTCCAGGTTTTTTTTTTTTTTGCGTTTCAGAATGGGGAGTTCTGTCACATGCGAGGTATGTGTTGTGCGCCTGTGAAACAACGCTTTCACCGATTTTTACGCTCTTGAAAAATCGGACCCTGGTGGGTGGTTCAGTTCGAATATAGCACAGACCTTACTTTGAAAGTCCATTGGACTGACTGCAGCCTAGCTGTAGCTGTCTCCATGTTGTTTGGTTGTCCTTTTTCAATTGGTATTAATTTTGTTGTCGCTTACAGCGCCACCGAGTGGCCTGTCGCAGCGCCCTTTTTCACCTTGCTTCTGACTGAGCCCCTGCACAGGTGTGCCGATTTGGGTGAAGGGATCTCATTCCTTCCTGGAGTTATAGCCATTCGAGCCATCTCGGACACGCCACGTTAGCACGTTTTGAGGTCCCCTCGCCAAGGTGAATGGAAATTTCCACTTTTTTGGGATGATTGTTGACAGGCAGACTCCAAAGAAGCTTTCTGTGCTGCTTTGGGTGGGACTGTGCCAAATACCTGGCGCTAGGTTGCAAAAGAAGGTTTTCGACAAAATCCCAAATACCCGAAAATTTTGTCAGAGCGACGAGCCAATCTGAGACCTGCGTCTGGTTCGGCTCGAGCCAAGGATTCCCATTACATAAGGCACGTGGCTCTGCGACGAACCGTTTGGGAGTTACGAGCGATGCCGTACTTTCCGTCGCTGCAGTGCCAGCGTCAGGCCGAGCGTGACGAGTCCTGGTGACGTTGCAGACAGGGGAGGGTACTACCATCCCCCAGCATTTTTAGGTCCCCCAGACTTACCAAAGCCGAGATGGGCATCGCCGTGTCCGGCTTCCTGCCCGCTGCGTCTTAGCGGCATCGCTTCTCGGCCTTTTGGCTAAGATCACGTACCTTGTCAGACGGTTTAGACTGCGATCGCCTCTTGGAGGTTTCCTGACTCGAGATCTTTTTATATCTTGAGTCACACAACTTCGAGAGGTACATTGAACTCTGCTGCTTCGGGCTCCAACACGTTTTAAGGTAAGGTCTTTTAATTATTTATTTGGTTATTTATTATTGTATTTATTGTTGTTTTAAGTTTCTAGGCTGTTGGTGCCTCCATCATGTCGGCTGCCCGTGCCGGCGTGCGGAGGCACCACAGCGTGCGCTTTTGTTTTAAAGAGGTGAATGGCAAGCTCCTAGGGATGTCACGTCTTGACTTCTCCAGAAAGTCCTTTTTTTTTGGAGCGTCCATTCAGGTATAAGTTTGAGGGCTCGTGTACGTGGGTTAAGGGGACCTGCGCGCTGACCCCAAAAAATTTTTGACGGACGCGGCGTCGATGTCTGCCGGACCGCGCCGGCCCACGGGAGACCCCTGACCGGCGCAGGAGGATCTGGACCCCCGAGGGGCCCCGCGGAAGCCCACCCAGATTTGAGGCCCCTACATGCCATTCAGCACTTCTCCACAGGGTGGCGCACGGAGCAGTACACCTCAGGTTTAAAACAGTGGCATTTACCCGAATGGGGGGTGTACGATTTTTTTGCCCACGAAACCTATATTTGTCCATTTGACCTTTAAAGTTACAGAATGACCACGGAACCGATGCGGACCCCCGTCGGACCCCCAACCCGGGTCCCACGAACCCATTATTTGTCCATTTGACCATTATATTCACACAATGACTGCGGATCATCTGCAGACCCCTTGCGGACCCCCACCCTGGGTCCCACGAACCCCGTATATGTCCATTTGACCATTATATTCACACAATGACTGCGGATCATCTGCAGACCACTTGCGGACCCCCACCCTGGGTCCCACGAACCCACTATTTGTCCATTTGACCATTATGTTCACACAATGACTGCGGATCATCTGCGGACCACTTGCGGACCCCCACCCTGGGTCCCACGAACCCACTATTTGTCCATTTGACCATTATATTCACGGAATGACCACGGATCACATCCGGAACATTTGCGGACATATCCAAAATTGTGGTGAATGTTAACCAAAATGTCACAGACTTTGCCAAGCTGTAACTCCGCCAAAACGGGGCCAAACTGCACCAAACTCGGGTCAGAGTAAGAACTCCAGAAGGCCTACCGAACACCGCTGCCCCCCCATCCATAACACCCCGGGGGCGGAGTTATGGCTCCCCACATTTTTGATAGTCAAATGGAAGGAAGAGTTCTAGCGACTTGAAACTTGGTGACTTGATAGCCCTCGAAGGGCCCTCTCTGAAGCCACCTCCCCCAAGTCGATAGACCCCCGGGGGCCAGAGATATGGACCCGCAAATGCAAAAAGTCCCAAAATTTGACCGGCCATAACTCACTCGGAAAGAAGGGAAACAACACCAAACTCTGGTCAAATTTAGACCTTTGGGAGCTCTATCCGACGACACCAGCCCCATGTTCCTATGACCCCGGGCGTCCGAGTTACGGCCCTCCAAAATGTGGGATTTGAACCGTTATAACTCAGGAACCGGACCACCCAGGAACTCGAGGGTGGTCGCATACGGTAGGTAATTTCAGCCCCGGGGTCCACCGCTTCGCGGAGATATTAGCAAGAAAATAGTACCATCCACCCCCCTCGCACCTACTCATCCATGCCGGCCAGGGTGCACCCTCCCCGGCTAGAGAAGGCAGCTCGAGGGGGGTGGAAGTCGGAAGAAATTTTTTTTTATGAGGCCTAGAGAAAACAGTTGTACTGTACTCAGGGCACTCAGAGGAATCCATTTTTGTAAGTTTTATCCCATAATACTGTAGAAATATGCATAGAAAAAACTGTTGGATTTTGGTTAATTTGCACCACAAATGTTGCAAGTCTTGCAGTATATTAAATAGCAATATTTTTTATTGTCAGTCTATTTCTCAAATCACTTCTAGTCTAATGAACTACACATGGGGCTATTTCATTTGTCACTTAACAGTTACTTTATTTGAAATCTTCCTAATTCCAATTTATCCATAATGTATTGTAAAATACGTTTTATAAAACAAGAGTGCACACTTTGCAGTCTATTTCTCATTCCACTTTTAGTCCAAACAACTTCAAATGGGACTATTTCCTTGGTCACTGACCAGTCAATTTCTCATTCCACTCATAGTCTAATGAACTACCTATGGCACTATTTCATGGATCACTTGCCAGTCTATTTCTCATTAATTTTCTAGTCTAATAAACTACATATGGCACTATTTCCTTGATCACTTGCCAGTCTATTTCTCATTCAAAACTTTTAGTCTAATAAACTACAAAAAGTACTATTTCCTTGGTCACTTACCAGTCTATTTCTCATTCCTTTTCTAGTCTAATAAACAATACATTTCACTATTTCAGTCTATTTCTCATTCAACTTCTAGTCTAATAATCAGTTTAACTGGTGATGATGATCGGCCTGAATAAGTTTGAAATAGAAGTGTATTAATGTGAAAACATATGGCACTATTTCATGGATCACTTGCCAGTCTATTTCTTATTCAAAAGTTTTAGTCTAATAAACTACAAAAAGTACTATTTCCTTGGTCACTTACCAGTCTATTTCTCATTCCTTTTCTAGTCTAATTAACAATACATTTCACTATATCAGTCTATTTCTCATTCAACTTCTAGTCTAATAATCAGTTTAACTGGTTATGATGATCGGCCTGAATACATTTGAAATAGAAGTGTATTAATGTGAAAACATATGGCACTATTTCATGGATCACTTGCCAGTCTATTTCTCATTCATTTCATAGTCTAATAAACTACATATGGCACTATTTCCTTGATCACTTGCCAGTCTATTTCTTATTCAAAACTTTTAGTCTAATAAACTACAAAAAGTACTGTTTCCTTGGTCACTTACCAGTCTATTTCTCATTCCTTTTCTAGTCTAATAAACAATACATTTCACTATTTCAGTCTATTTCTCATTCAACTTCTAGTCTAATAATCAGTTTAACTGGTTATGATGATCGGCCTGAATACATTTGAAATAGAAGTGTATTTATGTGAAAACATCCTAATTTCAAGTTATTCAAAATATAGTAAAATATGTTTTTATTAAACATTTTATGTATAGAAATACTATATATTTATTATGTATTCATTACATATACCTTTTTATTTACACACACAATATATAAATATGTTTAAATTATTTTTATTACATGTAATATATATTTGTGTGTGTGTGTGTGTGTGTGTGTGTGTGTGTGTGTGTGTGTGTGTGTGTGTGTGTGTGTGTGAGTGTGTGTGAGTGTGTGTAAAGTAATGACACCTTAATTCAATTTCAAATATTTATTGAACTTTTTGTTTTGCAGACATTGTAAAGTCAAAATCAAAAATGCCTCAAAGTTCTGTACAAAAAAACACAATATATAAAAAGTATAATAGGAAACATGCATTATATAAGAAAAATAAAATAAATAAATAAACATGTTCAGAAAGATTCAGAGCAAACTGATATTAACCTTAACTATAACTATTTACAAAAAAAAGAAAAAAGAAAAATGGAACAGGCTATCAAAACAAATAAAAAGATAACCTTATTTTTTTATCGTAGAAATAAAAGGAGTAGAACAATTATCATAAAAAACATCAAAACAAACAATTTAAATAGCTACATAAATTATTTACGGGATTTTTTTTTAAATTTCTCCAGTCTCTTTTTTTACTTGCTGCACCAGCTTTTTAGACGCTATTTCCTGTGGTGATTTAAGTGGGGAGTTCTTCACCATCAGTCTGCGTCTGAGGACCATCTTCATTAATGTGCTTCTTTCCTTATAGAAATAATAAGAAAGGCAAAGTGTTAGTGAACATGTCTACTTGTCACAAACAGTTAAACCAATCCATGGGAAATTGTACTTACTGAAGCAGATTTCCCAGACTTCTGGCCTTCTTCGGCATCGGGAGGGCTGTCGGAGAGCGTTGGGCTGGTGGATGAGGACTTTTCCTCAGCTGGCATCTTGTGGGGTTTTGTCGTCTTTCTTCTCTTGGCACCTTGCTGCCTTGGACTATCAGCTTCCTCACCCACCACAGCTGTATCAAAGAGGCGACGGTGTTCTGCTGCCTGCTTTGCATTAAGGTTGAGGGCATAAAACCTGTCAGCTGTGGTGGTGTCGTGGCACATGAACTGTGCCACTTTGTGCCTATCTTCCGGGCAGTGAGTGTTCTTTGCCTTTTTGGAGAGAGAACAGCATAGGCAAAGAGTTAGAAAAAAACACACCAGAAACTCATAAAGCCGGGACAAGTACAGGAATGCTTACATGGGTGGCGATGGCAGTCCTCACATCAGTAAATGTGGGTGTGCCTGGTAACCCCATGCTCGCCCACGCATCCTGAAAATACTTGTTCAAGTTTTTGCAGGAGCTGGCCTTTGAGGTAAAGAAGAAATAGTTTGCAACTCGTCCCCCTACCAAGTTGGACCGGAGTGAAAGGAATTCCTCAAGCCACCCATACTCCTCCTGGTCCAGGGCCAGCTGGGCTGCACCAAAGGCCTGGTTGGTCTTGTGGGCTGATATCTTTAGAAACAGTGAGAAGTGGCATAAGCTGAGTTTTATTTTAAAGAAAACCATGTGGACAACGAGAGACAGAGAGAAAGAGAACCACTCACATTAATGACAAAGTGGCCTTCTGTAGCTGTCGCACGGGCATCCTCCACCTCTTTAATTTTTACATTTTGGAACACCCCTCCACGGTGACCATAAATGCTGGCCCAGTAAGTGGTGAGGTGTCCATAAAAAGACCATTGGTCCTTTTTCTCAGGACTAGTCTTCAGACGATCTTCACAGAAAAAAAGAGAAGCATAAAGGATCACATTGATCGCCAAATAATGAGAGGAGAAAGGATTCAAAAACTTACCCAGAATCTCAGAAATAATTTTTTTGGCAGAGTCCCGGCAAGCTCGCAGTGTGGCTTTAGGGATCAGGCGGGCCTCCTTGGCTTGTTTTACAGCCAGCTCGTGGACTGCCACGCTGCGCTTTACTGGGCGGGTCAAGTTCTGGATTTCCCTCCTAATCCCAATGAAAGCCACACGGGAGAGCCGGCATGTGGGCGGCGGGGTCTCATTAAGATATTTGAGGAACTGTGCCACATTTTTTAGGTAATGGTGCACAGTTGGCTCTGCAATGTTGCATTTCCTTAAAAAAGACAGCCAGGACCGGACCTTTGCCCTGTTGTCCAAAAACATCAAGCTGGCCAGATTGGTCTGGCCAGCTGACATATATGAAATAAAAATTTTTATTCTAAAAATCTTTGAGGACACATTATTTATTAATTTCGGAGTGGGGTTGATGCCCTCCCAGTGGGCCCTGGACTCCTCAATGAGCTGATCTGCAAAAAGAAAGCACAAGAGAAGGACCAGGTGAGTCAGGTCGATAACATAGAGGTAAACACTAACAAACATTATTATTATTATTATTATTATATTAAATTAAATTAAATTAAATATATAATAAATTATATATATATATATATATATATATATATATATATATATATATATATATATACTTCTAGTCTACATAATATGTGTGTGTATATGTATAATTATATTACTATAATTTTCTAGTCTAATAAACTACAAATGGTACTATTTCCTTGGTCACTTATCAGTCTATTTCTCATTTCTCTTGTAGTTTAACAAACTATAAATGGGGCTATTTCCTTGATTCACTTACCAGTCTCTTTCTAATTCAACTTGTAGTCTAATGAACAACAAATGAGATTATTTCCTTGGTTCACTTACCAGTCTATTTCTCAGGTAATTTCTAGTCTAATAATCTACAAATAGGAGATTTATTAATGAAAGTTATTGTATGGTGTTATCAAAGTGACAAGTGTCATACTCACTTAGGGCTGGCACGTGGTCCGGAAAGGGGTATGGTGCATCGGAGGAGTGGGCCTTCTTTGAAGGCCCGGCGACCTCCTCCTCGGGTCCTGTGGCTGGCTCTGCCTCAGGCCTGGTGGCTGGCTCTTCATCTAGTCTGTCAACCTGCGACTCTGAGCACTCCTCCTCCCCAGGGCTGTTGAGGGCCGATAGCAGACTATGTGTTGCCCGTGCAACCTGCCTAGAGGGGGTGGGATTTGACCGCTTCCTCAGCTGCCGGTACCGCCGTGAGAAGCTCTCCCAGAAGCAATGGATAGGAGAAGCTTGCGCTCCTTCACATTCCGCACCTTGTGAAAGACACGAAGGTGTTGGCTTAGCTGATTATAGCCACGAAAGCACAAGGGACAGTCGTCCAAAGCCATATCTACTTTTGTTAAAACACTAAAGGATGAATAGCAAAAGGATGAATGCAAGGGACACTGCCCAAGCATTGGTTACTTATATAACTTTTTAGGTCCCATTTGTAGTCTGTTAATACAACTTTGAGTCTAATACATTAGAGAGCACAATTTGCAGTCTATTTCTCATTACACTTCTAGTTTAATAAACTACAAATTTGACTATTCCTTTGATTCACTCACCAGTTTTTTTTCATTCTTTTTCTAGTCTAATAAACTACAAATGGGACTATTCCCTTGGATCCCTTAGCAGTCTATTTCTCATTCAACTTCTAGTCTAATAAACTACAAATAGTACTATTTCCTTGGTCACCTACCAGTCTATTTCTCATTCATTTTCTAGTCTGATAAACTACAAATATGACTCTTTCCTTGATTCAGTTACCAGTCTATTTTTCATACCACCTCTAGTCTAAGAAACTACAAATGGAACTATTTTCTTGGTCACTTACCAGTCTATTTCTCATTCCACTTTTGTTCTAATAAACTGTAAATTACCTTGGTCCCTTACCAGTCTATTTCCCATTCATTTTCTAGTCTAATGACTAATGACATCCACCCCCCTCGCACCTACTCATCCATGCCGGCCAGGGTGCACCCTCCCCGGCTAGAGAAGGCAGCTTGAGGGGGGGTGGAAGTCGGAAGAAATTTTTTTTTTATGAGGCCTAGAGAAAACACTTGTACTGTACTCAGGGCACTCAGGGAATCCATTTTTGTAAGTTTTATCCCATTATACTGTAGAAATATGCATAGAAAAAAGTCAGACCAGGGGGCCGTCTATCCGACGACACTAGCCCCATGTCCCTATGACCCCGGGGGTCAAAACGGCCAAAACGGGGCCAAACTGCACCAAGATCGGGACAGAGTAAGACCTCCAGAAGGCCTACCGAACACAGCTGTCCCCCCATCCATAACACCCTGGGGGGCGAATTTATGGCCCCCCACATTTTTGATAGTCAAATGGAAGGAAGAGACCTAGCAACTTGAAACTCGGTGACTTGATAGCCCTCAAAGGGCCCTCTCTGAAGCCACCTCCCCCAAGTCGATAGACCCCCGGGAGCCAGAGATATGGACCCGCAAATGCAAAAAGTCCCAAAATTTGACTGGCCATAACTCACTCGAAAAGAGGAGAAACAACACCAAACTCTGGTCAAAATTAGACCTTTGGGAGCTCTATCCGACGACACTAGCCCTATGTCCCTATGACCCTGGGGGTCCGAGTTACGGCCCCCCAAAATGTGGAATTTGAACCATTATAACTCAGGAACTGGACCACCCAGAAACTCGAGGGTGGTTGCATACGGTAGGCCTCTCGACCCTCTAAGGATCCCCCGAATTTCAGCCCCGGGTTCCACTGCTTCGCGGAGATATTAGCAAAAAAATAGTACCATCCACCCCCTCGTACCTACTCATCCATGCCGGCCAGGGTGCATGCTCCCTGGCTAGAAAAGGCAGCTCGAGGGGGGTGGAAGTCGGAAGAAATTTTTTTATGAGGCCTAGAGAAAACAGTTGTACTGTACTCAGGGCACTCAGAGGAATCTATTTTTGTAAGTTTTATCCCTTACAAAAATGAGCGTTGAATTTTGGCACACATGTGCACCACATGTGGTGCGTATCTCACTTTTCATTAAATAGCAACTGTATTTGCAACAAGGAATGAGATCTGCCATGCTGTGGTGTATTGCGAACTTTTTTCCTGATGCGCCCTCCTGGGGTCTTGGACTCTTCCATGAACGATGCACCCACCTGAGGTCTTTCACAGACGAGGTGATGCACCGAATCAGGTGTGTTTGGTTAAAGAGAGTCATCTAAAACCGGCGTTGGGAAGCCCCGGCCCATGAGCTTGGCAGTTTCCAGGCCAGTAACGGAAGGCACCCATCCTTCCTTTCCTGGAGGGGGGCTAACCGTTGGTGTGGACGGTAGAGACGTAAATCATACCTCTGGCTGACCGCCTGGGCCTTCATACTTACCTGGCAGGGGAGACACCATGATCAAGAAGGCGGTTCACCCAGGGCGAGGCTTGCCCTTTGCACTCCGGCCATGCTGACCCCTGCGAATTCCCCAAATGCGGGAATCTCGACTGCATAATTTATGGTAGTGGGGGACTGCGTTCGCGCTCTCCCCTGAAATTGTTGGTGAAACAAAGCAGAAGAGGTTTTTTTTTGCGTTTTGCGTTTTTTTTTGCGTTTCAGAATGGGGAGTTCTGTCACATGCGAGGTATGTGTTGTGCGCCTGTGAAACAAAGTCAGTTACGCTCTTGAAAAATCGGACCCTGGTGGGTGGTTCAGTTCGAATATAGCACAGACCTTACTTTGAAAGTCGATTGGACTGACTGCAGCCTAGCTGTAGCTGTCTCCATGTTGTTTGGTTGTCCTTTTTCAATTGGTATTAGTTTTGTTGTCGCTTACAGCGCCACCGAGTGGCCTGTCGCAGCGCCCTTTTTTTACCTGGCCTCTGACTGAGCCCCTGCACAGGTGTGCCGATTTGGGTGAAGGGATCTCATTCCTTCCTGGAGTTATAGCCATTCGAGCCATCTCAGACACGCCACCTTAGCACGTTTTGAGGTCCCCTCGCCAAGGTGAATGGAAATTTCCACTTTTTTGGGATGATTATTGACAGGCAGACTCCAAAGAAGCTTTCTGTGCTGCTTTGGGTGGGACTGGGCCAAATACCTGGCGCTAGGTTGCAAAAGAAGGTTTTTGACAAAATCCCAAATACCCGAAAATTTTGTCAGAGCGACGAGCCAATCTGAGACCTGCGTCTGGTTCGGCTCGAGCCAAGGATTCCCATGACATAAGGCACGTGGCTCTGCGACGAACCGTTTGGGAATTACGAGCGATGCCGTACTTTCCGTCGCTGCAGTGCCAGCGTCAGGCCGAGCGTGACGAGGCCCGGTGACGTTGCAGACAGGGGAGGGTACTACCATCCCCCAGCGTTTTTAGGCCCCCCAGACTTACCAAAGCCGAGATGGGCATCGCCGTGTCCGGCTTCCTCCCCGCTGCGTCTTAGCGGCATCGCTTCTCGGCCTTTTGGCTAAGATCACGTATCTTGTCGGACGGTTGAGACTGCGATCGCCTCTTGGAGGTTTCCTGACTAGAGATCTTTTTATATCTTGAGTCACACAACTTCGAGAGGTACATGTACATTGAACTCTGCTGCTTCGGGCTAAAACAAGTTTTAAGGTAAGGTCTTTTAATTATTTATTTGGTTATTTATTATTGTATTTATTGTTGTTTTAAGTTTTTAGCACCACAGCGTGCGTTTTTTATTCAGGCAGGTTGAGGGGAAGCTCCTTGGAATGTCCCGTATGGACTTTTCCAGCAAGCTGATCCAAAAGACCTTAGCTTTTAGATCTGACGACCTGAATTGTTTGATGACTCTGCCCTTGAACAAAGGATTTGATGTTTAATCAAATTAAACAAACCGCTTCCCTGCTTAATGACTTTTGGCAAAGGTTTGATTCAGTTAACCCTATCAAGTCGATTAACGCGGATACGCGTTTTGAGTCATTTTCTCCTGATAACCCCGAAAAGAACTTAAATTACACTTTCAGTTTTAATCGTACAGATAAGAGCAATACATCAATCGAATCTGTAAAGGGTCTACTTTTTTTTGGATACATACATAATAACAACAAAACTTTGTGCACTTATAAAATAAAGATAACAAACAAGGTGCGCTGTCTGCAGCCTTTGTCTGCGCTGATCTTCTTTTACAAACACGTCATTTAAATGAACTGTAACTCCGTGAATACTCAACGAAAATACATGAGAGAGATATCTATAGAAAGCTTGACATGTCTATTTTTAAACTAAACAAGTGCCGCCGAAAACAGATATTCTGTGATAAAGTAATCCATATGAAAACAACGCGATGTCTGTTTTTCATGTCTCCCTTCATTATATCTAATGTGACCACGCCCCCGCGCTGAACGCGCTATTCAGATTCAAACTGAAGCGCGCAGCTTGAATACGCCCACACAGAAGAAAAAGCAGCCAGACTGTTCAAGTTTTTTTTATTTTACTGTTTGCTTCGCGATGATAGGAATAACACATAATTCACCCCAAAAAGATGTGATGTGGTTGAGGATTTGAGAAATGGATTTCCTCAGAAAAAAAGAATGAAGCACTTTATTCAGCAGAGATCATAAACACGAGTAAGTCTCTTTTTATTTATTTATATACTTGTACTAGTTTTCACATAACGTGTAAACGTTTTACTAGTTAGACTTTTTCCGAACTATAATTCCTGACTAAATATATAATCAAGTGAAACATTATGAAGTTTCAATAACAATATACAACACTATACCCTTCGAAAGCTTGATGTAAATAATATAAATGTAACAAATAGATAACTGTAACAAATGTAAAAACAATGCTTTTCTTTCCATTTATTCCCCCTAAAAACCCAGAAAAATATTCTCAGCTCTTTTCAACATTAATAATAATGATGATAATAATAACAACAAACGTTTTTTTTTTTTTTTTGTAGAAAATAAGATTGTTAAAAGGATTTCTGAAGGATTGTGTGACTGGAGTAAGCATGCCAAACAATTTGTTTAAAAGTCAGCTTTGATTGTTTCTAATAAACTGTTTAACTGCTCCCCCAAGTGGATATTAAATTATGTTGTGGGATAATTAAATATATTCTTAATAAACTACAAACATAAAATTATATAGATTTATTTTGTTCTCACATTCTCTCTTGTAACTTCTCACTCACAGTGGCACAGATGACTGAGAGGCTCATTATGCAGCTCATTATGCAGGCCTTTGTCTTCTCAGGTGTAAATCACAATGATATTCATGGTAGTTGACGCCTACTCGCATTTGACTTTTACCAACAAAAAGTGTCTTAGAAAATTTTAAGCAATATATTGTTTTCTGTGAGTGAGTAAACAAGATGATTTTCACATCATTTAGAAAGAAAAATTCTAGGCTACAAGCTCCAGTTCTCAAAAATCCCGGGAACCATTGTTCTTTATGTGTTTTTTTGCCTTATTCAAGTGTTTTAACATTTTTAGTTTTTCACTAACCACGCATAATATTTTTTTTCTCAAAAACACAATCATGTTCATACATGCATTTCACATATTATTACAGCCCAGTTTGTGCTGATTACAGTGAGATTAGTCTTTACCCATTTAGATATTTATAAGAAACTGAAAAAAGCACAAATGTCAAGGCATGACAAAACTTCTCCAGGCCCCAAAAATACCCTTAGACTCCAGAGGGTTAAAGCCCAGTTCTCCATGTTCACTGTCGAGAAACTTTCTGATAACACACTTAAAACTGTGATTGTAAGAATGTTCAATGAAACAGTGACTGGAGATGATATTTATGTTTGGTTGGGTAGATTTTGCACTGTTCGAGGCCAGCCTGTCAAAGTGTTAGATGAAGATGGCATTTGGACATGCTTCTGGCGAATTCCCATTAAACAATGGGAAGACGCTGGGGGCTACCAGGGCCTGAAACATCTGCCTTCCATGATTGTGCTCGGAGAGAACAGAGGCTACATACCAAACTCTGCAGGAAGGGTTGCAGGTTTGGTCATCTCGCTGAAGCATGCCAAGAGTTAGTATGTGGGAAGTGTAGAGAAATTGGTCACAGTTTGATGATTGTACCAATGGCAGACGGTGCAATATTTGTGGAGAAACAAACCACCTCTACAGAGACTGCCAAAAACAAAACAAAAATGACGGAGTTGCGGTTTTAATTAATAATCCTAACATCTTGGTGAAGGGCAGCACTGTGGTGAGGCAAGGCCGGGCACTTTTAGTAAATCTGACCTTTTTAGACAGGGATTTTAATGTTCTTAATGTATATGGTTTTACGGAAAAGAATGAAAGATATGAGCTTTTAGAAGACTTGCAACCCCACATGCTAGGTAGGGCCCCCCTAATGGTAGCAGGGGATTTTAATTGTGTTTTATCCAAAACAGACAGGAAAAGGGTAGGGGAGGATTTTAGAGTGGACAAAACGTCGGTTTTATTGCAGGGTTTAGTCAGAGATTTTAATTTAGTCGACTGTTTTAAAATTTTGCATCAAAGAGAGGAGGGCTTCACCTGGTTCAGTGGTGATGGTACCAAAGCCTCTCGAATCGACTACGTTTTTACAAGGGACTGCCCGCCGACCGATGCTACATTAACCCCCCTCTTTTTCTCTGATCACATGATGCTGTCTTGCACCCTTTCACTGCCCATGGGTGTGACGGTAGGGGGAGGGCTGTGGAAGCTGAACTGTTCCCTGTTGGAAGACAAGGATATAGTTTTAGGATATAGGGAACAGTTCAGCCAGTGGCAGAACCTCCAAGACTTTTACGATACACGTGCACAGTGGTGGGAGATGGTAAAGGACCGGACAAGACAGTTTTTTAGAAAGATAGGGAAAGAAAAGAAGAGTAGGGAAAAGAAACGCATGTTGGGGTTCCAGAAAAGACTACAAAGGTATTTTAATCTTTTAAATAATGGTTTTGATTTTAACGAGGAAATTCAGGAAGTAAAAAAAGAAATGTCAGTTTTAGCCAATATAGAAAGTAAAGGGGTCCTTTTAAGAAGTAAAGAGAGAGAAATAGAAGAAGGCGAAAAGTGTACCAGATATTTTTTTAAGAAAATAATAACAAGGGGTGGGGGGTTAACCAGGGTTAAAACAGGGGATAGGGAGGTTAACACAACAAAAGAGATTTTAGAGGATGTGGAAAAATTTTATGGGGCATTATATAGTTTTAAAAAGGTACACTTTGACACTGCAAAAGAAGTTTTAAATTTTATTGAGGAAAGGGTTGACTGTCAAAATGAGATTTTAACCCAAGATTTTAACATCTTAGAAATCCAAAAAG
Organism: Carassius carassius; assembly: GCF_963082965.1. Lineage (NCBI taxonomy): Eukaryota > Metazoa > Chordata > Actinopteri > Cypriniformes > Cyprinidae > Carassius > Carassius carassius. The sequence continues at coordinate 258,320 of NW_026775074.1, forward strand.
CTCTTGGAGGTTTTAAGAAGGGGAAGTCCCCAGGAGTGGATGGACTTCCCCTAGAGTTTTATCTAACATTTTGGGACATTTTAGGACAAGAGCTTTTGACAGTTTTTAAAGAGTTTGAGACCCTCGACAGACTTCCAGACAGTTTTAGAATAGGGATAGTTTATTTACTTCACAAAAAAGGTGACCGGACTGACTTAAAAAACTGGAGACCCATAACACTTTTAAATTTTGATTATAAACTTTTTAGCAAAATTTTAGCAACACGCATGTCAATGGCTTTAGAGGACGTGATTCACCCGGATCAAGCTTGTTCTGTGCCCGGAAGAAAGATAACAGACAGCCTAGTGCTGATCAGAGACGCCATCTGTTATGCGAGAGACAGAAATATTCGGCTAGTAGTCCTAAATTTAGACTTTGAAAAAGCATTTGACCGAGTCTCGCACCAGTACCTTTTTCAGGTACTGCAAAAAATGGGTTTTCCAAAGAGGTTTGTAGCCTGGGTGGGACTGCTGTACAAGGGACTAGTCAGCAAATTCCTTGTAAACGGGCATCTTTCCAAAACTGTGAACATACACAGTGGTGTCCGTCAGGGATGTCCTTTATCTCCTCTCCTGTTTGTGGCTTGTATCGAGCCACTGGCACAGATCTTGAGAAAGGATAAATGGATCAAAGGACTGGACGTTCCTGGGACGGGTGGACTGACAGCGACTTGTGCCTTATACATGGACGATGTTACTCTTTTAACCACAGACATTTTATCTATACGAAGAGCACTGGACTTGACTGACTGGTACGGTCGGGCCTCGGGCGCCAAACTCAATAGAAACAAGTCTGAGGCCCAGCTCTTCGGGCCGTGGGGGGACGTGGACACAGGAGGACTTGATTTGGTTTTTAAAGACAACGATTTTAAAATTTTAGGTGTTAAATTTGATAAAGAGGGTGGAGGACGGGAAAGCTGGACTGACTTGCTAGGGAAAGTTAGGAAAAGACTAGAGTTTTGGGGACTAAGACAGTTGACGATTGAAGGTAAAATTTTAATTTTTAAATCTGTGATTTTACCTCTGATTTTACTTGTTTGTTCTGTTTTTAGCCCCCCTCGGCAGTTCCTGGTGAAACTGGAGAGGGCGGTGTTTTACTTCCTGTGGGGGTCCAAGTGGGAGCGCCTGAAGAGGGAGACAGTCAAGAAAAGGCCAGAGAACGGTGGAAAAGGCCTCCCAGACCCCCACCTGTTTTTAGGCAGCTGCTTCACCGCCCTGCACATCAGTTATGCCATGACCCCATCCAAAGAAAACAAGACGGCTGCAATGGCGCGATTTTGGATGGGGTCTTACCTAAGAACTTTGAAAATTTTACCAGTAGATTTGAAAACCCCAGTGTCTTTTAACTTGCCTAAAGAGTACAGTTTTATAAAAAAGTTTTTAAAGAAATACCTTTTAGAGAGGGAAGATGTCACCATTTTAACTAAACACAAGTCTCTCATTTCTGTTGTGCAGGACCGGGAACCGGTGAGTCCAGTTCCGGGCCTCACACTAAGTGAGGCCAAACAAGTTTGGCGGAATGCGGCTCACCCTGCTCTCCAGAAAAGGCACAAGGACTTATCGTGGATGGTGGCTCATGAGATCCTCCCGGTCAGGGCGGTTATGCACTCCAGAGGCATGGCCAAAAACCCCATCTGCCCTCGGTCCGGCTGCAATTCCCCGGAGACCGTCCACCACCTGCTCTGGGACTGCAGCACTGCGCGGGTCCTGTGGGCCAAGACCGGCCCCCTGTATTTCCCGTGCCTACCAGCAGGTGGGGCCCAGTTCGGGTACCAGCTCGCCATCCTTGGGGTGGGCCGGGGCTTGAAGGACTTGACGGCACAGATATTTACCTCGCTCTAGCTCACCCTCAACGTCATCAAGGATGCCATCTGGGCCACCAGAAACCTGCTGGTGGGGAAGCGCATTACGGTAACCCTCCATGCATGCGAGCTAAAGGTAACATCAATGCTGCAGGGGTACCGGACGACGATATTCGGACGGGGGGGCCAGGGTCGCACAGAGAGGGTCCCGGCAGGCACCGACCCTGGCTGCCCGTAGATGCACCCTCACCATTCTGGCTACGGGAACAGCGGGCCAGCGGGCCGGAGGAGAGGGGATCTCCACTGAGCCCGTAAAGTAGCATCTCATGTCCCTGTTCTGGAGAGTGGGGTGAAGACCGACTTGATAAGGACTCACCCCCGGTCTTGCACAACAGATGTTTTTTTTTATTGGTTTTTATCCAATAAATTGGTTTTTATTGTGTTTTATCAATAAAATTGGTTTTATTAACATGCATATGAGGCTTGTTTGCTTTTTTAAATATGTATTTTACTTTTGAAACCAATCGCACCTTTTAAACACACCCCAAATATGGCCTTTTAAAAACAAGCAAAACACTGTGGTTTTAATCAAATGTTTTTTAACAATGATTGTTTCTTTCATTTTACCATGTGTATTTATTATATATTATATGGCTTGTTTTAATGTGTGCTTGAAAAGAAAAATGTGTGTGAAAGTAAAAATGCAAATGGAAAAAATGTAACTCGTGACAATAAAACTTTTTTGAAAGAAAAAAAATCTGTTCTTATCAGTTTAATATCTGATACGTCCCCCATCCGGGGACTACATATTAAATGGATTTTTAGATCACGGAGCTGGAGCCGGGGCTTGCTCCGTCCACTCCAAGCATCGGCCTGGTATTGCAGTGTCTCCAGGAACGGTGTGCTTTCCCTTTTTGGGGATTGCCGTTTATTGTGTCGAATAGCAGAACAAGGAATGAGATCTGCCATGCTGTGGTGTATTGCGAACTTTTTTCCTGATGCACCCTCCTGGGGTCTTGGACTCTTCCACGAACGATGCACCCACCTGAGGTCTTTCACAGACGAGGTGATGCATCGAATCAGGTGTGTTTGGTTAAAGAGAGTCATCTAAAACCGGCGTTGGGAAGCACCGGCCCATGAGCTTGGCAGTTTCCAGGCCAGTAATGGAAGGCACCCGTCCTTCCTTTCCTGGAGGGGGGCTAACCGTTGGTGTGGACGGTAGAGACGCAAATCGTACCTCTGGCTGACCGCCTGGGCCTTCATACTAACCTGGCAGGGGAGACACCATGATCAAGAAGGCGGTTCACCCAGGGCGAGGCTTGCCCATTGCACTCCGGCCATGCTGACCCCTGCGAATTCCCCAAATGCGGGAATCTCGACTGCATAATTTATGGTAGTGGGGGACTGCGTTCGTGCTCTCCCCTGAAATTGTTGGTGAAACAAAGCAGAAGAGGTTTTTTCCAGGTTTTTTTTTTTTTTGCGTTTCAGAATGGGGAGTTCTGTCACATGCGAGGTATGTGTTGTGTGCCTGTGAAACAACGCTTTCACCGATTTTTACGCTCTTGAAAAATCGGACCCTGGTGGGTGGTTCAGTTCGAATATAGCACAGACCTTACTTTGAAAGTCCATTGGACTGACTGCAGCCTAGCTGTAGCTGTCTCCATGTTGTTTGGTTGTCCTTTTTCAATTGGTATTAATTTTGTTGTCGCTTACAGCGCCACCGAGTGGCCTGTCGCAGCGCCCTTTTTCACCTTGCTTCTGACTGAGCCCCTGCACAGGTGTGCCGATTTGGGTGAAGGGATCTCATTCCTTCCTGGAGTTATAGCCATTCGAGCCATCTCGGACACGCCACGTTAGCACGTTTTGAGGTCCCCTCGCCAAGGTGAATGGAAATTTCCACTTTTTTGGGATGATTATTGACAGGCAGACTCCAGAGAAGCTTTCTGTGCTGCTTTGGGTGGGACTGGGCCAAATACCTGGTGCTAGGTTGCAAAAGAAGGTTTTCGACAAAATCCCAAATACCCAAAAATTTTGTCAGAGCGACGAGCCAATCTGAGACCTGCGTCTGGTTCGGCTCGAGCCAAGGATTCCCATTACATAAGGCACGTGGCTCTGCGACGAACCGTTTGGGAGTTACGAGCGATGCCGTACTTTCCGTCGCTGCAGTGCCAGCGTCAGGCCGAGCGTGACGAGTCCCGGTGACGTTGCAGACAGGGGAGGGTACTACCATCCCCCAGCATTTTTAGGTCCCCCAGACTTACCAAAGCCGAGATGGGCATCGCCGTGTCCGGCTTCCTGCCCGCTGCGTCTTAGCGGCATCGCTTCTCGGCCTTTTGGCTAAGATCACGTACCTTGTCAGACGGTTTAGACTGCGATCGCCTCTTGGAGGTTTCCTGACTCGAGATCTTTTTATATCTTGAGTCACACAACTTCGAGAGGTACATTGAACTCTGCTGCTTCGGGCTCCAACACGTTTTAAGGTAAGGTCTTTTAATTATTTATTTGGTTATTTATTATTGTATTTATTGTTGTTTTAAGTTTCTAGGCTGTTGGTGCCTCCATCATGTCGGCTGCCCGTGCCGGCGTGCGGAGGCACCACAGCGTGCGCTTTTGTTTTAAAGAGGTGAATGGCAAGCTCCTAGGGATGTCAAGTCTTGACTTCTCCAGAAAGTCCTTTTTTTTTGGAGCGTCCATTCAGGTATAAGTTTGAGGGCTCGTGTACGTGGGTTAAGGGGACCTGCGCGCTGACCCCAAAAAATTTTTGACGGACGCGGCGTCGATGTCTGCTGGACCGCGCCGGCCCACGGGAGACCCCTGACCGGCGCAGGAGGATCTGGACCCCCGAGGGGCCCCGCGGAAGCCCACCCAGATTTGAGGCCCCTACATGCCATTCAGCACTTCTCCACAGGGTGGCGCACGGAGCAGTACACCTCAGGTTTAAAACAGTGGCATTTACCCGAATGGGGGGTGTACGATTTTTTTGGCCACGAAACCTATATTTGTCCATTTGACCTTTAAAGTTACAGAATGACCACGGAACCGATGCGGACCCCCGTCGGACCCCCAACCCGGGTCCCACGAACCCATTATTTGTCCATTTGACCATTATATTCACACAATGACTGCGGATCATCTGCAGACCCCTTGCGGACCCCCACCCTGGGTCCCACGAACCCCGTATATGTCCATTTGACCATTATATTCACACAATGACTGCGGATCATCTGCGGACCACTTGCGGACCCCCACCCTGGGTCCCACGAACCCACTATTTGTCCATTTGACCATTATGTTCACACAATGACTGCGGATCATCTGCGGACCACTTGCGGACCCCCACCCTGGGTCCCACGAACCCACTATTTGTCCATTTGACCATTATATTCACGGAATGACCACGGATCACATCCGGAACATTTGCGGACATATCCAAAATTGTGGTGAATGTTAACCAAAATGTCACAGACTTTGCCAAGCTGTAACTCCGCCAAAACGGGGCCAAACTGCACCAAACTCGGGTCAGAGTAAGAACTCCAGAAGGCCTACCGAACACCGCTGCCCCGCCATCCATAACACCCCGGGGGCGGAGTTATGGCTCCCCACATTTTTGATAGTCAAATGGAAGGAAGAGTTCTAGCGACTTGAAACTTGGTGACTTGATAGCCCTCGAAGGGCCCTCTCTGAAGCCACCTCCCCCAAGTCGATAGACCCCCGGGGGCCAGAGATATGGACCCGCAAATGCAAAAAGTCCCAAAATTTGACCGGCCATAACTCACTCGGAAAGAAGGGAAACAACACCAAACTCTGGTCAAAATTAGACCTTTGGGAGCTCTATCCGACGACACCAGCCCCATGTTCCTATGACCCCGGGCGTCCGAGTTACGGCCCCCCAAAATGTGGGATTTGAACCGTTATAACTCAGGAACCGGACCACCCAGGAACTCGAGGGTGGTCGCATACGGTAGGTAATTTCAGCCCCGGGGTCCACCGCTTCGCGGAGATATTAGCAAGAAAATAGTACCATCCACCCCCCTCGCACCTACTCATCCATGCCGGCCAGGGTGCACCCTCCCCGGCTAGAGAAGGCAGCTCGAGGGGGGTGGAAGTCGGAAGAAAATTTTTTTTATGAGGCCTAGAGAAAACAGTTGTACTGTACTCAGGGCACTCAGAGGAATCCATTTTTGTAAGTTTTATCCCATAATACTGTAGAAATATGCATAGAAAAAACTGTCGGATTTTGGTTAATTTGCACCACAAATGTTGCAAGTCTTGCAGTATATTAAATAGCAATATTTTTTTATTGTCAGTCTATTTCTCAAATCACTTCTAGTCTAATGAACTACACATGGGGCTATTTCATTAGTCACTTAACAGTTACTTTATTTGAAATCTTCCTAATTCCAATTTATCCATAATGTATTGTAAAATACGTTTTATAAAACAAGAGTGCACACTTTGCAGTGTATTTCTCATTCCACTTTTAGTCCAAACAACTTGAAATGGGACTATTTCCTTGGTCACTGACCAGTCAATTTCTCATTCCACTCATAGTCTAATGAACTACCTATGGCAATATTTCATGGATCACTTGCCAGTCTATTTCTCATTAATTTTCTAGTCTAATAAACTACATATGGCACTATTTCCTTGATCACTTGCCAGTGTATTTCTTATTCAAACTTTTAGTCTAATAAGCTACAAAAAGTACTATGTCCTTGGTCACTTACCAGACTATTTCTCATTCCTTTTCTAGTCTAATAAACAATACATTTCACTATTTCAGTCTATTTCTCATTCAACTTCTAGTCTAATAATCAGTTTACCTGGTTATGATGATCGGCCTGAATACATTTGAAATAGAAGTGTATTAATGTGAAAACATATGGCACTATTTCATGGATCACTTGCCAGTCTATTTCTCATTCATTTCATATTCTAATAAACTACATATGGCACTATTTCCTTGATCACTTGCCAGTCTATTTCTTATTCAAAACTTTTAGTCTAATAAACTACAAAAAGTACTGTTTCCTTGGTCACTTACCAGTCTATTTCTCATTCCTTTTCTAGTCTAATAAACAATACATTTCACTATTTCAGTCTATTTCTCATTCAACTTCTAGTTTAATAATCAGTTTAACTGGTGATGATGATCGGCCTGAATAAATTTGAAATAGAAGTGTATTAATGTGAAAACATATGGCACTATTTCATGGATCACTTGCCAGTCTATTTCTCATTAATTTTATAGTCTAATAAACTACATATGGCACTATTTCCTTGATCCCTTGCCAGTCTATTTCTTATTCAAAACTTTTAGTCTAATAAACTACAAAAAGTACTATTTCCTTGGTCACTTACCAGTCTATTTCTCATTCCTTTTCTAGTCTAATAAACAATACATTTCACTATTTCAGTCTATTTCTCATTCAACTTCTAGTCTAATAATCAGTTTAACTGGTTATGATGATCGGCCTGAATACATTTGAAATAGAAGTGTATTTATGTGAAAACATCCTAATTTCAAGTTATTCAAAATATAGTAAAATATGTTTTTATTAAACATTTTATGTATAGAAATACTATATATTTATTATGTATTCATTACATATACCTTTTTATTTACACACACAATATATAAATGTTTAAATTATTTTTATTACATGTAATATATATTTGTGTGTGTGTGTGTGTGTGTGTGTGTGTGTGTGAGTGTGTGTGAGTGTGTGTAAAGTAATGACACCTTAATTCAATTTCAAATATTTATTGAACTTTTTGTTTTGCAGACATTGTAAAGTCAAAATCAAAAATGCCTCAAAGTTCTGTACAAAAAAACACAATATATAAAAAGTATAATAGGAAACATGCATTATATAAGAAAAATAAAATAAATAAATAAACATGTTCAGAAAGATTCAGAGCAAACTGATATTAACCTTAACTATAACTATTTACAAAAAAAAGAAAAAAGAAAAATGGAACAGGCTATCAAAACAAATAAAAAGATAACCTTACTTTTTTATCGTAGAAATAAAAGGAGTAGAACAATTATCATAAAAAACATCAAAACAAACAATTTAAATAGCTACATAAATTATTTACGGGATTTTTTTTTAAATTTCTCCAGTCTCTTTTTTTACTTGCTGCACCAGCTTTTTAGACGCTATTTCCTGTGGTGATTTAAGTGGGGAGTTCTTCACCATCAGTCTGCGTCTGAGGACCATCTTCATTAATGTGCTTCTTTCCTTATAGAAATAATAAGAAAGGCAGAGTGTTAGTGAACATGTCTACTTGTCACAAACAGTTAAACCAATCCATGGGAAATTGTACTTACTGAAGCAGATTTCCCAGACTTCTGGCCTTCTTCGGCATCGGGAGGGCTGTCGGAGAGCGTTGGGCTGGTGGATGAGGACTTTTCCTCAGCTGGCATCTTGTGGGGTTTTGTCGTCTTTCTTCTCTTGGCACCTTGCTGCCTTGGACTATCAGCTTCCTCACCCACCACAGCTGTATCAAAGAGGCGACGGTGTTCTGCTGCCTGCTTTGCATTAAGGTTGAGGGCATAAAACCTGTCAGCTGTGGTGGTGTCGTGGCACATGAACTGTGCCACTTTGTGCCTATCTTCCGGGCAGTGAGTGTTCTTTGCCTTTTTGGAGAGAGAACAGCATAGGCAAAGAGTTAGAAAAAAACACACCAGAAACTCATAAAGCCGGGACAAGTACAGGAATGCTTACATGGGTGGCGATGGCAGTCCTCACATCAGTAAATGTGGGTGTGCCTGGTAACCCCATGCTCGCCCACGCATCCTGAAAATACTTGTTCAAGTTTTTGCAGGAGCTGGCCTTTGAGGTAAAGAAGAAGTAGTTTGCAACTCGTCCCCCTACCAAGTTGGACCGGAGTGAAAGGAATTCCTCAAACCACCCATACTCCTCCTGGTCCAGGGCCAGCTCGGCTGCACCAAAGGCCTGGTTGGTCTTGTGGGCTGATATCTTTAGAAACAGTGAGAAGTGGCATAAGCTGAGTTTTATTTTAAAGAAAACCATGTGGACAACGAGAGACAGAGAGAAAGAGAACCACTCACATTAATGACAAAGTGGCCTTCTGTAGCTGTCGCACGGGCATCTTCCACCTCTTTAATTGTTACATTTTGGAACACCCCTCCACGGTGACCATAAATGCTGGCCCAGTAAGTGGTGAGGTGTCCATAAAAAGACCATTGGTCCTTTTTCTCAGGACTAGTCTTCAGACGATCTTCACAGAAAAAAAGAGAAGCATAAAGGATCACATTGATCGCCAAATAATGAGAGGAGAAAGGATTCAAAAACTTACCCAGAATCTCAGAAATAATTTTTTTGGCAGAGTCCCGGCAAGCTCGCAGTGTGGCTTTAGGGATCAGGCGGGCCTCCTTGGCTTGTTTTACAGCCAGCTCGTGGACTGCCACGCTGCGCTTTACTGGGCGGGTCAAGTTCTGGATTTCCCTCCTAATCCCAATGAAAGCCACACGGGAGAGCCGGCATGTGGGCGGCGGGGTCTCATTAAGATATTTGAGGAACTGTGCCACATTTTTTAGGTAATGGTGCACAGTTGGCTCTGCAATGTTGCATTTCTTTAAAAAAGACAGCCAGGACCGGACCTTTGCCCTGTTGTCCAAAAACATCAAGCTGGCCAGATTGGTCTGGCCAGCTGACATGTATGAAATAAAAATTTTTATTCTAAAAATCTTTGAGGACACATTATTTATTAATTTCGGAGTGGGGTTGATGCCCTCCCAGTTGGCCCTGGACTCCTCAATGAGCTGATCTGCAAAAAGAAAGCACAAGAGAAGGACCAGGTGAGTCAGGTCGATAACATAGAGGTAAACACTAACAAACATTATTATTATTAAATTAAATTAAATTAAATTAAATTAAATTAAATTAAATTAAATTAAATTAAATTATAATTTATATATATATATATATATATATATATATATATATATATATATATATATATATATATATATATATATATTTATATATATATACATACATAATATGTGTGTGTATATGTAAAATTATATTACTATAATTTTCTAGTCTAATAAACTACAAATGGTACTATTTCCTTGGTCACTTATCAGTCTATTTCTCATTTCTCTTGTAGTCTAACAAACTATAAATGGGGCTATTTCCTTGGTTCACTTACCAGTCTATTTCTAATTCAACTTCTAGTCTAATGAACAACAAATGAGATTATTTCCTTGGTTCACTTACCAGTCTATTTCTCAGGTAACTTCTAGTCTAATAATCTACAAATAGGAGATTTATTAATGAAAGTTATTGTATGGTGTTATCAAAGTGACAAGTGTCATACTCACTTAGGGCTGGCACGTGGTCCGGAAAGGGGTATGGTGCATCGGAGGAGTGGGCCTTCTTTGAAGGCCCGGCGACCTCCTCCTCGGGTCCTGTGGCTGGCTCTGCCTCAGGCCTGGTGGCTGGCTCTTCATCTAGTCTGTCAACCTGCGACTCTGAGCACTCCTCTTCCCCAGGGCTGTTGAGGGCCGATAGCAGACTGTGTTGCCCGTGCAACCTGCCTAGAGGGGGTGGGATTTGACCGCTTCCTCAGCTGCCGGTACCGCCGTGAGAAGCTCTCCCAGAAGCAATGGATAGGAGAAGCTTGCGCTTAGCTGATTATAGCCACGAAAGCACAAGGGACAGTCGTCCAAAGCCATATCTACTTTTGTTAAAACACTAAAGGATGAATAGCAAAAGGATGAATGCAAGGGACACTGCCCAAGCATTGGTTACTTATATAACTTTTTAGGTCCCATTTGTAGTCTGTTAATACAACTTTGAGTCTAATACATTAGAGAGCACAATTTGCAGTCTATTTCTCATTACACTTCTAGTTTAATAAACTACAAATTTGACTTTTCCTTTGATTCACTCACCAGTCTATTTTTCATTCTTTTTCTAGTCTAATAAACTACAAATGGGACTATTCCCTTGGATCACTTACCAGTCTATTTCTCATTCAACTTCTAGTCTGATAAACTACAAATAGTACTATTTCCTTGGTCACCTACCAGTCTATTTCTCATTCATTTTCTAGTCTGATAAACTACAAATATGACTATTTCCTTGATTCAGTTACCAGTCTATTTTTCATACCACCTCTAGTCTAAGAAACTACAAATGGAACTATTTTCTTGGTCACTTACCAGTCTATTTCTCATTCCACTTTTAGTCTAATAAACTGTAAATTACCTTGGTCCCTTACCAGTCTATTTCCCATTCATTTTCCCCTCACACCTACTCATCCATGCCGGCCAGGGTGCACCCTCCCCGGCTAGAGAAGGCAGCTTAAGGGGGGTGGAAGTCGGAAGAAAATTTTTTTTATGAGGCCTAGAGAAAACACTTGTACTGTACTCAGGGCACTCAGGGAATCCATTTTTGTAAGTTTTATCCCATTATACTGTAGAAATATGCATAGAAAAAAGTCAGACCAGGGGGCCGTCTATCCGACGACACTAGCCCCATGTCCCTATGACCCCGGGGGTCAAAATGGCCAAAACGGGGCCAAACTGCACAAAACTCGGGACGGAGTAAGACCTCCAGAAGGCCTACCGAACACCGCTGTCCCCCCATCCATAACACCCCGGGGGGCGAATTTATGGCCCCCCACATTTTTGATAGTCAAATGGAAGGAAGAGACCTAGCAACTTGAAACTCGGTGACTTGATAGCCCTCAAAGGGCCCTGTCTGAAGCCACCTCCCCCAAGTCGATAGACCCCCGGGAGCCAGAGATATGGACCCGCAAATGCAAAAAGTCCCAAAATTTGACCGGCCATAACTCACTCGAAAAGAGGAGATACAACACCAAAATCTGGTCAAAATTAGACCTTTGAGAGCTCTATCCGACGACACTAGCCCCATGTCCCTATGACCCCGGGGGTCCGAGTTACGGCCCCCCAAAATGTGGAATTTGAACCATTATAACTCAGGAACTGGACCACCCAGGAACTCGAGGGTGGTCGCATACGGTAGGCCCCTCGACCCTCTAGGGATCCCCCGAATTTGAGCCCCGGGTTCCACCGCTTCGCGGAGATATTAGCAAAAAAATAGTACCATCCACCCCCCTCGTACCTACTCATCCATGCCGGCCAGGGTGCACACTTCCCGGCTAGAGAAGGCAGCTCGAGGGGGGTGGAAGTCGGAAGAAAATTTTTTTATGAGGCCTAGAGAAAACAGTTGTACTGTACTCAGGGCACTCAGAGGAATCCATTTTTGTAAGTTTTATCCGATAATACTGTAGAATTTGCATGAAAATGAGCGTTGAATTTTGGCACACATATGCACCACATGTGGTGCGTATCTCACTTTTCATTATATAGCAACTGTATTTGCAACAAGGAATGAGATCTGCCATGCTGTGGTGTATTGCGAACTTTTTTCCTGATGCGCCCTCCTGGGGTCTTGGACTCTTCCATGAACGATGCACCCACCTGAGGTCTTTCACAGACGAGGTGATGCACCGAATCAGGTGTGTTTGGTTAAAGAGAGTCATCTAAAACCGGCGTTGGGAATCCTTCGGTTAGCCACCCATCCTTCCTTTCCTGGAGGGGGGCTAACCGTTGGTGTGGACGGTAGAGACGCAAATCATACCTCTGGCTGACCGCCTGGGCCTTCATACTTACCTGGCAGGGGAGACACCATGATCAAGAAGGCGGTTCACCCAGGGCGAGGCTTGCCCATTGCACTCCGGCCATGCTGACCCCTGCGAATTCCCCAAATGCGGGAATCTCGACTGCATAATTTATGGTAGTGGGGGACTGCGTTCGCGCTCTCCCCTGAAATTGTTGGTGAAACAAAGGAGAAGAGGTTTTTTCCAGGTTTTTTTTTTTTTTGCATTTCAGAATGGGGAGTTCTATCACATGCGAGGTATGTGTTGTGCGCCTGTGAAACAAAGTCAGTTACGCTCTTGAAAAATCGGACCTTGGTGGGTGGTTCAGTTCGAATATAGCACAGACCTTACTTTGAAAGTCGACTGGACTGACTGCAGCCTAGCTGTAGCTGTCTCCATGTTGTTTGATTGTCCTTTTTCAATTGGTATTAATTTTGTTGTCGCTTACAGCGCCACCGAGTGGCCTGTCGCAGCGCCCTTTTTCACCTGGCCTCTGACTGAGCCCCTGCACAGGTGTGCCGATTTGGGTGAAGGGATCTCATTCCTTCCTGGAGTTATAGCCATTCGAGCCATCTCGGACAAGCCACCTTAGCACGTTTTGAGGTCCCCTCGCCAAGGTGAATGGAAATTTCCACTTTTTTGGGATGATTATTGACAGACAGACTCCAGAGAAGCTTTCTGTGCTGCTTTGGGTGGGACTGGGCCAAATACCTGGCGCTAGGTTGCAAAAGAAGGTTTTTGACAAAATCCCAAATACACGAAAATTCTGTCAGAGCGACGAGCCAATCTGAGACCTGCGTCTGGTTCGGCTCGAGCCAAGGATTCCCATTACATAAGGGTACTACCATCCCCCAGCGTTTTTAGGTCCCCCAGACTTACCAAAGCCGAGATGGGCATCGCCGTGTCCAGCTTCCTGCCCGCTGCGTCTTAGCGGCATCGCTTCTCGGCCTTTTGGCTAAGATCACGTACCTTGTCAGACGGTTTAGACTGCGATCGCCTCTTGGAGGTTTCCTGACTCGAGATCTTTTTATATCTTGAGTCACACAACTTCGAGAGGTACATTGAACTCTGCTGCTTCGGGCACCAACACGTTTTAAGGTAAGGTCTTTTAATTATTTATTTGGTTATTTATTATTGTATTTATTGTTGTTTTAAGTTTCTAGGCTGTTGGTGCCTCCATCATGTCGGCTGCCCGTGCCGGCGTGCGGAGGCACCACAGCGTGCGCTTTTGTTTTAAAGAGGTGAATGGCAAGCTCCTAGGGATGTCACGTCTTGACTTCTCCAGAAAGTCCTTTTTTTTTTGGAGCGTCCATTCAGGTATAAGTTTGAGGGCTCGTGTACGTGGGTTAAGGGGACCTGCGCGCTGACCCCAAAAAATTTTTGACGGACGCGGCGTCGATGTCTGCCGGCCCACGGGAGACCCCTGACCGGCGCAGGAGGATCAGGACCCCCGAGGGGCCCCGCGGAAGCCCACCCAAATTTGAGGCCCCTACATGCCATTCAGCACTTCTCCACAGGGTGGCGCACGGAGCAGTACACCTCAGGTTTAACCCTTTCGAGTCGATTAACGCGGATACGCGTTTTGAGTCATTTTCTCCTGATAACTCCGAAAAGACCTTAAATTACACTTTCAGTTTTAATCGTACAGATAAGAGCAATACATCAATCGAATCTGTAAAGGGTCTACTTTTTTTTGGATACAGACATAATAACAACAAAACTTTGTGCACTCATAAAATAAAGATAACAAACAAGGTGTGCTGTCTGCAGCCTTTGTCTGCGCTTATCTTCATTTACAAACAAGTCATTAAAATGAACTGTAACTCCGTGAATACTCAACGAAAATACATGGGGGAGATATCTATAGAAAGCTTGACATGTCTATTTTTAAACTAAACAAGTGCCGCCGAAAACAGATATTCTGTGATAAAGTAATCCATATGAAAACAACGCGATGTCTGTTTTTCAAGTCTCCCTTCATTATATCTAATGTGACCACGCCCCCGCGCTGAACGCGCTATTCAGATTCAAACTGAAGCGCGCGGCTTGAATACGCCCATAACAGAAGAAAAAGCAGCGAGACTGTTCTTCAAGTGTTTATTTTACTGTTTGCTTCGCGATGAGAGGAATAAGACATAATTCACCCCAAAAAGATGTCATGTGGTTGAGGATTTGAGAAATGGATTTCCTCAGAAAAAAAGAATGCAGCACTTTATTCAGCAGAGATCATAAACATGAGTAAGTCTCTTTTTATTTATTTATATACTTGTACTAGTTTTCACATAACGTGTAAACATTTTACTAGTTAGACTTATTCCAAATACTTTTTCCAAACTATAATTCCTGACTAAATGTATAGTAATCAAGTGAAACATTATGAAGTTTCAATAACAATATACAATAATATACCATTCAAAAGCTTGATGTAAATAATATAAATGTAACAAATAGATAACTGTCACAAATGTAAAAACATGCTTTTCTTTCAATTTATTCCCCCTAAAAACCCAGAAAAATATTCTCAGCTCTTTTCAACATTAATAATAATGATAATAATAATAACAATAAATGTTTTTTTTTGTAGAAAATAAGATTGTTAAAAGGATTTCTGAAGGTTTGTGTGACTGGAGTCACACAATGATGCCAAACAATTTGTTTGAAAGTCAGCTTTGATTGTTTCTAATAAACTGTTTAACTGCACCCCCAAGTGGATATTAAAATGTGTTGTGGGATAATTAAATATATTCTAAATAAACTACAAACATAAAATTATATAGATTTATTTTGTTCTTGCATTCTTTCTTGTAACTCCTTCCTCTCAGTGGCACAGATGACTGAATGGCTCATTATGCAGCTCATTATGCAGGCCTTTGTCTTCTCAGGTGTAAATCACAATGATATTCATGGTAGTTGACGCCTACTCGCATATGACTTTTACCAACAAAAAGTGTCTTAGAAAATTTAAATCAATATATTGTTCTCTGTGAGTGAGTAAACAAGATGATTTTCACATCATTTAGAAAGAAAAATTCTAGGCTACAAGCTCCAGTTCTCAAAAATCCTGGGAACCATTGTTCTTTATGTGTTTTTTTGCCTTATTCAAGTGTTTTAACATTTTTAGTTTTTCACTAACCACGCATAATATTTTTTTTCTCAAAAACACAATCATGTACATACATGCATTTCTTATATTATTATAGCCCAGTTTGTGCTGATTACAGTGAGATTAGACTTTAGCCATTTAGATATTTATAAGAAACTGAAAAAGCACAAATGTCAGGGCATGACAAAACTTCTCCAGGCCCCAAAAATACCCTTAGACTCCAGAGGGTTAAAACAGTGGCATTTACCCGAATGGGGGGTGTACGATTTTTTTGCCCACGAAACCTATATTTGTCCATTTGACCTTTAAAGTTACAGAATGACCACGGAACCGATGCGGACCCCCATCGGACCCCCATCCCGGGTCCCACGAACCCATTATTTGTCCATTTGACCATTATATTCACACAATGACTGCGGATCATCTGCAGACCCCTTGCGGACCCCCACCCTGGGTCCCACGAACCCCGTATTTGTCCATTTGACCATTATATTCACACAATGACTGCGGATCATCTGCGGACCACTTGCGGACCCCCACCCTGGGTCCCACGAACCCACTATTTGTCCATTTGACCATTATGTTCACACAATGACTGCGGATCATCAGCGGACCACTTGCGGACCCCCACCCTGGGTCCCACGAACCCACTATTTGTCCATTTGACCATTATATTCACGGAATGACCACGGATCACATCCGGAACATTTGCGGACATATCCAAAATTGTGGTGAATGTTAACCAAAATGTCACAGATTTTGCCAAGCTGTAACTCCGCCAAAACGGGGCCAAACTGCACCAAACTCGGGTCAGAGTAAGACCTCCAGAAGGCCTACCGAACACCGATGCCCCCCCATCCATAACACCCCGGGGGGCGGAGTTATTGCCCCACACATTTTTGATAGTCAAATGGAAGGAAGAGACCTAGCAACTTGAAACTCGGTGACTTGATAGCCCTCAAAGGGCCCTCTCTGAAGCCACCTCCCCCAAGTCGATAGACCCCCGGGGGCCAGAGATACGGGCCCGCAAATGCAAAAAGTCCCAAAATTTGACCGGCAATAACTCACCCAAAAAGAGAGGAAAAAACACCAAACTCAGGTCAAAATTAGACCTTTGGGAGCTCTATCCGACTACACCAGCCCCATGTTCCTATGACCCCGGGGGTCCGAGTTACGGCCCCAAAAAATGTGGAATTTGAACCGTTATAACTCAGGAACCGGAATACCCAGGAACTCGAGGGTGGTCGCATACGGTAGGCCCCTCGATCTTCTAGGGATCCCCCAAATTTTAGCCTCGGGGTCCACCGCTTCGCGGAGATATTAGCAAAAAAATAGTACCATCCACCCCCCTCATACCAACTCATCCATGCCGGCCAGGGTGCACCCTCCCTGGCTAGAAAAGGCAGCTCGAGGGGGGTGGAAGTCGGAAGAAAATTTTTTTTATGAAGCCTAGAGAAAACACTTGTACTGTACTCAGGGCACTCAGAGGAATCCATTTTTGTAAGTTTTATCCCATTATACTGTAGAAATATGCATAGAAAAATGTGGTGAATGTTAACCAAAATGTCACAGACTTTGCCAAGCTGTAACTCCGCCAAAACGGGGCCAAACTGCACCAAACTCGGGTCAGAGTAAGAACTCCAGAAGGCCTACCGAACACCGCTGCCCCCCCCATCCATAACACCCCGGGGGCGGAGTTATGGCCCCCCACATTTTTGATAGTCAAATGGAAGGAAGAGACCTAGCGACTTGAAACTTGGTGACTTGATAGCCCTCGAAGGGCCCTCTCTGAAGCCACCTCCCCCAAGTCGATAGACCCCCGGGGGCTAGAGATATGGACCCGCAAATGCAAAAAGTCCCAAAATTTGACCGGCCATAACTCACTCGGAAAGAAGGGAAACAACACCAAACTCTGGTCAAAATTAGACCTTTGGGAGCTCTATCCGACGACACCAGCCCCATGTTCCTATGACCCCGGGCGTCCGAGTTACGGCCCCCCAAAATGTGGGATTTGAACCGTTATAACTCAGGAACCGGACCACCCAGGAACTCGAGGGTGGTCGCATACGGTAGGTAATTTCAGCCCCGGGGTCCACCGCTTCGTGGAGATATTAGCAAGAGAATAGTACCATCCACCCCCCTCGCACCTACTCATCCATGCCGGCCAGGGTGCACCCTCCCCGGCTAGAGAAGGCAGCTCGAGGGGGGTGGAAGTCGGAAGAAAATTTTTTTTATGAGGCCTAGAGAAAACAGTTGTACTGTACTCAGGGCACTCAAAGGAATCCATTTTTGTAAGTTTTATCCCATAATACTGTAGAAATATGCATAGAAAAAATGTTGGATTTTGGTTCATTTGCACCACAAATGTTGCAAGTCTTGCAGTATATTAAATAGCAATATTTTTTATTGTCAGTCTATTTCTCAAATCACTTCTAGTCTAATGAACTACACATGGGGCTATTTCATTTGTCACTTAACAGTTACTTTATTTGAAATCTTCCTAATTCCAATTTATCCATAATGTATTGTAAAATACGTTTTATAAAACAAGAGTGCACACTTTGCAGTCTATTTCTCATTCCACTTTTAGTCCAAACAACTTCAAATGGGACTATTTCCTTGGTCACTGACCAGTCTATTTCTCATTCCACTCATAGTCTAATGAACTACATATGGCACTATTTCATGGATCACTTGCCAGTCTATTTCTCATTAATTTTCTAGTCTAATAAACTACATATGGCACTATTTCCTTGATCACTTGCCAGTTTATTTCTTATCCAAACTTTTAGTCTTATAAGCTACAAAAAGTACTATTTCCTTGGTCACTTACCAGACTATTTCTCATTCCTTTTCTAGTCTAATAAACAATACATTTCACTATTTCAGTCTATTTCTCATTCAACTTCTAGTCTAATAATCAGTTTAACTGGTGATGATGATCGGCCTGAATAAATTTGAAATAGAAGTGTATTAATGTGAAAACATATGGCACTATTTCATGGATCACTTGCCAGTCTATTTCTCATTCATTTTTATAGTCTAATAAACTACATATGGCACTATTTCCTTGATCACTTGCCAGTTTATTTCTTATTCAAACTTTTAGTCTAATAAGCTACAAAAAGTACTATTTCCTTGGTCACTTACCAGACTATTTCTCATTCCTTTTCTAGTCTAATAAACAATACATTTCACTATTTCAGTCTATTTCTCATTCAACTTCTAGTCTAATAATCAGTTTAACTGGTGATGATGATCGGCCTGAATAAATTTGAAATAGAAGTGTATTAATGTGAAAACATATGGCACTATTTCATGGATCACTTGCCAGTCTATTTCTCAGTAATTTTATAGTCTAATAAACTACATATGGCACTATTTGCCTGATCCCTTGCCAGTCTATTTCTTATTCAAAACTTTTAGTCTAATAAACTACAAAAAGTACTATTTCCTTGGTCACTTACCAGTCAATTTCTCATTCCTTTTCTAGTCTAATAAACAATACATTTCACTATTTCAGTCTATTTCTCATTCAACTTCTAGTCTAATAATCAGTTTAACTGGTTATGATGATCGGCCTGAATACATTTGAAATAGAAGTGTATTTATGTGAAAACATCCTAATTTCAAGTTATTCAAAATATAGTAAAATATGTTTTTATTAAACATTTTATGTATAGAAATACTATATATTTATTATGTATTTATTACATATACCTTTTTATTTACACACACAATATATAAATATGTTTAAATTATTTTTATTACATGTAATATATATGTGTGTGTGTGTGTGTGTGTGTGTGTGTGTGTGAGTGTGTGTGAGTGTGTGTAAAGTAATGACACCTTAATTCAATTTCAAATATTTATTGAACTTTTTGTTTTGCAGACATTGTAAAGTCAAAATCAAAAATGCCTCAAAGTTCTGTACAAAAAAACACAATATATAAAAAGTATAATAGGAAACATGCATTATATAAGAAAAATAAAATAAATAAATAAACATGTTCAGAAAGATTCAGAGCAAACTGACATTAACCTTAACTATAACTATTTACAAAAAAAAGAAAAAAGAAAAAAGAAAAATGGAACAGGCTATCAAAACAAATAAAAAGATAACCTTACTTTTTTATCGTAGAAATAAAAGCAGTAGAACAATTATCATAAAAAATATCAAAACAAACAATTTAAATAGCTACATAAATTATTTACGGGATTTTTTTTAAAATTTCTCCAGTCTCTTTTTTTACTTGCTGCACCAGCTTTTTAGACGCTATTTCCTGTGGTGATTTAAGTGGGGAGTTCTTCACCATCAGTCTGCGTCTGAGGACCATCTTCATTAATGTGCTTCTTTCCTTATAGAAATAATAAGAAAGGCAAAGTGTTAGTGAACATGTCTACTTGTCACAAACAGTTAAACCAATCCATAGGAAATTGTACTTACTGAAGCAGATTTCCCAGACTTCTGGCCTTCTTCGGCATCGGGAGGGCTGTCGGAGAGCGTTGGGCTGGTGGATGAGGACTTTTCCTCAGCTGGCATCTTGTGGGGTTTTGTCGTCTTTCTTCTCTTGGCACCTTGCTGCCTTGGACTATCAGCTTCCTCACCCACCACAGCTGTATCAAAGAGGCGACGGTGTTCTGCTGCCTGCTTTGCATTAAGGTTGAGGGCATAAAACCTGTCAGCTGTGGTGGTGTCGTGGCACATGAACTGTGCCACTTTGTGCCTATCTTCCGGGCAGTGAGTGTTCTTAGCCTTTTTGGAGAGAGAACAGCATAGGCAAAGAGTTAGAAAAAAAACACACCAGAAACTCATAAAGCCGGGACAAGTACAGGAATGCTTACATGGGTGGCGATGGCAGTCCTCACATCAGTAAATGTGGGTGTGCCTGGTAACCCCATGCTCGCCCACGCATCCTGAAAATACTTGTTCAAGTTTTTGCAGGAGCTGGCCTTTGAGGTAAAGAAGAAGTAGTTTGCAACTCGTCCCCCTACCAAGTTGGACCGGAGTGAAAGGAATTCCTCAAGCCACCCATACTCCTCCTGGTCCAGGGCCAGCTGGGCTGCACCAAAGGCCTGGTTGGTCTTGTGGGCTGATATCTTTAGAAACAGTGTGAAGTGGCATAAGCTGAGTTTTATTTTAAAGAAAACCATGTGGACAACGAGAGACAGAGAGAAAGAGAACCACTCACATTAATGACAAAGTGGCCTTCTGTAGCTGTCGCACGGGCATCCTCCACCTCTTTAATTGTTAAATTTTGGAACACCCCTCCGTGGTGACCATAAATGCTGGCCCAGTAAGTGGTGAGGTGTCCATAAAAAGACCATTGGTCCTTTTTCTCAGGACTAGTCTTCAGACGATCTTCACAGAAAAAAAGAGAAGCATAAAGGATCACATTGATCGCCAAATAATGAGAGGAGAAAGGATTCAAAAACTTACCCAGAATCTCAGAAATAATTTTTTTGGCAGAGTCCCGGCAAGCTCGCAGTGTGGCTTTAGGGATCAGGCGGGCCTCCTTGGCTTGTTTTACAGCCAGCTCGTGGACTGCCACGCTGCGCTTTACTGGGCGGGTCAAGTTCTGGATTTCCCTCCTAATCCCAATGAAAGCCACACGGGAGAGCCGGCATGTGGGCGGCGGGGTCTCATTAAGATATTTGAGGAACTGTGCCACATTTTTTAGGTAATGGTGCAGAGTTGGCTCTGCAATGTTGCATTTCCTTAAAAAAGACAGCCAGGACCGGACCTTTGCCCTGTTGTCCAAAAACATCAAGCTGGCCAGATTGGTCTGGCCAGCTGACATATATGAAATAAAAATTTTTATTCTAAAAATCTTTGAGGACACATTATTTATTAATTTCGGAGTGGGGTTGATGCCCTCCCAGTGGGCCCTGGACACCTCAATGAGCTGATCTGCAAAAAGAAAGCACAAGAGAAGGACCAGGTGAGTCAGGTCGATAACATAGAGGTAAACACTAACAAACATTATTATTATTATTATTATATTAAATTAAATTAAATTAAATATATAATAAACTATATTATACATATATATATATATATATATATATATATATATATATATATATATATATATATATATATATATACATACATAATATGTGTGTGTATATGTATAATTATATTACTATAATTTTCTAGTCTAATAAACTACAAATGGTACTATTTCCTTCGTCACTTATCAGTCTATTTCTCATTTCTCTTGTAGTCTAACAAACTATAAATGGTGCTATTTCCTTGGTTCACTTACCAGTCTATTTCTAATTCAACTTCTAGTCTAATCAACAACAAATGAGATTATTTCCTTGGTTCACTTACCAGTCTATTTCTCAGGTAACTTCTAGTCTAATAATCTACAAATAGGAGATTTATTAATGAAAGTTATTGTATGGTGTTATCAAAGTGACAAGTGTCATACTCACTTAGGGCTGGCACGTGGTCCGGAAAGGGGTATGGTGCATCGGAGGAGTGGGCCTTCTTTGAAGGCCCGGCGACCTCCTCCTCGGGTCCTGTGGCTGGCTCTGCCTCAGGCCTGGTGGCTGGCTCTTCATCTAGTCTGTCAACCTGCGACTCTGAGCACTCCTCCTCCCCAGGGCTGTTGAGGGCCGATAGCAGACTATGTGTTGCCCGTGCAACCTGCCTAGAGGGGGTGGGATTTGACCGCTTCCTCAGCTGCCGGTACCGCCGTGAGAAGCTCTCCCAGAAGCAATGGATAGGAGAAGCTTGCGCTCCTTCACATTCCGCACCTTGTGAAAGACACGAAGGTGTTGGCTTAGCTGATTATAGCCACGAAAGCACAAGGGACAGTCGTCCAAAGCCATATCTACTTTTGTTAAAACACTAAAGGATGAATAGCAAAAGGATGAATGCAAGGGACACTGCCCAAGCATTGGTTACTTATATAACTTTTTAGGTCCCATTTGTAGTCTGTTAATACAACTTTGAGTCTAATACATTAGAGAGCACAATTTGCAGTCTATTTCTCATTACACTTCTAGTTTAATAAACTACAAATTTGACTATTCCTTTGATTCACTCACCAGTCTATTTTCCATTCTTTTTCTAGTCTAATAAACTACAAATGGGACTATTCCCTTGGATCACTTACCAGTCTATTTCTCATTCAACTTCTAGTCTAATAAACTACAAATAGTACTATTTCCTTGGTCACCTACCAGTCTATTTCTCATTCATTTTCTAGTCTGATAAACTACAAATATGACTATTTCCTTGATTCAGTTACCAGTCTATTTTTCATACCACCTCTAGTCTAAGAAACTACAAATGGAACTATTTTCTTGGTCACTTACCAGTCTATTTGTCATTCCACTTTTAGTCTAATAAACTGTAAATTACCTTGGTCCCTTACCAGTCTATTTCCCATTCATTTTCTAGTCTAATGACTAATGACATCCACCCCCCTCGCACCTACTCATCCATGCCGGCCAGGGTGCACCCTCCCCGGCTAGAGAAGGCAGCTTGAGGGGGGTGGAAGTCGGAAGAAAATTTTTTTATGAGGCCTAGAGAAAACACTTGTACTGCACTCAGGGCACTCAGGGAATCCATTTTAGTAAGTTTTATCCCATTATACTGTAGAAATATGCATAGAAAAACGTCAGACCAGGGGGCCGTCTATCCGACGACACTAGCCCCATGTCCCTATGACCCCGGGGGTCAAAACGGCCAAAACGGGGCCAAACTGCACCAAACTCAGGACGGAGTAAGACCTCCAGAAGGCCTACCGAACACCGCTGTCCCCCCATCCATAACACCCCGGGGGGCGAATTTATGGCCCCCCACATTTTTGATAGTCAAATGGAAGGAAGAGACCTAGCGACTTGAAACTCGGTGACTTGATAGCCCTCAAAGGGCCCTCTCTGAAGCCACCTCCCACAAGTCGATAGACCCCGGGGGCCAGAGATACGGGCCCGCAAATGCAAAAAGTCCCAAAATTTGACCGGCCATAACTCACCCAAAGAGAGGGGAAAAAACACCAAACTCTGGTCAAAATTAGACCTTTGGGAGCTCTATCCGACGACACTAGCCCCATGTCCCTATGACCCCGGGGGTCCGAGTTACGGCCCCCCAAAATGTGGAATTTGAACCGTTATAACTCAGGAACTGGACCACCCAGGAACTCGAGGATGGTCGCATACGGTAGGCCCCTCGACCCCTAGGGATCCCCCGAATTTAGCAAAAAAATAGTACCGTCCACCCCCCTCGTACCTACTCATCCATGCCGGCCAGGGTGCACGCTCCCTGGCTAGAAAAGGCAGCTCGAGGGGGGTGGAAGTCGGAAGAAATTTTTTTATGAGGCCTAGAGAAAACAGTTGTACTGTACTCAGGGCACTCAGAGGAATCCATTTTTGTAAGTTTTATCCCAAAATACTGTAGAATTTGCATAAAAATGAGCGTTGAATTTTGGCACACATGTGCACCACATGTGGTGCGTATCTCACTTTTCATTAAATAGCAACTGTATTTGCAACAAGGAATGAGATCTGCCATGCAGTGGTGTATTGCGAACTTTTTTCCTGATGCGCCCTCCTGGGGTCTTGGACTCTTCCACGAATAATGCACCCACCTGAGGTCTTTCACAGACGAGGTGATGCACCGAATCAGGTTTGTTTGGTTAAAGAGAGTCATCTAAAACCGGCGTTGGGAAGCCCCGGCCCATGAGCTTGGCAGTTTCCAGGCCAGTAACGGAAGGCACCCATCCTTCCTTTCCTGGAGGGGGGCTAACCGTTGGTGTGGACGGTAGAGACGCAAATCATACCTCTGGCTGACCGCCTGGGCCTTCATACTTACCTGGCAGGGGAGACACCATGATCAAGAAGGCGGTTCACCCAGGGCGAGGCTTGCCCATTGCACTCCGGCCATGCTGACCCCTGCGAATTCCCCAAATGCGGGAATCTCGACTGCATAATTTATGGTAGTGGGGGACTGCGTTCGCGCTCTCCCCTGAAATTGTTGGTGAAACAAAGCAGAAGAGGTTTTTTTTGCGTTTTGCGTTTTTTTTTGCGTTTCAGAATGGGGAGTTCTGTCACATGCGAGGTATGTGTTGTGCGCCTGTGAAACAAAGTCAGTTACGCTCTTGAAAAATCGGACCCTGGTGGGTGGTTCAGTTCGAATATAGCACAGACCTTACTTTGAAAGTCGATTGGACTGACTGCAGCCTAGCTGTAGCTGTCTCCATGTTGTTTGGTTGTCCTTTTTCAATTGGTATTAATTTTGTTGTCGCTTACAGCGCCACCGAGTGGCCTGTCGCAGCGCCCTTTTTCACCTGGCCTCTGACTGAGCCCCTGCACAGGTGTGCCGATTTGGGTGAAGGGATCTCATTCCTTCCTGGAGTTATAGCCATTCGAGCCATCTCGGACACGCCACCTTAGCACGTTTTGAGGTCCCCTCGCCAAGGTGAATGGAAATTTCCACTTTTTTGGGATGATTATTGACAGGCAGACTCCAAAGAAGCTTTCTGTGCTGCTTTGGGTGGGACTGGGCCAAATACCTGGCGGCGCTAGGTTGCAAAAGAAGGTTTTCGACAAAATCCCAAATCCCCGAAATTCCATCAGAGCGACGAGCCAATCTGAGACCTGCGTCTGGTTCGGCTCGAGCCAAGGATTCCCATGACATAAGGCACGCGGCTCTGCGACGAACCGTTTGGGAATTACGAGCGATGCAGTACTTTCCGTCGCTGCAGTGCCAGCGTCAGGCCGAGCGTGACGAGGCCCGGTGACGTTGCAGACAGGGGAGGGTACTACCATCCCCCAGCGTTTTTAGGTCCCCCAGACTTACCAAAGCCGAGATGGGCATCGCCGTGTCCGGCTTCCTCCCCGCTGCGTCTTAGCGGCATCGCTTCACGGCCTTTTGGCTAAGATCACATATCTTGTCGGACGGTTGAGACTGCGATCGCCTCTTGGAGGTTTCCTGACTAGAGATCTTTTTATATCTTGAGTCACACAACTTCGAGAGGTACATTGAACTCTGCTGCTTCGGGCTAAAACAAGTTTTAAGGTAAGGTATTTTAATTATTTATTTGGTTATTTATTATTGTATTTATTGTTGTTTTAAGTATTTAGAATGTTGGTGCCTCCACCATGTCGGCTGCCCCTGCCGGCGTGCGGAGGCACCACAGCGTGCGTTTTTTATTCAGGCAGGTTGAGGGGAAGCTCCTTGGAATGTCCCGTATAGCTGATCCAAAAGACCTTAGCTTTTAGATCTGACGACCTGAATTGTTTGATGACTCTGCCCTTGAACAAAGGATTTGATGTCAGTTTTAAAACCGCTTCCCTGCTTAATGACTTTTGGCAAAGGTTTGATTCAGTTAAAGCCCAGTTCTCCATGTTCACTGTCGAGAAACTTTCTGATAACACACTTAAAACTGTGATTGTAAGGATGTTCAATGAAACAGTGACTGGAGATGATATTTATGTTTGGTTGGGTAGATTTTGCACTGTTCGAGGCCAGCCTGTCAAAGTGTTAGATGAAGATGGCATTTGGACATGCTCCTGGCGAATTCCCATTAAACAATGGGAAGACGCTGGGGGCTACCAGGGCCTGAAACATCTGCCTTCCATGATTGTGCTCGGAGAGAGCAGAGGCTACATACCAAACTCTGCAGGAAGGGTTGCAGGTTTGGTCATCTCGCTGAAGCATGCCAAGAGTTAGTATGTGGGAAGTGTAGAGAAATTGGTCACAGTTTGATTATTGTACCAATTTCAGACGGTGCAATCTTTGTGGAGAAACAAACCACCTCTACAGAGACTGCCCTAAAAGTTTTGCCAACAAGCTCAAAATGGCCGCCCCACATGGGCAACAAACGAATGAACAAAGGAAAGAGGAGGCGGTCCCTGAGGTTTTGGCGGGAATTTCAAATTCCCAGCCGGCCTCAGGGATTGGGCAGGAAGGAGGAAGTGGGACGGCCACAGGGGCGGAGGCAACGGAACAGGAAATGGTCATGGAAGGAGAGGAAAGTGAGGAAAAAACCAATTCCTCACTAGTAACAGTTTCGGATGGGGTGCAGGAATCTACCGGGAGTGAGACAGAGTGTTCACTCCCTAACGCTCAGGTGCAAAAAAGACCTGCGGGGTCTCCTCTGATTGTAACGGACGAGAAAAAATCTAGGGCAGCATATAAGCTTGATAGTATCGATTCGGTAGATCTGGAGCGCATGTGGCCCCTAGAGTCCCCTAATGAGGTATCCTTTTTGCACATTAAGCTAACAGCATCGTCGCCAAAAGAGCCACAAGAGGTTTCCTCTGTGGCCTCTGAAGCGACAGGCATTTGCCCTCCTGATCCCAGCTCGTCTGAGGAAAAGGAAAGGCAAATGCAACAAGATATAACATAATTTTAATCGTATCTTTGTAGGCTTTTTACTGTCTTCTGTTTTAAATGTCTTATACCTTTTTAACCCTACTGCTCATGGCCCTCACCATCTCTACTATCAATGTAAGAAGTGTGAGGTCCACCATTAGAGCACAGAGTATTTTGTCCCTTTTAAAATCTTTTAAGTCAGATTTGTTTTTATTACAAGAGTGTTCTCTGCCCTTTTTAACTAGGTACAAGAAAATGGAGGAGCTATGGTCCGCAGGAGCCTCCATATGGAGCGGATCAAATTTTAACAAAAATGACGGAGTTGCGGTTTTAATTAATAATCCTAACATCTTGGTGAAGGGCAGCACTGTGGTGAGGCAAGGCCGGGCACTTTTAGTAAATCTGACCTTTTTAGACAGGGATTTTAATGTTCTTAATGTATATGGTTTTACGGAAAAGAATGAAAGATATGAGCTTTTAGAAGACTTGCAACCCCACATGCTAGGTAGGGCCCCCCTAATGGTAGCAGGGGATTTTAATTGTGTTTTATCCAAAACAGACAGGAAAAGGGTAGGGGAGGATTTTAGAGTGGACAAAACGTCGGTGTTATTGCAGGGTTTAGTCAGAGATTTTAATTTAGTCGACTGTTTTAAAATTTTGCATCAAAGAGAGGAGGGCTTCACCTGGTTCAGTGGTGATAGTACCAAAGCCTCTCGAATCGACTACGTTTTTACAAGGGACTGCCCGCCGACCGATGCTACATTAACCCCCCTCTTTTTCTCTGATCACATAATGCTGTCTTGCACCCTTTCACTGCCCATGGGTGTGACGGTAGGGGGAGGGCTGTGGAAGCTGAACTGTTCCCTGTTGGAAGACAAGGATATAGTTTTAGAATATAGGGAACAGTTCAGCCAATGGCAGACCCTCCAAGACTTTTACGATACACGTGCACAGTGGTGGGAGATGGTAAAGGACCGGACAAGACAGTTTTTTAGAAAGATAGGGAAAGAAAAGAAGAGTAGGGAAAAGAAATGCATGTTGGGGTTGCAGAAAAGACTACAAAGGTATTTTAATCTTTTAAATAATGGTTTTGATTTTATCGACGAAATTCAGGAAGTAAAAAAAGAAATGTCAGTTTTAGCCAATATAAAAAGTAAAGGGGTCCTTTTAAGAAGTAAAGAGAGAGAAATAGAAAAAGGCGAAAAGTGTACCAGATATTTTTTTAAGAAAATAATAACAAGGGGTGGGGGATTAACCAGGGTTAAAACAGGGGATAGGGAGGTTAACACAACAAAAGAGATTTTAGAGGATGTGGAAAAATTTTATGGGGCATTATATAGTTTTAAAAAGGTACACTTTGACACTGCAAAAGAAGTTTTAAATTTTATTGAGGAAAGGGTTGACTGTCAAAATGAGATTTTAACCCAAGATTTTAACATCTTAGAAATCCAAAAAGCACTTGGAGGTTTTAAGAAGGGGAAGTCCCCAGGAGTGGATGGACTTCCCCTAGAGTTTTATCTAACATTTTGGGACATTTTAGGACAAGAGCTTTTGACAGTTTTTAAAGAGTTTGAGACCCTCGACATACTTCCAGACAGTTTTAGAATAGGGATAGTTTCTTTACTTCACAAAAAAGGTGACCGGACTGACTTAAAAAACTGGAGACCCATAACACTTTTAAATTTTGATTATAAACTTTTTAGCAAAATTTTAGCAACACGCATGTCAACGGCTTTAGAGGACGTGATTCACCCGGATCAAGCTTGTTCTGTGCCCGGAAGAAAGATAACAGACAGCCTAGTACTGATCAGAGACGCCATCTGTTATGCGAGAGACAGAAATATTCGGCTAGTAGTCCTAAATTTAGACTTTGAAAAAGCATTTGACCGAGTCTCGCACCAGTACCTTTTTCAGGTACTGCAAAAAATGGGTTTTCCAACAAAGAGGTTTGTAGCCAGGGTGGGACTGCTGTACAAGGGACTAGTCAGCAAATTCCTTGTAAACGGGCATCTTTCCAAAACTGTGAACATACACAGTGGTGTCCATCAGGGATGTCCTTTATCTCCTATCCTGTATGTGGCTTGTATCGAGCCACTGGCACAGATCTTGAGAAAGGATAAATGGGTCAAAGGACTGGACGTTCCTGGGACGGGTGGACTGACAGCGACTTGTGCCTTATACATGGGCGATGTTACTCTTTTAACCACGGACATTTTATCTATACGAAGATCACTGGACTTGACTGACTGGTACGGTCGGGCCTCGGGCGCCAAACTCAATAGAAACAAGTCTGAGGCCCAGCTCTTCGGGCCGTGGGGGGACGTGGACACAGGAGGACTTTAAAATTTTAGGTGTTAAATTTGATAAAGAGGGTGGAGGACGGGAAAACTGGACTGACTTGCTAGGGAAAGTTAGGAAAAGACTAGGGTTTTGGGAACTAAGACAGTTGACGATTGAAGGTAAAATTTTTATTTTTAAATATGTGATTTTACCTCTGATTTTACTTGTCTGTTCTGTTTTTAGCCCCCCTCGGTGGTTCCTGGTGAAACTGGAGAGGGCGGTGTTTTACTTCCTGTGGG
This sequence comes from Carassius carassius, assembly GCF_963082965.1. Classification (NCBI taxonomy): domain Eukaryota; kingdom Metazoa; phylum Chordata; class Actinopteri; order Cypriniformes; family Cyprinidae; genus Carassius; species Carassius carassius. The sequence continues at coordinate 287,836 of NW_026775074.1, forward strand.
GGTCCAAGTGGGAGTGCCTGAAGAGGGAGACAGTCAAGAAAAGGCCAGAGAACGTTGGAAAAGGCCTCCCAGACCCCCACCTGTTTTTAGGCAGCCGCTTCACCGCCTTGCACATCAGTTATGCCATGACCCCATCCAAAGAAAACAAGACGGCTGCAATGGCACTATTTTGGATGGGGTCTTACCTAAGAACTTTGAAAATTTTACCAGTAGATTTGAAAACCCCAGTGTCTTTTAACTTGCCTAAAGACTACAGTTTTATAAAAAAGTTTTTAAAGAAATACCTTTTAGAGAGTGAAGATGTCACCATTTAACTAAACACAAGTCTCTCATTTCTGTTGTGCAGGACCGGAAACCGGTGAGTCCAGTTCCGGGCCTCACACTAAGTGAGGCCAAACAAGTTTGGCGGAATGCGGCTCACCCTGCTCTCCAGAACAGGCACAAGGACTTATCGTGGATGGTGGCTCATGAGATCCTCCCTGTCAGGGCGGTTATGCACTCCAGAGGCATGGCCAAAAACCCCATCTGCCCTCGGTCCGGCTGCAATTCCCCGGAGACCGCCCACCACCTGCTCTGGGACTGCAGCACTGCGCGGGACCTGTGGGCCAAGACCGGCTCCCCGTGTATTTCCCGTGCCTACCAGCAGGTGGGGCCCAGTTCGGGTACCAGCTCGCCATCCTTGGCGTGGGCCGGGGCTTGAAGGACTTGACGGCACAGAAATTTACCTCGCTCTGGCTCACCCTCAACGTCATCAAGGATGCCATCTGGGCCACCAGAAACCTGCTGGTGGGGAAGCGCGTTACGGTAACCCTCCATGCATGCGAGCTAAAGGTAACATCAAGGCTGCAGGGGTACCGGACGACGATATTCGGACGGGGGGGCCGGGGTCGCACAGAGAGGGTCCCGGCAGGCACCGACCCTGGCTGCCCGTAGATGCACCCTAACCATTCTGGCTACGGGAACAGCGGGCCAGCGGGCCGGAGGAGAGGGGATCTCCGCTGAGCCCGTAAAGTAGCATCTCATGTCCCTGTTCTGGAGAGTGGGGTGAAGACCGACTTGATGAGGACTCACCCCCGGTCTTGCACAACAGATGGTTTTTTTTATTGGTTTTTATCCAATAAATTGGTTTTTATGGTGTTTTATCAATGAAATTGGTTTTATTAACATGCATATGAGGCTTGTTTGCTTTTTTAAATTTGTATTTTACTTTTGAAACCGATCGCACCTTTTAAACACACCTCAAATATGGACTTTTAAAAACAAGCAAAACACTGTGGTTTTAATCAAATGTTTTTTAACAATGATTGTTTCTTTCATTTTACCATGTGTATTTATTATATATAATATGGCTTGTTTTAATGTGTGCTTGAAAAGAAAAATGTGTGTGAAAGTAAAAATGCAAATGGAAAAAATGTAACTGTTGACAATAAAACTTTTTCGAAAGAAAAAAAATCTGTTCTTATCAGTTTAATATCTGATACGTCCCCCATCCGGGGACTACATATTAAATTGATTTTTAGATCATGGAGCTGGAGCCGGGGCTTGCTCCGTCCACTCCAAGCATCGGCCTGGTATTGCAGTGTCTCCAGGAACGGTGTGCTTTCCCTTTTTGGGGATTGCCGTTTATTGTGTCGAATAGCAGAACAAGGAATGAGATCTGCCATGCTGTGGTGTATTGCAAACTTTTTTCCTGATGCGCCCTCCTGGGGTCTTGGACTCTTCCACGAACGATGCACCCACCTGAGGTCTTTCACAGACGAGGTGATGCATCGAATCAGGTGTGTTTGGTTAAAGAGAGTCATCTAAAACCGGCGTTGGGAAGCACCGGCCCATGAGCTTGGCAGTTTCCAGGCCAGTAACGGAAGGCACCCGTCCTTCCTTTCCTGGAGGGGGGCTAACCATTGGTGTGGACGGTAGAGACGCAAATCATACCTCTGGCTGATCGCCTGGGCCTTCATACTTACCTGGCAAGGGATACACCATGATCAAGAAGGCGGTTCACCCAGGGCGAGGCTTGGCCATTGCACTCCGGCCATGCTGACCCCTGCGAATTCCCCAAATGCGGGAATCTCGACTGCATAATTTATGGTAGTGGGGGACTGCGTTCGCGCTCTCCCCTGAAATTGTTGGTGAAACAAAGCAGAAGAGGTTTTTTCCAGGTTTTTTTTTTTTTTTTGCATTTCAGAATGGGGAGTTCTACCACATGCGAGGTATGTGTTGTGCGCCTGTGAAACAAAGTCAGTTACGCTCTTGAAAAATCGGACCTTGGTGGGTGGTTCAGTTCGAATATAGCACAGACCTTACTTTGAAAGTCGATTGGACTGACTGCAGCCTAGCTGTAGCTGTCTCCATGTTGTTTGATTGTCCTTTTTCAATTGGTATTAATTTTGTTGTCGCTTACAGCGCCACTGAGTGGCCTGTCGCAGCGCCCTTTTTCACCTGGCCTCTGACTGAGCCCCTGCACAGGTGTGACGATTTGGGTGAAGGGATCTCATTCCTTCCTGGAGTTATAGCCATTCGAGCCATCTCGGACAAGCCACCTTAGCACGTTTTGAGGTCCCCTCGCCAAGGTGAATGGAAATTTCCACTTTTTTGGGATGATTATTGACAGACAGACTCCAGAGAAGCTTTCTGTGCTGCTTTGGGTGGGACTGGGCCAAATACCTGGCGCTAGGTTGCAAAAGAAGGTTTTTGACAAAATCCCAAATACACGAAAATTCTGTCAGAGCGACGAGCCAATCTGAGACCTGCGTCTGGTTCGGCTCGAGCCAAGGATTCCCATGAGATAAGGCACGTGGCTCTGTGACGAACCGTTTGGGAGTTACGAGCGATGCCGTACTTTCCGTCGCTGCAGTGCCAGCGTCAGGCCGAGAGTGACGAGGCCCGGTGACGTTGCACACAGGGGAGGGTACTACCATCCCCCAGCGTTTTTAGGTCCCCCAGACTTACCAAAGCCGAGATGGGCATCGCCGTGTCCGGCTTCCTCCCCGCTGCGTCTTAGCGGCATCGCTTCTCGGCCTTTTGGCTAAGATCAAGTGTAGCGACGATTGCTATGTCGAGCGGAGATGGTACTTTGCCGACCATGATGGCGTGGTTGAAGAATACTGTACGGATTCAAGTGCTTCAGAATGCTGTCCGGTTTGTAAAGGAAAACTTCAGGAGGGAATTTGTGGTCGTGGACGTCTTGAAAGGAGTCTTCAATGTAGCAGCTTCTTCAGTGTTCTGTCTTCAGGATTTCACAGCACTAGGATTTATGGATCTGACCTTCTTCAATCTAACGGACTGTGTGAGTTTTTTTGAGTCTTGGGGGAAGAAAAAACACAAGTTGTTGGAAGGATTGAGTTTGCACCCTTTGTTTGCACAGGATTACTTACCTCTCACAGTCCATCTGTATAATCCTTTTGTTGAGGATGTGGAGGTAATGACTTTCCTTGAGAGGCACTGTGAGGTTGTGAAAGGAGGTGAGCGTGTGAGGAATCGGTTTGGGATTTGGACTGGAAAGAGGCGTTTTTTTGTGAAGCTCCGGGTGGATTCAGCGGTCCCTGGAAGCCTGGTTCACCTACCAGGGTCCATTTCCATTGGGCCTAACAGGGGCTTTCTCTACTACCCTGGGCAGCCCGTGTATTGCAGGAGATGTGGTGGAGAAGGACACGTTAAAACAGACTGTGAAGGACAGCGCTGTCGGTTTTGTGGGAAGGCAGACCACGTTGCTTCGGCCTGCCCCGCACCAAAGCTTTGTAGCCTTTGCGGCAAGGCCGATCATCTTTACCGTACCTGTCCATCAAGAAACAAATCATATGCGAGCATATTGAAGGAAGGTGATGATCTGCAGGCGGACCTGGATGCCATTCTTAGCAGTCTACCAGCAGAAAGGCAGAGGCATCTTCAACAAGCGACAGGTGCGAGTGATCAGAGAAGTATGAGTGCATCAAGTCAGGAGTGTACTGGTATGAAGGAACAAGTGGATGGAGCCGTGGGGGATCTGAAGTGGAGGATGAATGTAACATACCTCCAGGACCAAACCTTTTGTAAGGTTTTCCGGGTATTATTTGCTGGGTGGTGTAATTTAAAAGGATTCTACCAGTCACATTCTGACTGGTGGGAAGGGGTGAAGGAGAGGATTAGGTTTTTTTTGCAGGGCATGGGGTTTAGCTTTGGGGCAGGCTAAGAGGAATCAAGTGCGTCAATGGACTAAAGAATTGCAAGTTTTATGCTCTCAAGGTCTATTGAGCACTGGTCAAGGGTGGAAGAAAGCCAAACTCTTGCAGGATTCTTTGAATGAACATTATAGAGGAGAAGCACAGAAGTTTGTTGTGCAGTCAGGTGTATGTCAGCGTGTGCTAGATGAAAGGCCTACAAAGTTTTTCTTTTCTACTGTGAAGAGCAGGCAGAAGCGTAGCAGTATGGAATGTTTAAATACAGAGAAGGGTAAGGTCTACTCAGTTGAAGGAATGCTGAAGGCTTCAGTTGCCTTTTATAAGGAGCTGTTTGCGAATAGAGAAGTAAGAGAGTCAACAGCGGAGGGGTTTTTAGAGGATCTGGACAGGACCTTGGATAAAGTGGAGGCAGGCAGGTTAGAGAAGGAGGTCACCTTGAAGGAAGTAGAGGTAGCAATTAAGTCCTTGAAGAGAGGCACGTCTCCAGGTGGTGATGGTCTACCGGCTGAATTTTATCAAGCCTTTTTGCCTTTAGTAGGCACTGAACTGATTAAAGTTTATCAGGAAAGTCTGGAAGTGGGGAAATTGCCTTTGTCTATGAGGAGGGGGTTGGTGACCCTCCTGCATAAGAAAAATAGTAAGGAGGATTTGGCAAATTGGCGGCCAAAAACTTTACTTACTACTTATTATAAGATTCTGGCAAAAGTCTTAACCATACGGCTTAAGGGGGTGTTAGATTTGGTGGTTCATCCAGATCAAACTTGTGGGGTCCCAGGAAGATCAGGCAGCCTCAATTTAGTTTTGGTCCGGGACTTAATCAGTTGGGCTGAGCAATGTCAGCTTCCTTTGGCAATCCTGAGCCTTGACCAGGAAAAGGCCTTTGATAGGGTTAGCCATTCTTTTTTGTGGTCAGTGTTGGAGAAGCTTGGGTTTGGCCCAGGGTTCATAGCCTGGGTCCAGCTTTTGTATAGTGAGGCTTTCAGTCAGATTAGGATAAACGGGTTCTATTCTGAACCAGTGAAACAGTTGGGTGGTGTGAGGCAAGGGTGTCCTTTGTCACCCTTGTGTTATATACTGTCTTTAGAGCCTCTGATTAGTCGACTACGATTAAAAGCAGCTTTGACTGGTGTAGTAATGCCAGGTGGAGGAGGGTTAAGGCCAAAAGTGTTAGCTTACGCAGATGATATGACAGTCTTTTTGACCACTGAAAAAGATTTTGTAGTGACAGGAGATATTTTGCATAGTTTTTCAGAAGCCACAGGTGCCAAGATAAACGTCAGTAAATCTTCAGTGATGTTTGTAGGACGGTGGAGTAAGAGGACTGTGGTTCCAGGAGGGTATACCTTGTGTCAGGATGGCATTAAAATTTTGGGTGTTCGCTTTTTCAAGGTGAATAGTGCACAACAAAATTGGGAGGGGCTGTTGGAATCTTTACAGTCTAAAGTAAGCCGGTGGAGTGTTAGGGATCTGTCACTATGGGGTAGAGTACAGGTAGTGAAGGCAGATGTGTTGCCCAGTATTAACTATCTGGCTTATGTTTTTCCCCTACCTTTTTGGCAGGGGAGGAGAATGGAGAAGTTGATTTTTTCTTTTATTTGGAGAGGGAGGACTGAGTTAGTATCAAGAGCGCAGATGTTACGTCCTCTGGGTGAGGGAGGCAGAGGGGTGCCATGCCTCCCTTGGAAGGTTACGGCTTTGTTTATTGCTTTTGCAGCTCGCCTAGTGGTACAGGCTCTAGAGCATAAAGCACATGTGTTGGCTCACTTTTGGTTGGGCTGGCCTTTGAGGCATTTAACAGGGTGGAGTAATAGGGTACCTTGGTCACTGGATAGGCCTGAACATTATAAAGTGGCGGCAGACATCATTAAAGGGAATCCTTGGTGCTTGGAAGAGTCACTGTTGTTAAATCATAGGAAGCTGTATGATAGGTTGAAGGAGAGCTCTGTTAAGGAAGCTAGAGAGGCAGGGCCTCCAATTGAAGTGAACTGGTTGTCCTTGCAACCAGATTATTTGGTAGGGAGGTGTAAGGATGTGAACTGGTTGGCAGCATTAGGGAGGCTTCCAGTACGGGAGCGTTTATATAGGCATGGTCAGGGCAGATCTCCTTTGTGCCCAGTGGGTTGCGGGGAAGAAGAGACAATTGAGCACGCCTTGTGGTCATGTCCAGGAGCAGTGGCTTTATGGAAAGCAGTCACTGGCTGGTGGAGAAAGTGGGGAGGACCATTGATTACCCGGGACTTAGTGTTGTATGGAGTAGGGTTGGGAAATATAGAGAACAATCAGAGAAGAGTAGTATGGGTTACTATCTCAGAAGGGAAGCGTATCTTATGGGACTGGCGACTAAGGTGCCTGAGGAAGCAGTTGCCTGGTTTAGAACCTCAAAAGTTATTTTCAACACTTTTGGCTAGTTTGGTGAAAGAGGTAAATGGGTATAAGGTCGTTCATGGGGAGGAGGGGATGAGGGCTGTATGGGGGGGGCTCCCTCGGGTAGGGGTGGGATAAAGTCTTGGGTGTTAAAAATTTAGTACTGGTTATGAGGTTCTGATTGTAATGTGTTGTATCTTCACTTTATGAAATGATTTTTGAGTTCGGAATGATTTTTTAGTTCTGTAGGCTTGGGACATGTATGTTCAGAAAATATGTATGCCTTTGTTGCAAGTGATTAATTTGTAAATTTGTATGAGTGTATGGATTTAATAATAAAAAAAAAAAAAAATCTGTTCTTATCAGTTTAATATCTGATACGTCCCCCATCCGGGGACTACATATTAAATGGATTTTTAGATCACGGAGCTGGAGCCGGGGCTTGCTCTGTCCACTCCAAGCATCGGCCTGGTATTGCAGTGTCTCCAGGAACGGTGTGCTTTCCCTTTTTGGGGATTGCCGTTTATTGTGTCGAATAGCAGAACAAGGAATGAGATCTGCCATGCTGTGGTGTATTGCAAACTTTTTTCAAGCACCGGCCCATGAGCTTGGCAGTTTCCAGGCCAGTAACGGAAGGCACCCGTCCTTCCTTTCCTGGAGGGGGGCTAACCGTTGGTGTGGACGGTAGAGACGCAAATCATACCTCTGGCTGACCGCCTGGGCCTTCATACTTACCTGGCAGGGGAGACACCATGATCAAGAAGGCGGTTCACCCAGGGCGAGGCTTGCCCATTGCACTCCGGCCATGCTGACCTCTGCGAATTCCCCAAATGCGGGAATCTCGACTGCATAATTTATGGTAGTGGGGGACTGCGTTCGCGCTCTCCCCTGAAATTCTTGGTGAAACAAAGCAGAAGAGGTTTTTTCCAGGTTTTTTTTTTTTTTTTGCGTTTCAGAATGGGGAGTTCTGTCACATGCGAGGTATGTGTTGTGCGCCTGTGAAACAAAGTCAGTTACACTCTTGAAAAATCGGACCCTGGTGGGTGGTTCAGTTCGAATATAGCACAGACCTTACTTTGAAAGTCGATTGGACTGACTGCAGCCTAGCTGTAGCTGTCTCCATGTTGTTTGGTTGTCCTTTTTCAATTGGTATTAATTTTGTTGTCGCTTACAGCGCCACCGAGTGGCCTGTCGCAGCGCCCTTTTTCACCTTGCTTCTGACTGAGCCCCTGCACAGGTGTGCCGATTTGGGTGAAGGGATCTCATTCCTTCCTGGAGTTATAGCCATTCGAGCCATCTCGGACACGCCACGTTAGCACGTTTTGAGGTCCCCTCGCCAAGGTGAATGGAAATTTCCACTTTTTTGGGATGATTATTGACAGGCAGACTCCAGAGAAGCTTTCTGTGCTGCTTTGGGTGGGACTGGGCCAAATACCTGGCGCTAGGTTCCAAAAGAAGGTTTTCGACAAAATCCCAAATACCCGAAAATTTTGTCAGAGCGACGAGCCAATCTGAGACCTGCGTCTGGTTCGGCTCGAGCCAAGGATTCCCATTACATAAGGCACGTGGCTCTGCGACGAACCGTTTGGGAGTTACGAGCGATGCCGTACTTTCCGTCACTGCAGTGCCAGCGTCAGGCCGAGCGTGACGAGTCCCGGTGACGTTGCAGACAGGGGAGGGTACTACCATCCCCCAGCGTTTTTAGGTCCCCCAGACTTACCAAAGCCGAGATGGGCATCGCCGTGTCCGGCTTCCTGCCCGCTGCGTCTTAGCGGCATCGCTTCTCGGCCTTTTGGCTAAGATCACGTATCTTGTCAGACGGTTTAGACTGCGATCGCCTCTTGGAGGTTTCCTGACTCGAGATCTTTTTATATCTTGAGTCACACAACTTCGAGAGGTACATTGAACTCTGCTGCTTCGGGCTCCAACACGTTTTAAGGTAAGGTCTTTTAATTATTTATTTGGTTATTTATTATTGTATTTATTGTTGTTTTAAGTTTCTAGGCTGTTGGTGCCTCCATCATGTCGGCTGCCCGTGCCGGCGTGCGGAGGCACCACAGCGTGTGCTTTTGTTTTAAAGAGGTGAATGGCCAGCTCCTAGGGATGTCACGTCTTGACTTCTCCAGAAAGTCCTTTTTTTTTTGGAGCGTCCATTCAGGTATAAGTTTGAGGGCTCGTGTACGTGGGTTAAGGGGACCTGCGCGCTGACCCCAAAAAAATTTGGACGGACGCGGCGTCGATGTCTGCCGGCCCACGGGAGACCCCTGACCGGCGCAGGAGGATCTGGACCCCCGAGGGGCCCCGCGGAAGCCCACCCAAATTTGAGGCCCCTACATGCCATTCAGCACTTCTCCACAGGGTGGCGCACGGAGCAGTACACCTCAGGTTTAAAACAGTGGCATTTACCCGAATGGGGGGTGTACGATTTTTTTGCCCACGAAACCTATATTTGTCCATTTGACCTTTAAAGTTACAGAATGACCATGGAACCGATGCGGACCCCCATCGGACCCCCAACCCGGGTCCCACGAACCCATTATTTGTCCATTTGACCATTATATTCACACAATGACTGCGGATCATCTGCAGACCCCTTGCGGACCCCCACCCTGGGTCCCACGAACCCCGTATTTGTCCATTTGACCATTATATTCACACAATGACTGCGGATCATCTGCGGACCACTTGCGGACCCCCACCCTGGGTCCCACGAACCCACTATTTGTCCATTTGACCATTATGTTCACACAATGACTGCGGATCATCTGCGGACCACTTGCGGACCCCCACCCTGGGTCCCACGAACCCACTATTTGTCCATTTGACCATTATATTCACGGAATGACCACGGATCACATCCGGAACATTTGCGGACATATCCAAAATTGTGGTGAATGTTAACCAAAATGTCACAGATTTTGCCAAGCTGTAACTCCGCCAAAACGGGGCCAAACTGCACCAAACTCGGGTCAGAGTAAAACCTCCAGAAGGCCTACCGAACACCGATGCCCCCCCATCCATAACACCCCGGGGGGCGGAGTTATTGCCCCACACATTTTTGATAGTCAAATGGAAGTCAAATGGAATGGAAAGAGACCTAGCAACTTGAAACTCGGTGACTTGATAGCCCTCAAAGGGCCCTCTCTGAAGCCACTTCCCCCAAGTCGATAGACCCCCGGGGGCCAGAGATACGGGCCCGCAAATGCAAGAAGTCCCAAAATTTGACCGGCAATAACTCACCCAAAAAGAGAGGAAAAAACACCAAACTCAGGTCAAAATTAGACCTTTGGGAGCTCTATCCGACTACACCAGCCCCATGTTCCTATGACCCCGGGAGTCCGAGTTACGGCCCCACAAAATGTGGAATTTGAACCGTTATAACTCAGGAACCGGAATACCCAGGAACTCGAGGGTGGTCGCATACGGTAGGCTCCTCGATCTTCTAGGGATCCCCCGAATTTTAGCCTCGGGGTCCACCGCTTCGCGGAGATATTAGCAAAACAATAGTACCATCCACCCCCCTCATACCTACTCATCCATGCCGGCCAGGGTACACCCTCCCTGGCTAGAAAAGGCAGCTCGAGGGGGGTGGAAGTCGGAAGAAAATTTTTTTTTGGAGGCCTAGAGAAAACAGTTGTACTGTACACAGGGCACTCAAAGGAATCCATTTTTGTAAGTTTTATCCCATAATACTGTAGAAATATGCATAGAAAAAATGTTGGATTTTGGTTCATTTGCACCACAAATGTTGCAAGTCTTGCAGTATATTAAATAGCAATATTTTTTATTGTCAGTCTATTTCTCAAATCACTTCTAGTCTAATGAACTACACATGGGGCTATTTCATTTGTCACTTAACAGTTACTTTATTTAAAAATCTTCCTAATTCCAATTTATCCATAATGTATTGTAAAATACGTTTTATAAAACAAGAGTGCACACTTTGCAGTCTATTTCTCATTCCACTTTTAGTCCAAACAACTTCAAATGGGACTATTTCCTTGGTCACTGACCAGTCTATTTCTCATTCCACTCATAGTCTAATGAACTACATATGGCACTATTTCATGGATCACTTGCCAGTCTATTTCTCATTAATTTTCTAGTCTAATAAACTACATATGGCACTATTTCCTTGATCACTTGCCAGTCTATTTCTCATTCAAAACTTTTAGTCTAATAAACTACAAAAAGTACTATTTCCTTGGTCACTTACCAGTCTATTTCTCATTCCTTTTCTAGTCTAATAAACAATACATTTCACTATTTCAGTCTATTTCTCATTCAACTTCTAGTCTAATAATCAGTTTAACTGGTGATGATGATCGGCCTGAATAAGTTTGAAATAGAAGTGTATTAATGTGAAAACATATGGCACTATTTCATGGATCACTTGCCAGTCTATTTCTCATTCATTTTTATAGTCTAATAAACTACATATGGCACTATTTCCTTGATCACTTGCCAGTTTATTTCTTATTCAAACTTTTAGTCTAATAAGCTACAAAAAGTACTATTTCCTTGGTCACTTACCAGACTATTTCTCATTCCTTTTCTAGTCTAATAAACAATACATTTCACTATTTCAGTCTATTTCTCATTCAACTTCTAGTCTAATAATCAGTTTAACTGGTGATGATGATCGGCCTGAATAAATTTGAAATAGAAGTGTATTAATGTGAAAACATATGGCACTATTTCATGGATCACTTGCCAGTCTATTTCTCAGTAATTTTATAGTCTAATAAACTACATATGGCACTATTTGCTTGATCCCTTGCCAGTCTATTTCTTATTCAAAACTTTTAGTCTAATAAACTACAAAAAGTACTATTTCCTTGGTCACTTACCAGTCAATTTCTCATTCCTTTTCTAGTCTAATAAACAATACATTTCACTATTTCAGTCTATTTCTCATTCAACTTCTAGTCTAATAATCAGTTTAACTGGTTATGATGATCGGCCTGAATACATTTGAAATAGAAGTGTATTAATGTGAAAACATATGGCACTATTTCATGGATCACTTGCCAGTCTATTTCTCATTTATTTCATAGTCTAATAAACTACATATGGCACTATTTCCTTGATCACTTGCCAGTCTATTTCTTATTCAAAACTTTTAGTCTAATAAACTACAAAAAAGTACTATTTCCTTGGTCACTTACCAGTCTATTTCTCATTCCTTTTCTAGTCTAATAAACAATACATTTCACTATTTCAGTCTATTTCTCATTCAACTTCTAGTCTAATAATCAGTTTAACTGGTTATGATGATCGGCCTGAATAAGTTTGAAATAGAAGTGTATTAATGTGAAAACATATGGCACTATTTCATGGATCACTTGCCAGTCTATTTCTCATTCATTTTTATAGTCTAATAAACTACATATGGCACTATTTCCTTGATCACTTGCCAGTTTATTTCTTATTCAAACTTTTAGTCTAATAAGCTACAAAAAGTACTATTTCCTTGGTCACTTACCAGACTATTTCTCATTCCTTTTCTAGTCTAATAAACAATACATTTCACTATTTCAGTCTATTTCTCATTCAACTTCTAGTCTAATAATCAGTTTAACTGGTGATGATGATCGGCCTGAATAAATTTGAAATAGAAGTGTATTAATGTGAAAACATATGGCACTATTTCATGGATCACTTGCCAGTCTATTTCTCAGTAATTTTATAGTCTAATAAACTACATATGGCACTATTTGCCTGATCCCTTGCCAGTCTATTTCTTATTCAAAACTTTTAGTCTAATAAACTACAAAAAGTACTATTTCCTTGGTCACTTACCAGTCAATTTCTCATTCCTTTTCTAGTCTAATAAACAATACATTTCACTATTTCAGTCTATTTCTCATTCAACTTCTAGTCTAATAATCAGTTTAACTGGTTATGATGATCGGCCTGAATACATTTGAAATAGAAGTGTATTTATGTGAAAACATCCTAATTTCAAGTTATTCAAAATATAGTAAAATATGTTTTTATTAAACATTTTATGTATAGAAATACTATATATTTATTATGTATTTATTACATATACCTTTTTATTTACACACACATTATATAAATATGTTTAAATTATTTTTATTACATGTAATATATATATGTGTGTGTGTGTGTGTGTGTGTGTGAGTGTGTGTGAGTGAGTGTGTGTAAAGTAATGACACCTTAATTCAATTTCAAATATTTATTGAACTTTTTGTTTTGCAGACATTGTAAAGTCAAAATCAAAAATGCCTCAAAGTTCTGTACAAAAAAACACAATATATAAAAAGTATAATAGGAAACATGCATTATATAAGAAAAATAAAATAAATAAATAAACATGTTCAGAAAGATTCAGAGCAAACTGACATTAACCTTAACTATAACTATTTACAAAAAAAAGAAAAAAGAAAAAAGAAAAATGGAAGAGGCTATCAAAACAAATAAAAAGATAACCTTACTTTTTTATCGTAGAAATAAAAGGAGTAGAACAATTATCATAAAAAATATCAAAACAAACAATTTAAATAGCTACATAAATTATTTACGGAATTTTTTTAAAAATTTCTCCAGTCTCTTTTTTTACTTGCTGCACCAGCTTTTTAGACGCTATTTCCTGTGGTGATTTAAGTGGGGAGTTCTTCACCATCAGTCTGCGTCTGAGGACCATCTTCATTAATGTGCTTCTTTCCTTATAGAAATAATAAGAAAGGCAAAGTGTTAGTGAACATGTCTACTTGTCACAAACAGTTAAACCAATCCATGGGAAATTGTACTTACTGAAGCAGATTTCCCAGACTTCTGGCCTTCTTCGGCATCGGGAGGGCTGTCGGAGAGCGTTGGGCTGGTGGATGAGGACTTTTCCTCAGCTGGCATCTTGTGGGGTTTTGTCGTCTTTCTTCTCTTGGCACCTTGCTGCCTTGGACTATCAGCTTCCTCACCCACCACAGCTGTATCAAAGAGGCGACGGTGTTCTGCTGCCTGCTTTGCATTAAGGTTGAGGGCATAAAACCTGTCAGCTGTGGTGGTTTCGTGGCACATGAACTGTGCCACTTTGTGCCTATCTTCCGGGCAGTGAGTGTTCTTTGCCTTTTTGGAGAGAGAACAGCATAGGCAAAGAGTTAGAAAAAAAACACACCAGAAACTCATAAAGCCGGGACAAGTACAGGAATGCTTACATGGGTGGCGATGGCAGTCCTCACATCAGTAAATGTGGGTGTGCCTGGTAACCCCATGCTCGCCCACGCATCCTGAAAATACTTGTTCAAGTTTTTGCAGGAGCTGGCCTTTGAGGTAAAGAAGAAGTAGTTTGCAACTCGTCCCCCTACCAAGTTGGACCGGAGTGAAAGGAATTCCTCAAGCCACCCATACTCCTCCTGGTCCAGGGCCAGCTGGGCTGCACCAAAGGCCTGGTTGGTCTTGTGGGCTGATATCTTTAGAAACAGTGTGAAGTGGCATAAGCTGAGTTTTATTTTAAAGAAAACCATGTGGACAACGAGAGACAGAGAGAAAGAGAACCACTCACATTAATGACAAAGTGGCCTTCTGTAGCTGTCGCACGGGCATCCTCCACCTCTTTAATTGTTAAATTTTGGAACACCCCTCCACGGTGACCATAAATGCTGGCCCAGTAAGTGGTGAGGTGTCCATAAAAAGACCATTGGTCCTTTTTCTCAGGACTAGTCTTCAGACGATCTTCACAGAAAAAAAGAGAAGCATAAAGGATCACATTGATCGCCAAATAATGAGAGGAGAAAGGATTCAAAAACTTACCCAGAATCTCAGAAATAATTTTTTTGGCAGAGTCCCGGCAAGCTCGCAGTGTGGCTTTAGGGATCAGGCGGGCCTCCTTGGCTTGTTTTACAGCCAGCTCGTGGACTGCCACGCTGCGCTTTACTGGGCGGGTCAAGTTCTGGATTTCCCTCCTAATCCCAATGAAAGCCACACGGGAGAGCCGGCATGTGGGCGGCGGGGTCTCATTAAGATATTTGAGGAACTGTGCCACATTTTTTAGGTAATGGTGCACAGTTGGCTCTGCAATGTTGCATTTCCTTAAAAAAGACAGCCAGGACCGGACCTTTGCCCTGTTGTCCAAAAACATCAAGCTGGCCAGATTGGTCTGGCCAGCTGACATATATGAAATAAAAATTTTTATTCTAAAAATCTTTGAGGACACATTATTTATTAATTTCGGAGTGGGGTTGATGCCCTCCCAGTGGGCCCTGGACTCCTCAATGAGCTGATCTGCAAAAAGAAAGCACAAGAGAAGGACCAGGTGAGTCAGGTCGATAACATAGAGGTAAACACTAACAAACATTATTATTATTATTATTATTATATTAAATTAAATTAAATTAAATTAAATATATAATAAATTATATATATATATATATATATATATATATATATATATATATATATATATATATATATACATACATAATATGTGTGTGTATATGTATAATTATATTACTATAATTTTCTAGTCTAATAAACTACAAATGGTACTATTTCCTTGGTCACTTATCAGTCTATTTCTCATTTCTCTTGTAGTCTAACAAACTATAAATGGGGCTATTTCCTTGGTTCACTTACCAGTCTATTTCTAATTCAACTTCTAGTCTAATGAACAACAAATGAGATTATTTCCTTGGTTCACTTACCAGTCTATTTCTCAGGTAACTTCTAGTCTAATAATCTACAAATAGGAGATTTATTAATGAAAGTTATTGTATGGTGTTATCAAAGTGACAAGTGTCATACTCACTTAGGGCTGGCACGTGGTCCGGAAAGGGGTATGGTGCATCGGAGGAGTGGGCCTTCTTTGAAGGCCCGGCGACCTCCTCCTCGGGTCCTGTGGCTGGCTCTGCCTCAGGCCTGGTGGCTGGCTCTTCATCTAGTCTGTCAACCTGCGACTCTGAGCACTCCTCCTCCCCAGGGCTGTTGAGGGCCGATAGCAGACTATGTGTTGCCCGTGCAACCTGCCTAGAGGGGGTGGGATTTGACCGCTTCCTCAGCTGCCGGTACCGCCGTGAGAAGCTCTCCCAGAAGCAATGGATAGGAGAAGCTTGCGCTCCTTCACATTCCGCACCTTGTGAAAGACACGAAGGTGTTGGCTTAGCTGATTATAGCCACGAAAGCACAAGGGACAGTCGTCCAAAGCCATATCTACTTTTGTTAAAACACTAAAGGATGAATAGCAAAAGGATGAATGCAAGGGACACTGCCCAAGCATTGGTTACTTATATAACTTTTTAGGTCCCATTTGTAGTCTGTTAATACAACTTTGAGTCTAATACATTAGAGAGCACAATTTGCAGTCTATTTCTCATTACACTTCTAGTTTAATAAACTACAAATTTGACTATTCCTTTGATTCACTCACCAGTCTATTTTTCATTCTTTTTCTAGTCTAATAAACTACAAATGGGACTATTCCCTTGGATCACTTACCAGTCTATTTCTCATTCAACTTCTAGTCTAATAAACTACAAATAGTACTATTTCCTTGGTCACCTACCAGTCTATTTCTCATTCATTTTCTAGTCTGATAAACTACAAATATGACTATTTCCTTGATTCAGTTACCAGTCTATTTTTCATACCACCTCTAGTCTAAGAAACTACAAATGGAACTATTTTCTTGGTGACTTACCAGTCTATTTCTCATTCCACTTTTAGTCTAATAAACAGTAAATTACCTTGGTCCCTTACCAGTCTATTTCCCATTCATTTTCTAGTCTAATGACTAATGACATCCACTCCCCGGCTAGAGAAGGCAGCTTGAGGGGGGTGGAAGTCGGAAGAAAATTTTTTTTATGAGGCCTAGAGAAAACACTTGTACTGTACTCAGAGCACTCAGGGAATCCATTTTTGTAAGTTTTATCCCATTTTACTGTAGAAATATGCATAGAAAAAAGTCAGACCAGGGGGCCGTCTATCCGACGACACTAGCCCCATGTCCCCATGACCCTGGGGGTCAAAACGGCCAAAACGGGGCCAAACTGCACCAAACTCCGGACGGAGTAAGACCTCCAGAAGGCCTACCGAACACCGCTGTCCCCCCATCCATAACACCCCGGGGGCCACCTCCCCCAAGTCGAAAGACCCCCGGGAGCCAGAGATATGGACCCGCAAATGCAAAAAGTCCCAAAATTTGACCGGCCATAACTCACTCGAAAAGAGGAGAAACAACACCAAACTCTGGTCAAAATTAGACCTTTGGGAGCTCTATCCGACGACACTAGCCCCATGTCCCTATGACCCCGGGGGTCCGAGTTACGGCCCCCCAAAATGTGGAATTTGAACCATTATAACTCAGGAACTGGACCACCCAGGAACTCGAGGGTGGTCGCATACGGTAGGCCCCTCAAGCCTCTAGGGATCCCCCGAATTTCAGCCCCGGGTTCCACCGCTTCGCGGAGATATTAGCAAAAAAATAGTACCATCCACCCCCCTCGTACCTACTCATCCATGCCGGCCAGGGTGCACGCTCCCTGGCTAGAAAAGGCAGCTCGAGGGGGGTGGAAGTCGGAAGAAATTTTTTTATGAGGCCTAGAGAAAACACTTGTACTGTACTCAGGGCACTCAGAGGAATCCATTTTTGTAAGTTTTATCCGATAATACTGTAGAATTTGCATAAAAATGAGCGTTGAATTTTGGCACACATGTGCACCACATGTGGTGCGTATCTCACTTTTCATTAAATAGCAACTGTATTTGCAACAAGGAATGAGATCTGCCATGCTGTGGTGAATTGCGAACTTTTTTCCTGATGCGCCCTCCTGGGGTCTTGGACTCTTCCATGAACGATGCACCCACCTGAGGTCTTTCACAGACGAGGTGATGCACCGAATCAGGTGTGTTTGGTTAAAGAGAGTCATCTAAAACCGGCGTTGGGAAGCACCGGCCCATGAGCTTGGCAGTTTCCAGGCCAGAAACGGAAGGCACCCGTCCTTCCTTTCCTGGAGGGGGGCTAACCGTTGGTGTGGACGGTAGAGACGCAAATCATACCTCTGGCTGACCGCCTGGGACTTCATACTTACCTGGCAGGGGAGACACCATAATCAAGAAGGCGGTTCACCTAGGGCGAGGCTTGCCCATTGCACTCCGGCCATGCTGACCCCTGCGAATTCCCCAAATGCGGGAATCTAGAGCTGCATAATTTATGGTAGTGGGGGACTGTGTTCGCGCTCTCCCCTGAAATTGTTGTTGAAACAAAGCAGAAGAGGTTTTTTTCCAGGGTTTTTTTTTTTTTTTGCGTTTCAGAATGGGGAGTTCTGTCACATGCGAGGTATGTGTTGTGCGCCTGTGAAACAAAGTCAGTTACGCTCTTGAAAAATCGGACCCTGGTGGGTGGTTCAGTTCGAATATAGCACAGACCTTACTTTGAAAGTCGATTGGACTGACTGCAGCCTAGCTGTAGCTGTCTCCATGTTGTTTGGTTGTCCTTTTTCAATTGGTATTAATTTTGTTGTCACTTACAGCGCCACCGAGTGGCCTGTCGCAGCGCCCTTTTTCACCTGGCCTCTGACTGAGCCCCTGCACAGGTGTGCCGATTTGGGTGAAGGGATCTCATTCCTTCCTGGAGTTATAGCCATTCGAGCCATCTCGGACACGCCACCTTAGCACGTTTTGAGGTCCCCTCGCCAAGGTGAATGGAAATGTCCACCTTTTTGGGATGATTATTGACAGGCAGACTCCAAAGAAGCTTTATGTGCTGCTTTGGGTGGGACTGGGCCAAATACCTGGCGCTAGGTTGCAAAAGAAGGTTTTCGACAAAATCCCAAATACCCGAAATATCCGTCAGAGCGACGAGCCAATCTGAGACCTGCGTCTGGTTCGGCTCGAGCCAAGGATTCCCATGACATAAGGCACGTGGCTCTGCGACGAACCGTTTGGGAATTACGAGCGATGCCGTACTTTCCGTCGCTGCAGTGCCAGCGTCAGGCCGAGCGTGACGAGGCCCGGTGACGTTGCAGACAGGGGTACTACCATCCCCCAGCGTTTTTAGGTCCCCCAGACTTACCAAAGCCGAGATGGGCATCGCCGTGTCCGGCTTCCTCCCCGCTGCGTCTTAGCGGCATCGCTTCTCGGCCTTTTGGCTAAGATCACATATCTTGTCGGACGGTTGAGACTGCGATCGCCTCTTGGAGGTTTCCTGACTAGAGATCTTTTTATATCTTGAGTCACACAACTTCGAGAGGTACATTGAACTCTGCTGCTTCGGGCTAAAACAAGTTTTAAGGTAAGGTCTTTTAATTATTTATTTGGTTATTTATTATTGTATTTATTGTTGTTTTAAGTTTTTAGGCTGTTGGTGCCTCCACCATGTCGGCTGCCCCTGCCGGCGTGCGGAGGCACCACAGCGTGCGTTTTTTATTCAGGCAGGTTGAGGGGAAGCTCCTTGGAATGTCCCGTATGGACTTTTCCAGCAAGCTGATACAAAAGACCTTAGCTTTTAGATCTGACGACCTGAATTGTTTGATGACTCTGCCCTTGAACAAAGGATTTGATGTCAGTTTTAAAACCGCTTCCCTGCTTAATGACTTTTGGCAAAGGTTTGATTCAGTTAAAGCCCAGTTCTCCATGTTCACTGTCGAGAAACTTTCTGATAACACACTTAAAACTGTGATTGTAAGGATGTTCAATGAAACAGTGACTGGAGATGATATTTATGTTTGGTTGGGTAGATTTTGCACTGTTCGAGGCCAGCCTGTCAAAGTGTTAGATGAAGATGGGATTTGGACATGCTCCTGGCGAATTCCCATTAAACAATGGGAAGACGCTGGGGGCTACCAGGGCCTGAAACATCTGCCTTCCATGATTGTGCTCGGAGAGAGCAGAGGCTACATACCAAACTCTGCAGGAAGGGTTGCAGGTTTGGTCATCTCGCTGAAGCATGCCAAGAGTTAGTATGTGGGAAGTGTAGAGAAATTGGTCACAGTTTGATTATTGTACCAATTTCAGACGGTGCAATCTTTGTGGAGAAACAAACCACCTCTACAGAGACTGCCCTAAAAGTTTTGCCAACGAGCTCAAAATGGCCGCCCCACATGGGCAACAAACGAATGAACAAAGGAAAGAGGAGGCGGTCCCTGAGGTTTTGGCGGGAATTTCAAATTCCCAGCCGGCCTCAGGGATTGGGCAGGAAGGAGGAAGTGGGACGGCCACAGGGGCGGAGGCAACGGAACAGGAAATGGTCATGGAAGGAGAGGAAAGTGAGGAAAAAACCAATTCCTCACTAGTAACAGTTTCGGATGGGGTGCAGGAATCTACCGGGAGTGAGACAGAGTGTTCACTCCCTAACGCTCAGGTGCAAAAAAGACCCGCGGGGTCTCCTCTGATTGTAACAGAGGAGAAAAAATCTAGGGCAGCATATAAGCTTGATAGTATCGATTCGGTAGATCTGGAGCGCATGTGGCCCCTAGAGTCCCCTAATGAGGTATCTTTTTGCACATTAAGCTAACAGCATCATCGCCAAAAGAGCCACAAGAGGTTTCCTCTGTGGCCTCTGAAGCGACAGGCATTTGCCCTCCTGATCCCAGCTCGTCTGAGGAAAAGGAAAGGCAAATGCAACAAGATATAACATGATTTTAATCGTATCTTTGTAGGCTTTTTACTGTCTTCTGTTTTAAATGTCTTATACCTTTTTAACCCTACTGCTCATGGCCCTCACCATCTCTACTATCAATGTAAGAAGTGTGAGGTCCACCATTAGAGCACAGAGTATTTTGTCCCTTTTAAAATCTTTTAAGTCAGATTTGTTTTTATTACAAGAGTGTTCTCTGCCCTTTTTAACTAGGTACAAGAAAATGGAGGAGCTATGGTCCGCAGGAGCCTCCATATGGAGCGGATCAAATTTTAACAAAAATGACGGAGTTGCGGTTTTAATTAATAATCCTAACATCTTGGTGAAGGGCAGCACTGTGGTGAGGCAATGCCGGGCACTTTTAGTAAATCTGACCTTTTTAGACAGGGATTTTAATGTTCTTAATGTATATGGTTTTACGGAAAAGAATGAAAGATATGAGCTTTTAGAAGACTTGCAACCCCACATGCTAGGTAGGGCCCCCCTAATGGTAGCAGGGGATTTTAATTGTGTTTTATCCAAAACAGACAGGAAAAGGGTAGGGGAGGATTTTAGAGTGGACAAAACGTCGGTGTTATTGCAGGGTTTAGTCAGAGATTTTAATTTAGTCGACTGTTTTAAAATTTTGCATCAAAGAGAGGAGGGCTTCACCTGGTTCAGTGGTGATAGTACCAAAGCCTCTCGAATCGACTACGTTTTTACAAGGGACTGCCCGCCGACCGATGCTACATTAACCCCCCTCTTTTTCTCTGATCACATAATGCTGTCTTGCACCCTTTCACTGCCCATGGGTGTGACGGTAGGGGGAGGGCTGTGGAAGCTGAACTGTTCCCTGTTGGAAGACAAGGATATAGTTTTAGAATATAGGGAACAGTTCAGCCAATGGCAGACCCTCCAAGACTTTTACGATACACGTGCACAGTGGTGGGAGATGGTAAAGGACCGGACAAGACAGTTTTTTAGAAAGATAGGGAAAGAAAAGAAGAGTAGGGAAAAGAAACGCATGTTGGGGTTGCAGAAAAGACTACAAAGGTATTTTAATCTTTTAAATAATGGTTTTGATTTTATCGACGAAATTCAGGAAGTAAAAAAAGAAATGTCAGTTTTAGCCAATATAAAAAGTAAAGGGGTCCTTTTAAGAAGTAAAGAGAGAGAAATAGAAAAAGGCGAAAAGTGTACCAGATATTTTTTTAAGAAAATAATAACAAGGGGTGGGGGATTAACCAGGGTTAAAACAGGGGATAGGGAGGTTAACACAACAAAAGAGATTTTAGAGGATGTGGAAAAATTTTATGGGGCATTATATAGTTTTAAAAAGGTACACTTTGACACTGCAAAAGAAGTTTTAAATTTTATTGAGGAAAGGGTTGACTGTCAAAATGAGATTTTAACCCAAGATTTTAACATCTTAGAAATCCAAAAAGCACTTGGAGGTTTTAAGAAGGGGAAGTCCCCAGGAGTGGATGGACTTCCCCTAGAGTTTTGTCTAACATTTTGGGACATTTTAGGACAAGAGCTTTTGACAGTTTTTAAAGAGTTTGAGACCCTCGACATACTTCCAGACAGTTTTAGAATAGGGATAGTTTCTTTACTTCACAAAAAAGGTGACCGGACTGACTTAAAAACTGGAGACCCATAACACTTTTAAATTTTGATTATAAACTTTTTAGCAAAATTTTAGCAACACGCATGTCAACGGCTTTAGAGGACGTGATTCACCCGGATCAAGCTTGTTCTGTGCCCGGAAGAAAGATAACAGACAGCCTAGTACTGATCAGAGACGCCATCTGTTATGCGAGAGACAGAAATATTCGGCTAGTAGTCCTAAATTTAGACTTTGAAAAAGCATTTGACCGAGTCTCGCACCAGTACCTTTTTCAGGTACTGCAAAAAATGGGTTTTCCAACAAAGAGGTTTGTAGCCAGGGTGGGACTGCTGTACAAGGGACTAGTCAGCAAATTCCTTGTAAACGGGCATCTTTCCAAAACTGTGAACATACACAGTGGTGTCCATCAGGGATGTCCTTTATCTCCTATCCTGTATGTGGCTTGTATCGAGCCACTGGCACAGATCTTGAGAAAGGATAAATGGGTCAAAGGACTGGACGTTCCTGGGACGGGTGGACTGACAGCGACTTGTGCCTTATACATGGGCGATGTTACTCTTTTAACCACGGACATTTTATCTATACGAAGATCACTGGACTTGACTGACTGGTACGGTCGGGCCTCGGGCGCCAAACTCAATAGAAACAAGTCTGAGGCCCAGCTCTTCGGGCCGTGGGGGGACGTGGACACAGGAGGACTTTAAAATTTTAGGTGTTAAATTTGATAAAGAGGGTGGAGGACGGGAAAACTGGACTGACTTGCTAGGGAAAGTTAGGAAAAGACTAGGGTTTTGGGAACTAAGACAGTTGACGATTGAAGGTAAAATTTTTATTTTTAAATATGTGATTTTACCTCTGATTTTACTTGTCTGTTCTGTTTTTAGCCCCCCTCGGTGGTTCCTGGTGAAACTGGAGAGGGCGGTGTTTTACTTCCTGTGGGGGTCCAAGTGGGAGTGCCTGAAGAGGGAGACAGTCAAGAAAAGGCCAGAGAACGTTGGAAAAGGCCTCCCAGACCCCCACCTGTTTTTAGGCAGCCGCTTCACCGCCTTGCACATCAGTTATGCCATGACCCCATCCAAAGAAAACAAGACGGCTGCAATGGCACTATTTTGGATGGGGTCTTACCTAAGAACTTTGAAAATTTTACCAGTAGATTTGAAAACCCCAGTGTCTTTTAACTTGCCTAAAGACTACAGTTTTATAAAAAAGTTTTTAAAGAAATACCTTTTAGAGAGTGAAGATGTCACCATTTAACTAAACACAAGTCTCTCATTTCTGTTGTGCAGGACCGGAAACCGGTGAGTCCAGTTCCGGGCCTCACACTAAGTGAGGCCAAACAAGTTTGGCGGAATGCGGCTCACCCTGCTCTCCAGAACAGGCACAAGGACTTATCGTGGATGGTGGCTCATGAGATCCTCCCTGTCAGGGCGGTTATGCACTCCAGAGGCATGGCCAAAAACCCCATCTGCCCTCGGTCCGGCTGCAATTCCCCGGAGACCGCCCACCACCTGCTCTGGGACTGCAGCACTGCGCGGGACCTGTGGGCCAAGACCGGCTCCCCGTGTATTTCCCGTGCCTACCAGCAGGTGGGGCCCAGTTCGGGTACCAGCTCGCCATCCTTGGCGTGGGCCGGGGCTTGAAGGACTTGACGGCACAGAAATTTACCTCGCTCTGGCTCACCCTCAACATCATCAAGGATGCCATCTGGGCCACCAGAAACCTGCTGGTGGGGAAGCGCGTTACGGTAACCCTCCATGCATGCGAGCTAAAGGTAACATCAAGGCTGCAGGGGTACCGGACGACGATATTCGGACGGGGGGGCCGGGGTCGCACAGAGAGGGTCCCGGCAGGCACCGACCCTGGCTGCCCGTAGATGCACCCTAACCATTCTGGCTACGGGAACAGCGGGCCAGCGGGCCGGAGGAGAGGGGATCTCCGCTGAGCCCGTAAAGTAGCATCTCATGTCCCTGTTCTGGAGAGTGGGGTGAAGACCGACTTGATGAGGACTCACCCCCGGTCTTGCACAACAGATGGTTTTTTTTATTGGTTTTTATCCAATAAATTGGTTTTTATGGTGTTTTATCAATGAAATTGGTTTTATTAACATGCATATGAGGCTTGTTTGCTTTTTTAAATTTGTATTTTACTTTTGAAACCGATCGCACCTTTTAAACACACCTCAAATATGGACTTTTAAAAACAAGCAAAACACTGTGGTTTTAATCAAATGTTTTTTAACAATGATTGTTTCTTTCATTTTACCATGTGTATTTATTATATATAATATGGCTTGTTTTAATGTGTGCTTGAAAAGAAAAATGTGTGTGAAAGTAAAAATGCAAATGGAAAAAATGTAACTGTTGACAATAAAACTTTTTCGAAAGAAAAAAAATCTGTTCTTATCAGTTTAATATCTGATACGTCCCCCATCCGGGGACTACATATTAAATTGATTTTTAGATCATGGAGCTGGAGCCGGGGCTTGCTCCGTCCACTCCAAGCATCGGCCTGGTATTGCAGTGTCTCCAGGAACGGTGTGCTTTCCCTTTTTGGGGATTGCCGTTTATTGTGTCGAATAGCAGAACAAGGAATGAGATCTGCCATGCTGTGGTGTATTGCAAACTTTTTTCCTGATGCGCCCTCCTGGGGTCTTGGACTCTTCCACGAACGATGCACCCACCTGAGGTCTTTCACAGACGAGGTGATGCATCGAATCAGGTGTGTTTGGTTAAAGAGAGTCATCTAAAACCGGCGTTGGGAAGCACCGGCCCATGAGCTTGGCAGTTTCCAGGCCAGTAACGGAAGGCACCCGTCCTTCCTTTCCTGGAGGGGGGCTAACCATTGGTGTGGACGGTAGAGACGCAAATCATACCTCTGGCTGATCGCCTGGGCCTTCATACTTACCTGGCAAGGGATACACCATGATCAAGAAGGCGGTTCACCCAGGGCGAGGCTTGGCCATTGCACTCCGGCCATGCTGACCCCTGCGAATTCCCCAAATGCGGGAATCTCGACTGCATAATTTATGGTAGTGGGGGACTGCGTTCGCGCTCTCCCCTGAAATTGTTGGTGAAACAAAGCAGAAGAGGTTTTTTCCAGGTTTTTTTTTTTTTTTGCATTTCAGAATGGGGAGTTCTACCACATGCGAGGTATGTGTTGTGCGCCTGTGAAACAAAGTCAGTTACGCTCTTGAAAAATCGGACCTTGGTGGGTGGTTCAGTTCGAATATAGCACAGACCTTACTTTGAAAGTCGATTGGACTGACTGCAGCCTAGCTGTAGCTGTCTCCATGTTGTTTGATTGTCCTTTTTCAATTGGTATTAATTTTGTTGTCGCTTACAGCGCCACTGAGTGGCCTGTCGCAGCGCCCTTTTTCACCTGGCCTCTGACTGAGCCCCTGCACAGGTGTGCCGATTTGGGTGAAGGGATCTCATTCCTTCCTGGAGTTATAGCCATTCGAGCCATCTCGGACAAGCCACCTTAGCACGTTTTGAGGTCCCCTCGCCAAGGTGAATGGAAATTTCCACTTTTTTGGGATGATTATTGACAGACAGACTCCAGAGAAGCTTTCTGTGCTGCTTTGGGTGGGACTGGGCCAAATACCTGGCGCTAGGTTGCAAAAGAAGGTTTTTGACAAAATCCCAAATACACGAAAATTCTGTCAGAGCGACGAGCCAATCTGAGACCTGCGTCTGGTTCGGCTCGAGCCAAGGATTCCCATGAGATAAGGCACGTGGCTCTGTGACGAACCGTTTGGGAGTTACGAGCGATGCCGTACTTTCCGTCGCTGCAGTGCCAGCGTCAGGCCGAGAGTGACGAGGCCCGGTGACGTTGCACACAGGGGAGGGTACTACCATCCCCCAGCGTTTTTAGGTCCCCCAGACTTACCAAAGCCGAGATGGGCATCGCCGTGTCCGGCTTCCTCCCCGCTGCGTCTTAGCGGCATCGCTTCTCGGCCTTTTGGCTAAGATCAAGTGTAGCGACGATTGCTATGTCGAGCGGAGATGGTACTTTGCCGACCATGATGGCGTGGTTGAAGAATACTGTACGGATTCAAGTGCTTCAGAATGCTGTCCGGTTTGTAAAGGAAAACTTCAGGAGGGAATTTGTGGTCGTGGACGTCTTGAAAGGAGTCTTCAATGTAGCAGCTTCTTCAGTGTTCTGTCTTCAGGATTTCACAGCACTAGGATTTATGGATCTGACCTTCTTCAATCTAACGGACTGTGTGAGTTTTTTTGAGTCTTGGGGGAAGAAAAAACACAAGTTGTTGGAAGGATTGAGTTTGCACCCTTTGTTTGCACAGGATTACTTACCTCTCACAGTCCATCTGTATAATCCTTTTGTTGAGGATGTGGAGGTAATGACTTTCCTTGAGAGGCACTGTGAGGTTGTGAAAGGAGGTGAGCGTGTGAGGGATCGGTTTGGGATTTGGACTGGAAAGAGGCGTTTTTTTGTGAAGCTCCGGGTGGATTCAGCGGTCCCTGGAAGCCTGGTTCACCTACCAGGGTCCATTTCCATTGGGCCTAACAGGGGCTTTCTCTACTACCCTGGGCAGCCCGTGTATTGCAGGAGATGTGGTGGAGAAGGACACGTTAAAACAGACTGTGAAGGACAGCGCTGTCGGTTTTGTGGGAAGGCAGACCACGTTGCTTCGGCCTGCCCCGCACCAAAGCTTTGTAGCCTTTGCGGCAAGGCCGATCATCTTTACCGTACCTGTCCATCAAGAAACAAATCATATGCGAGCATATTGAAGGAAGGTGATGATCTGCAGGCGGACCTGGATGCCATTCTTAGCAGTCTACCAGCAGAAAGGCAGAGGCATCTTCAACAAGCGACAGGTGCGAGTGATCAGAGAAGTATGAGTGCATCAAGTCAGGAGTGTACTGGTATGAAGGAACAAGTGGATGGAGCCGTGGGGGATCTGAAGTGGAGGATGAATGTAACATACCTCCAGGACCAAACCTTTTGTAAGGTTTTCCGGGTATTATTTGCTGGGTGGTGTAATTTAAAAGGATTCTACCAGTCACATTCTGACTGGTGGGAAGGGGTGAAGGAGAGGATTAGGTTTTTTTTGCAGGGCATGGGGTTTAGCTTTGGGGCAGGCTAAGAGGAATCAAGTGCGTCAATGGACTAAAGAATTGCAAGTTTTATGCTCTCAAGGTCTATTGAGCACTGGTCAAGGGTGGAAGAAAGCCAAACTCTTGCAGGATTCTTTGAATGAACATTATAGAGGAGAAGCACAGAAGTTTGTTGTGCAGTCAGGTGTATGTCAGCGTGTGCTAGATGAAAGGCCTACAAAGTTTTTCTTTTCTACTGTGAAGAGCAGGCAGAAGCGTAGCAGTATGGAATGTTTAAATACAGAGAAGGGTAAGGTCTACTCAGTTGAAGGAATGCTGAAGGCTTCAGTTGCCTTTTATAAGGAGCTGTTTGCGAATAGAGAAGTAAGAGAGTCAACAGCGGAGGGGTTTTTAGAGGATCTGGACAGGACCTTGGATAAAGTGGAGGCAGGCAGGTTAGAGAAGGAGGTCACCTTGAAGGAAGTAGAGGTAGCAATTAAGTCCTTGAAGAGAGGCACGTCTCCAGGTGGTGATGGTCTACCGGCTGAATTTTATCAAGCCTTTTTGCCTTTAGTAGGCACTGAACTGATTAAAGTTTATCAGGAAAGTCTGGAAGTGGGGAAATTGCCTTTGTCTATGAGGAGGGGGTTGGTGACCCTCCTGCATAAGAAAAATAGTAAGGAGGATTTGGCAAATTGGCGGCCAATAACTTTACTTACTACTGATTATAAGATTCTGGCAAAAGTCTTAACCATACGGCTTAAGGGGGTGTTAGATTTGGTGGTTCATCCAGATCAAACTTGTGGGGTCCCAGGAAGATCAGGCAGCCTCAATTTAGTTTTGGTCCGGGACTTAATCAGTTGGGCTGAGCAATGTCAGCTTCCTTTGGCAATCCTGAGCCTTGACCAGGAAAAGGCCTTTGATAGGGTTAGCCATTCTTTTTTGTGGTCAGTGTTGGAGAAGCTTGGGTTTGGCCCAGGGTTCATAGCCTGGGTCCAGCTTTTGTGTAGTGAGGCTTTCAGTCAGATTAGGATAAACGGGTTCTATTCTGAACCAGTGAAACAGTTGGGTGGTGTGAGGCAAGGGTGTCCTTTGTCACCCTTGTGTTATATACTGTCTTTAGAGCCTCTGATTAGTCGACTACGATTAAAAGCAGCTTTGACTGGTGTAGTAATGCCAGGTGGAGGAGGGTTAAGGCCAAAAGTGTTAGCTTACGCAGATGATATGACAGTCTTTTTGACCACTGAAAAAGATTTTGTAGTGACAGGAGATATTTTGCATAGTTTTTCAGAAGCCACAGGTGCCAAGATAAACGTCAGTAAATCTTCAGTGATGTTTGTAGGACGGTGGAGTAAGAGGACTGTGGTTCCAGGAGGGTATACCTTGTGTCAGGATGGCATTAAAATTTTGGGTGTTCGCTTTTTCAAGGTGAATAGTGCACAACAAAATTGGGAGGGGCTGTTGGAATCTTTACAGTCTAAAGTAAGCCGGTGGAGTGTTAGGGATCTGTCACTATGGGGTAGAGTACAGGTAGTGAAGGCAGATGTGTTGCCCAGTATTAACTATCTGGCTTATGTTTTTCCCCTACCTTTTTGGCAGGGGAGGAGAATGGAGAAGTTGATTTTTTCTTTTATTTGGAGAGGGAGGACTGAGTTAGTATCAAGAGCGCAGATGTTACGTCCTCTGGGTGAGGGAGGCAGAGGGGTGCCATGCCTCTCTTGGAAGGTTACGGCTTTGTTTATTGCTTTTGCAGCTCGCCTAGTGGTACAGGCTCTAGAGCATAAAGCACATGTGTTGGCTCACTTTTGGTTGGGCTGGCCTTTGAGGCATTTAACAGGGTGGAGTAATAGGGTACCTTGGTCACTGGATAGGCCTGAACATTATAAAGTGGCGGCAGACATCATTAAAGGGAATCCTTGGTGCTTGGAAGAGTCACTGTTGTTAAATCATAGGAAGCTGTATGATAGGTTGAAGGAGAGCTCTGTTAAGGAAGCTAGAGAGGCAGGGCCTCCAATTGAAGTGAACTGGTTGTCCTTGCAACCAGATTATTTGGTAGGGAGGTGTAAGGATGTGAACTGGTTGGCAGCATTAGGGAGGCTTCCAGTACGGGAGCGTTTATATAGGCATGGTCAGGGCAGATCTCCTTTGTGCCCAGTGGGTTGCGGGGAAGAAGAGACAATTGAGCACGCCTTGTGGTCATGTCCAGGAGCAGTGGCTTTATGGAAAGCAGTCACTGGCTGGTGGAGAAAGTGGGGAGGACCATTGATTACCCGGGACTTAGTGTTGTATGGAGTAGGGTTGGGAAATATAGAGAACAATCAGAGAAGAGTAGTATGGGTTACTATCTCAGAAGGGAAGCGTATCTTATGGGACTGGCGACTAAGGTGCCTGAGGAAGCAGTTGCCTGGTTTAGAACCTCAAAAGTTATTTTCAACACTTTTGGCTAGTTTGGTGAAAGAGGTAAATGGGTATAAGGTCGTTCATGGGGAGGAGGGGATGAGGGCTGTATGGGGGGGGCTCCCTCGGGTAGGGGTGGGATAAAGTCTTGGGTGTTAAAAATTTAGTACTGGTTATGAGGTTCTGATTGTAATGTGTTGTATCTTCACTTTATGAAATGATTTTTGAGTTCGGAATGATTTTTTAGTTCTGTAGGCTTGGGACATGTATGTTCAGAAAATATGTATGCCTTTGTTGCAAGTGATTAATTTGTAAATTTGTATGAGTGTATGGATTTAATAATAAAAAATAAAAAAATCTGTTCTTATCAGTTTAATATCTGATACGTCCCCCATCCGGGGACTACATATTAAATGGATTTTTAGATCACGGAGCTGGAGCCGGGGCTTGCTCTGTCCACTCCAAGCATCGGCCTGGTATTGCAGTGTCTCCAGGAACGGTGTGCTTTCCCTTTTTGGGGATTGCCGTTTATTGTGTCGAATAGCAGAACAAGGAATGAGATCTGCCATGCTGTGGTGTATTGCAAACTTTTTTCAAGCACCGGCCCATGAGCTTGGCAGTTTCCAGGCCAGTAACGGAAGGCACCCGTCCTTCCTTTCCTGGAGGGGGGCTAACCGTTGGTGTGGACGGTAGAGACGCAAATCATACCTCTGGCTGACCGCCTGGGCCTTCATACTTACCTGGCAGGGGAGACACCATGATCAAGAAGGCGGTTCACCCAGGGCGAGGCTTGCCCATTGCACTCCGGCCATGCTGACCTCTGCGAATTCCCCAAATGCGGGAATCTCGACTGCATAATTTATGGTAGTGGGGGACTGCGTTCGCGCTCTCCCCTGAAATTCTTGGTGAAACAAAGCAGAAGAGGTTTTTTCCAGGTTTTTTTTTTTTTTTTGCGTTTCAGAATGGGGAGTTCTGTCACATGCGAGGTATGTGTTGTGCGCCTGTGAAACAAAGTCAGTTACACTCTTGAAAAATCGGACCCTGGTGGGTGGTTCAGTTCGAATATAGCACAGACCTTACTTTGAAAGTCGATTGGACTGACTGCAGCCTAGCTGTAGCTGTCTCCATGTTGTTTGGTTGTCCTTTTTCAATTGGTATTAATTTTGTTGTCGCTTACAGCGCCACCGAGTGGCCTGTCGCAGCGCCCTTTTTCACCTTGCTTCTGACTGAGCCCCTGCACAGGTGTGCCGATTTGGGTGAAGGGATCTCATTCCTTCCTGGAGTTATAGCCATTCGAGCCATCTCGGACACGCCACGTTAGCACGTTTTGAGGTCCCCTCGCCAAGGTGAATGGAAATTTCCACTTTTTTGGGATGATTATTGACAGGCAGACTCCAGAGAAGCTTTCTGTGCTGCTTTGGGTGGGACTGGGCCAAATACCTGGCGCTAGGTTCCAAAAGAAGGTTTTCGACAAAATCCCAAATACCCGAAAATTTTGTCAGAGCGACGAGCCAATCTGAGACCTGCGTCTGGTTCGGCTCGAGCCAAGGATTCCCATTACATAAGGCACGTGGCTCTGCGACGAACCGTTTGGGAGTTACGAGCGATGCCGTACTTTCCGTCACTGCAGTGCCAGCGTCAGGCCGAGCGTGACGAGTCCCGGTGACGTTGCAGACAGGGGAGGGTACTACCATCCCCCAGCGTTTTTAGGTCCCCCAGACTTACCAAAGCCGAGATGGGCATCGCCGTGTCCGGCTTCCTGCCCGCTGCGTCTTAGCGGCATCGCTTCTCGGCCTTTTGGCTAAGATCACGTATCTTGTCAGACGGTTTAGACTGCGATCGCCTCTTGGAGGTTTCCTGACTCGAGATCTTTTTATATCTTGAGTCACACAACTTCGAGAGGTACATTGAACTCTGCTGCTTCGGGCTCCAACACGTTTTAAGGTAAGGTCTTTTAATTATTTATTTGGTTATTTATTATTGTATTTATTGTTGTTTTAAGTTTCTAGGCTGTTGGTGCCTCCATCATGTCGGCTGCCCGTGCCGGCGTGCGGAGGCACCACAGCGTGTGCTTTTGTTTTAAAGAGGTGAATGGCCAGCTCCTAGGGATGTCACGTCTTGACTTCTCCAGAAAGTCCTTTTTTTTTTGGAGCGTCCATTCAGGTATAAGTTTGAGGGCTCGTGTACGTGGGTTAAGGGGACCTGCGCGCTGACCCCAAAAAATTTTGGACGGACGCGGCGTCGATGTCTGCCGGCCCACGGGAGACCCCTGACCGGCGCAGGAGGATCTGGACCCCCGAGGGGCCCCGCGGAAGCCCACCCAAATTTGAGGCCCCTACATGCCATTCAGCACTTCTCCACAGGGTGGCGCACGGAGCAGTACACCTCAGGTTTAAAACAGTGGCATTTACCCGAATGGGGGGTGTACGATTTTTTTGCCCACGAAACCTATATTTGTCCATTTGACCTTTAAAGTTACAGAATGACCACGGAACCGATGCGGACCCCCATCGGACCCCCAACCCGGGTCCCACGAACCCATTATTTGTCCATTTGACCATTATATTCACACAATGACTGCGGATCATCTGCAGACCCCTTGCGGACCCCCACCCTGGGTCCCACGAACCCCGTATTTGTCCATTTGACCATTATATTCACACAATGACTGCGGATCATCTGCGGACCACTTGCGGACCCCCACCCTGGGTCCCACGAACCCACTATTTGTCCATTTGACCATTATGTTCACACAATGACTGCGGATCATCTGCGGACCACTTGCGGACCCCCACCCTGGGTCCCACGAACCCACTATTTGTCCATTTGACCATTATATTCACGGAATGACCACGGATCACATCCGGAACATTTGCGGACATATCCAAAATTGTGGTGAATGTTAACCAAAATGTCACAGATTTTGCCAAGCTGTAACTCCGCCAAAACGGGGCCAAACTGCACCAAACTCGGGTCAGAGTAAGACCTCCAGAAGGCCTACCGAACACCGATGCCCCCCCATCCATAACACCCCGGGGGGCGGAGTTATTGCCCCACACATTTTTGATAGTCAAATGGAAGTCAAATGGAATGGAAAGAGACCTAGCAACTTGAAACTCGGTGACTTGATAGCCCTCAAAGGGCCCTCTCTGAAGCCACTTCCCCCAAGTCGATAGACCCCCGGGGGCCAGAGATACGGGCCCGCAAATGCAAGAAGTCCCAAAATTTGACCGGCAATAACTCACCCAAAAAGAGAGGAAAAAACACCAAACTCAGGTCAAAATTAGACCTTTGGGAGCTCTATCCAACTACACCAGCCCCATGTTCCTATGACCCCGGGAGTCCGAGTTACGGCCCCACAAAATGTGGAATTTGAACCGTTATAACTCAGGAACCGGAATACCCAGGAACTCGAGGGTGGTCGCATACGGTAGGCTCCTCGATCTTCTAGGGATCCCCCGAATTTTAGCCTCGGGGTCCACCGCTTCGCGGAGATATTAGCAAAACAATAGTACCATCCACCCCCCTCATACCTACTCATCCATGCCGGCCAGGGTACACCCTCCCTGGCTAGAAAAGGCAGCTCGAGGGGGGTGGAAGTCGGAAGAAAATTTTTTTTTGGAGGCCTAGAGAAAACAGTTGTACTGTACACAGGGCACTCAAAGGAATCCATTTTTGTAAGTTTTATCCCATAATACTGTAGAAATATGCATAGAAAAAATGTTGGATTTTGGTTCATTTGCACCACAAATGTTGCAAGTCTTGCAGTATATTAAATAGCAATATTTTTTATTGTCAGTCTATTTCTCAAATCACTTCTAGTCTAATGAACTACACATGGGGCTATTTCATTTGTCACTTAACAGTTACTTTATTTAAAAATCTTCCTAATTCCAATTTATCCATAATGTATTGTAAAATACGTTTTATAAAACAAGAGTGCACACTTTGCAGTCTATTTCTCATTCCACTTTTAGTCCAAACAACTTCAAATGGGACTATTTCCTTGGTCACTGACCAGTCTATTTCTCATTCCACTCATAGTCTAATGAACTACATATGGCACTATTTCATGGATCACTTGCCAGTCTATTTCTCATTAATTTTCTAGTCTAATAAACTACATATGGCACTATTTCCTTGATCACTTGCCAGTCTATTTCTCATTCAAAACTTTTAGTCTAATAAACTACAAAAAGTACTATTTCCTTGGTCACTTACCAGTCTATTTCTCATTCCTTTTCTAGTCTAATAAACAATACATTTCACTATTTCAGTCTATTTCTCATTCAACTTCTAGTCTAATAATCAGTTTAACTGGTGATGATGATCGGCCTGAATAAGTTTGAAATAGAAGTGTATTAATGTGAAAACATATGGCACTATTTCATGGATCACTTGCCAGTCTATTTCTCATTCATTTTTATAGTCTAATAAACTACATATGGCACTATTTCCTTGATCACTTGCCAGTTTATTTCTTATTCAAACTTTTAGTCTAATAAGCTACAAAAAGTACTATTTCCTTGGTCACTTACCAGACTATTTCTCATTCCTTTTCTAGTCTAATAAACAATACATTTCACTATTTCAGTCTATTTCTCATTCAACTTCTAGTCTAATAATCAGTTTAACTGGTGATGATGATCGGCCTGAATAAATTTGAAATAGAAGTGTATTAATGTGAAAACATATGGCACTATTTCATGGATCACTTGCCAGTCTATTTCTCAGTAATTTTATAGTCTAATAAACTACATATGGCACTATTTGCTTGATCCCTTGCCAGTCTATTTCTTATTCAAAACTTTTAGTCTAATAAACTACAAAAAGTACTATTTCCTTGGTCACTTACCAGTCAATTTCTCATTCCTTTTCTAGTCTAATAAACAATACATTTCACTATTTCAGTCTATTTCTCATTCAACTTCTAGTCTAATAATCAGTTTAACTGGTTATGATGATCGGCCTGAATACATTTGAAATAGAAGTGTATTAATGTGAAAATATATGGCACTATTTCATGGATCACTTGCCAGTCTATTTCTCATTCATTTCATAGTCTAATAAACTACATATGGCACTATTTCCTTGATCACTTGCCAGTCTATTTCTTATTCAAAACTTTTAGTCTAATAAACTACAAAAAAGTACTATTTCCTTGGTCACTTACCAGTCTATTTCTCATTCCTTTTCTAGTCTAATAAACAATACATTTCACTATTTCAGTCTATTTCTCATTCAACTTCTAGTCTAATAATCAGTTTAACTGGTTATGATGATCGGCCTGAATAAGTTTGAAATAGAAGTGTATTAATGTGAAAACATATGGCACTATTTCATGGATCACTTGCCAGTCTATTTCTCATTCATTTTTATAGTCTAATAAACTACATATGGCACTATTTCCTTGATCACTTGCCAGTTTATTTCTTATTCAAACTTTTAGTCTAATAAGCTACAAAAAGTACTATTTCCTTGGTCACTTACCAGACT
Organism: Carassius carassius; assembly: GCF_963082965.1. Taxonomy (NCBI): domain Eukaryota; kingdom Metazoa; phylum Chordata; class Actinopteri; order Cypriniformes; family Cyprinidae; genus Carassius; species Carassius carassius. Next base: position 322,504 of record NW_026775074.1, read on the forward strand.
ATTTCTCATTCCTTTTCTAGTCTAATAAACAATACATTTCACTATTTCAGTCTATTTCTCATTCAACTTCTAGTCTAATAATCAGTTTAACTGGTGATGATGATCGGCCTGAATAAATTTGAAATAGAAGTGTATTAATGTGAAAACATATGGCACTATTTCATGGATCACTTGCCAGTCTATTTCTCAGTAATTTTATAGTCTAATAAACTACATATGGCACTATTTGCCTGATCCCTTGCCAGTCTATTTCTTATTCAAAACTTTTAGTCTAATAAACTACAAAAAGTACTATTTCCTTGGTCACTTACCAGTCAATTTCTCATTCCTTTTCTAGTCTAATAAACAATACATTTCACTATTTCAGTCTATTTCTCATTCAACTTCTAGTCTAATAATCAGTTTAACTGGTTATGATGATCGGCCTGAATACATTTGAAATAGAAGTGTATTTATGTGAAAACATCCTAATTTCAAGTTATTCAAAATATAGTAAAATATGTTTTTATTAAACATTTTATGTATAGAAATACTATATATTTATTATGTATTTATTACATATACCTTTTTATTTACACACACATTATATAAATATGTTTAAATTATTTTTATTACATGTAATATATATATGTGTGTGTGTGTGTGTGTGTGTGTGTGTGTGAGTGTGTGTGAGTGAGTGTGTGTAAAGTAATGACACCTTAATTCAATTTCAAATATTTATTGAACTTTTTGTTTTGCAGACATTGTAAAGTCAAAATCAAAAATGCCTCAAAGTTCTGTACAAAAAAACACAATATATAAAAAGTATAATAGGAAACATGCATTATATAAGAAAAATAAAATAAATAAATAAACATGTTCAGAAAGATTCAGAGCAAACTGACATTAACCTTAACTATAACTATTTACAAAAAAAAGAAAAAAGAAAAAAGAAAAATGGAAGAGGCTATCAAAACAAATAAAAAGATAACCTTACTTTTTTATCGTAGAAATAAAAGGAGTAGAACAATTATCATAAAAAATATCAAAACAAACAATTTAAATAGCTACATAAATTATTTACGGAATTTTTTTTAAAATTTCTCCAGTCTCTTTTTTTACTTGCTGCACCAGCTTTTTAGACGCTATTTCCTGTGGTGATTTAAGTGGGGAGTTCTTCACCATCAGTCTGCGTCTGAGGACCATCTTCATTAATGTGCTTCTTTCCTTATAGAAATAATAAGAAAGGCAAAGTGTTAGTGAACATGTCTACTTGTCACAAACAGTTAAACCAATCCATGGGAAATTGTACTTACTGAAGCAGATTTCCCAGACTTCTGGCCTTCTTCGGCATCGGGAGGGCTGTCGGAGAGCGTTGGGCTGGTGGATGAGGACTTTTCCTCAGCTGGCATCTTGTGGGGTTTTGTCGTCTTTCTTCTCTTGGCACCTTGCTGCCTTGGACTATCAGCTTCCTCACCCACCACAGCTGTATCAAAGAGGCGACGGTGTTCTGCTGCCTGCTTTGCATTAAGGTTGAGGGCATAAAACCTGTCAGCTGTGGTGGTTTCGTGGCACATGAACTGTGCCACTTTGTGCCTATCTTCCGGGCAGTGAGTGTTCTTTGCCTTTTTGGAGAGAGAACAGCATAGGCAAAGAGTTAGAAAAAAAACACACCAGAAACTCATAAAGCCGGGACAAGTACAGGAATGCTTACATGGGTGGCGATGGCAGTCCTCACATCAGTAAATGTGGGTGTGCCTGGTAACCCCATGCTCGCCCACGCATCCTGAAAATACTTGTTCAAGTTTTTGCAGGAGCTGGCCTTTGAGGTAAAGAAGAAGTAGTTTGCAACTCGTCCCCCTACCAAGTTGGACCGGAGTGAAAGGAATTCCTCAAGCCACCCATACTCCTCCTGGTCCAGGGCCAGCTGGGCTGCACCAAAGGCCTGGTTGGTCTTGTGGGCTGATATCTTTAGAAACAGTGTGAAGTGGCATAAGCTGAGTTTTATTTTAAAGAAAACCATGTGGACAACGAGAGACAGAGAGAAAGAGAACCACTCACATTAATGACAAAGTGGCCTTCTGTAGCTGTCGCACGGGCATCCTCCACCTCTTTAATTGTTAAATTTTGGAACACCCCTCCACGGTGACCATAAATGCTGGCCCAGTAAGTGGTGAGGTGTCCATAAAAAGACCATTGGTCCTTTTTCTCAGGACTAGTCTTCAGACGATCTTCACAGAAAAAAAGAGAAGCATAAAGGATCACATTGATCGCCAAATAATGAGAGGAGAAAGGATTCAAAAACTTACCCAGAATCTCAGAAATAATTTTTTTGGCAGAGTCCCGGCAAGCTCGCAGTGTGGCTTTAGGGATCAGGCGGGCCTCCTTGGCTTGTTTTACAGCCAGCTCGTGGACTGCCACGCTGCGCTTTACTGGGCGGGTCAAGTTCTGGATTTCCCTCCTAATCCCAATGAAAGCCACACGGGAGAGCCGGCATGTGGGCGGCGGGGTCTCATTAAGATATTTGAGGAACTGTGCCACATTTTTTAGGTAATGGTGCACAGTTGGCTCTGCAATGTTGCATTTCCTTAAAAAAGACAGCCAGGACCGGACCTTTGCCCTGTTGTCCAAAAACATCAAGCTGGCCAGATTGGTCTGGCCAGCTGACATATATGAAATAAAAATTTTTATTCTAAAAATCTTTGAGGACACATTATTTATTAATTTCGGAGTGGGGTTGATGCCCTCCCAGTGGGCCCTGGACTCCTCAATGAGCTGATCTGCAAAAAGAAAGCACAAGAGAAGGACCAGGTGAGTCAGGTCGATAACATAGAGGTAAACACTAACAAACATTATTATTATTATTATTATTATTATATTAAATTAAATTAAATTAAATTAAATATATAATAAATTATATATATATATATATATATATATATATATATATATATATATATATACATATATATATATATATACATACATAATATGTGTGTGTATATGTATAATTATATTACTATAATTTTCTAGTCTAATAAACTACAAATGGTACTATTTCCTTGGTCACTTATCAGTCTATTTCTCATTTCTCTTGTAGTCTAACAAACTATAAATGGGGCTATTTCCTTGGTTCACTTACCAGTCTATTTCTAATTCAACTTCTAGTCTAATGAACAACAAATGAGATTATTTCCTTGGTTCACTTACCAGTCTATTTCTCAGGTAACTTCTAGTCTAATAATCTACAAATAGGAGATTTATTAATGAAAGTTATTGTATGGTGTTATCAAAGTGACAAGTGTCATACTCACTTAGGGCTGGCACGTGGTCCGGAAAGGGGTATGGTGCATCGGAGGAGTGGGCCTTCTTTGAAGGCCCGGCGACCTCCTCCTCGGGTCCTGTGGCTGGCTCTGCCTCAGGCCTGGTGGCTGGCTCTTCATCTAGTCTGTCAACCTGCGACTCTGAGCACTCCTCCTCCCCAGGGCTGTTGAGGGCCGATAGCAGACTATGTGTTGCCCGTGCAACCTGCCTAGAGGGGGTGGGATTTGACCGCTTCCTCAGCTGCCGGTACCGCCGTGAGAAGCTCTCCCAGAAGCAATGGATAGGAGAAGCTTGCGCTCCTTCACATTCCGCACCTTGTGAAAGACACGAAGGTGTTGGCTTAGCTGATTATAGCCACGAAAGCACAAGGGACAGTCGTCCAAAGCCATATCTACTTTTGTTAAAACACTAAAGGATGAATAGCAAAAGGATGAATGCAAGGGACACTGCCCAAGCATTGGTTACTTATATAACTTTTTAGGTCCCATTTGTAGTCTGTTAATACAACTTTGAGTCTAATACATTAGAGAGCACAATTTGCAGTCTATTTCTCATTACACTTCTAGTTTAATAAACTACAAATTTGACTATTCCTTTGATTCACTCACCAGTCTATTTTTCATTCTTTTTCTAGTCTAATAAACTACAAATGGGACTATTCCCTTGGATCACTTACCAGTCTATTTCTCATTCAACTTCTAGTCTAATAAACTACAAATAGTACTATTTCCTTGGTCACCTACCAGTCTATTTCTCATTCATTTTCTAGTCTGATAAACTACAAATATGACTATTTCCTTGATTCAGTTACCAGTCTATTTTTCATACCACCTCTAGTCTAAGAAACTACAAATGGAACTATTTTCTTGGTGACTTACCAGTCTATTTCTCATTCCACTTTTAGTCTAATAAACTGTAAATTACCTTGGTCCCTTACCAGTCTATTTCCCATTCATTTTCTAGTCTAATGACTAATGACATCCACTCCCCGGCTAGAGAAGGCAGCTTGAGGGGGGTGGAAGTCGGAAGAAAATTTTTTTTATGAGGCCTAGAGAAAACACTTGTACTGTACTCAGAGCACTCAGGGAATCCATTTTTGTAAGTTTTATCCCATTTTACTGTAGAAATATGCATAGAAAAAAGTCAGACCAGGGGGCCGTCTATCCGACGACACTAGCCCCATGTCCCCATGACCCTGGGGGTCAAAACGGCCAAAACGGGGCCAAACTGCACCAAACTCCGGACGGAGTAAGACCTCCAGAAGGCCTACCGAACACCGCTGTCCCCCCATCCATAACACCCCGGGGGCCACCTCCCCCAAGTCGAAAGACCCCCGGGAGCCAGAGATATGGACCCGCAAATGCAAAAAGTCCCAAAATTTGACCGGCCATAACTCACTCGAAAAGAGGAGAAACAACACCAAACTCTGGTCAAAATTAGACCTTTGGGAGCTCTATCCGACGACACTAGCCCCATGTCCCTATGACCCCGGGGGTCCGAGTTACGGCCCCCCAAAATGTGGAATTTGAACCATTATAACTCAGGAACTGGACCACCCAGGAACTCGAGGGTGGTCGCATACGGTAGGCCCCTCAAGCCTCTAGGGATCCCCCGAATTTCAGCCCCGGGTTCCACCGCTTCGCGGAGATATTAGCAAAAAAATAGTACCATCCACCCCCCTCGTACCTACTCATCCATGCCGGCCAGGGTGCACGCTCCCTGGCTAGAAAAGGCAGCTCGAGGGGGGTGGAAGTCGGAAGAAATTTTTTTATGAGGCCTAGAGAAAACACTTGTACTGTACTCAGGGCACTCAGAGGAATCCATTTTTGTAAGTTTTATCCGATAATACTGTAGAATTTGCATAAAAATGAGCGTTGAATTTTGGCACACATGTGCACCACATGTGGTGCGTATCTCACTTTTCATTAAATAGCAACTGTATTTGCAACAAGGAATGAGATCTGCCATGCTGTGGTGAATTGCGAACTTTTTTCCTGATGCGCCCTCCTGGGGTCTTGGACTCTTCCATGAACGATGCACCCACCTGAGGTCTTTCACAGACGAGGTGATGCACCGAATCAGGTGTGTTTGGTTAAAGAGAGTCATCTAAAACCGGCGTTGGGAAGCACCGGCCCATGAGCTTGGCAGTTTCCAGGCCAGAAACGGAAGGCACCCGTCCTTCCTTTCCTGGAGGGGGGCTAACCGTTGGTGTGGACGGTAGAGACGCAAATCATACCTCTGGCTGACCGCCTGGGACTTCATACTTACCTGGCAGGGGAGACACCATAATCAAGAAGGCGGTTCACCTAGGGCGAGGCTTGCCCATTGCACTCCGGCCATGCTGACCCCTGCGAATTCCCCAAATGCGGGAATCTAGAGCTGCATAATTTATGGTAGTGGGGGACTGTGTTCGCGCTCTCCCCTGAAATTGTTGTTGAAACAAAGCAGAAGAGGTTTTTTTCCAGGGTTTTTTTTTTTTTTTGCGTTTCAGAATGGGGAGTTCTGTCACATGCGAGGTATGTGTTGTGCGCCTGTGAAACAAAGTCAGTTACGCTCTTGAAAAATCGGACCCTGGTGGGTGGTTCAGTTCGAATATAGCACAGACCTTACTTTGAAAGTCGATTGGACTGACTGCAGCCTAGCTGTAGCTGTCTCCATGTTGTTTGGTTGTCCTTTTTCAATTGGTATTAATTTTGTTGTCACTTACAGCGCCACCGAGTGGCCTGTCGCAGCGCCCTTTTTCACCTGGCCTCTGACTGAGCCCCTGCACAGGTGTGCCGATTTGGGTGAAGGGATCTCATTCCTTCCTGGAGTTATAGCCATTCGAGCCATCTCGGACACGCCACCTTAGCACGTTTTGAGGTCCCCTCGCCAAGGTGAATGGAAATGTCCACCTTTTTGGGATGATTATTGACAGGCAGACTCCAAAGAAGCTTTATGTGCTGCTTTGGGTGGGACTGGGCCAAATACCTGGCGCTAGGTTGCAAAAGAAGGTTTTCGACAAAATCCCAAATACCCGAAATATCCGTCAGAGCGACGATTCAAGGATTCCCATGACATAAGGCACGTGGCTCTGCGACGAACCGTTTGGGAATTACGAGCGATGCCGTACTTTCCGTCGCTGCAGTGCCAGCGTCAGGCCGAGCGTGACGAGGCCCGGTGACGTTGCAGACAGGGGTACTACCATCCCCCAGCGTTTTTAGGTCCCCCAGACTTACCAAAGCCGAGATGGGCATCGCCGTGTCCGGCTTCCTCCCCGCTGCGTCTTAGCGGCATCGCTTCTCGGCCTTTTGGCTAAGATCACATATCTTGTCGGACGGTTGAGACTGCGATCGCCTCTTGGAGGTTTCCTGACTAGAGATCTTTTTATATCTTGAGTCACACAACTTCGAGAGGTACATTGAACTCTGCTGCTTCGGGCTAAAACAAGTTTTAAGGTAAGGTCTTTTAATTATTTATTTGGTTATTTATTATTGTATTTATTGTTGTTTTAAGTTTTTAGGCTGTTGGTGCCTCCACCATGTCGGCTGCCCCTGCCGGCGTGCGGAGGCACCACAGCGTGCGTTTTTTATTCAGGCAGGTTGAGGGGAAGCTCCTTGGAATGTCCCGTATGGACTTTTCCAGCAAGCTGATCCAAAAGACCTTAGCTTTTAGATCTGACGACCTGAATTGTTTGATGACTCTGCCCTTGAACAAAGGATTTGATGTCAGTTTTAAAACCGCTTCCCTGCTTAATGACTTTTGGCAAAGGTTTGATTCAGTTAAAGCCCAGTTCTCCATGTTCACTGTCGAGAAACTTTCTGATAACACACTTAAAACTGTGATTGTAAGGATGTTCAATGAAACAGTGACTGGAGATGATATTTATGTTTGGTTGGGTAGATTTTGCACTGTTCGAGGCCAGCCTGTCAAAGTGTTAGATGAAGATGGGATTTGGACATGCTCCTGGCGAATTCCCATTAAACAATGGGAAGACGCTGGGGGCTACCAGGGCCTGAAACATCTGCCTTCCATGATTGTGCTCGGAGAGAACAGAGGCTACATACCAAACTCTGCAGGAAGGGTTGCAGGTTTGGTCATCTCGCTGAAGCATGCCAAGAATTAGTATGTGGGAAGTGTAGAGAAATTGGTCACAGTTTGATTATTGTACCAATTTCAGACGGTGCAATCTTTGTGGAGAAACAAACCACCTCTACAGAGACTGCCCTAAAAGTTTTGCCAACAAGCTCAAAATGGCCACCCCACATGGGCAACAAACGAATGAACAAAGGAAAGAGGAGGCGGTCCCTGAGGTTTTGGCGGGAATTTCAAATTCCCAGCCGGCCTCAGGGATTGGGCAGGAAGGAGGAAGTGGGACGGCCACAGGGGCGGAGGCAACGGAACAGGAAATGGTCATGGAAGGAGAGGAAAGTGAGGAAAAAACCAATTCCTCACTAGTAACAGTTTCGGATGGGGTGCAGGAATCTACCGGGAGTGAGACAGAGTGTTCACTCCCTAACGCTCAGGTGCAAAAAAGACCTGCGGGGTCTCCTCTGATTGTAACGGAGGAGAAAAAATCTAGGGCAGCATATAAGCTTGATAGTATCGATTCGGTAGATCTGGAGCGCATGTGGCCCCTAGAGTCCCCTAATGAGGTATCCTTTTTGCACATTAAGCTAACAGCATCGTCGCCAAAAGAGCCACAAGAGGTTTCCTCTGTGGCCTCTGAAGCGACAGGCATTTGCCCTCCTGATCCCAGCTCATCTGAGGAAAAGGAAAGGCAAATGCAACAAGATATAACATGATTTTAATCGTATCTTTGTAGTCTTTTTACTGTCTTCTGTTTTAAATGTCTTATACCTTTTTAACCCTACTGCTCATGGCCCTCACCATCTCTACTATCAATGTAAGAAGTGTGAGGTCCACCATTAGAGCACAGAGTATTTTGTCCCTTTTAAAATCTTTTAAGTCAGATTTGTTTTTATTACAAGAGTGTTCTCTGCCCTTTTTAACTAGGTACAAGAAAATGGAGGAGCTATGGTCAGCAGGAGCCTCCATATGGAGCGGATCAAATTTTAACAAAAATGACGGAGTTGCGGTTTTAATTAATAATCCTAACATCTTGGTGAAGGGCAGCACTGTGGTGAGGCAAGGCCGGGCACTTTTAGTAAATCTGACCTTTTTAGACAGGGATTTTAATGTTCTTAATGTATATGGTTTTACGGAAAAGAATGAAAGATATGAGCTTTTAGAAGACTTGCAACCCCACATGCTAGGTAGGGCCCCCCTAATGGTAGCAGGGGATTTTAATTGTGTTTTATCCAAAACAGACAGGAAAAGGGTAGGGGAGGATTTTAGAGTGGACAAAACGTCGGTGTTATTGCAGGGTTTAGTCAGAGATTTTAATTTAGTCGACTGTTTTAAAATTTTGCATCAAAGAGAGGAGGGCTTCACCTGGTTCAGTGGTGATAGTACCAAAGCCTCTCGAATCGACTACGTTTTTACAAGGGACTGCCCGCCGACCGATGCTACATTAACCCCCCTCTTTTTCTCTGATCACATAATGCTGTCTTGCACCCTTTCACTGCCCATGGGTGTGACGGTAGGGGGAGGGCTGTGGAAGCTGAACTGTTCCCTGTTGGAAGACAAGGATATAGTTTTAGAATATAGGGAACAGTTCAGCCAATGGCAGACCCTCCAAGACTTTTACGATACACGTGCACAGTGGTGGGAGATTGTAAAGGACCGGACAAGACAGTTTTTTAGAAAGATAGGGAAAGAAAAGAAGAGTAGGGAAAAGAAACGCATGTTGGGGTTGCAGAAAAGACTACAAAGGTATTTTAATCTTTTAAATAATGGTTTTGATTTTATCGACGAAATTCAGGAAGTAAAAAAAGAAATGTCAGTTTTAGCCAATATAAAAAGTAAAGGGGTCCTTTTAAGAAGTAAAGAGAGAGAAATAGAAAAAGGCGAAAAGTGTACCAGATATTTTTTTAAGAAAATAATAACAAGGGGTGGGGGGTTAACCAGGGTTAAAACAGGGGATAGGGAGGTTAACACAACAAAAGAGATTTTAGAGGATGTGGAAAAATTTTATGGGGCATTATATAGTTTTAAAAAGGTACACTTTGACACTGCAAAAGAAGTTTTAATTTTTATTGAGGAAAGGGTTGACTGTCAAAATGAGATTTTAACCCAAGATTTTAACATCTTAGAAATCCAAAAAGCACTTGGAGGTTTTAAGAAGGGGAAGTCCCCAGGAGTGGATGGACTTCCCCTAGAGTTTTATCTAACATTTTGGGACATTTTAGGACAAGAGCTTTTGACAGTTTTTAAAGAGTTTGATACCCTCGACATACTTCCAGACAGTTTTAGAATAGGGATAGTTTCTCTACTTCACAAAAAAGGTGACCGGACTGACTTAAAAAACTGGAGACCCATAACACTTTTAAATTTTGATTATAAACTTTTTAGCAAAATTTTAGCAACACGCATGTCAACGGCTTTAGAGGACGTGATTCACCCGGATCAAGCTTGTTCTGTGCCCGGAAGAAAGATAACAGACAGCCTAGTGCTGATCAGAGACGCCATCTGTTATGCGAGAGACAGAAATATTCGGCTAGTAGTCCTAAATTTAGACTTTGAAAAAGCATTTGACCGAGTCTCGCACCAGTACCTTTTTCAGGTACTGCAAAAAATGGGTTTTCCAACAAAGAGGTTTGTAGCCTGGGTGGGACTGCTGTACAAGGGACTAGTCAGCAAATTCCTTGTAAACGGGCATCTTTCCAAAACTGTGAACATACACAGTGGTGTCCATCAGGGATGTCCTTTATCTCCTCTCCTGTATGTGGCTTGTATCGAGCCACTGGCACAGATCTTGAGAAAGGATAAATGGGTCAAAGGACTGGACGTTCCTGGGACGGGTGGACTGACAGCGACTTGTGCCTTATACATGGACGATGTTACTCTTTTAACCACGGACATTTTATCTATACGAAGAGCACTGGACTTGACTGACTGGTACGGTCGGGCCTCGGGCGCCAAACTCAATAGAAACAAGTCTGAGGCCCAGCTCTTCGGGCCGTGGGGGGACGTGGACACAGGAGGACTTTAAAATTTTAGGTGTTAAATTTGATAAAGAGGGTGGAGGACGGGAAAACTGGACTGACTTGCTAGGGAAAGTTAGGAAAAGACTAGGGTTTTGGGGACAAAGACAGTTGACGATTGAAGGTAAAATTTTTATTTTTAAATATGTGATTTTACCTCTGATTTTACTTGTCTGTTCTGTTTTTAGCCCCCCTCGGTGGTTCCTGGTGAAACTGGAGAGGGCGGTGTTTTACTTCCTGTGGGGGTCCAAGTGGGAGTGCCTGAAGAGGGAGACAGTCAAGAAAAGGCCAGAGAACGTTGGAAAAGGCCTCCCAGACCCCCACCTGTTTTTAGGCAGCCGCTTCACCGCCTTGCACATCAGTTATGCCATGACCCCATCCAAAGAAAACAAGACGGCTGCAATGGCGCGATTTTGGATGGGGTCTTACCTAAGAACTTTGAAAATTTTACCAGTAGATTTGAAAACCCCAGTGTCTTTTAACTTGCCTAAAGACTACAGTTTTATAAAAAAGTTTTTAAAGAAATACCTTTTAGAGAGTGAAGATGTCACCATTTAACTAAACACAAGTCTCTCATTTCTGTTGTGCAGGACCGGAAACCGGTGAGTCCAGTTCCGGGCCTCACACTAAGTGGGGCCAAACAAGTTTGAAGGACTTGACGGCACAGAAATTTACCTCGCTCTGGCTCACCCTCAACGTCATCAAGGATGCCATCTGGGCCACCAGAAACCTGCTGGTGGGGAAGCGCGTTACGGTAACCCTCCATGCATGCGAGCTAAAGGTAACATCAAGGCTGCAGGGGTACCGGACGACGATATTCGGACGGGGGGGCCGGGGTCGCACAGAGAGGGTCCCGGCAGGCACCGACCCTGGCTGCCCGTAGATGCACCCTAACCATTCTGGCTACGGGAACAGCGGGCCAGCGGGCCGGAGGAGAGGGGATCTCCGCTGAGCCCGTAAAGTAGCATCTCATGTCCCTGTTCTGGAGAGTGGGGTGAAGACCGACTTGATGAGGACTCACCCCCGGTCTTGCACAACAGATGGTTTTTTTTATTGGTTTTTATCCAATAAATTGGTTTTTATGGTGTTTTATCAATGAAATTGGTTTTATTAACATGCATATGAGGCTTGTTTGCTTTTTTAAATTTGTATTTTACTTTTGAAACCGATCGCACCTTTTAAACACACCTCAAATATGGACTTTTAAAAACAAGCAAAACACTGTGGTTTTAATCAAATGTTTTTTAACAATGATTGTTTCTTTCATTTTACCATGTGTATTTATTATATATTATATGGCTTGTTTTAATGTGTGCTTGAAAAGAAAAATGTGTGTGAAAGTAAAAATGCAAATGGAAAAAATGTAACTGTTGACAATAAAACTTTTTCGAAAGAAAAAAAATCTGTTCTTATCAGTTTAATATCTGATACGTCCCCCATCCGGGGACTACATATTAAATGGATTTTTAGATCATGGAGCTGGAGCCGGGGCTTGCTCCGTCCACTCCAAGCATCGGCCTGGTATTGCAGTGTCTCCAGGAACGGTGTGCTTTCCCTTTTTGGGGATTGCCGTTTATTGTGTCGAATAGCAGAACAAGGAATGAGATCTGCCATGCTGTGGTGTATTGCGAACTTTTTTCCTGATGCGCCCTCCTGGGGTCTTGGACTCTTCCACGAACGATGCACCCACCTGAGGTCTTTCACAGACGAGGTGATGCATCGAATCAGGTGTGTTTGGTTAAAGAGAGTCATCTAAAACCGGCGTTGGGAAGCACCGGCCCATGAGCTTGGCAGTTTCCAGGCCAGTAACGGAAGGCACCCGTCCTTCCTTTCCTGGAGGGGGGCTAACCATTGGTGTGGACGGTAGAGACGCAAATCATACCTCTGGCTGATCGCCTGGGCCTTCATACTTACCTGGCAAGGGATACACCATGATCAAGAAGGCGGTTCACCCAGGGCGAGGCTTGGCCATTGCACTCCGGCCATGCTGACCCCTGCGAATTCCCCAAATGCGGGAATCTCGACTGCATAATTTATGGTAGTGGGGGACTGCGTTCGCGCTCTCCCCTGAAATTGTTGGTGAAACAAAGCAGAAGAGGTTTTTTCCAGGTTTTTTTTTTTTTTGCATTTCAGAATGGGGAGTTCTATCACATGCGAGGTATGTGTTGTGCGCCTGTGAAACAAAGTCAGTCACGCTCTTGAAAAATCGGACCTTGGTGGGTGGTTCAGTTCGAATATAGCACAGACCTTACTTTGAAAGTCGATTGGACTGACTGCAGCCTAGCTGTAGCTGTCTCCATGTTGTAGAGCCCCTGCACAGGTGTGCCGATTTGGGTGAAGGGATCTCATTCCTTCCTGGAGTTATAGCCATTCGAGCCATCTCGGACAAGCCACCTTAGCACGTTTTGAGGTCCCCTCGCCAAGGTGAATGGAAATTTCCACTTTTTTGGGATGATTATTGACAGACAGACTCCAGAGAAGCTTTCTGTGCTGCTTTGGGTGGGACTGGGCCAAATACCTGGCGCTAGGTTGCAAAAGAAGGTTTTTGACAAAATCCCAAATACACGAAAATTCTGTGAGCGACGAGCCAATCTGAGACCTGCGTCTGGTTCGGCTCGAGCCAAGGATTCCCATGACATAAGGCACGTGGCTCTGTGACGAACCGTTTGGGAGTTACGAGCGATGCCGTACTTTCCGTCGCTGCAGTGCCAGTGTCAGGCCGAGAGTGACGAGGCCCGGTGACGTTGCACACAGGGGAGGGTACTACCATCCCCCAGCGTTTTTAGGTCCCCCAGACTTACCAAAGCCGAGATGGGCATCGCCGTGTCCGGCTTCCTCCCCGCTGCGTCTTAGCGGCATCGCTCCTCGGCCTTTTGGCTAAGATCAAGTGCAGCGACGATTGCTATGTCGAGCGGAGATGGTACTTTGCCGACCATGATGGCGTGGTTGAAGAATACTGTACGGATTCAAGTGCTTCAGAATGCTGTCCGGTTTGTAAAGGAAAACTTCAGGAGGGAATTTGTGGTCGTGGACGTCTTGAAAGGAGTCTTCAATGTAGCAGCTTCTTCAGTGTTCTGTCTTCAGGATTTCACAGCACTAGGATTTATGGATCTGACCTTCTTCAATCTAACGGACTGTGTGAGTTTTTTTGAGTCTTGGGGGAAGAAAAAGCACAAGTTGTTGGAAGGATTGAGTTTGCACCCTTTGTTTGCACAGGATTACTTACCTCTCACAGTCCATCTGTATAATCCTTTTGTTGAGGATGTGGAGGTAATGACTTTCCTTGAGAGGCACTGTGAGGTTGTGAAAGGAGGTGAGCGTGTGAGGGATCGGTTTGGGATTTGGACTGGAAAGAGGCGTTTTTTTGTGAAGCTCCGGGTGGATTCAGCGGTCCCTGGAAGCCTGGTTCACCTACCAGGGTCCATTTCCATTTGGCCTAACAGGGGCTTTCTCTACTACCCTGGGCAGCCCGTGTATTGCAGGAGATGTGGTGGAGAAGGACACGTTAAAACAGACTGTGAAGGACAGCGCTGTCGGTTTTGTGGGAAGGCAGACCACGTTGCTTCGGCCTGCCCCGCACCAAAGCTTTGTAGCCTTTGCGGCAAGGCCGATCATCTTTACGTACCTGTCCATCAAGAAACAAATCATATGCGAGCATATTGAAGGAAGGTGATGATCTGCAGGCGGACCTGGATGCCATTCTTAGCAGTCTACCAGCAGAAAGGGAGAGGCATCTTCAACAAGCGACAGGTGCGAGTGATCAGAGAAGTATGAGTGCATCAAGTCAGGAGTGTACTGGTATGAAGGAACAAGTGGATGGAGCCGTGGGGGATCTGAAGTGGAGGATGAATGTAACATACCTCCAGGACCAAACCTTTTGTAAGGTTTTCCGGGTATTATTTGCTGGGTGGTGTAATTTAAAAGGATTCTACCAGTCACATTCTGACTGGTGGGAAGGGGTGAAGGAGAGGATTAGGTTTTTTTTGCAGGGCATGGGGTTTAGCTTTGGGGCAGGCTAAGAGGAATCAAGTGCGTCAATGGACTAAAGAATTGCAAGTTTTATGCTCTCAAGGTCTATTGAGCACTGGTCAAGGGTGGAAGAAAGCCAAACTCTTGCAGGATTCTTTGAATGAACATTATAGAGGAGAAGCACAGAAGTTTGTTGTGCAGTCAGGTGTATGTCAGCGTGTGCTAGATGAAAGGCCTACAAAGTTTTTCTTTTCTACTGTGAAGAGCAGGCAGAAGCGTAGCAGTATGGAATGTTTAAATACAGAGAAGGGTAAGGTCTACTCAGTTGAAGGAATGCTGAAGGCTTCAGTTGCCTTTTATAAGGAGCTGTTTGCGAATAGAGAAGTAAGAGAGTCAACAGCGGAGGGGTTTTTAGAGGATCTGGACAGGACCTTGGATAAAGTGGAGGCAGGCAGGTTAGAGAAGGAGGTCACCTTGAAGGAAGTAGAGGTAGCAATTAAGTCCTTGAAGAGAGGCACGTCTCCAGGTGGTGATGGTCTACCGGCTGAATTTTATCAAGCCTTTTTGCCTTTAGTAGGCACTGAACTGATTAAAGTTTATCAGGAAAGTCTGGAAGTGGGGAAATTGCCTTTGTCTATGAGGAGGGGGTTGGTGACCCTCCTGCATAAGAAAAATAGTAAGGAGGATTTGGCAAATTGGCGGCCAATAACTTTACTTACTACTGATTATAAGATTCTGGCAAAAGTCTTAACCATACGGCTTAAGGGGGTGTTAGATTTGGTGGTTCATCCAGATCAAACTTGTGGGGTCCCAGGAAGATCAGGCAGCCTCAATTTAGTTTTGGTCCGGGACTTAATCAGTTGGGCTGAGCAACGTCAGCTTCCTTTGGCAATCCTGAGCCTTGACCAGGAAAAGGCCTTTGATAGGGTTAGCCATTCTTTTTTGTGGTCAGTGTTGGAGAAGCTTGGGTTTGGCCCAGGGTTCATAGCCTGGGTCCAGCTTTTGTATAGTGAGGCTTTCAGTCAGATTAGGATAAACGGGTTCTATTCTGAACCAGTGAAACAGTTGGGTGGTGTGAGGCAAGGGTGTCCTTTGTCACCCTTGTGTTATATACTGTCTTTAGAGCCTCTGATTAGTCGACTACGATTAAAAGCAGCTTTGACTGGTGTAGTAATGCCAGGTGGAGGAGGGTTAAGGCCAAAAGTGTTAGCTTACGCAGATGATATGACAGTCTTTTTGACCACTGAAAAAGATTTTGTAGTGACAGGAGATATTTTGCATAGTTTTTCAGAAGCCACAGGTGCCAAGATAAACGTCAGTAAATCTTCAGTGATGTTTGTAGGACGGTGGAGTAAGAGGACTGTGGTTCCAGGAGGGTATACCTTGTGTCAGGATGGCATTAAAATTTTGGGTGTTCGCTTTTTCAAGGTGAATAGTGCACAACAAAATTGGGAGGGGCTGTTGGAATCTTTACAGTCTAAAGTAAGCCGGTGGAGTGTTAGGGATCTGTCACTATGGGGTAGAGTACAGGTAGTGAAGGCAGATGTGTTGCCCAGTATTAACTATCTGGCTTATGTTTTTCCCCTACCTTTTTGGCAGGGGAGGAGAATGGAGAAGTTGATTTTTTCTTTTATTTGGAGAGGGAGGACTGAGTTAGTATCAAGAGCGCAGATGTTTCGTCCTCTGGGTGAGGGAGGCAGAGGGGTGCCATGCCTCCCTTGGAAGGTTACGGCTTTGTTTATTGCTTTTGCAGCTCGCCTAGTGGTACAGGCTCTAGAGCATAAAGCACATGTGTTGGCTCACTTTTGGTTGGGCTGGCCTTTGAGGCATTTAACAGGGTGGAGTAATAGGGTACCTTGGTCACTGGATAGGCCTGAACATTATAAAGTGGCGGCAGACATCATTAAAGGGAATCCTTGGTGCTTGGAAGAGTCACTGTTGTTAAATCATAGGAAGCTGTATGATAGGTTGAAGGAGAGCTCTGTTAAGGAAGCTAGAGAGGCAGGGCCTCCAATTGAAGTGAACTGGTTGTCCTTGCAACCAGATTATTTGGTAGGGAGGTGTAAGGATGTGAACTGGTTGGCAGCATTAGGGAGGCTTCCAGTACGGGAGCGTTTATATAGGCATGGTCAGGGCAGATCTCCTTTGTGCCCAGTGGGTTGCGGGGAAGAAGAGACAATTGAGCACGCCTTGTGGTCATGTCCAGGAGCAGTGGCTTTATGGAAAGCAGTCACTGGCTGGTGGAGAGAGTGGGGAGGACCATTGATTACCCGGGACTTAGTGTTGTATGGAGTAGGGTTGGGAAATATAGAGAACAATCAGAGAAGAGTAGTATGGGTTACTATCTCAGAAGGGAAGCGTATCTTATGGGACTGGCGACTAAGGTGCCTGAGGAAGCAGTTGCCTGGTTTAGAACCTCAAAAGTTATTTTCAACACTTTTGGCTAGTTTGGTGAAAGAGGTAAATGGGTATAAGGTCGTTCATGGGGAGGAGGGGATGAGGGCTGTATGGGGGGGGCTCCCTCGGGTAGGGGTGGGATAAAGTCTTGGGTTTTAAAAATTTAGTACTGGTTATGAGGTTCTGATTGTAATGTGTTGTATCTTCCCTTTATGAAATGATTTTTGAGTTCGGAATGATTTTTTAGTTCTGTAGGCTTGGGACATGTATGTTCAGAAAATATGTATGCCTTTGTTGCAAGTGATTAATTTGTAAATTTGTATGAGTGTATGGATTTAATAAAAAAATAAAAAAATCTGTTCTTATCAGTTTAATATCTGATACGTCCCCCATCCGGGGACTACATATTAAATGGATTTTTAGATCACGGAGCTGGAGCCGGGGCTTGCTCCGTCCACTCCAAGCATCGGCCTGGTATTGCAGTGTCTCCAGGAACGGTGTGCTTTCCCTTTTTGGGGATTGCCGTTTATTGTGTCGAATAGCAGAACAAGGAATGAGATCTGCCATGCTGTGGTGTATTGCGAACTTTTTTCCTGATGCGCCCTCCTGGGGTCTTGGACTCTTCCATGAACGATGCACCCACCTGAGGTCTTTCACAGACGAGGTGATGCATCGAATCAGGTGTGTTTGGTTAAAGAGAGTCATCTAAAACCGGCGTTGGGAAGCACCGGCCCATGAGCTTGGCAGTTTCCAGGCCAGTAACGGAAGGCACCCGTCCTTCCTTTCCTGGAGGGGGGCTAACCGTTGGTGTGGACGGTAGAGACGCAAATCATACCTCTGGCTAACCGCCTGGGCCTTCATACTTACCTGGCAGGGGAGACACCATGATCAAGAAGGCGGTTCACCCAGGGCGAGGCTTGCCCATTGCACTCCGGCCATGCTGACCTCTGCGAATTCCCCAAATGCGGGAATCTCGACTGCATAATTTATGGTAGTGGGGGACTGCGTTCGCGCTCTCCCCTGAAATTCTTGGTGAAACAAAGCAGAAGAGGTTTTTTCCAGGTTTTTTTTTTTTTTGCGTTTCAGAATGGGGAGTTCTGTCACATGCGAGGTATGTGTTGTGCGCCTGTGAAACAAAGTCAGTTACACTCTTGAAAAATCGGACCCTGGTGGGTGGTTCAGTTCGAATATAGCACAGACCTTACTTTGAAAGTCGATTGGACTGACTGCAGCCTAGCTGTAGCTGTCTCCATGTTGTTTGGTTGTCCTTTTTCAATTGGTATTAATTTTGTTGTCGCTTACAGCGCCACCGAGTGGCCTGTCGCAGCGCCCTTTTTCACCTTGCTTCTGACTGAGCCCCTGCACAGGTGTGCCGATTTGGGTGAAGGGATCTCATTCCTTCCTGGAGTTATAGCCATTCGAGCCATCTCGGACACGCCACGTTAGCACGTTTTGAGGTCCCCTCGCCAAGGTGAATGGAAATTTCCACTTTTTTGGGATGATTATTGACAGGCAGACTCCAGAGAAGCTTTCTGTGCTGCTTTGGGTGGGACTGGGCCAAATACCTGGCGCTAGGTTGCAAAAGAAGGTTTTCGACAAAATCCCAAATACCCGAAAATTTTGTCAGAGCGACGAGCCAATCTGAGACCTGCGTCTGGTTCGGCTCGAGCCAAGGATTCCCATTACATAAGGCACGTGGCTCTGCGACGAACCGTTTGGGAGTTACGAGCGATGCCGTACTTTCCGTCACTGCAGTGCCAGCGTCAGGCCGAGCGTGACGAGTCCCGGTGACGTTGCAGACAGGGGAGGGTACTACCATCCCCCAGCGTTTTTAGGTCCCCCAGACTTACCAAAGCCGAGATGGGCATCGCCGTGTCCGGCTTCCTGCCCGCTGCGTCTTAGCGGCATCGCTTCTCGGCCTTTTGGCTAAGATCACGTACCTTGTCAGACGGTTTAGACTGCGATCGCCTCTTGGAGGTTTCCTGACTCGAGATCTTTTTATATCTTGAGTCACACAACTTCGAGAGGTACATTGAACTCTGCTGCTTCGGGCTCCAACACGTTTTAAGGTAAGGTCTTTTAATTATTTATTTGGTTATTTATTATTGTATTTATTGTTGTTTTAAGTTTCTAGGCTGTTGGTGCCTCCATCATGTCGGCTGCCCGTGCCGGCGTGCGGAGGCACCACAGCGTGCGCTTTTGTTTTAAAGAGGTGAATGGCAAGCTCCTAGGGATGTCACGTCTTGACTTCTCCAGAAAGTCCTTTTTTTCTGAGCGTCCATTCAGTGGACGCTGAGCGTCCATTCAGGTATAAGTTTGAGGGCTCAGGTATAAGTTTGAGTTTGAGGGCTCGTGTACGTGGGTTAAGGGGACCTGCGCGCTGACCCCAAAAAAATTTTGACGGACGCGGCGTCGATGTCTGCCGGCCCACGGGAGACCCCTGACCGGCGCAGGAGGATCTGGACCCCCGAGGGGCCCCGCGGAAGCCCACCCAAATTTGAGGCCCCTACATGCCATTCAGCACTTCTCCACAGGGTGGCGCACGGAGCAGTACACCTCAGGTTTAAAACAGTGGCATTTACCCGAATGGGGGGTGTACGATTTTTTTGCCCACGAAACCTATATTTGTCCATTTGACCTTTAAAGTTACAGAATGACCACGGAACCGATGCGGACCCCCATCGGACCCCCAACCCGGGTCCCACGAACCCATTATTTGTCCATTTGACCATTATATTCACACAATGACTGCGGATCATCTGCAGACCCCTTGCGGACCCCCACCCTGGGTCCCACGAACCCCGTATTTGTCCATTTGACCATTATATTCACACAATGACTGCGGATCATCTGCGGACCACTTGCGGACCCCCACCCTGGGTCCCACGAACCCACTATTTGTCCATTTGACCATTATGTTCACACAATGACTGCGGATCATCAGCGGACCACTTGCGGACCCCCACCCTGGGTCCCACGAACCCACTATTTGTCCATTTGACCATTATATTCACGGAATGACCACGGATCACATCCGGAACATTTGCGGACATATCCAAAATTGTGGTGAATGTTAACCAAAATGTCACAGATTTTGCCAAGCTGTAACTCCGCCAAAACGGGGCCAAACTGCACCAAACTCGGGTCAGAGTAAGAACTCCAGAAGGCCTACCGAACACCGCTGCCCCCCCCATCCATAACACCCCGGGGGCGGAGTTATGGCCCCCCACATTTTTGATAGTCAAATGGAAGGAAGAGACCTAGCGACTTGAAACTTGGTGACTTGATAGCCCTCGAAGGGCCCTCTCTGAAGCCACCTCCCCCAAGTCGATAGACCCCCGGGGGCTAGAGATATGGACCCGCAAATGCAAAAAGTCCCAAAATTTGACCGGCCATAACTCACTCGGAAAGAAGGGAAACAACACCAAACTCTGGTCAAAATTAGACCTTTGGGAGCTCTATCCGACGACACCAGCCCCATGTTCCTATGACCCCGGGCGTCCGAGTTACGGCCCCCCAAAATGTGGGATTTGAACCGTTATAACTCAGGAACCGGACCACCCAGGAACTCGAGGGTGGTCGCATACGGTAGGTAATTTCAGCCCCGGGGTCCACCGCTTCGTGGAGATATTAGCAAGAGAATAGTACCATCCACCCCCCTCGCACCTACTCATCCATGCCGGCCAGGGTGCACCCTCCCCGGCTAGAGAAGGCAGCTCGAGGGGGGTGGAAGTCGGAAGAAAATTTTTTTTATGAGGCCTAGAGAAAACAGTTGTACTGTACTCAGGGCACTCAAAGGAATCCATTTTTGTAAGTTTTATCCCATAATACTGTAGAAATATGCATAGAAAAAATGTTGGATTTTGGTTCATTTGCACCACAAATGTTGCAAGTCTTGCAGTATATTAAATAGCAATATTTTTTATTGTCAGTCTATTTCTCAAATCACTTCTAGTCTAATGAACTACACATGGGGCTATTTCATTTGTCACTTAACAGTTACTTTATTTGAAATCTTCCTAATTCCAATTTATCCATAATGTATTGTAAAATACGTTTTATAAAACAAGAGTGCACACTTTGCAGTCTATTTCTCATTCCACTTTTAGTCCAAACAACTTCAAATGGGACTATTTCCTTGGTCACTGACCAGTCTATTTCTCATTCCACTCATAGTCTAATGAACTACATATGGCACTATTTCATGGATCACTTGCCAGTCTATTTCTCATTAATTTTCTAGTCTAATAAACTACATATGGCACTATTTCCTTGATCACTTGCCAGTCTATTTCTCATTCAAAACTTTTAGTCTAATAAACTACAAAAAGTACTATATCCTTGGTCACTTACCAGTCTATTTCTCATTCCTTTTCTAGTCTAATAAACAATACATTTCACTATTTCAGTCTATTTCTCATTCAACTTCTAGTCTAATAATCAGTTTAACTGGTGATGATGATCGGCCTGAATAAATTTGAAATAGAAGTGTATTAATGTGAAAACATATGGCACTATTTCATGGATCACTTGCCAGTCTATTTCTCATTCATTTTTATAGTGTAATAAACTACATATGGCACTATTTCCTTGATCACTTGCCAGTTTATTTCTTATTCAAACTTTTAGTCTAATAAGCTACAAAAAGTACTATTTCCTTGGTCACTTACCAGACTATTTCTCATTCCTTTTCTAGTCTAATAAACAATACATTTCACTATTTCAGTCTATTTCTCATTCAACTTCTAGTCTAATAATCAGTTTAACTGGTTATGATGATCGGCCTGAATACATTTGAAATAGAAGTGTATTAATGTGAAAACATATGGCACTATTTCATGGATCACTTGCCAGTCTATTTCTCATTCATTTCATAGTCTAATAAACTACATATGGCACTATTTCCTTGATCACTTGCCAGTTTATTTCTTATGCAAACTTTTAGTCTAATAAGCTACAAAAAGTACTATTTCCTTGGTCACTTACCAGACTATTTCTCATTCCTTTTCTAGTCTAATAAACAATACATTTCACTATTTCAGTCTATTTCTCATTCAACTTCTAGTCTAATAATCAGTTTAACTGGTGATGATGATCGGCCTGAATAAATTTGAAATAGAAGTGTATTAATGTGAAAACATATGGCACTATTTCATGGATCACTTGCCAGTCTATTTCTCAGTAATTTTATAGTCTAATAAACTACATATGGCACTATTTGCCTGATCCCTTGCCAGTCTATTTCTTATTCAAAACTTTTAGTCTAATAAACTACAAAAAGTACTATTTCCTTGGTCACTTACCAGTCAATTTCTCATTCCTTTTCTAGTCTAATAAACAATACATTTCACTATTTCAGTCTATTTCTCATTCAACTTCTAGTCTAATAATCAGTTTAACTGGTTATGATGATCGGCCTGAATACATTTGAAATAGAAGTGTATTTATGTGAAAACATCCTAATTTCAAGTTATTCAAAATATAGTAAAATATGTTTTTATTAAACATTTTATGTATAGAAATACTATATATTTATTATGTATTTATTACATATACCTTTTTATTTACACACACAATATATAAATATGTTTAAATTATTTTTATTACATGTAATATATATGTGTGTGTGTGTGTGTGTGTGTGTGTGTGTGTGTGAGTGTGTGTGAGTGTGTGTAAAGTAATGACACCTTAATTCAATTTCAAATATTTATTGAACTTTTTGTTTTGCAGACATTGTAAAGTCAAAATCAAAAATGCCTCAAAGTTCTGTACAAAAAAACACAATATATAAAAAGTATAATAGGAAACATGCATTATATAAGAAAAATAAAATAAATAAATAAACATGTTCAGAAAGATTCAGAGCAAACTGACATTAACCTTAACTATAACTATTTACAAAAAAAAGAAAAAAGAAAAAAGAAAAATGGAACAGGCTATCAAAACAAATAAAAAGATAACCTTACTTTTTTATCGTAGAAATAAAAGCAGTAGAACAATTATCATAAAAAATATCAAAACAAACAATTTAAATAGCTACATAAATTATTTACGGGATTTTTTTTTAAATTTCTCCAGTCTCTTTTTTTACTTGCTGCACCAGCTTTTTAGACGCTATTTCCTGTGGTGATTTAAGTGGGGAGTTCTTCACCATCAGTCTGCGTCTGAGGACCATCTTCATTAATGTGCTTCTTTCCTTATAGAAATAATAAGAAAGGCAAAGTGTTAGTGAACATGTCTACTTGTCACAAACAGTTAAACCAATCCATGGGAAATTGTACTTACTGAAGCAGATTTCCCAGACTTCTGGCCTTCTTCGGCATCGGGAGGGCTGTCGGAGAGCGTTGGGCTGGTGGATGAGGACTTTTCCTCAGCTGGCATCTTGTGGGGTTTTGTCGTCTTTCTTCTCTTGGCACCTTGCTGCCTTGGACTATCAGCTTCCTCACCCACCACAGCTGTATCAAAGAGGCGACGGTGTTCTGCTGCCTGCTTTGCATTAAGGTTGAGGGCATAAAACCTGTCAGCTGTGGTGGTGTCGTGGCACATGAACTGTGCCACTTTG
Organism: Carassius carassius; assembly: GCF_963082965.1. Classification (NCBI taxonomy): domain Eukaryota; kingdom Metazoa; phylum Chordata; class Actinopteri; order Cypriniformes; family Cyprinidae; genus Carassius; species Carassius carassius. Next base: position 345,820 of record NW_026775074.1, read on the forward strand.
TGCCTATCTTCCGGGCAGTGAGTTTTCTTTGCCTTTTTGGAGAGAGAACAGCATAGGCAAAGAGTTAGAAAAAAACACACCAGAATCTCATAAAGCCGGGACAAGTACAGGAATGCTTACATGGGTGGCGATGGCAGTCCTCACATCAGTAAATGTGGGTGTGCCTGGTAACCCCATGCTCGCCCACGCATCCTGAAAATACTTGTTCAAGTTTTTGCAGGAGCTGGCCTTTGAGGTAAAGAAGAAGTAGTTTGCAACTCGTCCCCCTACCAAGTTGGACCGGAGTGAAAGGAATTCCTCAAGCCACCCATACTCCTCCTGGTCCAGGGCCAGCTGGGCTGCACCAAAGGCCTGGTTGGTCTTGTGGGCTGATATCTTTAGAAACAGTGTGAAGTGGCATAAGCTGAGTTTTATTTTAAAGAAAACCATGTGGACAACGAGAGACAGAGAGAAAGAGAACCACTCACATTAATGACAAAGTGGCCTTCTGTAGCTGTCGCACGGGCATCCTCCACCTCTTTAATTGTTAAATTTTGGAACACCCCTCCGTGGTGACCATAAATGCTGGCCCAGTAAGTGGTGAGGTGTCCATAAAAAGACCATTGGTCCTTTTTCTCAGGACTAGTCTTCAGACGATCTTCACAGAAAAAAAGAGAAGCATAAAGGATCACATTGATCGCCAAATAATGAGAGGAGAAAGGATTCAAAAACTTACCCAGAATCTCAGAAATAATTTTTTTGGCAGAGTCCCGGCAAGCTCGCAGTGTGGCTTTAGGGATCAGGCGGGCCTCCTTGGCTTGTTTTACAGCCAGCTCGTGGACTGCCACGCTGCGCTTTACTGGGCGGGTCAAGTTCTGGATTTCCCTCCTAATCCCAATGAAAGCCACACGGGAGAGCCGGCATGTGGGCGGCGGGGTCTCATTAAGATATTTGAGGAACTGTGCCACATTTTTTAGGTAATGGTGCAGAGTTGGCTCTGCAATGTTGCATTTCCTTAAAAAAGACAGCCAGGACCGGACCTTTGCCCTGTTGTCCAAAAACATCAAGCTGGCCAGATTGGTCTGGCCAGCTGACATATATGAAATAAAATTTTTTATTCTAAAAATCTTTGAGGACACATTATTTATTAATTTCGGAGTGGGGTTGATGCCCTCCCAGTGGGCCCTGGACTCCTCAATGAGCTGATCTGCAAAAAGAAAGCACAAGAGAAGGACCAGGTGAGTCAGGTCGATAACATAGAGGTAAACACTAACAAACATTATTATTATTATTATTATTATATTAAATTAAATTAAATTAAATATATAATAAACTATATTATACATATATATATATATATATATATATATATATATATATACATACATAATATGTGTGTGCATATGTATAATTATATTACTATAATTTTCTAGTCTAATAAACTACAAATGGTACTATTTCCTTCGTCACTTATCAGTCTATTTCTCATTTCCCTTGTAGTCTAACAAACTATAAATGGGGCTATTTCCTTGGTTCACTTACCAGTCTATTTCTAATTCAACTTCTAGTCTAATCAACAACAAATGAGATTATTTCCTTGGTTCACTTACCAGTCTATTTCTCAGGTAACTTCTAGTCTAATAATCTACAAATATGAGATTTATTAATGAAAGTTATTGTATGGTGTTATCAAAGTGACAAGTGTCATACTCACTTAGGGCTGGCACGTGGTCCGGAAAGGGGTATGGTGCATCGGAGGAGTGGGCCTTCTTTGAAGGCCCGGCGACCTCCTCCTCGGGTCCTGTGGCTGGCTCTGCCTCAGGCCTGGTGGCTGGCTCTTCATCTAGTCTGTCAACCTGCGACTCTGAGCACTCCTCCTCCCCAGGGCTGTTGAGGGCCGATAGCAGACTATGTGTTGCCCGTGCAACCTGCCTAGAGGGGGTGGGATTTGACCGCTTCCTCAGCTGCCGGTACCGCCGTGAGAAGCTCTCCCAGAAGCAATGGATAGGAGAAGCTTGCGCTCCTTCACATTCCGCACCTTGTGAAAGACACGAAGGTGTTGGCTTAGCTGATTATAGCCACGAAAGCACAAGGGACAGTCGTCCAAAGCCATATCTACTTTTGTTAAAACACTAAAGGATGAATAGCAAAAGGATGAATGCAAGGGACACTGCCCAAGCATTGGTTACTTATATAACTTTTTAGGTCCCATTTGTAGTCTGTTAATACAACTTTGAGTCTAATACATTAGAGAGCACAATTTGCAGTCTATTTCTCATTACACTTCTAGTTTAATAAACTACAAATTTGACTATTCCTTTGATTCACTCACCAGTCTATTTTCCATTCTTTTTCTAGTCTAATAAACTACAAATGGGACTATTCCCTTGGATCACTTACCAGTCTATTTCTCATTCAACTTCTAGTCTAATAAACTACAAATAGTACTATTTCCTTGGTCACCTACCAGTCTAGTTCTCATTCATTTTCTAGTCTGATAAACTACAAATATGACTATTTCCTTGATTCAGTTACCAGTCTATTTTTCATACCACCTCTAGTCTAAGAAACTACAAATGGAACTATTTTCTTGGTCACTTACCAGTCTATTTGTCATTCCACTTTTAGTCTAATAAACTGTAAATTACCTTGGTCCCTTACCAGTCTATTTCCCATTCATTTTCTAGTCTAATGACTAATGACATCCACCCCCCTCGCACCTACTCATCCATGCCGGCCAGGGTGCACCCTCCCCGGCTAGAGAAGGCAGCTTGAGGGGGGTGGAAGTCGGAAGAAAATTTTTTTATGAGGCCTAGAGAAAACACTTGTACTGCACTCAGGGCACTCAGGGAATCCATTTTAGTAAGTTTTATCCCATTATACTGTAGAAATATGCATAGAAAAACGTCAGACCAGGGGGCCGTCTATCCGACGACACTAGCCCCATGTCCCTATGACCCCGGGGGTCAAAACGGCCAAAACGGGGCCAAACTGCACCAAACTCAGGACGGAGTAAGACCTCCAGAAGGCCTACCGAACACCGCTGTCCCCCCATCCATAACACCCCGGGGGGCGAATTTATGGCCCCCCACATTTTTGATAGTCAAATGGAAGGAAGAGACCTAGCGACTTGAAACTCGGTGACTTGATAGCCCTCAAAGGGCCCTCTCTGAAGCCACCTCCCACAAGTCGATAGACCCCGGGGGCCAGAGATACGGGCCCGCAAATGCAAAAAGTCCCAAAATTTGACCGGCCATAACTCACCGAAAGAGAGGGGAAAAAACACCAAACTCTGGTCAAAATTAGACCTTTGGGAGCTCTATCCGACGACACTAGCCCCATGTCCCTATGACCCCGGGGGTCCGAGTTACGGCCCCCCAAAATGTGGAATTTTAACCGTTATAACTCAGGAACTGGACCACCCAGGAACTCGAGGATGGTCGCATACGGTAGGCCCCTCGACCCCTAGGGATCCCCCGAATTTAGCAAAAAAATAGTACCATCCACCCCCCTCGTACCTACTCATCCATGCCGGCCAGGGTGCACGCTCCCTGGCTAGAAAAGGCAGCTCGAGGGGGGTGGAAGTCGGAAGAAATTTTTTTATGAGGCCTAGAGAAAACAGTTGTACTGTACTCAGGGCACTCAGAGGAATCCATTTTTGTAAGTTTTATCCCATAATACTGTAGAATTTGCATAAAAATGAGCGTTGAATTTTGGCACACATGTGCACCACATGTGGTGCGTATCTCACTTTTCATTAAATAGCAACTGTATTTGCAACAAGGAATGAGATCTGCCATGCAGTGGTGTATTGCGAACTTTTTTCCTGATGCGCCCTCCTGGGGTCTTGGACTCTTCCACGAATGATGCACCCACCTGAGGTCTTTCACAGACGAGGTGATGCACCGAATCAGGTGTGTTTGGTTAAAGAGAGTCATCTAAAACCGGCGTTGGGAAGCCCCGGCCCATGAGCTTGGCAGTTTCCAGGCCAGTAACGGAAGGCACCCATCCTTCCTTTCCTGGAGGGGGGCTAACCGTTGGTGTGGACGGTAGAGACGCAAATCATACCTCTGGCTGACCGCCTGGGCCTTCATACTTACCTGGCAGGGGAGACACCATGATCAAGAAGGCGGTTCACCCAGGGCGAGGCTTGCCCATTGCACTCCGGCCATGCTGACCCCTGCGAATTCCCCAAATGCGGGAATCTCGACTGCATAATTTATGGTAGTGGGGGACTGCGTTCGCGCTCTCCCCTGAAATTGTTGGTGAAACAAAGCAGAAGAGGTTTTTTTTGCGTTTTGCGTTTTTTTTTGCGTTTCAGAATGGGGAGTTCTGTCACATGCGAGGTATGTGTTGTGCGCCTGTGAAACAAAGTCAGTTACGCTCTTGAAAAATCGGACCCTGGTGGGTGGTTCAGTTCGAATATAGCACAGACCTTACTTTGAAAGTCGATTGGACTGACTGCAGCCTAGCTGTAGCTGTCTCCATGTTGTTTGGTTGTCCTTTTTCAATTGGTATTAATTTTGTTGTCGCTTACAGCGCCACCGAGTGGCCTGTCGCAGCGCCCTTTTTCACCTGGCCTCTGACTGAGCCCCTGCACAGGTGTGCCGATTTGGGTGAAGGGATCTCATTCCTTCCTGGAGTTATAGCCATTCGAGCCATCTCGGACACGCCACCTTAGCACGTTTTGAGGTCCCCTCGCCAAGGTGAATGGAAATTTCCACTTTTTTGGGATGATTATTGACAGGCAGACTCCAAAGAAGCTTTCTGTGCTGCTTTGGGTGGGACTGGGCCAAATACCTGGCGGCGCTAGGTTGCAAAAGAAGGTTTTCGACAAAATCCCAAATCCCCGAAATTCCGTCAGAGCGACGAGCCAATCTGAGACCTGCGTCTGGTTCGGCTCGAGCCAAGGATTCCCATGACATAAGGCACGTGGCTCTGCGACGAACCGTTTGGGAATTACGAGCGATGCCGTACTTTCCGTCGCTGCAGTGCCAGCGTCAGGCCGAGCGTGACGAGGCCCGGTGACGTTGCAGACAGGGGAGGGTACTACCATCCCCCAGCGTTTTTAGGTCCCCCAGACTTACCAAAGCCGAGATGGGCATCGCCGTGTCCGGCTTCCTCCCCGCTGCGTCTTAGCGGCATCGCTTCTCGGCCTTTTGGCTAAGATCACATATCTTGTCGGACGGTTGAGACTGCGATCGCCTCTTGGAGGTTTCCTGACTAGAGATCTTTTTATATCTTGAGTAACACAACTTCGAGAGGTACATTGAACTCTGCTGCTTCGGGCTAAAACAAGTTTTAAGGTAAGGTATTTTAATTATTTATTTGGTTATTTATTATTGTATTTATTGTTGTTTTAAGTTTTTAGAATGTTGGTGCCTCCACCATGTCGGCTGCCCCTGCCGGCGTGCGGAGGCACCACAGCGTGCGTTTTTTATTCAGGCAGGTTGAGGGGAAGCTCCTTGGAATGTCCCGTATGGACTTTTCCAGCAAGCTGATACAAAAGACCTTAGCTTTTAGATCTGACGACCTGAATTGTTTGATGACTCTGCCCTTGAACAAAGGATTTGATGTCAGTTTTAAAACCGCTTCCCTGCTTAATGACTTTTGGCAAAGGTTTGATTCAGTTAAAGCCCAGTTCTCCATGTTCACTGTCGAGAAACTTTCTGATAACACACTTAAAACTGTGATTGTAAGGATGTTCAATGAAACAGTGACTGGAGATGATATTTATGTTTGGTTGGGTAGATTTTGCACTGTTCGAGGCCAGCCTGTCAAAGTGTTAGATGAAGATGGCATTTGGACATGCTCCTGGCGAATTCCCATTAAACAATGGGAAGACGCTGGGGGCTACCAGGGCCTGAAACATCTGCCTTCCATGATTGTGCTCGGAGAGAGCAGAGGCTACATACCAAACTCTGCAGGAAGGGTTGCAGGTTTGGTCATCTCGCTGAAGCATGCCAAGAGTTAGTATGTGGGAAGTGTATAGAAATTGGTCACAGTTTGATTATTGTACCAATTTCAGACGGTGCAATCTTTGTGGAGAAACAAACCACCTCTACAGAGACTGCCCTAAAAGTTTTGCCAACAAGCTCAAAATGGCCACCCCACATGGGCAACAAACGAATGAACAAAGGAAAGAGGAGGCGGTCCCTGAGGTTTTGGCGGGAATTTCAAATTCCCAGCCGGCCTCAGGGATTGGGCAGGAAGGAGGAAGTGGGACGGCCACAGGGGCGGAGGCAACGGAACAGGAAATGGTCATGGAAGGAGAGGAAAGTGAGGAAAAAACCAATTCCTCACTAGTAACAGTTTCGGATGGGGTGCAGGAATCTACCGGGAGTGAGACAGAGTGTTCACTCCCTAACGCTCAGGTGCAAAAAAGACCTGCGGGGTCTCCTCTGATTGTAACGGAGGAGAAAAAATCTAGGGCAGCATATAAGCTTGATAGTATCGATTCGGTAGATCTGGAGCGCATGTGGCCCCTAGAGTCCCCTAATGAGGTATCCTTTTTGCACATTAAGCTAACAGCATCGTCGCCAAAAGAGCCACAAGAGGTTTCCTCTGTGGCCTCTGAAGCGACAGGCATTTGCCCTCCTGATCCCAGCTCGTCTGAGGAAAAGGAAAGGCAAATGCAACAAGATATAACATGATTTTAATCGTATCTTTGTAGTCTTTTTACTGTCTTCTGTTTTAAATGTCTTATACCTTTTTAACCCTACTGCTCATGGCCCTCACCATCTCTACTATCAATGTAAGAAGTGTGAGGTCCACCATTAGAGCACAGAGTATTTTGTCCCTTTTAAAATCTTTTAAGTCAGATTTGTTTTTATTACAAGAGTGTTCTCTGCCCTTTTTAACTAGGTACAAGAAAATGGAGGAGCTATGGTCCGCAGGAGCCTCCATATGGAGCGGATCAAATTTTAACAAAAATGACGGAGTTGCGGTTTTAATTAATAATCCTAACATCTTGGTGAAGGGCAGCACTGTGGTGAGGCAAGGCCGGGCACTTTTAGTAAATCTGACCTTTTTAGACAGGGATTTTAATGTTCTTAATGTATATGGTTTTACGGAAAAGAATGAAAGATATGAGCTTTTAGAAGACTTGCAACCCCACATGCTAGGTAGGGCCCCCCTAATGGTAGCAGGGGATTTTAATTGTGTTTTATCCAAAACAGACAGGAAAAGGGTAGGGGAGGATTTTAGAGTGGACAAAACGTCGGTGTTATTGCAGGGTTTAGTCAGAGATTTTAATTTAGTCGACTGTTTTAAAATTTTGCATCAAAGAGAGGAGGGCTTCACCTGGTTCAGTGGTGATAGTACCAAAGCCTCTCGAATCGACTACGTTTTTACAAGGGACTGCCCGCCGACCGATGCTACATTAACCCCCCTCTTTTTCTCTGATCACATAATGCTGTCTTGCACCCTTTCACTGCCCATGGGTGTGACGGTAGGGGGAGGGCTGTGGAAGCTGAACTGTTCCCTGTTGGAAGACAAGGATATAGTTTTAGAATATAGGGAACAGTTCAGCCAATGGCAGACCCTCCAAGACTTTTACGATACACGTGCACAGTGGTGGGAGATGGTAAAGGACCGGACAAGACAGTTTTTTAGAAAGATAGGGAAAGAAAAGAAGAGTAGGGAAAAGAAACGCATGTTGGGGTTGCAGAAAAGACTACAAAGGTATTTTAATCTTTTAAATAATGGTTTTGATTTTATCGACGAAATTCAGGAAGTAAAAAAAGAAATGTCAGTTTTAGCCAATATAAAAAGTAAAGGGGTCCTTTTGAGAAGTAAAGAGAGAGAAATAGAAAAAGGCGAAAAGTGTACCAGATATTTTTTTAAGAAAATAATAACAAGGGGTGGGGGGTTAACCAGGGTTAAAACAGGGGATAGGGAGGTTAACACAACAAAAGAGATTTTAGAGGATGTGGAAAAATTTTATGGGGCATTATATAGTTTTAAAAAGGTACACTTTGACACTGCAAAAGAAGTTTTAAATTTTATTGAGGAAAGGGTTGACTGTCAAAATGAGATTTTAACCCAAGATTTTAACATCTTAGAAATCCAAAAAGCACTTGGAGGTTTTAAGAAGGGGAAGTCCCCAGGAGTGGATGGACTTCCCCTAGAGTTTTATCTAACATTTTGGGACATTTTAGGACAAGAGCTTTTGACAGTTTTTAAAGAGTTTGAGACCCTCGACATACTTCCAGACAGTTTTAGAATAGGGATAGTTTCTTTACTTCACAAAAAAGGTGACCGGACTGACTTAAAAAACTGGAGACCCATAACACTTTTAAATTTTGATTATAAACTTTTTAGCAAAATTTTAGCAACACGCATGTCAACGGCTTTAGAGGACGTGATTCACCCGGATCAAGCTTGTTCTGTGCCCGGAAGAAAGATAACAGACAGCCTAGTACTGATCAGAGACGCCATCTGTTATGCGAGAGACAGAAATATTCGGCTAGTAGTCCTAAATTTAGACTTTGAAAAAGCATTTGACCGAGTCTCGCACCAGTACCTTTTTCAGGTACTGCAAAAAATGGGTTTTCCAACAAAGAGGTTTGTAGCCTGGGTGGGACTGCTGTACAAGGGACTAGTCAGCAAATTCCTTGTAAACGGGCATCTTTCCAAAACTGTGAACATACACAGTGGTGTCCATCAGGGATGTCCTTTATCTCCTCTCCTGTATGTGGCTTGTATCGAGCCACTGGCACAGATCTTGAGAAAGGATAAATGGGTCAAAGGACTGGACGTTCCTGGGACGGGTGGACTGACAGCGACTTGTGCCTTATACATGGACGATGTTACTCTTTTAACCACGGACATTTTATCTATACGAAGAGCACTGGACTTGACTGACTGGTACGGTCGGGCCTCGGGCGCCAAACTCAATAGAAACAAGTCTGAGGCCCAGCTCTTCGGGCCGTGGGGGGACGTGGACACAGGAGGACTTTAAAATTTTAGGTGTTAAATTTGATAAAGAGGGTGGAGGACGGGAAAACTGGACTGACTTGCTAGGGAAAGTTAGGAAAAGACTAGGGTTTTGGGGACTAAGACAGTTGACGATTGAAGGTAAAATTTTTATTTTTAAATATGTGATTTTACCTCTGATTTTACTTGTCTGTTCTGTTTTTAGCCCCCCTCGGTGGTTCCTGGTGAAACTGGAGAGGGCGGTGTTTTACTTCCTGTGGGGGTCCAAGTGGGAGTGCCTGAAGAGGGAGACAGTCAAGAAAAGGCCAGAGAACGTTGGAAAAGGCCTCCCAGACCCCCACCTGTTTTTAGGCAGCCGCTTCACCGCCTTGCACATCAGTTATGCCATGACCCCATCCAAAGAAAACAAGACGGCTGCAATGGCGCGATTTTGGATGGGGTCTTCCTAAGAACTTTGAAAATTTTACCAGTAGATTTGAAAACCCCAGTGTCTTTTAACTTGCCTAAAGACTACAGTTTTATAAAAAAGTTTTTAAAGAAATACCTTTTAGAGAGTGAAGATGTCACCATTTAACTAAACACAAGTCTCTCATTTCTGTTGTGCAGGACCGGAAACCGGTGAGTCCAGTTCCGGGCCTCACACTAAGTGAGGCCAAACAAGTTTGAAGGACTTGACGGCACAGAAATTTACCTCGCTCTGGCTCACCCTCAACGTCATCAAGGATGCCATCTGGGCCACCAGAAACCTGCTGGTGGGGAAGCGCGTTACGGTAACCCTCCATGCATGCGAGCTAAAGGTAACATCAAGGCTGCAGGGGTACCGGACGACGATATTCGGACGGGGGGGCCGGGGTCGCACAGAGAGGGTCCCGGCAGGCACCGACCCTGGCTGCCCGTAGATGCACCCTAACCATTCTGGCTACGGGAACAGCGGGCCAGCGGGCCGGAGGAGAGGGGATCTCCGCTGAGCCCGTAAAGTAGCATCTCATGTCCCTGTTCTGGAGAGTGGGGTGAAGACCGACTTGATGAGGACTCACCCCCGGTCTTGCACAACAGATGTTTTTTTTTATTGGTTTTTATCCAATAAATTGTTTTTTATGGTGTTTTATCAATGAAATTGGTTTTATTAACATGCATATGAGGCTTGTTTGCTTTTTTTAATTTGTATTTTACTTTTGAAACCGATCGCACCTTTTAAACACACCTCAAATATGGACTTTTAAAAACAAGCAAAACACTGTGGTTTTAATCAAATGTTTTTTAACAATGATTGTTTCTTTCATTTTACCATGTGTATTTATTATATATTATATGGCTTGTTTTAATGTGTGCTTGAAAAGAAAAATGTGTGTGAAAGTAAAAATGCAAATGGAAAAAATGTAACTGTTGACAATAAAACCTTTTCGAAAGAAAAAAAATCTGTTCTTATCAATGTCAATGTCACCTTTATTTATATAGCGCTTTAAACAAAATACATTGCGTCAAAGCAACTGAACAACATTTATTAGGAAAACAGTGTCAATAATGCAAAAATGATAGTTAAAGGCAGTTCATCATTGGATTCAGTTATGTCATCTCTGTTCAGTTAAATAGTGTCTGTGCATTTATTTGCAATCAAGTCAACGATGTCGCTGTAGATGAAGTGTCCCCAACTAAGCAAGCCAGAGGCGACAGCGGCAAGGAACCGAAACTCCATCGGTGACAGAATGGAGAAAAAAAAACCTTGGGAGAAACCTTGGGAGAAAAGTTCTACTCTGACCAGACGAAACCAGTAGTTCAATTCCAGGCTGCAGCAAAGTCAAATTGTGCAGAAGAATCATCTGTTTCCTGTGGTCTTGTCCTGGTGCTCCTCTGAGACAAGGTCTTTACAGGGGATCTGTATCTGGGGCTCTAGTTGTCCTGGTCTCCGCTGTCTTTCATGGATGTAGAGGTCCTTTCTAGGTGCTGATCCACCATCTGGTCTGGATACGTACTGGATCCGGGTGACTGCAGTGACCCTCTGATCTGGACACAGACTGGATCTGGTGGCCACGGTGACCTCGGAACAAGAGAGAAACAGACAAATATTAGCGTAGATGCCATTCTTCTAATGATGTAGCAAGTACATAGATTGTTATGGGAAGTGTATCCGGTTCCGGTTTACCTAATTAATGCAGCCTAAAAATCCTTTAACGGATTTGGATAATAAAAGCATATTCGTTTGTTATGTGTATGCCAGGTTAAAGAGATGGGTCTTTAATCTAGATTTAAACTGCAAGAGTGTGTCTGCCTCCCGAACAATGTTAGGTAGGTTATTCCAGAGTTTGGGCGCCAAATAGGAAAAGGATCTGCCGCCTGCAGTTCATTTTGATATTCTAGGTATTATCAAATTGCCTGAGTTTTGAGAACGTAGCGGACGTAGAGGGTTATAATTTAAAAGGAGCTCATTCAAATACTGAGGAGCTAAACCATTCAGGGCTTTATAAGTAATAAGCAATATTTTAAAATCTATGCGATGCTTGATAGGGAGCCAGTGCAGTGTTGACAGGACCGGGCTAATATGGTCATACTTCCTGGTTCTAGTAAGAACTCTTGCTGCTGCATTTTGGACTAGCTGTAGTTTGTTTACTAAGCGTGCAGAACAACCACCCAATAAAGCATTACAATAATCTAACCTTGAGGTCATAAATGCGTGGATTAACATTTCTGCATTTGACATTGAGAGCATAGGCCGTAATTTAGATATATTTTTGAGATGGAAAAATGCAGTTTTACAAATGCTAGAAACGTGGCTTTCTAAGGAAAGATTGCGATCAAGTAGCACACCTAGGTTCCTAACTGATGATGAAGAATTGACAGAGCAACCATCAAGTCTTAGACAGTGTTCTAGGTTATTACAAGCAGAGTTTTTAGGCCCTATAATTAACACCTCTGTTTTTTCAGAATTTAGCAGTAAGAAATTACTCGTCATCCAGTTTTTTATATCGACTATGCAATCCATTAGTTTTTCAAATTGGTGTGTTTCACCGGGCTGCGAAGAAATATAGAGCTGAGTATCATCAGCATAACAGTGAAAGCTAACACCATGTTTCCTGATGATATCTCCCAAGGGTAACATATAAAGCGTGAAGAGTAGCGGCCCTAGTACTGAGCCTTGAGGTACTCCATACTGCACTTGTGATCGATAGGATACATCTTCATTCACTGCTACGAACTGATGGCGGTCATATAAGTACGATTTAAACCATGCTAATGCACTTCCACTGATGCCAACAAAGTATTCAAGTCTATGCAAAAGAATGTTGTGGTCAATTGTGTCAAACGCAGCACTAAGATCCAATAAAACTAATAGAGAGATACACCCACGATCAGATGATAAGAGCAGATCATTTGTAACTCTAAGAAGAGCAGTCTCAGTACTATGATACGGTCTAAATCCTGACTGGAAATCCTCACATATACCATTTTTCTCTAAGAAGGAATATAATTGTGTGGATACCACCTTTTCTAGTATCTTGGACAGAAAAGGGAGATTCGAGATTGGTCTATAATTAACTAGTTCTTTGGGGTCAAGTTGTGGTTTTTTGATGAGAGGCTTAATAACAGCCAGTTTGAAGGTTTTGGGGACATGTCCTAATGACAATGAGGAATTAATAATAGTCAGAAGAGGATCTATGACTTCTGGAAGCACCTCTTTCAGGAGCTTAGATGGTATAGGGTCTAACATACATGTTGTTGGTTTAGATGATTTAACAAGTTTATACAATTCTTCCTCTCCTATGGTAGAGAATGAGTGGAACTGTTCCTCAGGGGGTCTATAGTGCACTGTCTGATGTGATACTGTAGCTGACGGCTGAATGGTTGCAATTTTATCTCTAATAGTATCGATTTTAGAAGTAAAGTAGTTCATAAAGTCATTACTGCTGTGGTGTTGGGAAATGTCAACACTTGTTGAGGCTTTATTTTTCGTTAATTTAGCCACTGTATTGAATAAATACCTGGGGTTATGTTTGTTTTCTTCTAAAAGAGAAGAAAAGTAATCGGATCTAGCAGTTTTTAATGCTTTTCTGTAGGATATGTTACTTTCCCGCCAAGCAATACGAAATACCTCTAGTTTTGTTTTCCTCCAGCTGCGCTCCATTTTTCGGGCTGCTCTCTTTATGGTGCGAGTATGCTCATTATACCATGGTGTAAAACTGTTTTCTATAACCTTCCTTAAGCGTAAAGGAGCAACTTTATTTAAAGTGCTAGAAAAGAGAGAGTCCATAGTTTCTGTTACATCATCAAGTTGTTCTGAGGTTTTGGATATGCTAAAGAATTTGGTTACATCAGGAAGATAACTTAAAAAGCAGTCTTTTGTGTTAGAAGTTATGGTTCTTCCATACTTGTAACAATAAGTAGAATTTACAATTTTGGCTATATGAATTTTGCAAAGAACTAAATAATGATCTGAGATATCATCACTTGGCTGAATAATTTCAACACCATCAACATCAATTCCATGTGACAGTATTAAATCTAGAGTATGATTTCGACAATGAGTAGGTCCTGAAACGTGTTGTCTAACACCAATAGAGTTCAGAATGTCTATAAATGCTGATCCCAATGCATCGTCTTCATTATCAACATGGATATTAAAATCACCAACTATTAAAACTTTATCTGCAGCCAGAACTAACTCGGATGTAAAATCACCAAACTCTTTAATAAAGTCTGTATGGTGCCCTGGTGGCCTGTATACAGTAGCCAGTACAAACATAACAGGGGATTTATCATTAACATTTGTTTCTTTGGATAATGTTATATGAAGTACCATTACTTCAAACGAGTTATACTTGTAGCCTGCCCTCTGAGAAATCCTGAAAACGTTGTTATAAATTGAAGCAACACCTCCACCTTTGCCTTTTAGACGGGGCTCATGTTTATAACAGTAATCTTGGGGGGTGGACTCATTTAAAATAATGTAATCATCAGGTTTTAGCCAGGTTTCTGTCAAACAGAGTACATCTATATTATGATCAGTGATCATATTATTTACAAAAAGTGTTTTCGTAGAAAGGGATCTGATATTCAATAAGCCAAGCTTTATCATTTGTTTATCCATATTGCTTCTGTTTTTTATTTGTTGAACCTCAATTAAATTGTTAATCTTAGCTTGGTTTGGACGTTTTTTTTATTTTCTAGTTCGGGGAACAGACACAGTCTCTATAGTGTGATATCTAGGTGAAGAAGTCTCTATGTGCTGAGAATTAACTGACCTCTGTGACGGGAGGCAGCTAGCAGACGGTCGGTTTAGCCAGTCTGTCTGCTTCCTGACCTGGGCCCCAGTTAGTCAAGTATAAACACTAAGACTATTTGCCATATTTCTAGAGAGAAGAGTGGCGCCACCCCAGGAGGGATGAAGACCATCTCTTTTAAACAGGTCAGGTCTGCCCCAAAAGCTCGTCCAATTGTCTATGAAACCTATGTTATTCTGTGGGCACCACTTAGACATCCAGCCATTGAGTGATGACAATCTGCTATGCATCTCATCACCACGGTAAGCAGGGAGGGGACCAGAGCATATTACAGTGTCTGACATCGTGCTTGCAAGTTCACACACCTCTTTAATGTTATTTTTAGTGATCTCCGACTGGCGAAGTCGAACATCATTAGCGCCGGCATGAATAACAATCTTACTGTATTTACGTTTAACATTAGCCAGCACTTTTAAATTTGCCAAGATGTCAGGCGCTCTGGCTCCCGGTAAACATTTGACTATGGTGGCTGGTGTCTCTATATTCACGTTCCGTACAATAGAATCACCAATAACTAGAGCACTTTCATCAGGTTTCTCAGTGGGTGCATCACTGAGTGGGGAGAACCTGTTTAATGTTTTGATCGGAACAGAAGAGCGGTGTTTTGACCCACGACTACGCTGCCTCACCGTCACCCAGTTGCCCTGCTGCTGGGGCTCTGTTTCCGGAACCGAACAATGTACAGGAATCCCTGAGCTAGACGCATCCAAAGCCGTATCTAGAGCCCTAACATTTTTACTGTCCTCAATTAAAGTTTGGATGCGTGTCTCTAATTCTGAAATCTTCTCTGTCAGCCTAACTATTTCCCTGCATTTATCACATGTGAATCCCTCATCAGCGACAGAGATAGATAAACTGTACATGTGGCAAGAGGTGCAAGAAACAATGATAGGAGAAGCCATTACTCACCGTGCTTGATGAAAATTCTTACTGCAGTTGTTTGATGAACTTGTGAAAAACTGGAGCGAGAGGTTTAATATCTGATACGTCCCCCATCCGGGGACTACATATTAAATGGATTTTTAGATCATGGAGCTGGAGCCGGGGCTTGCTCCGTCCACTCCAAGCATCGGCCTGGTATTGCAGTGTCTCCAGGAACGGTGTGCTTTCCCTTTTTGGGGATTGCCGTTTATTGTGTCGAATAGCAGAACAAGGAATGAGATCTGCCATGCTGTGGTGTATTGCGAACTTTTTTCCTGATGCGCCCTCCTGGGGTCTTGGACTCTTCCACGCACGATGCACCCACCTGAGGTCTTTCACAGACGAGGTGATGCATCAAATCAGGTGTGTTTGGTTAAAGAGAGTCATCTAAAACCGGCGTTGGGAAGCACCGGCCCATGAGCTTGGCAGTTTCCAGGCCAGTAACGGAAGGCACCCGTCCTTCCTTTCCTGGAGGGGGGCTAACCATTGGTGTGGACGGTAGAGACGCAAATCATACCTCTGGCTGATCGCCTGGGCCTTCATACTTACCTGGCAAGGGATACACCATGATCAAGAAGGCGGTTCACCCAGGGCGAGGCTTGGCCATTGCACTCCGGCCATGCTGACCCCTGCGAATTCCCCAAATGCGGGAATCTCGACTGCATAATTTATGGTAGTGGGGGGCTGCGTTCGCACTCTCCCCTGAAATTGTTGGTGAAACAAAGCAGAAGAGGTTTTTTCCAGGTTTTTTTTTTTTTTGCATTTCAGAATGGGGAGTTCTATCACATGCGAGGTATGTGTTGTGCGCCTGTGAAACAAAGTCAGTTACGCTCTTGAAAAATCGGACCTTGGTGGGTGGTTTAGTTCGAATATAGCACAGACCTTACTTTGAAAGTCGATTGGACTGACTGCAGCCTAGCTGTAGCTGTCTCCATGTTGTTTGATTGTCCTTTTTCAATTGGTATTAATTTTGTTGTCACTTACAGCGCCACCGAGTGGCCTGTCCCAGCGCCCTTTTTCACCTGGCCTCTGACTGAGCCCCTGCACAGGTGTGCCGATTTGGGTGAAGGGATCTCATTCCTTCCTGGAGTTATAGCCATTCGAGCCATCTCGGACAAGCCACCTTAGCACGTTTTGAGGTCCCCTCGCCAAGGTGAATGGAAATTTCCACTTTTTTGGGATGATTATTGACAGACAGACTCCAGAGAAGCTTTCTGTGCTGCTTTGGGTGGGACTGGGCCAAATACCTGGCGCTAGGTTGCAAAAGAAGGTTTTTGACAAAATCCCAAATACACGAAAATTTTGTCAGAGCGACGAGCCAATCTGAGACCTGCGTCTGGTTCGGCTCGAGCCAAGGATTCCCATGACATAAGGCTCTGTGACGAACCGTTTGGGAGTTACGAGCGATGCCGTACTTTCCGTCGCTGCAGTGCCAGCGTCAGGCCGAGAGTGACGAGGCCCGGTGACGTTGCACACAGGGGAGGGTACTACCATCCCCCAGCGTTTTTAGGTCCCCCAGACTTACCAAAGCCGAGATGGGCATCGCCGTGTCCGGCTTCCTCCCCGCTGCGTCTTAGCGGCATCGCTTCTCGGCCTTTTGGCTAAGATCAAGTGTAGCGACGATTGCTATGTCGAGCGGAGATGGTACTTTGCCGACCATGATGGCATGGTTGAAGAATACTGTACGGATTCAAGTGCTTCAGAATGCTGTCCGGTTTGTAAAGGAAAACTTCAGGAGGGAATTTGTGGTCGTGGACGTCTTGAAAGGAGTCTTCAATGTAGCAGCTTCTTCAGTGTTCTGTCTTCAGGATTTCACAGCACTAGGATTTATGGATCTGACCTTCTTCAATCTAACGGACTGTGTGAGTTTTTTTGAGTCTTGGGGGAAGAAAAAGCACAAGTTGTTGGAAGGATTGAGTTTGCACCCTTTGTTTGCACAGGATTACTTACCTCTCACAGTCCATCTGTATAATCCTTTTGTTGAGGATGTGGAGGTAATGACTTTCCTTGAGAGGCACTGTGAGGTTGTGAAAGGAGGTGAGCGTGTGAGGGATCGGTTTGGGATTTGGACTGGAAAGAGGCGTTTTTTTGTGAAGCTCCGGGTGGATTCAGCGGTCCCTGGAAGCCTGGTTCACCTACCAGGGTCCATTTCCATTGGGCCTAACAGGGGCTTTCTCTACTACCCTGGGCAGCCCGTGTATTGCAGGAAATGTGGTGGAGAAGGACACGTTAAAACAGACTGTGAAGGACAGCGCTGTCGGTTTTGTGGGAAGGCAGACCACGTTGCTTCGGCCTGCCCCGCACCAAAGCTTTGTAGCCTTTGCGGCAAGGCCGATCATCTTTACGTACCTGTCCATCAAGAAACAAATCATATGCGAGCATATTGAAGGAAGGTGATGATCTGCAGGCGGACCTGGATGCCATTCTTAGCAGTCTACCAGCAGAAAGGGAGAGGCATCTTCAACAAGCGACAGGTGCGAGTGATCAGAGAAGTATGAGGGCATCAAGTCAGGAGTGTACTGGTATGAAGGAACAAGTGGATGGAGCCGTGGGGGATCTGAAGTGGAGGATGAATGTAACATACCTCCAGGACCAAACCTTTTGTAAGGTTTTCCGGGTATTATTTGCTGGGTGGTGTAATTTAAAAGGATTCTACCAGTCACATTCTGACTGGTGGGAAGGGGTGAAGGAGAGGATTAGGTTTTTTTTGCAGGGCATGGGGTTTAGCTTTGGGGCAGGCTAAGAGGAATCAAGTGCGTCAATGGACTAAAGAATTGCAAGTTTTATGCTCTCAAGGTCTATTGAGCACTGGTCAAGGGTGGAAGAAAGCCAAACTCTTGCAGGATTCTTTGAATGAACATTATAGAGGAGAAGCACAGAAGTTTGTTGTGCAGTCAGGTGTATGTCAGCGTGTGCTAGATGAAAGGCCTACAAAGTTTTTCTTTTCTACTGTGAAGAGCAGGCAGAAGCGTAGCAGTATGGAATGTTTAAATACAGAGAAGGGTAAGGTCTACTCAGTTGAAGGAATGCTGAAGGCTTCAGTTGCCTTTTATAAGGAGCTGTTTGCGAATAGAGAAGTAAGAGAGTCAACAGCGGAGGGGTTTTTAGGGGATCTGGACAGGACCTTGGATAAAGTGGAGGCAGGCAGGTTAGAGAAGGAGGTCACCTTGAAGGAAGTAGAGGTAGCAATTAAGTCCTTGAAGAGAGGCACGTCTCCAGGTGGTGATGGTCTACTGGCTGAATTTTATCAAGCCTTTTTGCCTTTAGTAGGCACTGAACTGATTAAAGTTTATCAGGAAAGTCTGGAAGTGGGGAAATTGCCTTTGTCTATGAGGAGGGGGTTGGTGACCCTCCTGCATAAGAAAAATAGTAAGGAGGATTTGGCAAATTGGCGGCCAATAACTTTACTTACTACTGATTATAAGATTCTGGCAAAAGTCTTAACCATACGGCTTAAGGGGGTGTTAGATTTGGTGGTTCATCCAGATCAAACTTTTGGGGTCCCAGGAAGATCAGGCAGCCTCAATTTAGTTTTGGTCCGGGACTTAATCAGTTGGGCTGAGCAACGTCAGCTTCCTTTGGCAATCCTGAGCCTTGACCAGGAAAAGGCCTTTGATAGGGTTAGCCATTCTTTTTTGTGGTCAGTGTTGGAGAAGCTTGGGTTTGGCCCAGGGTTCATAGCCTGGGTCCAGCTTTTGTATAGTGAGGCTTTCAGTCAGATTAGGATAAACGGGTTCTATTCTGAACCAGTGAAACAGTTGGGTGGTGTGAGGCAAGGGTGTCCTTTGTCACCCTTGTGTTATATACTGTCTTTAGAGCCTCTGATTAGTCGACTACGATTAAAAGCAGCTTTGACTGGTGTAGTAATGCCAGGTGGAGGAGGGTTAAGGCCAAAAGTGTTAGCTTACGCAGATGATATGACAGTCTTTTTGACCACTGAAAAAGATTTTGTAGTGACAGGAGATATTTTGCATAGTTTTTCAGAAGCCACAGGTGCCAAGATAAACGTCAGTAAATCTTCAGTGATGTTTGTAGGACGGTGGAGTAAGAGGACTGTGGTTCCAGGAGGGTATACCTTGTGTCAGGATGGCATTAAAATTTTGGGTGTTCGCTTTTTCAAGGTGAATAGTGCACAACAAAATTGGGAGGGGCTGTTGGAATCTTTACAGTTTAAAGTAAGCCGGTGGAGTGTTAGGGATCTGTCACTATGGGTTAGAGTACAGGTAGTGAAGGCAGATGTGTTGCCCAGTATTAACTATCTGGCTTATGTTTTTCCCCTACCTTTTTGGCAGGGGAGGAGAATGGAGAAGTTGATTTTTTCTTTTATTTGGAGAGGGAGGACTGAGTTAGTATCAAGAGCACAGATGTTTCGTCCTCTGGGTGAGGGAGGCAGAGGGGTGCCATGCCTCCCTTGGAAGGTTACGGCTTTGTTTATTGCTTTTGCAGCTCGCCTAGTGGTACAGGCTCTAGAGCATAAAGCACATGTGTTGGCTCACTTTTGGTTGGGCTGGCCTTTGAGGCATTTAACAGGGTGGAGTAATAGGGTACCTTGGTCACTGGATAGGCCTGAACATTATAAAGTGGCGGCAGACATCATTAAAGGGAATCCTTGGTGCTTGGAAGAGTCACTGTTGTTAAATCATAGGAAGCTGTATGATAGGTTGAAGGAGAGCTCTGTTAAGGAAGCTAGAGAGGCAGGGCCTCCAATTGAAGTGAACTGGTTGTCCTTGCAACCAGATTATTTGGTAGGGAGGTGTAAGGATGTGAACTGGTTGGCAGCATTAGGGAGGCTTCCAGTACGGGAGCGTTTATATAGGCATGGTCAGGGCAGATCTCCTTTGTGCCCAGTGGGTTGCGGGGAAGAAGAGACAATTGAGCACGCCTTGTGGTCATGTCCAGGAGCAGTGGCTTTATGGAAAGCAGTCACTGGCTGGTGGAGAGAGTGGGGAGGACCATTGATTACCCGGGACTTAGTGTTGTATGGAGTAGGGTTGGGAAATATAGAGAACAATCAGAGAAGAGTAGTATGGGTTACTATCTCAGAAGGGAAGCGTATCTTATGGGACTGGCGACTAAGGTGCCTGAGGAAGCAGTTGCCTGGTTTAGAACCTCAAAAGTTATTTTCAACACTTTTGGCTAGTTTGGTGAAAGAGGTAAATGGGTATAAGGTCGTTCATGGGGAGCAGGGGATGAGGGCTGTATGGGGGTGGGCTCCCTCGGGTAGGGGTGGGATAAAGTCTTGGGTGTTAAAAATTTAGTACTGGTTATGAGGTTCTGATTGTAATGTGTTGTATCTTCACTTTATGAAATGATTTTTGAGTTCGGAATGATTTTTTAGTTCTGTAGGCTTGGGACATGTATGTTCAGAAAATATGTATGCCTTTGTTGCAAGTGATTAATTTGTATGAGTGTATGGATTTAATAAAAAAAAAAAAAAAATCTGTTCTTATCAGTTTAATATCTGATACGTCCCCCATCCGGGGACTACATATTAAATGGATTTTAAGATCACGGAGCTGGAGCCGGGGCTTGCTCCGTCCACTCCAAGCATCGGCCTGGTATTGCAGTGTCTCCAGGAACGGTGTGCTTTCCCTTTTTGGGGATTGCCGTTTATTGTGTCGAATAGCAGAACAAGGAATGAGATCTGCCATGCTGTGGTGTATTGCGAACTTTTTTCCTGATGCGCCCTCCTGGGGTCTTGGACTCTTCCATGAACGATGCACCCACCTGAGGTCTTTCACAGACGAGGTGATGCACCGAATCAGGTGTGTTTGGTTAAAGAGAGTCATCTAAAACCGGCGTTGGGAAGCCCCGGCCCATGAGCTTGGCAGTTTCCAGGCCAGTAACGGAAGGCACCCATCCTTCCTTTCCTGGAGGGGGGCTAACCGTTGGTGTGGACGGTAGAGACGCAAATCATACCTCTGGCTGACCGCCTGGGCCTTCATACTTACCTGGCAGGGGAGACACCATGATCAAGAAGGCGGTTCACCCAGGGCGAGGCTTGCCCTTTGCACTCCGGCCATGCTGACCCCTGCGAATTCCCCAAATGCGGGAATCTCGACTGCATAATTTATGGTAGTGGGGGACTGCGTTCGCGCTCTCCCCTGAAATTGTTGGTGAAACAAAGCAGAAGAGGTTTTTTTTTTGCGTTTTGCGTTTTTTTTTGCGTTTCAGAATGGGGAGTTCTGTCACATGCGAGGTATGTGTTGTGCGCCTGTGAAACAAAGTCAGTTACGCTCTTGAAAAATCGGACCCTGGTGGGTGGTTCAGTTCGAATATAGCACAGACCTTACTTTGAAAGTCGATTGGACTGACTGCAGCCTAGCTGTAGCTGTCTCCATGTTGTTTGGTTGTCCTTTTTCAATTGGTATTAGTTTTGTTGTCGCTTACAGCGCCACCGAGTGGCCTGTCGCAGCGCCCTTTTTTTACCTGGCCTCTGACTGAGCCCCTGCACAGTTGTGCCGATTTGGGTGAAGGGATCTCATTCCTTCCTGGAGTTATAGCCATTCGAGCCATCTCAGACACGCCACCTTAGCACGTTTTGAGGTCCCCTCGCCAAGGTGAATGGAAATTTCCACTTTTTTGGGATGATTATTGACAGGCAGACTCCAAAGAAGCTTTCTGTGCTGCTTTGGGTGGGACTGGGCCAAATACCTGGCGCTAGGTTGCAAAAGAAGGTTTTCGACAAAATCCCAAATACCCGAAAATTTTGTCAGAGCGACGAGCCAATCTGAGACCTGCGTCTGGTTCGGCTCGAGCCAAGGATTCCCATGACATAAGGCACGTGGCTCTGCGACGAACCGTTTGGGAATTACGAGCGATGCCGTACTTTCCGTCGCTGCAGTGCCAGCGTCAGGCCGAGCGTGACGAGGCCCGGTGACGTTGCAGACAGGGGAGGGTACTACCATCCCCCAGCGTTTTTAGGTCCCCCAGACTTACCAAAGCCGAGATGGGCATCGCCGTGTCCGGCTTCCTCCCCGCTGCGTCTTAGCGGCATCGCTTCTCGGCCTTTTGGCTAAGATCACGTATCTTGTCGGACGGTTGAGACTGCGATCGCCTCTTGGAGGTTTCCTGACTAGAGATCTTTTTATATCTTGAGTCACACAACTTCGAGAGGTACATTGAACTCTGCTGCTTCGGGCTAAAACAAGTTTTAAGGTAAGGTCTTTTAATTATTTATTTGGTTATTTATTATTGTATTTATTGTTGTTTTAAGTTTTTAGCACCACAGCGTGCGTTTTTTATTCAGGCAGGTTGAGGGGAAGCTCCTTGGAATGTCCCGTATGGACTTTTCCAGCAAGCTGATCCAAAAGACCTTAGCTTTTAGATCTGACGACCTGAATTGTTTGATGACTCTGCCCTTGAACAAAGGATTTGATGTTTAATCAAATTAAACAAACCGCTTCCGTGCTTAATGACTTTTGGCAAAGGTTTGATTCAGTTAACCCTATCAAGTCGATTAACGCGGATACGCGTTTTGAGTCATTTTCTCCTGATAACCCCGAAAAGAACTTAAATTACACTTTCAGTTTTAATCGTACAGATAAGAGCAATACATCAATCGAATCTGTAAAGGGTCTACTTTTTTTTGGATACATACATAATAACAACAAAACTTTGTGCACTTATAAAATAAAGATAACAAACAAGGTGCGCTGTCTGCAGCCTTTGTCTGCGCTGATCTTCTTTTACAAACACGTCATTTAAATGAACTGTAACTCTGTGAATACTCAACGAAAATACATGAGAGAGATATCTATAGAAAGCTTGACATGTCTATTTTTAAACTAAACAAGTGCCGCCGAAAACAGATATTCTGTGATAAAGTAATCCATATGAAAACAACGCAATGTCTGTTTTTCATGTCTCCCTTCATTATATCTAATGTGACCACGCCCCCGCGCTGAACGCGCTATTCAGATTCAAACTGAAGCGCGCAGCTTGAATACGCCCACACAGAAGAAAAAGCAGCCAGACTGTTCAAGTTTTTTTTATTTTACTGTTTTCTTCGCGATGATAGGAATAACACATAATTCACCCCAAAAAGATGTGATGTGGTTGAGGATTTGAGAAATGGATTTCCTCAGAAAAAAAGAATGAAGCACTTTATTCAGCAGAGATCATAAACACGAGTAAGTCTCTTTTTATTTATTTATATACTTGTACTAGTTTTCACATAACGTGTAAACGTTTTACTAGTTAGACTTTTTCCGAACTATAATTCCTGACTAAATATATAATCAAGTGAAACATTATGAAGTTTCAATAACAATATACAACACTATACCCTTCGAAAGCTTGATGTAAATAATATAAATGTAACAAATAGATAACTGTAACAAATGTAAAAACAATGCTTTTCTTTCCATTTATTCCCCCTAAAAACCCAGAAAAATATTCTCAGCTCTTTTCAACATTAATAATAATGATGATAATAATAACAACAAACGTTTTTTTTTTTTTTTTTTGTAGAAAATAAGATTGTTAAAAGGATTTCTGAAGGATTGTGTGACTGGAGTAAGCATGCCAAACAATTTGTTTGAAAGTCAGCTTTGATTGTTTCTAATAAACTGTTTAACTGCTCCCCCAAGTGGATATTAAATTATGTTGTGGGATAATTAAATATATTCTTAATAAACTACAAACATAAAATTATATAGATTTATTTTGTTCTCACATTCTCTCTTGTAACTCCTCACTCACAGTGGCACAGATGACTGAGAGGCTCATTATGCAGCTCATTATGCAGGCCTTTGTCTTCTCAGGTGTAAATCACAATGATATTCATGGTAGTTGACGCCTACTCGCATTTGACTTTTACCAAAAAAAGTGTCTTAGAAAATTTTAAGCAATATATTGTTTTCTGTGAGTGAGTAAACAAGATGATTTTCACATCATTTAGAAAGAAAAATTCTAGGCTACAAGCTCCAGTTCTCAAAAATCCCGGGAACCATTGTTCTTTATGTGTTTTTTTGCCTTATTCAAGCGTTTTAACATTTTTAGTTTTTCACTAACCACGCATAATATTTTTTTTCTCAAAAACACAATCATGTACATACATGCATTTCACATATTATTACAGCCCAGTTTGTGCTGATTACAGTGAGATTAGTCTTTACCCATTTAGATATTTATAAGAAACTGAAAAAAGCACAAATGTCAAGGCATGACAAAACTTCTCCAGGCCCCAAAAATACCCTTAGACTCCAGAGGGTTAAAGCCCAGTTCTCCATGTTCACTGTCGAGAAACTTTCTGATAACACACTTAAAACTGTGATTGTAAGGATGTTCAATGAAACAGTGACTGGAGATGATATTTATGTTTGGTTGGGTAGATTTTGCACTGTTCGAGGCCAGCCTGTCAAAGTGTTAGATGAAGATGGCATTTGGACATGCTTCTGGCGAATTCCCATTAAACAATGGGAAGACGCTGGGGGCTACCAGGGCCTGAAACATCTGCCTTCCATGATTGTGCTCGGAGAGAACAGAGGCTACATACCAAACTCTGCAGGAAGGGTTGCAGGTTTGGTCATCTCGCTGAAGCATGCCAAGAGTTAGTATGTGGGAAGTGTAGAGAAATTGGTCACAGTTTGATGATTGTACCAATGGCAGACGGTGCAATCTTTGTGGAGAAACAAACCACCTCTACAGAGACTGCCCTAAAAGTTTTGCCAACAAGCTCAAAATGGCCGCCCCACATGGGCAACAAACGAATGAACAAAGGAAAGAGGAGGCGGTCCCTGAGGTTTTGGCGGGAATTTCAAATTCCCAGCCGGCCTCAGGGATTGGGCAGGAAGGAGGAAGTGGGACGGCCACAGGGGCGGAGGCAACGGAACAGGAAATGGTCATGGAAGGAGAGGAAAGTGAGGAAAAAAACAATTCCTCACTAGTAACAGTTTCGGATGGGGTGCAGGAATCTACCGGGAGTGAGACAGAGTGTTCACTCCCTAACGCTCAGGTGCAAAAAAGACCTGCGGGGTCTCCTCTGATTGTAACGGAGGAGAAAAAATCTAGGGCAGCATATAAGCTTGATAGTATCGATTCGGTAGATCTGGAGCGCAAGTGGCCCCTAGAGTCCCCCAATGAGGTATCCTTTTTGCACATTAAGCTAACAGCATCATCGCCAAAAGAGCCACAAGAGGTTTCCTCTGTGGCCTCTGAAGCGACAGGCATTTGCCCTCCTGATCCCAGCTCGTCTGAGGAAAAGGAAAGGCAAATGCAACAAGATATAACATGATTTTAATCGTATCTTTGTAGTCTTTTTACTGTCTTCTGTTTTAAATGTCTTATACCTTTTTAACCCTACTGCTCATGGCCCTCACCATCTCTACTATCAATGTAAGAAGTGTGAGGTCCACCATTAGAGCACAGAGTATTTTGTCCCTTTTAAAATCTTTTAAGTCAGATTTGTTTTTATTACAAGAGTGTTCTCTGCCCTTTTTAACTAGGTACAAGAAAATGGAGGAGCTATGGTCCGCAGGAGCCTCCATATGGAGCGGATCAAATTTTAACAAAAATGACGGAGTTGCGGTTTTAATTAATAATCCTAACATCTTGGTGAAGGGCAGCACTGTGGTGAGGCAAGGCCGGGCACTTTTAGTAAATCTGACCTTTTTAGACAGGGATTTTAATGTTCTTAATGTATATGGTTTTACGGAAAAGAATGAAAGATATGAGCTTTTAGAAGACTTGCAACCCCACATGCTAGGTAGGGCCCCCCTAATGGTAGCAGGGGATTTTAATTGTGTTTTATCCAAAACAGACAGGAAAAGGGTTGGGGAGGATTTTAGAGTGGACAAAACGTCGGTTTTATTGCAGGGTTTAGTCAGAGATTTTAATTTAGTCGACTGTTTTAAAATTTTGCATCAAAGAGAGGAGGGCTTCACCTGGTTCAGTGGTGATGGTACCAAAGCCTCTCGAATCGACTACGTTTTTACAAGGGACTGCCCGCCGACCGATGCTACATTAACCCCCCTCTTTTTCTCTGATCACATGATGCTGTCTTGCACCCTTTCACTGCCCATGGGTGTGACGGTGGGGGGAGGGCTGTGGAAGCTGAACTGTTCCCTGTTGGAAGACAAGGATATAGTTTTAGAATATAGGGAACAGTTCAGCCAATGGCAGAACCTCCAAGACTTTTACGATACACGTGCACAGTGGTGGGAGATGGTAAAGGACCGGACAAGACAGTTTTTTAGAAAGATAGGGAAAGAAAAGAAGAGTAGGGAAAAGAAACGCATGTTGGGGTTCCAGAAAAGACTACAAAGGTATTTTAATCTTTTAAATAATGGTTTTGATTTTAACGAGGAAATTCAGGAAGTAAAAAAAGAAATGTCAGTTTTAGCCAATATAGAAAGTAAAGGGGTCCTTTTAAGAAGTAAAGAGAGAGAAATAGAAGGCGGCGAAAAGTGTACCAGATATTTTTTTAAGAAAATAATAACAAGGGGTGGGGGGTTAACCAGGGTTAAAACAGGGGATAGGGAGGTTAACACAACAAAAGAGATTTTAGAGGATGTGGAAAAATTTTATGGGGCATTATATAGTTTTAAAAAGGTACACTTTGACACTGCAAAAGAAGTTTTAAATTTTATTGAGGAAAGGGTTGACTGTCAAAATGAGATTTTAACCCAAGATTTTAACATCTTAGAAATCCAAAAAGCTCTTGGAGGTTTTAAGAAGGGGAAGTCCCCAGGAGTGGATGGACTTCCCCTAGAGTTTTATCTAACATTTTGGGACATTTTAGGACAAGAGCTTTTGACAGTTTTTAAAGAGTTTGAGACCCTCGACAGACTTCCAGACAGTTTTAGAATAGGGATAGTTTCTTTACTTCACAAAAAAGGTGACCGGACTGACTTAAAAAACTGGAGACCCATAACACTTTTAAATTTTGATTATAAACTTTTTAGCAAAATTTTAGCAACACGCATGTCAATGGCTTTAGAGGACGTGATTCACCCGGATCAAGCTTGTTCTGTGCCCGGAAGAAAGATAACAGACAGCCTAGTGCTGATCAGAGACGCCATCTGTTATGCGAGAGACAGAAATATTCGGCTAGTAGTCCTAAATTTAGACTTTGAAAAAGCATTTGACCGAGTCTCGCACCAGTACCTTTTTCAGGTACTGCAAAAAATGGGTTTTCCAAAGAGGTTTGTAGCCTGGGTGGGACTGCTGTACAAGGGACTAGTCAGCAAATTCCTTGTAAACGGGCATCTTTCCAAAACTGTGAACATACACAGTGGTGTCCGTCAGGGATGTCCTTTATCTCCTCTCCTGTTTGTGGCTTGTATCGAGCCACTGGCACAGATCTTGAGAAAGGATAAATGGATCAAAGGACTGGACGTTCCTGGGACGGGTGGACTGACAGCGACTTGTGCCTTATACATGGACGATGTTACTCTTTTAACCACAGACATTTTATCTATACGAAGAGCACTGGACTTGACTGACTGGTACGGTCGGGCCTCGGGCGCCAAACTCAATAGAAACAAGTCTGAGGCCCAGCTCTTCGGGCCGTGGGGGGACGTGGACACAGGAGGACTTGATTTGGTTTTTAAAGACAACGATTTTAAAATTTTAGGTGTTAAATTTGATAAAGAGGGTGGAGGACGGGAAAGCTGGACTGACTTGCTAGGGAAAGTTAGGAAAAGACTAGAGTTTTGGGGACTAAGACAGTTGACGATTGAAGGTAAAATTTTAATTTTTAAATCTGTGATTTTACCTCTGATTTTACTTGTTTGTTCTGTTTTTAGCCCCCCTCGGCAGTTCCTGGTGAAACTGGAGAGGGCGGTGTTTTACTTCCTGTGGGGGTCCAAGTGGGAGCGCCTGAAGAGGGAGACAGTCAAGAAAAGGCCAGAGAACGGTGGAAAAGGCCTCCCAGACCCCCACCTGTTTTTAGGCAGCTGCTTCACCGCCCTGCACATCAGTTATGCCATGACCCCATCCAAAGAAAACAAGACGGCTGCAATGGCGCGATTTTGGATGGGGTCTTACCTAAGAACTTTGAAAATTTTACCAGTAGATTTGAAAACCCCAGTGTCTTTTAACTTGCCTAAAGAGTACAGTTTTATAAAAAAGTTTTTAAAGAAATACCTTTTAGAGAGGGAAGATGTCACCATTTTAACTAAACACAAGTCTCTCATTTCTGTTGTGCAGGACCGGGAACCGGTGAGTCCAGTTCCGGGCCTCACACTAAGTGAGGCCAAACAAGTTTGGCGGAATGCGGCTCACCCTGCTCTCCAGAAAAGGCACAAGGACTTATCGTGGATGGTGGCTCATGAGATCCTCCCGGTCAGGGCGGTTATGCACTCCAGAGGCATGGCCAAAAACCCCATCTGCCCTCGGTCCGGCTGCAATTCCCCGGAGACCGTCCACCACCTGCTCTGGGACTGCAGCACTGCGCGGGTCCTGTGGGCCAAGACCGGCCCCCTGTATTTCCCGTGCCTACCAGCAGGTGGGGCCCAGTTCGGGTACCAGCTCGCCATCCTTGGGGTGGGCCGGGGCTTGAAGGACTTGACGGCACAGATATTTACCTCGCTCTAGCTCACCCTCAACGTCATCAAGGATGCCATCTGGGCCACCAGAAACCTGCTGGTGGGGAAGCGCATTACGGTAACCCTCCATGCATGCGAGCTAAAGGTAACATCAATGCTGCAGGGGTACCGGACGACGATATTCGGACGGGGGGGCCGGGGTCGCACAGAGAGGGTCCCGGCAGGCACCGACCCTGGCTGCCCGTAGATGCACCCTCACCATTCTGGCTACGGGAACAGCGGCCAGCGGGCCGGAGGAGAGGGGATCTCCGCTGAGCCCGTAAAGTAGCATCTCATGTCCCTGTTCTGGAGAGTGGGGTGAAGACCGACTTGATAAGGACTCACCCCCGGTCTTGCACAACAGATGTTTTTTTTTATTGGTTTTTATCCAATAAATTGGTTTTTATTGTGTTTTATCAATAAAATTGGTTTTATTAACATGCATATGAGGCTTGTTTGCTTTTTTAAATATGTATTTTACTTTTGAAACCAATCGCACCTTTTAAACACACCCCAAATATGGCCTTTTAAAAACAAGCAAAACACTGTGGTTTTAATCAAATGTTTTTTAACAATGATTGTTTCTTTCATTTTACCATGTGTATTTATTATATATTATATGGCTTGTTTTAATGTGTGCTTGAAAAGAAAAATGTGTGTGAAAGTAAAAATGCAAATGGAAAAAATGTAACTCGTGACAATAAAACTTTTTTGAAAGAAAAAAAATCTGTTCTTATCAGTTTAATATCTGATACGTCCCCCATCCGGGGACTACATATTAAATGGATTTTTAGATCACGGAGCTGGAGCCGGGGCTTGCTCCGTCCACTCCAAGCATCGGCCTGGTATTGCAGTGTCTCCAGGAACGGTGTGCTTTCCCTTTTTGGGGATTGCCGTTTATTGTGTCGAATAGCAGAACAAGGAATGAGATCTGCCATGCTGTGGTGTATTGCGAACTTTTTTCCTGATGCGCCCTCCTGGGGTCTTGGACTCTTCCACGAACGATGCACCCACCTGAGGTCTTTCACAGACGAGTTGATGCATCGAATCAGGTGTGTTTGGTTAAAGAGAGTCATCTAAAACCGGCGTTGGGAAGCACCGGCCCATGAGCTTGGCAGTTTCCAGGCCAGTAATGGAAGGCACCCGTCCTTCCTTTCCTGGAGGGGGGCTAACCGTTGGTGTGGACGGTAGAGACGCAAATCGTACCTCTGGCTGACCGCCTGGGCCTTCATACTAACCTGGCAGGGGAGACACCATGATCAAGAAGGCGGTTCACCCAGGGCGAGGCTTGCCCATTGCACTCCGGCCATGCTGACCCCTGCGAATTCCCCAAATGCGGGAATCTCGACTGCATAATTTATGGTAGTGGGGGACTGCGTTCGTGCTCTCCCCTGAAATTGTTGGTGAAACAAAGCAGAAGAGGTTTTTTCCAGGTTTTTTTTTTTTTTGCGTTTCAGAATGGGGAGTTCTGTCACATGCGAGGTATGTGTTGTGTGCCTGTGAAACAACGCTTTCACCGATTTTTACGCTCTTGAAAAATCGGACCCTGGTGGGTGGTTCAGTTCGAATATAGCACAGACCTTACTTTGAAAGTCCATTGGACTGACTGCAGCCTAGCTGTAGCTGTCTCCATGTTGTTTGGTTGTCCTTTTTCAATTGGTATTAATTTTGTTGTCGCTTACAGCGCCACCGAGTGGCCTGTCGCAGCGCCCTTTTTCACCTTGCTTCTGACTGAGCCCCTGCACAGGTGTGCCGATTTGGGTGAAGGGATCTCATTCCTTCCTGGAGTTATAGCCATCTCGGACACGCCACGTTAGCACGTTTTGAGGTCCCCTCGCCAAGGTGAATGGAAATTTCCACTTTTTTGGGATGATTATTGACAGGCAGACTCCAGAGAAGCTTTCTGTGCTGCTTTGGGTGGGACTGGGCCAAATACCTGGTGCTAGGTTGCAAAAGAAGGTTTTCGACAAAATCCCAAATACCCAAAAATTTTGTCAGAGCGACGAGCCAATCTGAGACCTGCGTCTGGTTCGGCTCGAGCCAAGGATTCCCATTACATAAGGCACGTGGCTCTGCGACGAACCGTTTGGGAGTTACGAGCGATGCCGTACTTTCCGTCGCTACAGTGCCAGCGTCAGGCCGAGCGTGACGAGTCCCGGTGACGTTGCAGACAGGGGAGGGTACTACCATCCCCCAGCATTTTTAGGTCCCCCAGACTTACCAAAGCCGAGATGGGCATCGCCGTGTCCGGCTTCCTGCCCGCTGCGTCTTAGCGGCATCGCTTCTCGGCCTTTTGGCTAAGATCACGTACCTTGTCAGACGGTTTAGACTGCGATCGCCTCTTGGAGGTTTCCTGACTCGAGATCTTTTTATATCTTGAGTCACACAACTTCGAGAGGTACATTGAACTCTGCTGCTTCGGGCTCCAACACGTTTTAAGGTAAGGTCTTTTAATTATTTATTTGGTTATTTATTATTGTATTTATTGTTGTTTTAAGTTTCTAGGCTGTTGGTGCCTCCATCATGTCGGCTGCCCGTGCCGGCGTGCGGAGGCACCACAGCGTGCGCTTTTGTTTTAAAGAGGTGAATGGCAAGCTCCTAGGGATGTCAAGTCTTGACTTCTCCAGAAAGTCCTTTTTTTTTGGAGCGTCCATTCAGGTATAAGTTTGAGGGCTCGTGTACGTGGGTTAAGGGGACCTGCGCGCTGACCCCAAAAAATTTTTGACGGACGCGGCGTCGATGTCTGCTGGACCGCGCCGGCCCACGGGAGACCCCTGACCGGCGCAGGAGGATCTGGACCCCCGAGGGGCCCCGCGGAAGCCCACCCAGATTTGAGGCCCCTACATGCCATTCAGCACTTCTCCACAGGGTGGCGCACGGAGCAGTACACCTCAGGTTTAAAACAGTGGCATTTACCCGAATGGGGGGTGTACGATTTTTTTGCCCACGAAACCTATATTTGTCCATTTGACCTTTAAAGTTACAGAATGACCACGGAACCGATGCGGACCCCCGTCGGACCCCCAACCCGGGTCCCACGAACCCATTATTTGTCCATTTGACCATTATATTCACACAATGACTGCGGATCATCTGCAGACCCCTTGCGGACCCCCACCCTGGGTCCCACGAACCCCGTATATGTCCATTTGACCATTATATTCACACAATGACTGCGGATCATCTGCGGACCACTTGCGGACCCCCACCCTGGGTCCCACGAACCCACTATTTGTCCATTTGACCATTATGTTCACACAATGACTGCGGATCATCTGCGGACCACTTGCGGACCCCCACCCTGGGTCCCACGAACCCACTATTTGTCCATTTGACCATTATATTCACGGAATGACCACGGATCACATCCGGAACATTTGCGGACATATCCAAAATTGTGGTGAATGTTAACCAAAATGTCACAGATTTTGCCAAGCTGTAACTCCGCCAAAACGGGGCCAAACTGCACCAAACTCGGGTCAGAGTAAGAACTCCAGAAGGCCTACCGAACACCGCTGCCCCGCCATCCATAACACCCCGGGGGCGGAGTTATGGCTCCCCACATTTTTGATAGTCAAATGGAAGGAAGAGTTCTAGCGACTTGAAACTTGGTGACTTGATAGCCCTCGAAGGGCCCTCTCTGAAGCCACCTCCCCCAAGTCGATAGACCCCCGGGGGCCAGAGATATGGACCCGCAAATGCAAAAAGTCCCAAAATTTGACCGGCCATAACTCACTCGGAAAGAAGGGAAACAACACCAAACTCTGGTCAAAATTAGACCTTTGGGAGCTCTATCCGACGACACCAGCCCCATGTTCCTATGACCCCGGGCGTCCGAGTTACGGCCCCCCAAAATGTGGGATTTGAACCGTTATAACTCAGGAACCGGACCACCCAGGAACTCGAGGGTGGTCGCATACGGTAGGTAATTTCAGCCCCGGGGTCCACCGCTTCGCGGAGATATTAGCAAGAAAATAGTACCATCCACCCCCCTCGCACCTACTCATCCATGCCGGCCAGGGTGCACCCTCCCCGGCTAGAGAAGGCAGCTCGAGGGGGGTGGAAGTCGGAAGAAAATTTTTTTTATGAGGCCTAGAGAAAACAGTTGTACTGTACTCAGGGCACTCAGAGGAATCCATTTTTGTAAGTTTTATCCCATAATACTGTAGAAATATGCATAGAAAAAACTGTCGGATTTTGGTTAATTTGCACCACAAATGTTGCAAGTCTTGCAGTATATTAAATAGCAATATTTTTTTATTGTCAGTCTATTTCTCAAATCACTTCTAGTCTAATGAACTACACATGGGGCTATTTCATTTGTCACTTAACAGTTACTTTATTTGAAATCTTCCTAATTCCAATTTATCCATAATGTATTGTAAAATACGTTTTATAAAACAAGAGTGCACACTTTGCAGTGTATTTCTCATTCCACTTTTAGTCCAAACAACTTGAAATGGGACTATTTCCTTGGTCACTGACCAGTCAATTTCTCATTCCACTCATAGTCTAATGAACTACCTATGGCACTATTTCATGGATCACTTGCCAGTCTATTTCTCATTAATTTTCTAGTCTAATAAACTACATATGGCACTATTTCCTTGATCACTTGCCAGTGTATTTCTTATTCAAACTTTTAGTCTAATAAGCTACAAAAAGTACTATGTCCTTGGTCACTTACCAGACTATTTCTCATTCCTTTTCTAGTCTAATAAACAATACATTTCACTATTTCAGTCTATTTCTCATTCAACTTCTAGTCTAATAATCAGTTTACCTGGTTATGATGATCGGCCTGAATACATTTGAAATAGAAGTGTATTAATGTGAAAACATATGGCACTATTTCATGGATCACTTGCCAGTCTATTTCTCATTCATTTCATATTCTAATAAACTACATATGGCACTATTTCCTTGATCACTTGCCAGTCTATTTCTTATTCAAAACTTTTAGTCTAATAAACTACAAAAAGTACTGTTTCCTTGGTCACTTACCAGTCTATTTCTCATTCCTTTTCTAGTCTAATAAACAATACATTTCACTATTTCAGTCTATTTCTCATTCAACTTCTAGTTTAATAATCAGTTTAACTGGTGATGATGATCGGCCTGAATAAATTTGAAATAGAAGTGTATTAATGTGAAAACATATGGCACTATTTCATGGATCACTTGCCAGTCTATTTCTCATTAATTTTATAGTCTAATAAACTACATATGGCACTATTTCCTTGATCCCTTGCCAGTCTATTTCTTATTCAAAACTTTTAGTCTAATAAACTACAAAAAGTACTATTTCCTTGGTCACTTACCAGTCTATTTCTCATTCCTTTTCTAGTCTAATAAACAATACATTTCACTATTTCAGTCTATTTCTCATTCAACTTCTAGTCTAATAATCAGTTTAACTGGTTATGATGATCGGCCTGAATACATTTGAAATAGAAGTGTATTTATGTGAAAACATCCTAATTTCAAGTTATTCAAAATATAGTAAAATATGTTTTTATTAAACATTTTATGTATAGAAATACTATATATTTATTATGTATTCATTACATATACCTTTTTATTTACACACACAATATATAAATGTTTAAATTATTTTTATTACATGTAATATATATTTGTGTGTGTGTGTGTGTGTGTGTGTGAGTGTGTGTGAGTGTGTGTAAAGTAATGACACCTTAATTCAATTTCAAATATTTATTGAACTTTTTGTTTTGCAGACATTGTAAAGTCAAAATCAAAAATGCCTCAAAGTTCTGTACAAAAAAACACAATATATAAAAAGTATAATAGGAAACATGCATTATATAAGAAAAATAAAATAAATAAATAAACATGTTCAGAAAGATTCAGAGCAAACTGATATTAACCTTAACTATAACTATTTACAAAAAAAAGAAAAAAGAAAAATGGAACAGGCTATCAAAACAAATAAAAAGATAACCTTACTTTTTTATCGTAGAAATAAAAGGAGTAGAACAATTATCATAAAAAACATCAAAACAAACAATTTAAATAGCTACATAAATTATTTACGGGATTTTTTTTTAAATTTCTCCAGTCTCTTTTTTTACTTGCTGCACCAGCTTTTTAGACGCTATTTCCTGTGGTGATTTAAGTGGGGAGTTCTTCACCATCAGTCTGCGTCTGAGGACCATCTTCATTAATGTGCTTCTTTCCTTATAGAAATAATAAGAAAGGCAGAGTGTTAGTGAACATGTCTACTTGTCACAAACAGTTAAACCAATCCATGGGAAATTGTACTTACTGAAGCAGATTTCCCAGACTTCTGGCCTTCTTCGGCATCGGGAGGGCTGTCGGAGAGCGTTGGGCTGGTGGATGAGGACTTTTCCTCAGCTGGCATCTTGTGGGGTTTTGTCGTCTTTCTTCTCTTGGCACCTTGCTGCCTTGGACTATCAGCTTCCTCACCCACCACAGCTGTATCAAAGAGGCGACGGTGTTCTGCTGCCTGCTTTGCATTAAGGTTGAGGGCATAAAACCTGTCAGCTGTGGTGGTGTCGTGGCACATGAACTGTGCCACTTTGTGCCTATCTTCCGGGCAGTGAGTGTTCTTTGCCTTTTTGGAGAGAGAACAGCATAGGCAAAGAGTTAGAAAAAAACACACCAGAAACTCATAAAGCCGGGACAAGTACAGGAATGCTTACATGGGTGGCGATGGCAGTCCTCACATCAGTAAATGTGGGTGTGCCTGGTAACCCCATGCTCGCCCACGCATCCTGAAAATACTTGTTCAAGTTTTTGCAGGAGCTGGCCTTTGAGGTAAAGAAGAAGTAGTTTGCAACTCGTCCCCCTACCAAGTTGGACCGGAGTGAAAGGAATTCCTCAAACCACCCATACTCCTCCTGGTCCAGGGCCAGCTCGGCTGCACCAAAGGCCTGGTTGGTCTTGTGGGCTGATATCTTTAGAAACAGTGAGAAGTGGCATAAGCTGAGTTTTATTTTAAAGAAAACCATGTGGACAACGAGAGACAGAGAGAAAGAGAACCACTCACATTAATGACAAAGTGGCCTTCTGTAGCTGTCGCACGGGCATCTTCCACCTCTTTAATTGTTACATTTTGGAACACCCCTCCACGGTGACCATAAATGCTGGCCCAGTAAGTGGTGAGGTGTCCATAAAAAGACCATTGGTCCTTTTTCTCAGGACTAGTCTTCAGACGATCTTCACAGAAAAAAAGAGAAGCATAAAGGATCACATTGATCGCCAAATAATGAGAGGAGAAAGGATTCAAAAACTTACCCAGAATCTCAGAAATAATTTTTTTGGCAGAGTCCCGGCAAGCTCGCAGTGTGGCTTTAGGGATCAGGCGGGCCTCCTTGGCTTGTTTTACAGCCAGCTCGTGGACTGCCACGCTGCGCTTTACTGGGCGGGTCAAGTTCTGGATTTCCCTCCTAATCCCAATGAAAGCCACACGGGAGAGCCGGCATGTGGGCGGCGGGGTCTCATTAAGATATTTGAGGAACTGTGCCACATTTTTTAGGTAATGGTGCACAGTTGGCTCTGCAATGTTGCATTTCTTTAAAAAAGACAGCCAGGACCGGACCTTTGCCCTGTTGTCCAAAAACATCAAGCTGGCCAGATTGGTCTGGCCAGCTGACATGTATGAAATAAAAATTTTTATTCTAAAAATCTTTGAGGACACATTATTTATTAATTTCGGAGTGGGGTTGATGCCCTCCCAGTTGGCCCTGGACTCCTCAATGAGCTGATCTGCAAAAAGAAAGCACAAGAGAAGGACCAGGTGAGTCAGGTCGATAACATAGAGGTAAACACTAACAAACATTATTATTATTATTATTATTATTATTATTATTATTATTATTAAATTAAATTAAATTAAATTAAATTAAATTAAATTAAATTAAATTAAATTAAATTATAATTTATATATATATATATATATATATATATATATATATATATATATATATATATATATATATTTATATATATATACATACATAATATGTGTGTGTATATGTATAATTATATTACTATAATTTTCTAGTCTAATAAACTACAAATGGTACTATTTCCTTGGTCACTTATCAGTCTATTTCTCATTTCTCTTGTAGTCTAACAAACTATAAATGGGGCTATTTCCTTGGTTCACTTACCAGTCTATTTCTAATTCAACTTCTAGTCTAATGAACAACAAATGAGATTATTTCCTTGGTTCACTTACCAGTCTATTTCTCAGGTAACTTCTAGTCTAATAATCTACAAATAGGAGATTTATTAATGAAAGTTATTGTATGGTGTTATCAAAGTGACAAGTGTCATACTCACTTAGGGCTGGCACGTGGTCCGGAAAGGGGTATGGTGCATCGGAGGAGTGGGCCTTCTTTGAAGGCCCGGCGACCTCCTCCTCGGGTCCTGTGGCTGGCTCTGCCTCAGGCCTGGTGGCTGGCTCTTCATCTAGTCTGTCAACCTGCGACTCTGAGCACTCCTCTTCCCCAGGGCTGTTGAGGGCCGATAGCAGACTATGTGTTGCCCGTGCAACCTGCCTAGAGGGGGTGGGATTTGACCGCTTCCTCAGCTGCCAGTACCGCCGTGAGAAGCTCTCCCAGAAGCAATGGATAGGAGAAGCTTGCGCTTAGCTGATTATAGCCACGAAAGCACAAGGGACAGTCGTCCAAAGCCATATCTACTTTTGTTAAAACACTAAAGGATGAATAGCAAAAGGATGAATGCAAGGGACACTGCCCAAGCATTGGTTACTTATATAACTTTTTAGGTCCCATTTGTAGTCTGTTAATACAACTTTGAGTCTAATACATTAGAGAGCACAATTTGCAGTCTATTTCTCATTGCACTTCTAGTTTAATAAAATACAAATTTGACTATTCCTTTGATTCACTCACCAGTCTATTTTTCATTCTTTTTCTAGTCTAATAAACTACAAATGGGACTATTCCCTTGGATCACTTACCAGTCTATTTCTCATTCAACTTCTAGTCTGATAAACTACAAATAGTACTATTTCCTTGGTCACCTACCAGTCTATTTCTCATTCATTTTCTAGTCTGATAAACTACAAATATGACTATTTCCTTGATTCAGTTACCAGTCTATTTTTCATACCACCTCTAGTCTAAGAAACTACAAATGGAACTATTTTCTTGGTCACTTACCAGTCTATTTCTCATTCCACTTTTAGTCTAATAAACTGTAAATTACCTTGGTCCCTTACCAGTCTATTTCCCATTCATTTTCCCCTCACACCTACTCATCCATGCCGGCCAGGGTGCACCCTCCCCGGCTAGAGAAGGCAGCTTAAGGGGGGTGGAAGTCGGAAGAAAATTTTTTTTATGAGGCCTAGAGAAAACACTTGTACTGTACTCAGGGCACTCAGGGAATCCATTTTTGTAAGTTTTATCCCATTATACTGTAGAAATATGCATAGAAAAAAGTCAGACCAGGGGGCCGTCTATCCGACGACACTAGCCCCATGTCCCTATGACCCCGGGGGTCAAAATGGCCAAAACGGGGCCAAACTGCACAAAACTCGGGACGGAGTAAGACCTCCAGAAGGCCTACCGAACACCGCTGTCCCCCCATCCATAACACCCCGGGGGGCGAATTTATGGCCCCCCACATTTTTGATAGTCAAATGGAAGGAAGAGACCTAGCAACTTGAAACTCGGTGACTTGATAGCCCTCAAAGGGCCCTGTCTGAAGCCACCTCCCCCAAGTCGATAGACCCCCGGGAGCCAGAGATATGGACCCGCAAATGCAAAAAGTCCCAAAATTTGACCGGCCATAACTCACTCGAAAAGAGGAGAAACAACACCAAAATCTGGTCAAAATTAGACCTTTGAGAGCTCTATCCGACGACACTAGCCCCATGTCCCTATGACCCCGGGGGTCCGAGTTACGGCCCCCCAAAATGTGGAATTTGAACCATTATAACTCAGGAACTGGACCACCCAGGAACTCGAGGGTGGTCGCATACGGTAGGCCCCTCGACCCTCTAGGGATCCCCCGAATTTGAGCCCCGGGTTCCACCGCTTCGCGGAGATATTAGCAAAAAAATAGTACCATCCACCCCCCTCGTACCTACTCATCCATGCCGGCCAGGGTGCACACTTCCCGGCTAGAGAAGGCAGCTCGAGGGGGGTGGAAGTCGGAAGAAAATTTTTTTATGAGGCCTAGAGAAAACAGTTGTACTGTACTCAGGGCACTCAGAGGAATCCATTTTTGTAAGTTTTATCCGATAATACTGTAGAATTTGCATGAAAATGAGCGTTGAATTTTGGCACACATATGCACCACATGTGGTGCGTATCTTACTTTTCATTATATAGCAACTGTATTTGCAACAAGGAATGAGATCTGCCATGCTGTGGTGTATTGCGAACTTTTTTCCTGATGCGCCCTCCTGGGGTCTTGGACTCTTCCATGAACGATGCACCCACCTGAGGTCTTTCACAGACGAGGTGATGCACCGAATCAGGTGTGTTTGGTTAAAGAGAGTCATCTAAAACCGGCGTTGGGAAGCCCCGGCCCATGAGCTTGGCAGTTTCCAGGCCAGTAACGGAAGGCACCCATCCTTCCTTTCCTGGAGGGGGGCTAACCGTTGGTGTGGACGGTAGAGACGCAAATCATACCTCTGGCTGACCGCCTGGGCCTTCATACTTACCTGGCAGGGGAGACACCATGATCAAGAAGGCGGTTCACCCAGGGCGAGGCTTGCCCATTGCACTCCGGCCATGCTGACCCCTGCGAATTCCCCAAATGCGGGAATCTCGACTGCATAATTTATGGTAGTGGGGGACTGCGTTCGCACTCTCCCCTGAAATTGTTGGTGAAACAAAGCAGAAGAGGTTTTTTTTGCGTTTTGCGTTTTTTTTTGCGTTTCAGGGGACAGGGGAGTTCTGTCACATGCGAGGTATGTGTTGTGCGCCTGTGAAACAAAGTCAGTTACGCTCTTGAAAAATCGGACCCTGGTGGGTGGTTCAGTTCGAATATAGCACAGACCTTACTTTGAAAGTCGATTGGACTGACTGCAGCCTAGCTGTAGCTGTCTCCATGTTGTTTGGTTGCCTTTTTCAATTGGTATTAATTTTGTTGTCGCTTACAGCGCCACCGAGTGGCCTGTCGCAGCGCCCTTTTTCACCTTGCTTCTGACTGAGCCCCTGCACAGGTGTGCCGATTTGGGTGAAGGGATCTCATTCCTTCCTGGAGTTATAGCCATTCGAGCCATCTCGGACACGCCACGTTAGCACGTTTTGAGGTCCCCTCGCCAAGGTGAATGGAAATTTCCACTTTTTTGGGATGATTATTGACCGGCAGACTCCAGAGAAGCTTTCTGTGCTGCTTTGGGTGGGACTGGGCCAAATACCTGGCGCTAGGTTGCAAAAGAAGGTTTTCGACAAAATCCCAAATACCCGAAAATTCTCTCAGAGCGACGAGCCAATCTGAGACCTGCGTCTGGTTCGGCTCGAGCCAAGGATTCCCATTACATAAGGGTACTACCATCCCCCAGCGTTTTTAGGTCCCCCAGACTTACCAAAGCCAGAGATGGGCATCGCCGTGTCCGGCTTCCTGCCCGCTGCGTCTTAGCGGCATCGCTTCTCGGCCTTTTGGCTAAGATCACGTATCTTGTCAGACGGTTTAGACTGCGATCGCCTCTTGGAGGTTTCCTGACTCGAGATCTTTTTATATCTTGAGTCACACAACTTCGAGAGGTACATTGAACTCTGCTGCTTCGGGCTCCAACACGTTTTAAGGTAAGGTCTTTTAATTATTTATTTGGTTATTTATTATTGTATTTATTGTTGTTTTAAGTTTCTGGGCTGTTGGTGCCTCCATCATGTCGGCTGCCCGTGCCGGCGTGCGGAGGCATCACAGCGTGCGCTTTTGTTTTAAAGAGGTGAATGGCAAGCTCCTAGGGATGTCACGTCTTGACTTCTCCAGAAAGTCCTTTTTTTTTTGGAGCGTCCATTCAGGTATAAGTTTGAGGGCTCGTGTACGTGGGTTAAGGGGACCTGCGCGCTGACCCCAAAAAATTTTTGACGGACGCGGCGTCGATGTCTGCCGGACCGCGCTGGCCCACGGGAGACCCCTGACCGGCGCAGGAGGATCTGGACCCCCGAGGGGCCCCGCGGAAGCCCACCCAAATTTGAGGCCCCTACATGCCATTCAGCACTTCTCCATAGGGTGGTGCACGGAGCAGTACACCTCAGGTTTAAAACAGTGGCATTTACCCGAATGGGGGGTGTACGATTTTTTTGCCCACGAAACCTATATTTGTCCATTTGACCTTTAAAGTTACAGAATGACCACGAAACCGATGCGGACCCCCGTCGGACCCCCAACCGGGTCCCACGAACCCATTATTTGTCCATTTGACCATTATATTCACACAATGACTGCGGATCATCTGCAGACCCCTTGCGGACCCCCACCCTGGGTCCCACGAACCCCGTATTTGTCCATTTGACCATTATATTCACACAATGACTGCGGATCATCTGCGGACCACTTGCGGACCCCCACCCTGGGTCCCACGAACCCACTATTTGTCCATTTGACCATTATGTTCACACAATGACTGCGGATCATCTGCGGACCACTTGCGGACCCCCACCCTGGGTCCCACGAACCCACTATTTTCCAAACTGCACCAATCTCGGGTCAGAGTAAGACCTCCAGAAGGCCTACCGAACACCGCTGCCCCCCCATCCATAACACCCCGGGGGGCGAAGTTATTGCCCCACACATTTTTAATAGTCAAATGGAAGGAAGAGACCTAGCAACTTGAAACTTGGTGACTTGATAGCCCTCAAAGGGCCCTCTCTGAAGCCACCTCCCCCAAGTCGATAGACCCCCGGGGGCCAGAGATACGGGCCCGCAAATGCAAAAAGTCCCAAAATTTGACCGGCAATAACTCACCCAAAAAGAGAGGAAAAAACACCAAACTCAGGTCAAAATTAGACCTTTGGGAGCTCTATCCGACTACACCAGCCCCATGTTCCTATGACCCCGGGGGTCCGAGTTATGGCCCCACAAAATGTGGAGTTTGAACCGTTATAACTCAGGAACCGGAACACCCAGGAACTCGAGGGTGGTCGCATACGGTAGGCCCCTCGATCCTCTAGGGATCCCCCGAATTTTAGCCTCGGGGTCCACCGCTTCGCGGAGATATTAGCAAAAAATAGTACCATCCACCCCCCTCATACCTACTCATCCATGCCGGCCAGGGTGCACCCTCCCTGGCTAGAAAAGGCAGCTCGAGAGGGTGGAAGTCGGAAGAAAATTTTTTTATGAGGCCTAGAGAAAACACTTGTACTGTACTCAGGGCACTCAGAGGAATCCGTTTTTGTAAGTTTTATCCCATTATACAGTAGAAATATGCATAGAAAAAATGTTGGATTTTGGTTATTTGGTAACCAAAATGTCACAGACTTTGCCAAGCTGTAACTCCGCCAAAACGGGGCCAAACTGCACCAAACTCGGGTCAGAGTAAGAACTCCAGAAGGCCTACCGAACACCGCTGCCCCCCCCCATCCATAACACCCCGGGGGCGGAGTTATGGCCCCCCACATTTTTGATAGTCAAATGGAAGGAGACCTAGCGACTTGAAACTTGGTGACTTGATAGCCCTCGAAGGGCACTCTCTGAAGCCACCTCCCCCAAGTCGATAGACCCCCGGGGGCCAGAGATATGGACCCGCAAATGCAAAAAGTCCCAAAATTTGACCGGCCATAACTCACTCGGAAAGAAGGGAAACAACACCAAACTCTGGTCAAAATTAGACCTTTGGGAGCTCTATCCGACGACACCAGCCCCATGTTCCTATGACCCCGGGCGTCCGAGTTACGGCCCCCAAAATGTGGGATTTGAACCGTTATAACTCAGGAACCGGACCACCCAGGAACTCGAGGGTGGTCGCATTTATATAAATGCATTATATAAGAAAAATAAAATAAATAAATAAACATGTTCAGAAAGATTCAGAGCAAACTGATATTAACCTTAACTATAACTATTTACAAAAAAAAGAAAAAAGAAAAATGGAACAGGCTATCAAAACAAATAAAAAGATAACCTTACTTTTTTATCGTAGAAATAAAAGGAGTAGAACAATTATCATAAAAAATATCAAAACAAACAATTTAAATAGCTACATAAATTATTTACGGGGATTTTTTTTTTAATTTCTCCAGTCTCTTTTTTTACTTGCTGCACCAGCTTTTTAGACGCTATTTCCTGTGGTGATTTAAGTGGGGAGTTCTTCACCATCAGTCTGCGTCTGAGGACCATCTTCATTAATGTGCTTATTTCCTTATAGAAATAATAAGAAAGGCAAAGTGTTAGTGAACATGTCTACTTGTCACAAACAGTTAAACCAATCCATGGGAAATTGTACTTACTGAAGCAGATTTCCCAGACTTCTGGCCTTCTTCGGCATCGGGAGGGCTGTCGGAGAGCGTTGGGCTGGTGGATGAGGACTTTTCCTCAGCTGGCATCTTGTGGGGTTTTGTCGTCTTTCTTCTCTTGGCACCTTGCTGCCTTGGACTATCAGCTTCCTCACCCACAACAGCTGTATCAAAGAGGCGACGGTGTTCTGCTGCCTGCTTTGCATTAAGGTTGAGGGCATAAAACCTGTCAGCTGTGGTGGTGATGAACTGTGCCACTTTGTGCCTATCTTCCGGGCAGTGAGTGTTCTTTGCCTTTTTGGAGAGAGAACAGCATAGGCAAAGAGTTAGAAAAAAACACACCAGAAACTCATAAAGCCGGTACAAGTACAGGAATGCTTACATGGGTGGCGATGGCAGTCCTCACATCAGTAAATGTGGGTGTGCCTGGTAACCCCATGCTCGCCCACGCATCCTGAAAATACTTGTTCAAGTTTTTGCAGGAGCTGGCCTTTGAGGTAAAGAAGAAAGAGTTTGCAACTCGTCCCCCTACCAAGTTGGACCGGAGTGAAAGGAATTCCTCAAGCCACCCATACTCCTCCTGGTCCAGGGCCAGCTGGGCTGCACCAAAGGCCTGGTTGGTCTTGTGGGCTGATATCTTTAGAAACAGTGAGAAGTGGCATAAGCTGAGTTTTATTTTAAAGAAAACCATGTGGACAACGAGAGACAGAGAGAAAGAGAACCACTCACCTTAATGACAAAGTGGCCTTCTGTAGCTGTCGCACGGGCAT
The DNA here is from genome assembly GCF_963082965.1 of Carassius carassius. Taxonomy (NCBI): domain Eukaryota; kingdom Metazoa; phylum Chordata; class Actinopteri; order Cypriniformes; family Cyprinidae; genus Carassius; species Carassius carassius. The sequence goes on from NW_026775074.1 coordinate 389,655, forward strand.
CCTCCACCTCTTTAATTGTTACATTTTGGAACACCCCTCCACGGTGACCATAAATGCTGGCCCAGTAAGTGGTGAGGTGTCCATAAAAAGACCATTGGTCCTTTTTCTCAGGACTAGTCTTCAGACGATCTTCACAGAAAAAAAGAGAAGCATAAAGGATCACATTGATCGCCAAATAATGAGAGGAGAAAGGATTCAAAAACTTACCCAGAATCTCAGAAAAAAATTTTTTGGCAGAGTCCCGGCAAGCTCGCAGTGTGGCTTTAGGGATCAGGCGGGCCTCCTTGGCTTGTTTTACAGCCAGCTCGTGGACTGCCACGCTGCGCTTTACTGGGCGGGTCAAGTTCTGGATTTCCCTCCTAATCCCAATGAAAGCCACACGGGAGAGCCGGCATGTGGGCGGCGGGGTCTCATTAAGATATTTGAGGAACTGTGCCACATTTTTTAGGTAATGGTGCACAGTTGGCTCTGCAATGTTGCATTTCCTTAAAAAAGACAGCCAGGACCGGACCTTTGCCCTGTTGTCCAAAAACATCAAGCTGGCCAGATTGGTCTGGCCAGCTGACATATATGAAATAAAAAATTTTATTCTAAAAATCTTTGAGGACACATTATTTATTAATTTCGGAGTGGGGTTGATGCCCTCCCAGTGGGCCCTGGACTCCTCAATGAGCTGATCTGCAAAAAGAAAGCACAAGAGAAGGACCAGGTGAGTCAGGTCGATAACATAGAGGTAAACACTAACAAACATTATTATTATTATTATTATATTAAATTAAATTAAATTAAATATATAATAAATTATATATATATATATATATATATATATATATATATATATATATATATATATATATATATATATATATATATACATAATATGTGTGTGTATATGTATAATTATATTACTATAATTTTCTAGTCTAATAAACTACAAATGGTACTATTTCCTTGGTCACTTATCAGTCTATTTCTCATTTCTCTTGTAGTCTAACAAACTATAAATGGGGCTATTTCCTTGGTTCACTTACCAGTCTATTTCTAATTCAACTTCTAGTCTAATGAACAACAAATGAGATTATTTCCTTGGTTCACTTACCAGTCTATTTCTCAGGTAACTTCTAGTCTAATAATCTACAAATAGGAGATTTATTAATGAAAGTTATTGTATGGTGTTATCAAAGTGACAAGTGTCATACTCACTTAGGGCTGGCACGTGGTCCGGAAAGGGGTATGGTGCATCGGAGGAGTGGGCCTTCTTTGAAGGCCCGGCGACCTCCTCCTCGGGTCCTGTGGCTGGCTCTGCCTCAGGCCTGGTGGCTGGCTCTTCATCTAGTCTGTCAACCTGCGACTCTGAGCACTCCTCCTCCCCAGGGCTGTTGAGGGCCGATAGCAGACTATGTGTTGCCCGTGCAACCTGCCTAGAGGGGGTGGGATTTGACCGCTTCCTCAGCTGCCGGTACCGCCGTGAGAAGCTCTCCCAGAAGCAATGGATAGGAGAAGCTTGCGCTCCTTCACATTCCGCACCTTGTGAAAGACACGAAGGTGTTGGCTTAGCTGATTATAGCCACGAAAGCACAAGGGACAGTCGTCCAAAGCTATATCTACTTTTGTTAAAACACTAAAGGATGAATAGCAAAAGGATGAATGCAAGGGACACTGCCCAAGCATTGGTTACTTATATAACTTTTTAGGTCCCATTTGTAGTCTGTTAATACAACTTTGAGTCTAATACATTAGAGAGCACAATTTGCAGTCTATTTCTCATTACACTTCTAGTTTAATAAACTACAAATTTGACTATTCCTTTGATTCACTCACCAGTTTTTTTTCATTCTTTTTCTAGTCTAATAAACTACAAATGGGACTATTCCCTTGGATCACTTACCAGTCTATTTCTCATTCAACTTCTAGTCTAATAAACTACAAATAGTACTATTTCCTTGGTCACCTACCAGTCTATTTCTCATTCATTTTCTAGTCTGATAAACTACAAATATGACTCTTTCCTTGATTCAGTTACCAGTCTATTTTTCATACCACCTCTAGTCTAAGAAACTACAAATGGAACTATTTTCTTGGTCACTTACCAGTCTATTTCTCATTCCACTTTTGTTCTAATAAACTGTAAATTACCTTGGTCCCTTACCAGTCTATTTCCCATTCATTTTCTAGTCTAATGACTAATGACATCCACCCCCCTCGCACCTACTCATCCATGCCGGCCAGGGTGCACCCTCCCCGGCTAGAGAAGGCAGCTTGAGGGTGGTGGAAGTCGGAAGAAATTTTTTTTTTATGAGGCCTAGAGAAAACACTTGTACTGTACTCAGGGCACTCAGGGAATCCATTTTTGTAAGTTTTATCCCATTATACTGTAGAAATATGCATAGAAAAAAGTCAGACCAGGGGGCCGTCTATCCGACGACACTAGCCCCATGTCCCTATGACCCCGGGGGTCAAAACGGCCAAAACGGGGCCAAACTGCACCAAACTCGGGACGGAGTAAGACCTCCAGAAGGCCTACCGAACACAGCTGTCCCCCCATCCATAACACCCCGGGGGGCGAATTTATGGCCCCCCACATTTTTGATAGTCAAATGGAAGGAAGAGACCTAGCAACTTGAAACTCGGTGACTTGATAGCCCTCAAAGGGCCCTCTCTGAAGCCACCTCCCCCAAGTCCCCCGGGAGCCAGAGATATGGACCCGCAAATGCAAAAAGTCCCAAAATTTGACTGGCCATAACTCACTCGAAAAGAGGAGAAACAACACCAAACTCTGGTCAAAATTAGACCTTTGGGAGCTCTATCCGACGACACTAGCCCCATGTCCCTATGACCCTGGGGGTCCGAGTTACGGCCCCCCAAAATGTGGAATTTGAACCATTATAACTCAGGAACTGGACCACCCAGGAACTCGAGGGTGGTTGCATACGGTAGGCCCCTCGACCCTCTAGGGATCCCCCGAATTTCAGGTTCCACCGCTTCGCGGAGATATTAGCAAAAAAATAGTATCATCCACCCCCCTCGTACCTACTCATCCATGCCGGCCAGGGTGCACGCTCCCTGGTTAGAAAAGGCAGCTCGAGGGGGGTGGAAGTCGGAAGAAATTTTTTTATGAGGCCTAGAGAAAACACTTGTACTGTACTCAGGGCACTCAGAGGAATCCATTTTTGTATGTTTTATCCCATAATACTGTAGAAATATGCATATAAAAATGTTGGATTTTGGTTAATTAACCAAAATGTCACAGATTTTGCCAAGCTGTAACTCCGCCAAAACGTGTCCAAACTGCACCAAAATCGGGTCAAAGTCAGACCAGGGGGCCCTCTATCCGACGACACCTGCCCCATGTCCCTATGACCCCGGGGGTCAAAGTTACGGCCCCCCAAAATGTGGGATTTGAACCGTTATAACTCAGGAACCGGACCACCCAAGAACTCGAGGGTGGTCGCATACGGTAGGCCCCTCGACCCTCTAGGGATCCCCCGAATTTCAGCCCCGGGGTCCACCGCTTCGCGGAGATATTAGCAAAAAAATAGTACCATCCAACCCCCCTCGCACCTACTCATCCATGCCGGCCAGGGTGCACACTTCCCGGCTAGAGAAGGCAGCTCGAGGGGGGTGGAAGTCGGAAGAAAAATTTTTTATGAGGCCTAGAGAAAACAGTTGTACTGTACTCAGGGCACTCAGAGGAATCCATTTTTGTAAGTTTTATCCGATAATACTGTAGAATTTGCATAAAAATGAGCGTTGAATTTTGGCACACATGTGCACCACATGTGGTGCGTATCTCGCTTTTCATTAAATAGCAACTGTATTTGCAACAAGGAATGAGATCTGCCATGCTGTGGTGTATTGCGAACTTTTTTCCTGATGCGCCCTCCTGGGGTCTTGGACTCTTCCATGAACGATGCACCCACCTGAGGTCTTTCACAGACGAGGTGATGCACCGAATCAGGTGTGTTTGGTTAAAGAGAGTCATCTAAAACCGGCGTTGGGAAGCCCCGGCCCATGAGCTTGGCAGTTTCCAGGCCAGTAACGGAAGGCACCCATCTTTCCTTTCCTGGAGGGGGGCTAACCGTTGGTGTGGACGGTAGAGACGCAAATCATACCTCTGGCTGACCGCCTGGGCCTTCATACTTACCTGGCAGGGGAGACACCATGATCAAGAAGGCGGTTCACCCAGGGCGAGGCTTGCCCATTGCACTCCGGCCATGCTGACCCCTGCGAATTCCCCAAATGCGTGAATCTCGACTGCATAATTTATGGAAGTGGGGGACTGCGTTCGCGCTCTCCCCTGAAATTGTTGGTGAAACAAAGCAGAAGAGGTTTTTTATGCGTTTTGCGTTTTTTTTTGCGTTTCAGAATGGGGAGTTCTGTCACATGCGTGGTATGTGTTGTGCGCCTGTGAAACAAAGTCAGTTACGCTCTTGAAAAATCGGACCCTGGTGGGTGGTTCAGTTCGAATATAGCACAGACCTTACTTTGAAAGTCGATTGGACTGACTGCAGCCTAGCTGTAGCTGTCTCCATGTTGTTTGGTTGTCCTTTTTCAATTGGTATTAGTTTTGTTGTCGCTTACAGCGCCACCGAGTGGCCTGTCGCAGCGCCCTTTTTCACCTGGCCTCTGACTGAGCCCCTGCACAGGTGTGCCGATTTGGGTGAAGGGATCTCATTCCTTCCTGGAGTTATAGCCATTCGAGCCATCTTGGACACGCCACCTTAGCACGTTTTGAGGTCCCCTCGCCAAGGTGAATGAAAATTTCCACTTTTTTGGGATGATTATTGACAGGCAGACTCCAAAGAAGCTTTCTGTGCTGCTTTGGGTGGGACTGGGCCAAATACCTGGCGCTAGGTTGCAAAAGAAGGTTTTCGACAAAATCCCAAATACCCGAAAATTCCGTCAGAGCGATGAGCCAATCTGAGACCTGCGTCTGGTTCGGCTCGAGCCAAGGATTCCCATGACATAAGGCACGTGGCTCTGCGACGAACCGTTTGGGAATTACGAGCGATGCCGTACTTTCCGTCGCTGCAGTGCCAGCGTCAGGCCGAGCGTGACGAGTCCCGGTGACGTTGCAGACAGGGGAGGGTACTACCATCCCCCAGCGTTTTTAGGTCCCCCAGACTTACCAAAGCCGAGATGGGCATCGCCGTGTCCGGCTTCCTCCCCGCTGCGTCTTAGCGGCATCGCTTCTCGGCCTTTTGGCTAAGATCACGTATCTTGTCGGACGGTTGAGACTGCGATCGCCTCTTGGAGGTTTCCTGACTAGAGATCTTTTTATATCTTGAGTCACACAACTTCGAGAGGTACATTGAACTCTGCTGCTTCGGGCTAAAACAAGTTTTAAGGTAAGGTCTTTTAATTATTTATTTGGTTATTTATTATTGTATTTATTGTTGTTTTAAGTTTTTAGGCTGTTGGTGCCTCCACCATGTCGGCTGCCCGTGCCGGCGTGCGGAGGCACCACAGCGTGCATTTTTTATTCAGGCAGGTTGAGGGGAAGCTCTTTTGAATGTCACGTATGGACTTTTCCAGCAAGCTGATCCAAAAGACCTTAGCTTTTAGATCTGACGACCTGAATTGTTTGATGACTCTGCCCTTGAACAAAGGATTTGATGTTTAATCAAATTAAACAAACCGCTTCCCTGCTTAATGACTTTTGGCAAAGGTTTGATTCAGTTAAAGCCCAGTTCTCCATGTTCACTGTCGAGAAACTTTCTGATAACACACTTAAAACTGTGATTGTAAGAATGTTCAATGAAACAGTGACTGGAGATGATATTTATGTTTGGTTGGGTAGATTTTGCACTGTTCGAGGCCAGCCTGTCAAAGTGTTAGATGAAGATGGCATTTGGACATGCTTCTGGCGAATTCCCATTAAACAATGGGAAGACGCTGGGGGCTACCAGGGCCTGAAACATCTGCCTTCCATGATTGTGCTCTGAGAGAACAGAGGCTACATACCAAACTCTGCAGGAAGGGTTGCAGGTTTGGTCATCTCGCTGAAGCATGCCAAGAGTTAGTATGTGGGAAGTGTAGAGAAATTGGTCACAGTTTGATGATTGTACCAATGGCAGACGGTGCAATCTTTGTGGAGAAACAAACCACCTCTACAGAGACTGCCCTAAAAGTTTTGCCAACAAGCTCAAAATGGCCGCCCCACATGGGCAACAAACGAATGAACAAAGGAAAGAGGAGGCGGTCCCTGAGGTTTTGGCGGGAATTTCAAATTCCCAGCCGGCCTCAGAAATTGGGCAGGAAGGAGGAAGTGGGACGGCTACAGGGGCGGAGGCAACGGAACAGGAAATGGTCATGGAAGGAGAGGAAAGTGAGGAAAAAACAAATTCCTCACTAGTAACAGTTTCGGATGGGGTGCAGGAATCTACCGGGAGTGAGACAGAGTGTTCACTCCCTAACGCTCAGGTGCAAAAAAGACCTGCGGGGTCTCCTCTGATTGTAACGGAGGAGAAAAAATCTAGGGCAGCATATAAGCTTGATAGTTCTGATTCGGTAGATCTGGAGCGCATGTGGCCCCTAGAGTCCCCCAATGAGGTTTCCTTTTTGCACATTAAGCTAACAGCATCGTCGCCAAAGGAGCCACAAGAGGTTTCCTCTGTGGCCTCTGAAGCGACAGGCATTTGCCCTCCTGATCCCAGCTCGTCTGAGGAAAAGGAAAGGCAAATGCAACAAGATATAACATGATTTTAATCATATCTTTGTAGTCTTTTTACTGTCTTCTGTTTTAAATGTCTTATACCTTTTTAACCCTACTGCTCATGGCCCTCACCATCTCTACTATCAATGTAAGAAGTGTGAGGTCCACCATTAGAGCACAGAGTATTTTGTCCCTTTTAAAATCTTTTAAGTCAGATTTGTTTTTATTACAAGAGTGTTCTCTGCCCTTTTTAACTAGGTACAAGAAAATGGAGGAGCTATGGTCCGCAGGAGCCTCCATATGGAGCGGATCAAATTTTAACAAAAATGACGGAGTTGCGGTTTTAATTAATAATCCTAATATCTTGGTGAAGGGCAGCACTGTGGTGAGGCAAGGCCGGGCACTTTTAGTAAATCTGACCTTTTTAGACAGGGATTTTAATGTTCTTAATGTATATGGTTATGGAAAAGAATGAAAGATATGAGCTTTTAGAAGACTTGCAACCCCACATGCTAGGTAGGGCCCCCCTAATGGTAGCAGGGGATTTTAATTGTGTTTTATCCAAAACAGACAGGAAAAGGGTAGGGGAGGATTTTAGAGTGGACAAAACGTCGGTTTTATTGCAGGGTTTAGTCAGAGATTTTAATTTAGTCGACTGTTTTAAAATTTTGCATCAAAGAGAGGAGGGCTTCACCTGGTTCAGTGGTGATGGTGACAAAGCCTCTCGAATCGACTACGTTTTTACAAGGGACTGCCCGCCGACCGATGCTACATTAACCCCCCTCTTTTTCTCTGATCACATGATGCTGTCTTGCACCCTTTCACTGCCCATGGGTGTGACGGTAGGGGGAGGGCTGTGGAAGCTGAACTGTTCCCTGTTGGAAAACAAGGATATAGTTTTAGAATATAGGGAACAGTTCAGCCAATGGCAGAACCTCCAAGACTTTTACGATACACGTGCACAGTGGTGGGAGATGGTAAAGGACCGGACAAGACAGTTTTTTAGAAAGATAGGGAAAGAAAAGAAGAGTAGGGAAAAGAAACGCATGTTGGGGTTCCAGAAAAGACTACAAAGGTATTTTAATCTTTTAAATAATGGTTTTGATTTTAACGAGGAATTCAGGAAGTAAAAAAAGAAATGTCAGTTTTAGCCAATATAGAAAGTAAAGGGGTCCTTTTAAGAAGTAAAGAGAGAGAAATAGAAGAAGGCGAAAAGTGTACCAGATATTTTTTTAAGAAAATAATAACAAGGGGTGGGGGGTTAACCAGGGTTAAAACAAGGGATAGGGAGGTTAACACAACAAAAGAGATTTTAGAGGATGTGGAAAAATTTTATGGGGCATTATATAGTTTTAAAAAGGTACACTTTGACACTGCAAAAGAAGTTTTACATTTTATTGAGGAAAGGGTTGACTGTCAAAATTAGATTTTAACCCAAGATTTTAACATCTTAGAAATCCAAAAAGCTCTTGGAGGTTTCAAGAAGGGGAAGTCCCCAGGAGTGGATGGACTTCCCCTAGAGTTTTATCTAACATTTTGGGACATTTTAGGACAAGAGCTTTTGACAGTTTTTAAAGAGTTTGAGACCCTCGACAGACTTCCAGACAGTTTTAGAATAGGGATAGTTTCTTTACTTCACAAAAAAGGTGACCGGACTGACTTAAAAAACTGGAGACCCATAACACTTTTAAATTTTGATTATAAACTTTTTAGCAAAATTTTAGCAACACGCATGTCAACGGCTTTAGAGGACGTGATTCACCCGGATCAAGCTTGTTCTGTGCCCGGAAGAAAGATAACAGACAGCCTAGTGCTGATCAGAGACGCCATCTGTTATGCGAGAGACAGAAATATTCGGCTAGTAGTCCTAAATTTAGACTTTGAAAAAGCATTTGACCGAGTCTCGCACCAGTACCTTTTTCAGGTACTGCAAAAAATGGGTTTTCCAAAGAGGTTTGTAGCCTGGGTGGGACTGCTGTACAAGGGACTAGTCAGCAAATTCCTTGTAAACGGGCATCTTTCCAAAACTGTGAACATACATGGACGATGTTACTCTTTTAACCACAGACATTTTATCTATACGAAGAGCACTGGACTTGACTGACTGGTACGGTCGGGCCTCGGGCGCCAAACTCAATAGAAACAAGTCTGAGGCCCAGCTCCTCGGGCCGTGGGGGGACGTGGACACAGGAGGACTTGATTTGGTTTTTAAAGACAACGATTTTAAAATTTTAGGTGTTAAATTTGATAAAGAGGGTGGAGGACGGGAAAGCTGGACTGACTTGCTAGGGAAAGTTAGGAAAAGACTAGGGTTTTGGGGACTAAGACAGTTGACGATTGAAGGTAAAATTTTAATTTTTAAATCTGTGATTTTACCTCTGATTTTACTTGTTTGTTCTGTTTTTAGCCCCCCTCGGCAGTTCCAGGTGAAACTGGAGAGGGCGGTGTTTTACTTCCTGTGGGGGTCCAAGTGGGAGCGCCTGAAGAGGGAGACAGTCAAGAAAAGGCCAGAGAACGGTGGAAAAGGCCTCCCAGACCCCCACCTGTTTTTAGGCAGCTGCTTCACCGCCCTGCACATCAGTTATGCCATGACCCCATCCAAAGAAAACAAGACGGCTGCAATGGCGCGATTTTGGATGGGGTCTTACCTAAGAACTTTGAAAATTTTACCAGTAGATTTGAAAACCCCAGTGTCTTTTAACTTGCCTAAAGAGTACAGTTTTATAAAAAAGTTTTTAAAGAAATACCTTTTAGAGAGTGAAGATGTCACCATTTTAACTAAACACAAGTCTCTCATTTCTGTTGTGCAGGACCGGGAACCGGTGAGTCCAGTTCCGGGCCTCACACTAAGTGAGGCCAAACAAGTTTGGCGGAATGCGGCTCACCCTGCTCTCCAGAACAGGCACAAGGACTTATCGTGGATGGTGGCTCATGAGATCCTCCCGGTCAGGGCGGTTATGCACTCCAGAGGCATGGCCAAAAACCCCATCTGCCCTCGGTCCGGCTGCAATTCCCCGGAGACCGTCCACCACCTGCTCTGGGACTGCAGCACTGCGCGGGCCCTGTGGGCCAAGACCGGCCCCCTGTATTTCCCGTGCCTACCAGCAGGTGGGGCCCAGTTCGGGTACCAGCTCGCCATCCTTGGGGTGGGCCGGGGCTTGAAGGACTTGACGGCACAGAAATTTACCTCGCTCTGGCTCACCCTCAACGTCATCAAGGATGCCATCTGGGCCACCAGAAACCTGCTGGTGGGGAAGCGCGTTACGGTAACCCTCAATGCATGCGAGCTAAAGGTAACATCAATGCTGCAGGGGTACCGGACGACGATATTCGGACTGGGGGGCCGGGGTCGCACAGAGAGGGTCCCGGCAGGCACCGACCCTGGCTGCCCGTAGATGCACCCTCACCATTCTGGCTACGGTAACAGCGGGCCAGCGGGCCGGAGGAGAGGGGATCTCCGCTGAGCCCGTAAAGTAGCATCTCATGTCCCTGTTCTGGAGAGTGGGGTGAAGACCGACTTGATAAGGACTCACCCCCGGTCTTGCACAACAGATGGTTTTTTTTATTGGTTTTTATCCAATAAATTGGTTTTTATTGTGTTTTATCAATAAAATTGGTTTTATTAACATGCATATGAGGCTTGTTTGCTTTTTTAAATTTGTATTTTACTTTTGAAACCAATCGCACCTTTTAAACACACCCCAAATATGGCCTTTTAAAAACAAGCAAAACACTGTGGTTTTAATCAAATGTTTTTTAACAATGATTGTTTCTTTCATTTTACCATGTGTATTTATTATATATTATATGGCTTGTTTTAATGTGTGCTTGAAAAGAAAAATGTGTGTGAAAGTAAAAATGCAAATGGAAAAAATGTAACTCGTGACAATAAAACTTTTTTGAAAGAAAAAAAATCTGTTCTTATCAGTTTAATATCTGATACGTCCCCCATCCGGGGACTACATATTAAATGGATTTTTAGATCACGGAGCTGGAGCCGGGGCTTGCTCCGTCCACTCCAAGCATCGGCCTGGTATTGCAGTGTCTCCAGGAACGGTGTGCTTTCCCTTTTTGGGGATTGCCGTTTATTGTGTCGAATAGCAGAACAAGGAATGAGATCTGCCATGCTGTGGTGTATTGCGAACTTTTTTCCTGATGCGCCCTCCTGGGGTCTTGGACTCTTCCACGAACGATGCACCCACCTGAGGTCTTTCACAGACGAGGTGATGCATCGAATCAGGTGTGTTTGGTTAAAGAGAGTCATCTAAAACCGGCGTTGGGAAGCACCGGCCCATGAGCTTGGCAGTTTCCAGGCCAGTAATGGAAGGCACCCGTCCTTCCTTTCCTGGAGGGGGGCTAACCGTTGGTGTGGACGGTAGAGACGCAAATCGTACCTCTGGCTGACCGCCTGGGCCTTCATACTAACCTGGCAGGGGAGACACCATGATCAAGAAGGCGGTTCACCCAGGGCGAGGCTTGCCCATTGCACTCCGGCCATGCTGACCCCTGCGAATTCCCCAAATGCGGGAATCTCGACTGCATAATTTATGGTAGTGGGGGACTGCGTTCGCGCTCTCCCCTGAAATTGTTGGTGAAACAAAGCAGAAGAGGTTTTTTCCAGGTTTTTTTTTTTTTGCGTTTCAGAATGGGGAGTTCTGTCACATGCGAGGTATGTGTTGTGCGCCTGTGAAACAACGCTTTCAACGATTTTTACGCTCTTGAAAAATCGGACCCTGGTGGGTGGTTCAGTTCGAATATAGCACAGACCTTACTTTGAAAGTCGATTGGACTGACTGCAGCCTAGCTGTAGCTGTCTCCATGTTGTTTGGTTGTCCTTTTTCAATTGGTATTAATTTTGTTGTCGCTTACAGCGCCACCGAGTGGCCTGTCGCAGCGCCCTTTTTCACCTTGCTTCTGACTGAGCCCCTGCACAGGTGTGCCGATTTGGGTGAAGGGATCTCATTCCTTCCTGGAGTTATAGCCATTCGAGCCATCTCGGACACGCCACGTTAGCACGTTTTGAGGTCCCCTCGCCAAGGTGAATGGAAATTTCCACTTTTTTGGGATGATTATTGACAGGCAGACTCCAGAGAAGCTTTCTGTGCTGCTTTGGGTGGGACTGGGCCAAATACCTGGCGCTAGGTTGCAAAAGAAGGTTTTCGACAAAATCCCAAATACCCGAAAATTCTGTCAGAGCAACGAGCCAATCTGAGACCTGCGTCTGGTTCGGCTCGAGCCAAGGATTCCCATTACATAAGGCACGTGGCTCTGCGACGAACCGTTTGGGAGTTACGAGCGATGCCGTACTTTCCGTCGCTGCAGTGCCAGCGTCAGGCCGAGCGTGACGAGTCCCGGTGACGTTGCAGACAGGGGAGGGTACTACCATCCCCCAGCGTTTTTAGGTCCCCCAGACTTACCAAAGCCGAGATGGGCATCGCCGTGTCCGGCTTCCTGCCCGCTGCGTCTTAGCGGCATCGCTTCTCGGCCTTTTGGCTAAGATCACGTATCTTGTCAGACGGTTTAGACTGCGATCGCCTCTTGGAGGTTTCCTGACTCGAGATCTTTTTATATCTTGAGTCACACAACTTCGAGAGGTACATTGAACTCTGCTGCTTCGGGCTCCAACACGTTTTAAGGTAAGGTCTTTTAATTATTTATTTGGTTATTTATTATTGTATTTATTGTTGTTTTAAGTTTCTAGGCTGTTGGTGCCTCCATCATGTCGGCTGCCCGTGCCGGCGTGCGGAGGCACCACAGCGTGCGCTTTTGTTTTAAAGAGGTGAATGGCAAGCTCCTAGGGATGTCACGTCTTGACTTCTCCAGAAAGTCCTTTTTTTTTTGGAGCGTCCATTCAGGTATAAGTTTGAGGGCTCGTCTACGTGGGTTAAGGGGACATGCGCGCTGACCCCAAAAAATTTTTGACGGACGCGGTGTCAAAAAGGCCAAATTTGAGGCCCCTACATGCCATTCAGCACTTCTCCATAGGGTGGCGCACGGAGCAGTACACCTCAGGTTTAAAACAGTGGCATTTACCCGAATGGGGGGTGTACGTTTTTTTTGCTCACGAAACCTATATTTGTCCATTTGACCTTTAAAGTTACAGAATGACCACGGAACCGATGCGGACCCCCGTCGGACCCCCAACCCGGGTCCCACGAACCCATTATTTGTCCATTTGACCATTATATTCACACAATGACTGCGGATCATCTGCAGACCCCTTGCGGACCCCCACCCTGGGTCCCACGAACCCACTATTTGACCATTATATTCACGGAATGACCACGGATCACATCTGGAACATTTGCGGACATATCCAAAATTGTGGTGAATGTTAACCAAAATGTCACAGAATTTGCCAAGCTGTAACTCCGCCAAAACGGGGCCAAACTGCACCAAACTCGGGTCAGAGTAAGACCTCCAGAAGGCCTACCGAACACCGCTGCCCCCCCATCCATAACACCCCGGGGGGCGGAGTTATTGCCCCACACATTTTTGATAGTCAAATGGAAGGAAGAGACCTAGCAACTTGAAACTCGGTGACTTGATAGCCCTCAAAGGGCCCTCTCTGAAGCCACCTCCCCCAAGTCGATAGACCCCCGGGGGCCAGAGATACGGGCCCGCAAATGCAAAAAGTCCCAAAATTTGACCGGCAATAACTCACCCAAAAAGAGAGGAAAAAACACCAAACTCAGGTCAAAATTAGACCTTTGGGAGCTCTATCCGACTACACCAGCCCCATGTTGCTATGACCCCGGGGGTCCGAGTTACATCCCCACAAAATGTGGAATTTGAACCGTTATAACTCAGGAACCGGAACACCCAGGAACTCGAGGGTGGTCGCATACGGTAGGCCCCTCGATCCTCTAGGGATCCCCCGAATTTTAGCCTCGGGGTCCACCGCTTCGCGGAGATATTAGCAAAAAAATAGTACCATCCACCCCCCTCATACCTACTCATCCATGCCGGCCAGGGTGCACCCTCCCTGGCTAGAAAAGGCAGCTCGAGGGGGGTGGAAGTTGGAAGAAAATTTTTTTATGAGGCCTAGAGAAAACACTTGTACTGTACTCAGGGCACTCAGAGGAATCCATTTTTGTAAGTTTTATCCCATTATACTGTAGAAATATGCATAGAAAAAATGTTGGATTTTGGTTATTTGGTAACCAAAATGTCACAGACTTTGCCAAGCTGTAACTCCGCCAAAACGGGGCCAAACTGCACCAAACTCGGGTCAGAGTATGTTGAATGTTGCAGAGAAATGTTGCAAGTCTTGCAGTATATTAATCAGCAATATTTTTTATTGTCAGTCTATTTCTCAAATCACTTCTAGTCTAATGAACTACACATGGGGCTATTTCATTTGTCACTTAACAGTTACTTTATTTGAAAACTTCCTAATTCCAATTTATCCATAATGTATTGTAAAATACGTTTTATAAAACAAGAGTGCACACTTTGCAGTCTATTTCTCATTCCACTTTTAGTCCAAACAACTTCAAATGGGACTATTTCCTTGGTCACTGACCAGTCTATTTCTCATTCCACTCATAGTCTAATGAACTACATATGGCACTATTTCATGGATCACTTGCCAGTCTATTTCTCATTCATTTTCTAGTCTAATAAACTACATATGGCACTATTTCCTTGATCACTTGCCAGTCTATTTCTCATTCAAAACTTTTAGTCTAATAAACTACAAAAAGTACTATTTCCTTGGTCACTTACCAGTCTATTTCTCATTCCTTTTCTAGTCTAATAAACAATACATTTCACTATTTCAGTCTATTTCTCATTCAACTTCTAGTCTAATAATCAGTTTAACTGGTGATGATGATCGGCCTGAATAAATCTGAAATAGAAGTGTATTAATGTGAAAACATATGGCACTATTTCATGGATCACTTGCCAGTCTAATTCTCATTAATTTTATAGTCTAATAAACTACATATGGCACTATTTCCTTGATCCCTTGCCAGTCTATTTCTTATTCAAAACTTTTAGTCTAATAAACTACAAAAAGTACTATTTCCTTGGTCACTTACCAGTCTATTTCTCATTCCTTTTCTAGTCTAATAAACAATACATTTCACTATTTCAGTCTATTTCTCATTCAACTTCTAGTCTAATAATCAGTTTAACTGGTTATGATGATCGGCCTGAATACATTTGAAATAGAAGTGTATTAATGTGAAAACATATGGCACTATTTCATGGATCACTTGCCAGTCTATTTCTCATTCATTTCATAGTCTAATAAACTACATATGGCACTATTTCCTTGATCACTTGCCAGTCTATTTCTTATTCAAAACTTTTAGTCTAATAAACTACAAAAAGTACTGTTTCCTTGGTCACTTACCAGTCTATTTCTCATTCCTTTTCTAGTCTAATAAACAATACATTTCACTATTTCAGTCTATTTCTCAATCAACTTCTAGTTTAATAATCAGTTTAACTGGTGATGATGATCGGCCTCCCCGGCTAGAGAAGGCAGCTCGAGGGGGGTGGAAGACGGAAGAAAAATTTTATTATGAGGCCTAGAGAAAACACTTGTACTGTACTCAGGGCACTCAGAGGAATCCATTTTTGTAAGTTTTATCCCATAATATTGAAGAAATATGCATAGAAAAAATGTTTGGTTAATTTCACCACATGTGGTGCATGTTAACCAAAATGTCACACACTTTGCCAAGCTGTAACTCCGCCAAAACGGTGCCAAACTGCACCAATATCGGGTCAAAGTCAGACCAGGGGGCCCTCTATCCGACGACACCAGCCCAATGTCCCTATGACCCCGGGGGTCCGAGTTACGGCCCCGCAAAATGTGGGATTTGAACCGTTATAACTCAGGAACCGGACCACCCAGGAACTCGAGGGTGGTCGCATACGGTAGGCCCCTCAACCCTCTAGGGATCACCCGAATTTCAGCCCCGGGGTCCACCGCATCGCGGAGAAATTAGCAAAGAAATAGTACCATCCACCCCCCTAGCACCTACTCATCCATGCCGGCCAGGGTGCACCCTCCCCGTCTAGAGAAGGCAGCTTGAGGGGGTTGGAAGTCGGAAGAAAGATTTTAATATGAGGTCTAGAGAAAACAGTTGTACTGTACTCAGGACACTCAGAGGAATCCATTTTTGTAAGTTTTATCCCATTATACTGTAGAAATATGCATAGAAAAAAGTCAGACCAGGGGGCCGTCTATCCGACGACACTAGCCCCATGTCCCTATGACCCCGGGGGTCAAAACGGCCAAAACGGGGCCAAACTGCACCAAACTCGGGTCAGAGTAAGACCTCCAGAAGGCGTACCGAACACCGCTGCCCCCCCATCCATAACACCCCGGGGGGGCGGAGTTATGGCCCCCCACATTTTTGATAGTCAAATGGAAGGAAGAGACCTAGCGACTTGAAACTCAATGACGTGATAGCCCTCAAAGGGCCCTCTCTGAAGCCACCTCCCCCAAGTCGATAGACCCCCGGGGGCCAGAGATACGGGCCCGCAAATGCAAAAAGTCCCAAAATTTGACCGGCCATAACTCACCGAAAGAGAGGGGAAAAAACACCAAACTCTGGTCAATATTAGACGTTGGGGACCCCTATCCGACGACACCAGCCCCTTGTTCCTATGACCCCGGGGGTCCGAGTTACGGCCCCCCAAAATGTGGGATTTTAACCGTTATAACTCAGGAACCGGACCACCCAGGAACTCGAGGGTGGTCGCATACGGTAGGCCCCTCGACCCTCTAGGGATCCCCCGAATTTCAGCCCCGGGGTCTGCCGCATCGCGGAGAAATTAGCAAAAAAATAGTACCATCCACCCCCCTCGCACCTACTCATCCATGCCGGACAGGGTGCACCCTCCCCGGCTAGAGAAGGCAGCTCGAGGGGGGTGGAAGTCGGAAGAAAATTTTTTTTATGAGGTCTAGAGAAAACACTTGTACTGTACCCAGGGCACTCAGAGGAATCAATTTTTGTAAGTTTTATCCCATAATACTGTAGAAATATGCATATAAAAATGTTGGATTTTGGTTAACTTCACCACATGTGGTGCAAGTTCACCAAACTGTCACAGACTTTGCCAAGCTGTAACTCCGCCAAAACGGGGCCAAACTGCACCAAACTCGGGTCAGAGTAAGAACTCCAGAAGGCCTACCGAACACCGCTGCCCCCCCCATCCATAACACCCCGGGGGCGGAGTTATGGCCCCCCACATTTTTGATAGTCAAATGGAAGGAAGAGACCTAGCGACTTGAAACTTGGTGACTTCATAGCCCTCGAAGGGCCCTCTCTGAAGCCACCTCCCCCAAGTCGATAGACCCCCGGGGGCCAGAGATATGGACCCGCAAATGCAAAAAGTCCCAAAATTTGACCTGCCATAACTCACTCGGAAAGAAGGGAAACAACACCAAACTCTGGTCAAAATTAGACCTTTGGGAGCTCTATCCGACGACACCAGCCCCATGTCCCTATGACCCCGGGCGTCCGAGTTACGGCCCCCCAAAATGTGGGATTTGAACCGTTATAACTCAGGAACCGGACCACCCAGGAACTCGAGGGTGGTCGCATACGGTAGGTAATTTCAGCCCCGGGGCAAACCGCTTCGCGGAGATATTAGCAAAAAAATAGTACCATCCACCCCCCTCGCACCTACTCATCCATGCCGGCCAGGGTGCACCCTCCCCGGCTAGAGAAGGCAGCTCGAGGGGGGTGGAAGTCCGAAGAAAATTTTTTTTATGAGGCCTAGAGAAAACAGTTGTACTGTACTCAGGGCACTCGGAGGAATCCATTTTTGTAAGTTTTATCCCATAATACTGTAGAAATATGCATAGAAAAAATGTTGAATTTTGGTTAATTTGAACCACAAATGTTGCAAGTCTTGCAGTAAATTAAATAGCAATATTTTTTATTGTCAGTCTATTTCTCAAATCACTTCTAGTCTAATGAACTACACACGGAGCTATTTCATTTGTCACTTAACAGTTTCTTTATTTGAAATCTTCCTAATTCCAATTTATCCATAATGTATTGTAAAATACGTTTTATAAAACAAGAGTGCACACTTTGCAGTCTATTTCTCATTCCACTTTTAGTCCAAACAACTTCAAATGGGACTATTTCCTTGGTCACTGACCAGTCTATTTCTCATTCCACTCATAGTCTAATGAACTACATATGGCACTATTTCATGGATCACTTGCCAGTCTACTTCTCATTCATTTTCTAGTCTAATAAACTACATATGGCACTATTTCCTTGATCCCTTGCCAGTCTATTTCTCATTCAAAACTTTTAGTCTAATAAACTACAAAAAGTACTATTTCCTTGGTCACTTACCAGTCTATTTCTCATTCCTTTTCTAGTCTAATAAACAACAAATTTGACTATTTAAGTCTATTTCTCATTCAATTTCAAGTCTAATAATTAGTTTAACTGGTGATAATTGGCCTGAATACATTTGAAATGGAAGTTTATTAATGTGAAAACATATGGCACTATTTCATGGATCACTTGCCAGTCTATTTCTCATTCATTTCATAGTCTAATAAACTACATATGGCACTATTTCCTTGATCACTTGCCAGTCTATTTCTTATTCAAAACTTTTAGTCTAATAAGCTACAAAAAGTACTGTTTCCTTGGTCACTTACCAATCTATTTCTCATTCCTTTTCTTGTCTAATAAACAATACATTTCACTATTTCAGTCAATTTCTCATTCAACTTCTAGTCTAATAATCAGTTTAACTGGTGATGATGATCGGCCTGAATAAATTTGAAATAGAAGTGTATTAATGTGAAAACATATGGCACTTTTTCATGGATCACTTGCCAGTCTATTTCTCATTAATTTTATAGTCTAATAAACTACATATGGCACTATTTCCATGATCGTTTGCCAGTCTATTTCTTATTTAAAACTTTTAGTCTAATAAACTACAAAAAGTACTATTTCCTTGGTCACTTACCCGTCTATTTCTCATTCCTTTTCTAGTCTAATAAACAATACATTTCACTATTTCAGTCTATTTCTCATTCAACTTCTAGTCTAATAATCAGTTTAACTGGTTATGATGATCGGCCAGAATACATTTGAAATAGAAGTGTATTTATGTGAAAACATCCTAATTTCAAGTTATTCAAAATATAGTAAAATATGTTTTTATTAAACATTTTATGTATAGAAATACTATATATTTATTATGTATTTATAACATATACTTTTTTATTTACACACACAATATATAAATATGTTTAAATTATTTTTATTACATGTAATATATATTTGTGTGTGTGTGTGTGTGTGTGTGTGTGTGTGTGTGTGTGTGTGTGTGTGTGTGTGTGTGTGTGTGTGAATGTGTGTGTTTGTAATGACACCTTAATTCAATTTCAAATATTTATTGAACTTTTTGTTTTGCAGACATTGTAAAGTCAAAATCAAAAATGCCTCAAAGTTCTGTACAAAAAAAACACAATATATAAAAAGTATAATAGGAAACATGCATTATATAAGAAAAATAAAATAAATAAATAAACATGTTCAGAAAGATTCAGAGCAAACTGACATTAACCTTAACTATAACTATTTACAAAAAAAAGAAAAAAGAAAAATGGAACAGGCTATCAAAACAAATAAAAAGATAACCTTACTTTTTTATCGTAGAAATAAAAGGAGTAGAACAATTATCATAAAAAATATCAAAACAAACAATTTAAATAGCTACATAAATTATTTACGGGGATTTTTTTTTAAATTTCTCCAGTCTCTTTTTTACTTGCTGCACCAGCTTTTTAGACGCTATTTCCTGTGGTGATTTAAGTGGGGAGTTCTTCACCATCAGTCTGCGTCTGAGGACCATCTTCATTAATGTGCTTCTTTCCTTATAGAAATAATAAGAAAGGCAAAGTGTTAGTGAACATGTCTACTTGTCACAAACAGTTAAACCAATCCATGGGAAATTGTACTTACTGAAGCAGATTTCCCAGACTTCTGGCCTTCTTCAGCATCGGGAGGGCTGTCGGAGAGCGTTGGGCTGGTGGATGAGGACTTTTCCTCAGCTGGCATCTTGTGGGGTTTTGTCGTCTTTCTTCTCTTGGCACCTTGCTGCCTTGGACTATCAGCTTCCTCACCCACCACAGCTGTATCAAAGAGGCGACGGTGTTCTGCTGCCTGCTTTGCATTAAGGTTGAGGGCATAAAACCTGTCAGCTATGGTGGTGTCGTGGCACATGAACTGTGCCACTTTGTGCCTATCTTCCGGGCAGTGAGTGTTCTTTGCCTTTTTGGAGAGAGAACAGCATAGGCAAAGAGTTAGAAAAAAACACACCAGAAACTCATAAAGCCGGGACAAGTACAGGAATGCTTACATGGGTGGCGATGGCAGTCCTCACATCAGTAAATGTGGGTGTGCCTGGTAACCCCATGCTCGCCCACGCATCCTGAAAATACTTGTTCAAGTTTTTGCAGGAGCTGGCCTTTGAGGTAAAGAAGAAGTAGTTTGCAACTCGTCCCCCTACCAAGTTGGACCGGGGTGAAAGGAATTCCTCAAGCCACCCATACTCCTCCTGGTCCAGGGCCAGCTGGGCTGCACCAAAGGCCTGGTTGGTCTTGTGGGCTGATATCTTTAGAAACAGTGAGAAGTGGCATAAGCTGAGTTTTATTTTAAAGAAAACCATGTGGACAACGAGAGACAGAGAGAGAGAGAACCACTCACATTAATGACAAAGTGGCCATCTGTAGATGTCGCACGGGCATCCTCCACCTCTTTAATTGTTAAATTTTGGAACACCCCTCCACGGTGACCATAAATGCTGGCCCAGTAAGTGGTGAGGTGTCCATAAAAAGACCATTGGTCCTTTTTCTCAGGACTAGTCTTCAGACGATCTTCACAGAAAAAAAGAGAAGCATAAAGGATCACATTGATCGCCAAATAATGAGAGGAGAAAGGATTCAAAAACTTACCCAGAATCTCAGGAATAATTTTTTTGGCAGAGTCCCGGCAAGCTCGCAGTGTGGCTTTAGGGATCAGGCGGGCCTCCTTGGCTTGTTTTACAGCCAGCTCGTGGACTGCCACGCTGCGCTTTACTGGGCGGGTCAAGTTCTGGATTTCCCTCCTAATCCCAATGAAAGCCACACGGGAGAGCCGGCATGTGGGCGGCTGGGTCTCATTAAGATATTTGAGGAACTGTGCCACATTTTTTAGGTAATGGTGCACAGTTGGCTCTGTAATGTTGCATTTCCTTAAAAAAGACAGCCAGGACCGGACCTTTGCCCTGTTGTCCAAAAACATCAAGCTGGCCAGATTGGTCTGGCCAGCTGACATATATGAAATAAAAAATTTTATTCTAAAAATCTTTGAGGACACATTATTTATTAATTTCGGAGTGGGGTTGATGCCCTCCCAGTGGGCCCTGGACTCCTCAATGAGCTGATCTGCAAAAAGAAAGCACAAGAGAAGGACCAGGTGAGTCAGGTCGATAACATAGAGGTAAACACTAACAAACATTATTATTATTATATTAAATTAAATTAAATTAAATATATAATAAACTATATTATACATATATATATATATATATATATATATATATATATATATATATATACATACATAATATGTGTGTGTATATGTATAATTATATTACTATAATTTTCTAGTCTAATAAACTACAAATGGTACTATTTCCTTGGTCACTTATCAGTCTATTTCTCATTTCTCTTGTAGTCTAACAAACTATAAATGGGGCTATTTCCTTGGTTCACTTACCAGTCTATTTCTAATTCAACTTCTAGTCTAATGAACAACAAATGAGATTATTTCCTTGGTTCACTTACCAGTCTATTTCTCAGGTAACTTCTAGTCTAATAATCTACAAATAGGAGATTTATTAATGAAAGTTATTGTATGGTGTTATCAAAGTGACAAGTGTCATACTCACTTAGGGCTGGCACGTGGTCCGGAAAGGGGTATGGTGCATCGGAGGAGTGGGCCTTCTTTGAAGGCCCGGCGACCTCCTCCTCGGGTCCTGTGGCTGGCTCTGCCTCAGGCCTGGTGGCTGGCTCTTCATCTAGTCTGTCAACCTGCGACTCTGAGCACTCCTCCTCCCCAGGGCTGTTGAGGGCCGATAGCAGACTATGTGTTGCCCGTGCAACCTGCCTAGAGGGGGTGGGATTTGACCGCTTCCTCAGCTGCCGGTACCGCCGTGAGAAGCTCTCCCAGAAGCAATGGATAGGAGAAGCTTGCGCTCCTTCACATTCCGCACCTTGTGAAAGACACGAAGGTGTTGGCTTAGCTGATTATAGCCACGAAAGCACAAGGGACAGTCGTCCAAAGCCATATCTACTTTTGTTAAAACACTAAAGGATGAATAGCAAAAGGATGAATGCAAGGGACACTGCCCAAGCATTGGTTACTTATATAACTTTTTAGGTCCCATTTGTAGTCTGTAAATACAACTTTGAGTCTAATACATTAGAGAGCACAATTTGCAGTCTATTTCTCATTACACTTCTAGTTTAATAAACTACAAATTTGACTATTCCTTTGATTCACTCACCAGTCTATTTTCCATTCTTTTTCTAGTCTAATAAACTACAAATGGGACTATTCCCTTGGATCACTTACCAGTCTATTTCTCATTCAACTTCTAGTCTAATAAACTACAAATAGTACTATTTCCTTGGTCACCTACCAGTCTATTTCTCATTCATTTTCTAGTCTGATAAACTACAAATATGACTATTTCCTTGATTCAGTTACCAGTCTATTTTTCATACCACCTCTAGTCTAAGAAACTACAAATGGAACTATTTTCTTGGTCACTTACCAGTCTATTTGTCATTCCACTTTTAGTCTAATAAACTGTAAATTACCTTGGTCCCTTACCAGTCTATTTCCCATTCATTTTCTAGTCTAATGACTAATGACATCCACCCCCCTCGCACCTACTCATCCATGCCGGCCAGGGTGCACCCTCCCCGGCTAGAGAAGGCAGCTTGAGGGGGGTGGAAGTCGGAAGAAAAATTTTTTTATGAGGCCTAGAGAAAACACTTGTACTGTACTCAGGGCACTCAGGGAATCCATTTTAGTAAGTTTTATCCCATTATACTGTAGAAATATGCATAGAAAAATGTCAGACCAGGGGGCCGTCTATCCGACGACACTAGCCCCATGTCCCTATGACCCCGGGGGTCAAAACGGCCAAAACGGGGCCAAACTGCACCAAACTCAGGACGGAGTAAGACCTCCAGAAGGCCTACCGAACACCGCTGTCCCCCCATCCATAACACCCCGGGGGGCGAATTTATGGCCCCCCACATTTTTGATAGTCAAATGGAAGGAAGAGACCTAGCGACTTGAAACTCGGTGACTTGATAGCCCTCAAAGGGCCCTCTCTGAACCCACCTCCCACAAGTCGATAGACCCCGGGGGCCAGAGATACGGGCCCGCAAATGCAAAAAGTCCCAAAATTTGACCGGCCATAACTCACCCAAAGAGAGGGGAAAAAACACCAAACTCTGGTCAAAATTAGACCTTTGGGAGCTCTATCCGACGACACTAGCCCCATGCCCCTATGACACTGGGGGTCCGAGTTACGGCCCCCCAAAATGTGGAATTTGAACCATTATAACTCAGGAACTGGACCACCCAGGAACTCGAGGATGGTCGCATACGGTAGGCCCCTTGACCCCTAGGGATCCCCCGAATTTAGCAAAAAAATAGTACCATCCACCCCCCTCGTACCTACTCATCCATGCCGGCCAGGGTGCACGCTCCCTGGCTAGAAAAGGCAGCTCGAGGGGGGTGGAAGTCGGAAGAAATTTTTTTATGAGGCCTAGAGAAAACAGTTGTACTGTACTCAGGGCACTCAGAGGAATCCATTTTTGTAAGTTTTATCCCATAATACTGTAGAATTTGCATAAAAATGAGCGTTGAATTTTGGCACACATGTGCACCACATGTGGTGCGTATCTCACTTTTCATTAAATAGCAACTGTATTTGCAACAAGGAATGAGATCTGTCATGCAGTGGTGTATTGCGAACTTTTTTCCTGATGCGCCCTCCTGGGGTCTTGGACTCTTCCACGAACGATGCACCCACCTGAGGTCTTTCACAGACGAGGTGATGCACCGAATCAGGTGTGTTTGGTTAAAGAGAGTCATCTAAAACCGGCGTTGGGAAGCCCCGGCCCATGAGCTTGGCAGTTTCCAGGCCAGTAACGGAAGGCACCCATCCTTCCTTTCCTGGAGGGGGGCTAACCGTTGGTGTGGACGGTAGAGACGCAAATCATACCTCTGGCTGACCGCCTGGGCCTTCATACTTACCTGGCAGGGGAGACACCATGATCAAGAAGGCGGATCACCCAGGGCGAGGCTTGCCCATTGCACTCCGGCCATGCTGACCCCTGCGAATTCCCCAAATGCGGGAATCTCGACTGCATAATTTATGGTAGTGGGGGACTGCGTTCGCGCTCTCCCCTGAAATTCTTGGTGAAACAAAGCAGAAGAGGTTTTTTCCAGGTTTTTTTTTTTTTTTTGCGTTTCAGAATGGGGAGTTCTGTCACATGCGAGGTATGTGTTGTGCGCCTGTGAAACAAAGTCAGTTACACTCTTGAAAAATCGGACCCTGGTGGGTGGTTCAGTTCGAATATAGCACAGACCTTACTTTGAAAGTCGATTGGACTGACTGCAGCCTAGCTGTAGCTGTCTCCATGTTGTTTGGTTGTCCTTTTTCAATTGGTATTAATTTTGTTGTCGCTTACAGCGCCACCGAGTGGCCTGTCGCAGCGCCCTTTTTCACCTTGCTTCTGACTGAGCCCCTGCACAGGTGTGCCGATTTGGGTGAAGGGATCTCATTCCTTCCTGGAGTTATAGCCATTCGAGCCATCTCGGACACGCCACGTTAGCACGTTTTGAGGTCCCCTCGCCAAGGTGAATGGAAATTTCCACTTTTTTGGGATGATTATTGGCAGGCAGACTCCAGAGAAGCTTTCTGTGCTGCTTTGGGTGGGACTGGGCCAAATACCTGGCGCTAGGTTGCAAAAGAAGGTTTTCGACAAAATCCCAAATACCCGAAAATTTTGTCAGAGCGACGAGCCAATCTGAGACCTGCGTCTGGTTCGGCTCGAGCCAAGGATTCCCATTACATAAGGCACGTGGCTCTGCGACGAACCGTTTGGGAGTTACGAGCGATGCCGTACTTTCCGTCACTGCAGTGCCAGCGTCAGGCCAAGCGTGACGAGTCCCGGTGACGTTGCAGACAGGGGAGGGTACTACCATCCCCCAGCGTTTTTAGGTCCCCCAGACTTACCAAAGCCGAGATGGGCATCGCCGTGTCCGGCTTCCTGCCCGCTGCGTCTTAGCGGCATCGCTTCTCGGCCTTTTGGCTAAGATCACGTACCTTGTCAGACGGTTTAGACTGCGATCGCCTCTTGGAGGTTTCCTGACTCGAGATCTTTTTATATCTTGAGTCACACAACTTCGAGAGGTACATTGAACTCTGCTGCTTCGGGCTCCAACACGTTTTAAGGTAAGGTCTTTTAATTATTTATTTGGTTATTTATTATTGTATTTATTGTTGTTTTAAGTTTCTAGGCTGTTGGTGCCTCCATCATGTCGGCTGCCCGTGCCGGCGTGCGGAGGCACCACAGCGTGCGCTTTTGTTTTAAAGAGGTGAATGGCAAGCTCCTAGGGATGTCACGTCTTGACTTCTCCAGAAAGTCCTTTTTTTTTTGGAGCGTCCATTCAGGTATAAGTTTGAGGGCTCGTGTACGTGGGTTAAGGGGACCTGCGCGCTGACCCCAAAAAATTTTTGACGGACGCGGCGTCGATGTCTGCCGGCCCACGGGAGACCCCTGACCGGCGCAGGAGGATCAGGACCCCCGAGGGGCCCCGCGGAAGCCCACCCAAATTTGAGGCCCCTACATGCCATTCAGCACTTCTCCACAGGGTGGCGCACGGAGCAGTACACCTCAGGTTTAAAACAGTGGCATTTACCCGAATGGGGGGTGTACGATTTTTTTGCCCACGAAACCTATATTTGTCCATTTGACCTTTAAAGTTACAGAATGACCACGGAACCGATGCGGACCCCCATCGGACCCCCATCCCGGGTCCCACGAACCCATTATTTGTCCATTTGACCATTATATTCACACAATGACTGCGGATCATCTGCAGACCCCTTGCGGACCCCCACCCTGGGTCCCACGAACCCCGTATTTGTCCATTTGACCATTATATTCACACAATGACTGCGGATCATCTGCGGACCACTTGCGGACCCCCACCCTGGGTCCCACGAACCCACTATTTGTCCATTTGACCATTATGTTCACACAATGACTGCGGATCATCAGCGGACCACTTGCGGACCCCCACCCTGGGTCCCACGAACCCACTATTTGTCCATTTGACCATTATATTCACGGAATGACCACGGATCACATTCGGAACATTTGCGGACATATCCAAAATTGTGGTGAATGTTAACCAAAATGTCACAGATTTTGCCAAGCTGTAACTCCGCCAAAACGGGGCCAAACTGCACCAAACTCGGGTCAGAGTAAGACCTCCAGAAGGCCTACCGAACACCGATGCCCCCCCATCCATAACACCCCGGGGGGCGGAGTTATTGCCCCACACATTTTTGATAGTCAAATGGAAGGAAGAGACCTAGCAACTTAAAACTCGGTGACTTGATAGCCCTCAAAGGGCCCTCTCTGAAGCCACCTCCCCGAAGTCGATAGACCCCCGGGGGCCAGAGATACGGGCCCGCAAATGCAAAAAGTCCCAAAATTTGACCGGCAATAACTCACCCAAAAAGAGAGGAAAAAACACCAAACTCAGGTCAAAATTAGACCTTTGGGAGCTCTATCCGACTACACCAGCCCCATGTTCCTATGACCCCGGGGGTCCGAGTTACGGCCCCCCAAAATGTGGGATTTGAACCGTTATAACTCAGGAACCGGACCACCCAGGAACTCGAGGGTGGTCGCATACGGTAGGTAATTTCAGCCCCGGGGTCCACCGCTTCGTGGAGATATTAGCAAGAGAATAGTACCATCCACCCCCCTCGCACCTACTCATCCATGCCGGCCAGGGTGCACCCTCCCCGGCTAGAGAAGGCAGCTCGAGGGGGGTGGAAGTCGGAAGAAAATTTTTTTTATGAGGCCTAGAGAAAACAGTTGTACTGTACTCAGGGCACTCAAAGGAATCCATTTTTGTAAGTTTTATCCCATAATACTGTAGAAATATGCATAGAAAAAATGTTGGATTTTGGTTCATTTGCACCACAAATGTTGCAAGTCTTGCAGTATATTAAATAGCAATATTTTTTATTGTCAGTCTATTTCTCAAATCACTTCTAGTCTAATGAACTACACATGGGGCTATTTCATTTGTCACTTAACAGTTACTTTATTTGAAATCTTCCTAATTCCAATTTATCCATAATGTATTGTAAAATACGTTTTATAAAACAAGAGTGCACACTTTGCAGTCTATTTCTCATTCCACTTTTAGTCCAAACAACTTCAAATGGGACTATTTCCTTGGTCACTGACCAGTCTATTTCTCATTCCACTCATAGTCTAATGAACTACATATGGCACTATTTCATGGATCACTTGCCAGTCTATTTCTCATTAATTTTCTAGTCTAATAAACTACATAAGGCACTATTTCCTTGATCACTTGCCAGTCTATTTCTCATTCAAAACTTTTAGTCTAATAAACTACAAAAAGTACTATATCCTTGGTCACTTACCAGTCTATTTCTCATTCCTTTTCTAGTCTAATAAACAATACATTTCACTATTTCAGTCTATTTCTCATTCAACTTCTAGTCTAATAATCAGTTTAACTGGTGATGATGATCGGCCTGAATAAATTTGAAATAGAAGTGTATTAATGTGAAAACATATGGCACTATTTCATGGATCACTTGCCAGTCTATTTCTCATTCATTTTTATAGTCTAATAAACTACATATGGCACTATTTCCTTGATCACTTGCCAGTTTATTTCTTATTCAAACTTTTAGTCTAATAAGCTACAAAAAGTACTATTTCCTTGGTCACTTACCAGACTATTTCTCATTCCTTTTCTAGTCTAATAAACAATACATTTCACTATTTCAGTCTATTTCTCATTCAACTTCTAGTCTAATAATCAGTTTAACTGGTGATGATGATCGGCCTGAATAAATTTGAAATAGAAGTGTATTAATGTGAAAACATATGGCACTATTTCATGGATCACTTGCCAGTCTATTTCTCAGTAATTTTATAGTCTAATAAACTACATATGGCACTATTTGCTTGATCCCTTGCCAGTCTATTTCTTATTCAAAACTTTTAGTCTAATAAACTACAAAAAGTACTATTTCCTTGGTCACTTACCAGTCTATTTCTCATTCCTTTTCTAGTCTAATAAACAATACATTTCACTATTTCAGTCTATTTCTCATTCAACTTCTAGTCTAATAATCAGTTTAACTGGTGATGATGATCGGCCTGAATAAGTTTGAAATAGAAGTGTATTAATGTGAAAACATATGGCACTATTTCATGGATCACTTGCCAGTCTATTTCTCATTCATTTTTATAGTCTAATAAACTACATATGGCACTATTTCCTTGATCACTTGCCAGTTTATTTCTTATGCAAACTTTTAGTCTAATAAGCTACAAAAAGTACTATTTCCTTGGTCACTTACCAGACTATTTCTCATTCCTTTTCTAGTCTAATAAACAATACATTTCACTATTTCAGTCTATTTCTCATTCAACTTCTAGTCTAATAATCAGTTTAACTGGTGATGATGATCGGCCTGAATAAATTTGAAATAGAAGTGTATTAATGTGAAAACATATGGCACTATTTCATGGATCACTTGCCAGTCTATTTCTCAGTAATTTTATAGTCTAATAAACTACATATGGCACTATTTGCCTGATCCCTTGCCAGTCTATTTCTTATTCAAAACTTTTAGTCTAATAAACTACAAAAAGTACTATTTCCTTGGTCACTTACCAGTCAATTTCTCATTCCTTTTCTAGTCTAATAAACAATACATTTCACTATTTCAGTCTATTTCTCATTCAACTTCTAGTCTAATAATCAGTTTAACTGGTTATGATGATCGGCCTGAATACATTTGTAATAGAAGTGTATTTATGTGAAAACATCCTAATTTCAAGTTATTCAAAATATAGTAAAATATGTTTTGTATTAAACATTTTATGTATAGAAATACTATATATTTATTATGTATTTATTACATATACCTTTTTATTTACACACACAATATATAAATATGTTTAAATTATTTTTATTACATGTAATATATATGTGTGTGTGTGTGTGTGTGTGTGTGTGTGTGTGTGTGTGTGTGAGTGTGTGAGTGTGTGTAAAGTAATGACACCTTAATTCAATTTCAAATATTTATTGAACTTTTTGTTTTGCAGACATTGTAAAGTCAAAATCAAAAATGCCTCAAAGTTCTGTACAAAAAAACACAATATATAAAAAGTATAATAGGAAACATGCATTATATAAGAAAAATAAAATAAATAAATAAACATGTTCAGAAAGATTCAGAGCAAACTGACATTAACCTTAACTATAACTATTTACAAAAAAAAGAAAAAAGAAAAAAGAAAAATGGAACAGGCTATCAAAACAAATAAAAAGATAACCTTACTTTTTTATCGTAGAAATAAAAGCAGTAGAACAATTATCATAAAAAATATCAAAACAAACAATTTAAATAGCTACATAAATTATTTACGGGATTTTTTTTTCAATTTCTCCAGTCTCTTTTTTTACTTGCTGCACCAGCTTTTTAGACGCTATTTCCTGTGGTGATTTAAGTGGGGAGTTCTTCACCATCAGTCTGCGTCTGAGGACCATCTTCGTTAATGTGCTTCTTTCCTTATAGAAATAATAAGAAAGGCAAAGTGTTAGTGAACATGTCTACTTGTCACAAACAGTTAAACCAATCCATGGGAAATTGTACTTACTGAAGCAGATTTCCCAGACTTCTGGCCTTCTTCGGCATCGGGAGGGCTGTCGGAGAGCGTTGGGCTGGTGGATGAGGACTTTTCCTCAGCTGGCATCTTGTGGGGTTTTGTCGTCTTTCTTCTCTTGGCACCTTGCTGCCTTGGACTATCAGCTTCCTCACCCACCACAGCTGTATCAAAGAGGCGACGGTGTTCTGCTGCCTGCTTTGCATTAAGGTTGAGGGCATAAAACCTGTCAGCTGTGGTGGTGTCGTGGCACATGAACTGTGCCACTTTGTGCCTATCTTCCGGGCAGTGAGTGTTCTTTGCCTTTTTGGAGAGAGAACAGCATAGGCAAAGAGTTAGAAAAAAAACACACCTGAAACTCATAAAGCCGGGACAAGTACAGGAATGCTTACATGGGTGGCGATGGCAGTCCTCACATCAGTAAATGTGGGTGTGCCTGGTAACCCCATGCTCGCCCACGCATCCTGAAAATACTTGTTCAAGTTTTTGCAGGAGCTGGCCTTTGAGGTAAAGAAGAAGTAGTTTGCAACTCGTCCCCCTACCAAGTTGGACCGGAGTGAAAGGAATTCCTCAAGCCACCCATACTCCTCCTGGTCCAGGGCCAGCTGGGCTGCACCAAAGGCCTGGTTGGTCTTGTGGGCTGATATCTTTAGAAACAGTGTGAAGTGGCATAAGCTGAGTTTTATTTTAAAGAAAACCATGTGGACAACGAAAGACAGAGAGAAAGAGAACCACTCACATTAATGACAAAGTGGCCTTCTGTAGCTGTCGCACGGGCATCCTCCACCTCTTTAATTGTTAAATTTTGGAACACCCCTCCGTGGTGACCATAAATGCTGGCCCAGTAAGTGGTGAGGTGTCCATAAAAAGACCATTGGTCCTTTTTCTCAGGACTAGTCTTCAGACGATCTTCACAGAAAAAAAGAGAAGCATAAAGGATCACATTGATCGCCAAATAATGAGAGGAGAAAGGATTCAAAAACTTACCCAGAATCTCAGAAATAATTTTTTTGGCAGAGTCCCGGCAAGCTCGCAGTGTGGCTTTAGGGATCAGGCGGGCCTCCTTGGCTTGTTTTACAGCCAGCTCGTGGACTGCCACGCTGCGCTTTACTGGGCGGGTCAAGTTCTGGATTTCCCTCCTAATCCCAATGAAAGCCACACGGGAGAGCCGGCATGTGGGCGGCGGGGTCTCATTAAGATATTTGAGGAACTGTGCCACATTTTTTAGGTAATGGTGCAGAGTTGGCTCTGCAATGTTGCATTTCCTTAAAAAAGACAGCCAGGACCGGACCTTTGCCCTGTTGTCCAAAAACATCAAGCTGGCCAGATTGGTCTGGCCAGCTGACATATATGAAATAAAAATTTTTATTCTAAAAATCTTTGAGGACACATTATTTATTAATTTCGGAGTGGGGTTGATGCCCTCCCAGTGGGCCCTGGACACCTCAATGAGCTGATCTGCAAAAAGAAAGCACAAGAGAAGGACCAGGTGAGTCAGGTCGATAACATAGAGGTAAACACTAACAAACATTATTATTATTATTATTATATTAAATTAAATTAAATTAAATTAAATATATAATAAACTATATTATACATATATATATATATATATATATATATATATATATATACATACATAATATGTGTGTGTATATGTATAATTATATTACTATAATTTTCTAGTCTAATAAACTACAAATGGTACTATTTCCTTCGTCACTTATCAGTCTATTTCTCATTTCTCTTGTAGTCTAACAAACTATAAATGGTGCTATTTCCTTGGTTCACTTACCAGTCTATTTCTAATTCAACTTCTAGTCTAATCAACAACAAATGAGATTATTTCCTTGGTTCACTTACCAGTCTATTTCTCAGGTAACTTCTAGTCTAATAATCTACAAATAGGAGATTTATTAATGAAAGTTATTGTATGGTGTTATCAAATTGACAAGTGTCATACTCACTTAGGGCTGGCACGTGGTCCGGAAAGGGGTATGGTGCATCGGAGGAGTGGGCCTTCTTTGAAGGCCCGGCGACCTCCTCCTCGGGTCCTGTGGCTGGCTCTGCCTCAGGCCTGGTGGCTGGCTCTTCATATAGTCTGTCAACCTGCGACTCTGAGCACTCCTCCTCCCCAGGGCTGTTGAGGGCCGATAGCAGACTATGTGTTGCCCGTGCAACCTGCCTAGAGGGGGTGGGATTTGACCGCTTCCTCAGCTGCCGGTACCGCCGTGAGAAGCTCTCCCAGAAGCAATGGATAGGAGAAGCTTGCGCTCCTTCACATTCCGCACCTTGTGAAAGACACGAAGGTGTTGGCTTAGCTGATTATAGCCACGAAAGCACAAGGGACAGTCGTCCAAAGCCATATCTACTTTTGTTAAAACACTAAAGGATGAATAGCAAAAGGATGAATGCAAGGGACACTGCCCAAGCATTGGTTACTTATATAACTTTTTAGGTCCCATTTGTAGTCTGTTAATACAACTTTGAGTCTAATACATTAGAGAGCACAATTTGCAGTCTATTTCTCATTACACTTCTAGTTTAATAAACTACAAATTTGACTATTCCTTTGATTCACTCACCAGTCTATTTTCCATTCTTTTTCTAGTCTAATAAACTACAAATGGGACTATTCCCTTGGATCACTTACCAGTCTATTTCTCATTCAACTTCTAGTCTAATAAACTACAAATAGTACTATTTCCTTGGTCACCTACCAGTCTATTTCTCATTCATTTTCTAGTCTGATAAACTACAAATATGACTATTTCCTTGATTCAGTTACCAGTCTATTTTTCATACCACCTCTAGTCTAAGAAACTACAAATGGAACTATTTTCTTGGTCACTTACCAGTCTATTTGTCATTCCACTTTTAGTCTAATAAACTGTAAATTACCTTGGTCCCTTACCAGTCTATTTCCCATTCATTTTCTAGTCTAATGACTAATGACATCCACCCCCCTCGCACCTACTCATCCATGCCGGCCAGGGTGCACCCTCCCCGGCTAGAGAAGGCAGCTTGAGGGGGGTGGAAGTCGGAAGAAAATTTTTTTATGAGGCCTAGAGAAAACACTTGTACTGCACTCAGGGCACTCAGGGAATCCATTTTAGTAAGTTTTATCCCATTATACTGTAGAAATATGCATAGAAAAACGTCAGACCAGGGGGCCGTCTATCCGACGACACTAGCCCCATGTCCCTATGACCCCGGAGGTCAAAACGGCCAAAACGGGGCCAAACTGCACCAAACTCAGGACGGAGTAAGACCTCCAGAAGGCCTACCGAACACCGCTGTCCCCCCATCCATAACACCCCGGGGGGCGAATTTATGGCCCCCCACATTTTTGATAGTCAAATGGAAGGAAGAGACCTAGCGACTTGAAACTCGGTGACTTGATAGCCCTCAAAGGGCCCTCTCTGAAGCCACCTCCCACAAGTCGATAGACCCCGGGGGCCAGAGATACGGGCCCGCAAATGCAAAAAGTCCCAAAATTTGACCGGCCATAACTCACCCAAAGAGAGGGGAAAAAACACCAAACTCTGGTCAAAATTAGACCTTTGGGAGCTCTATCCGACGACACTAGCCCCATGTCCCTATGACCCCGGGGGTCCGAGTTACGGCCCCCCAAAATGTGGAATTTGAACCGTTATAACTCAGGAACTGGACCACCCAGGAACTCGAGGATGGTCGCATACGGTAGGCCCCTCGACCCCTAGGGATCCCCCGAATTTAGCAAAAAAATAGTACCGTCCACCCCCCTCGTACCTACTCATCCATGCCGGCCAGGGTGCACGCTCCCTGGCTAGAAAAGGCAGCTCGAGGGGGGTGGAAGTCGGAAGAAATTTTTTTATGAGGCCTAGAGAAAACAGTTGTACTGTACTCGGGGCACTCAGAGGAATCCATTTTTGTAAGTTTTATCCCATAATACTGTAGAATTTGCATAAAAATGAGCGTTGAATTTTGGCACACATGTGCACCACATGTGGTGCGTATCTCACTTTTCATTAAATAGCAACTGTATTTGCAACAAGGAATGAGATCTGCCATGCAGTGGTGTATTGCGAACTTTTTTCCTGATGCGCCCTCCTGGGGTCTTGGACTCTTCCACGAATGATGCACCCACCTGAGGTCTTTCACAGACGAGGTGATGCACCGAATCAGGTTTGTTTGGTTAAAGAGAGTCATCTAAAACCGGCGTTGGGAAGCCCCGGCCCATGAGCTTGGCAGTTTCCAGGCCAGTAACGGAAGGCACCCATCCTTCCTTTCCTGGAGGGGGGCTAACCGTTGGTGTGGACGGTAGAGACGCAAATCATACCTCTGGCTGACCGCCTGGGCCTTCATACTTACCTGGCAGGGGAGACACCATGATCAAGAAGGCGGTTCACCCAGGGCGAGGCTTGCCCATTGCACTCCGGCCATGCTGACCCCTGCGAATTCCCCAAATGCGGGAATCTCGACTGCATAATTTATGGTAGTGGGGGACTGCGTTCGCGCTCTCCCCTGAAATTGTTGGTGAAACAAAGCAGAAGAGGTTTTTTTTGCGTTTTGCGTTTTTTTTTGCGTTTCAGAATGGGGAGTTCTGTCACATGCGAGGTATGTGTTGTGCGCCTGTGAAACAAAGTCAGTTACGCTCTTGAAAAATCGGACCCTGGTGGGTGGTTCAGTTCGAATATAGCACAGACCTTACTTTGAAAGTCGATTGGACTGACTGCAGCCTAGCTGTAGCTGTCTCCATGTTGTTTGGTTGTCCTTTTTCAATTGGTATTAATTTTGTTGTCGCTTACAGCGCCACCGAGTGGCCTGTCGCAGCGCCCTTTTTCACCTGGCCTCTGACTGAGCCCCTGCACAAGTGTGCCGATTTGGGTGAAGGGATCTCATTCCTTCCTGGAGTTATAGCCATTCGAGCCATCTCGGACACGCCACCTTAGCACGTTTTGAGGTCCCCTCGCCAAGGTGAATGGAAATTTCCACTTTTTTGGGATGATTATTGACAGGCAGACTCCAAAGAAGCTTTCTGTGCTGCTTTGGGTGGGACTGGGCCAAATACCTGGCGGCGCTAGGTTGCAAAAGAAGGTTTTCGACAAAATCCCAAATCCCCGAAATTCCATCAGAGCGACGAGCCAATCTGAGACCTGCGTCTGGTTCGGCTCGAGCCAAGGATTCCCATGACATAAGGCACGTGGCTCTGCGACGAACCGTTTGGGAATTACGAGCGATGCAGTACTTTCCGTCGCTGCAGTGCCAGCGTCAGGCCGAGCGTGACGAGGCCCGGTGACGTTGCAGACAGGGGAGGGTACTACCATCCCCCAGCGTTTTTAGGTCCCCCAGACTTACCAAAGCCGAGATGGGCATCGCCGTGTCCGGCTTCCTCCCCGCTGCGTCTTAGCGGCATCGCTTCACGGCCTTTTGGCAAAGATCACATATCTTGTCGGACGGTTGAGACTGCGATCGCCTCTTGGAGGTTTCCTGACTAGAGATCTTTTTATATCTTGAGTCACACAACTTCGAGAGGTACATTGAACTCTGCTGCTTCGGGCTAAAACAAGTTTTAAGGTAAGGTATTTTAATTATTTATTTGGTTATTTATTATTGTATTTATTGTTGTTTTAAGTTTTTAGAATGTTGGTGCCTCCACCATGTCGGCTGCCCCTGCCGGCGTGCGGAGGCACCACAGCGTGCGTTTTTTATTCAGGCAGGTTGAGGGGAAGCTCCTTGGAATGTCCCGTATAGCTGATCCAAAAGACCTTAGCTTTTAGATCTGACGACCTGAATTGTTTGATGACTCTGCCCTTGAACAAAGGATTTGATGTCAGTTTTAAAACCGCTTCCCTGCTTAATGACTTTTGGCAAAGGTTTGATTCAGTTAAAGCCCAGTTCTCCATGTTCACTGTCGAGAAACTTTCTGATAACACACTTAAAACTGTGATTGTAAGGATGTTCAATGAAACAGTGACTGGAGATGATATTTATGTTTGGTTGGGTAGATTTTGCACTGTTCGAGGCCAGCCTGTCAAAGTGTTAGATGAAGATGGCATTTGGACATGCTCCTGGCGAATTCCCATTAAACAATGGGAAGACGCTGGGGGCTACCAGGGCCTGAAACATCTGCCTTCCATGATTGTGCTCGGAGAGAGCAGAGGCTACATACCAAACTCTGCAGGAAGGGTTGCAGGTTTGGTCATCTCGCTGAAGCATGCCAAGAGTTAGTATGTGGGAAGTGTAGAGAAATTGGTCACAGTTTGATTATTGTACCAATTTCAGACGGTGCAATCTTTGTGGAGAAACAAACCACCTCTACAGAGACTGCCCTAAAAGTTTTGCCAACAAGCTCAAAATGGCCGCCCCACATGGGCAACAAACGAATGAACAAAGGAAAGAGGAGGCGGTCCCTGAGGTTTTGGCGGGAATTTCAAATTCCCAGCCGGCCTCAGGGATTGGGCAGGAAGGAGGAAGTGGGACGGCCACAGGGGCGGAGGCAACGGAACAGGAAATGGTCATGGAAGGAGAGGAAAGTGAGGAAAAAACCAATTCCTCACTAGTAACAGTTTCGGATGGGGTGCAGGAATCTACCGGGAGTGAGACAGAGTGTTCACTCCCTAACGCTCAGGTGCAAAAAAGACCTGCGGGGTCTCCTCTGATTGTAACGGACGAGAAAAAATCTAGGGCAGCATATAAGCTTGATAGTATCGATTCGGTAGATCTGGAGCGCATGTGGCCCCTAGAGTCCCCTAATGAGGTATCCTTTTTGCACATTAAGCTAACAGCATCGTCGCCAAAAGAGCCACAAGAGGTTTCCTCTGTGGCCTCTGAAGCGACAGGCATTTGCCCTCCTGATCCCAGCTCGTCTGAGGAAAAGGAAAGGCAAATGCAACAAGATATAACATAATTTTAATCGTATCTTTGTAGGCTTTTTACTGTCTTCTGTTTTAAATGTCTTATACCTTTTTAACCCTACTGCTCATGGCCCTCACCATCTCTACTATCAATGTAAGAAGTGTGAGGTCCACCATTGGAGCACAGAGTATTTTGTCCCTTTTAAAATCTTTTAAGTCAGATTTGTTTTTATTACAAGAGTGTTCTCTGCCCTTTTTAACTAGGTACAAGAAAATGGAGGAGCTATGGTCCGCAGGAGCCTCCATATGGAGCGGATCAAATTTTAACAAAAATGACGGAGTTGCGGTTTTAATTAATAATCCTAACATCTTGGTGAAGGGCAGCACTGTGGTGAGTCAAGGCCGGGCACTTTTAGTAAATCTGACCTTTTTAGACAGGGATTTTAATGTTCTTAATGTATATGGTTTTACGGAAAAGAATGAAAGATATGAGCTTTTAGAAGACTTGCAACCCCACATGCTAGGTAGGGCCCCCCTAATGGTAGCAGGGGATTTTAATTGTGTTTTATCCAAAACAGACAGGAAAAGGGTAGGGGAGGATTTTAGAGTGGACAAAACGTCGGTGTTATTGCAGGGTTTAGTCAGAGATTTTAATTTAGTCGACTGTTTTAAAATTTTGCATCAAAGAGAGGAGGGCTTCACCTGGTTCAGTGGTGATAGTACCAAAGCCTCTCGAATCGACTACGTTTTTACAAGGGACTGCCCGCCGACCGATGCTACATTAACCCCCCTCTTTTTCTCTGATCACATAATGCTGTCTTGCACCCTTTCACTGCCCATGGGTGTGACGGTAGGGGGAGGGCTGTGGAAGCTGAACTGTTCCCTGTTGGAAGACAAGGATATAGTTTTAGAATATAGGGAACAGTTCAGCCAATGGCAGACCCTCCAAGACTTTTACGATACACGTGCACAGTGGTGGGAGATGGTAAAGGACCGGACAAGACAGTTTTTTAGAAAGATAGGGAAAGAAAAGAAGAGTAGGGAAAAGAAATGCATGTTGGGGTTGCAGAAAAGACTACAAAGGTATTTTAATCTTTTAAATAATGGTTTTGATTTTATCGACGAAATTCAGGAAGTAAAAAAAGAAATGTCAGTTTTAGCCAATATAAAAAGTAAAGGGGTCCTTTTAAGAAGTAAAGAGAGAGAAATAGAAAAAGGCGAAAAGTGTACCAGATATTTTTTTAAGAAAATAATAACAAGGGGTGGGGGATTAACCAGGGTTAAAACAGGGGATAGGGAGGTTAACACAACAAAAGAGATTTTAGAGGATGTGGAAAAATTTTATGGGGCATTATATAGTTTTAAAAAGGTACACTTTGACACTGCAAAAGAAGTTTTAAATTTTATTGAGGAAAGGGTTGACTGTCAAAATGAGATTTTAACCCAAGATTTTAACATCTTAGAAATCCAAAAAGCACTTGGAGGTTTTAAGAAGGGGAAGTCCCCAGGAGTGGATGGACTTCCCCTAGAGTTTTATCTAACATTTTGGGACATTTTAGGACAAGAGCTTTTGACAGTTTTTAAAGAGTTTGAGACCCTCGACATACTTCCAGACAGTTTTAGAATAGGGATAGTTTCTTTACTTCACAAAAAAGGTGACCGGACTGACTTAAAAAACTGGAGACCCATAACACTTTTAAATTTTGATTATAAACTTTTTAGCAAAATTTTAGCAACACGCATGTCAACGGCTTTAGAGGACGTGATTCACCCGGATCAAGCTTGTTCTGTGCCCGGAAGAAAGATAACAGACAGCCTAGTACTGATCAGAGACGCCATCTGTTATGCGAGAGACAGAAATATTCGGCTAGTAGTCCTAAATTTAGACTTTGAAAAAGCATTTGACCGAGTCTCGCACCAGTACCTTTTTCAGGTACTGCAAAAAATGGGTTTTCCAACAAAGAGGTTTGTAGCCAGGGTGGGACTGCTGTACAAGGGACTAGTCAGCAAATTCCTTGTAAACGGGCATCTTTCCAAAACTGTGAACATACACAGTGGTGTCCATCAGGGATGTCCTTTATCTCCTCTCCTGTATGTGGCTTGTATCGAGCCACTGGCACAGATCTTGAGAAAGGATAAATGGGTCAAAGGACTGGACGTTCCTGGGACGGGTGGACTGACAGCGACTTGTGCCTTATACATGGACGATGTTACTCTTTTAACCACGGACATTTTATCTATACGAAGAGCACTGGACTTGACTGACTGGTACGGTCGGGCCTCGGGCGCCAAACTCAATAGAAACAAGTCTGAGGCCCAGCTCTTCGGGCCGTGGGGGGACGTGGACACAGGAGGACTTTAAAATTTTAGGTGTTAAATTTGATAAAGAGGGTGGAGGACGGGAAAACTGGACTGACTTGCTAGGGAAAGTTAGGAAAAGACTAGGGTTTTGGGGACTAAGACAGTTGACGATTGAAGGTAAAATTTTTATTTTTAAATATGTGATTTTACCTCTGATTTTACTTGTCTGTTCTGTTTTTAGCCCCCCTCGGTGGTTCCTGGTGAAACTGGAGAGGGCGGTGTTTTACTTCCTGTGGGGGTCCAAGTGGGAGTGCCTGAAGAGGGAGACAGTCAAGAAAAGGCCAGAGAACGTTGGAAAAGGCCTCCCAGACCCCCACCTGTTTTTAGGCAGCCGCTTCACCGCCTTGCACATCAGTTATGCCATGACCCCATCCAAAGAAAACAAGACGGCTGCAATGGCGCTATTTTGGATGGGGTCTTACCTAAGAACTTTGAAAATTTTACCAGTAGATTTGAAAACCCCAGTGTCTTTTAACTTGCCTAAAGACTACAGTTTTATAAAAAAGTTTTTAAAGAAATACCTTTTAGAGAGTGAAGATGTCACCATTTAACTAAACACAAGTCTCTCATTTCTGTTGTGCAGGACCGGAAACCGGTGAGTCCAGTTCCGGGCCTCACACTAAGTGAGGCCAAACAAGTTTGGCGGAATGCGGCTCACCCTGCTCTCCAGAACAGGCACAAGGACTTGTCGTGGATGGTGGCTCATGAGATCCTCCCGGTCAGGGCGGTTATGCACTCCAGAGGCATGGCCAAAAACCCCATCTGCCCTCGGTCCGGCTGCAATTCCCCGGAGACCGCCCACCACCTGCTCTGGGACTGCAGCACTGCGCGGGACCTGTGGGCCAAGACCGGCTACCCGTGTATTTCCCGTGCCTACCAGCAGGTGGGGCCCAGTTCGGGTACCAGCTCGCCATCCTTGGCGTGGGCCGGGGCTTGAAGGACTTGACGGCACAGAAATTTACCTCGCTCTGGCTCACCCTCAACGTCATCAAGGATGCCATCTGGGCCACCAGAAACCTGCTGGTGGGGAAGCGCGTTACGGTAACCCTCCATGCATGCGAGCTAAAGGTAACATCAAGGCTGCAGGGGTACCGGACGACGATATTCGGACGGGGGGGCCGGGGTCGCACAGAGAGGGTCCCGGCAGGCACCGACCCTGGCTGCCCGTAGATGCACCCAAACCATTCTGGCTATGGGAACAGCGGGCCAGCGGGCCGGAGGAGAGGGGATCTCCGCTGAGCCCGTAAAGTAGCATCTCATGTCCCTGTTCTGGAGAGTGGGGTGAAGACCGACTTGATGAGGACTCACCCCCGGTCTTGCACAACAGATGTTTTTTTTTATTGGTTTTTATCCAATAAATTGGTTTTTATGGTGTTTTATCAATGAAATTGGTTTTATTAACATGCATATGAGGCTTGTTTGCTTTTTTAAATTTGTATTTTACTTTTGAAACCGATCACACCTTTTAAACACACCTCAAATATGGACTTTTAAAAACAAGCAAAACACTGTGGTTTTAATCAAATGTTTTTTAACAATGATTGTTTCTTTCATTTTACCATGTGTATTTATTATATATAATATGGCTTGTTTTAATGTGTGCTTGAAAAGAAAAATGTGTGTGAAAGTAAAAATGCAAATGGAAAAAATGTAACTGTTGACAATAAAACTTTTTCGAAAGAAAAAAAAATCTGTTCTTATCAGTTTAATATCTGATACGTCCCCCATCCGGGGACTACATATTAAATGGATTTTTAGATCATGGAGCTGGAGCCGGGGCTTGCTCCGTCCACTCCAAGCATCGGCCTGGTATTGCAGTGTCTCCAGGAACGGTGTGCTTTCCCTTTTTGGGGATTGCCGTTTATTGTGTCGAATAGCAGAACAAGGAATGAGATCTGCCATGCTGTGGTTTATTGTGAACTTTTTTCCTGATGCGCCCTCCTGGGGTCTTGGACTCTTCCACGAACGATGCACCCACCTGAGGTCTTTCACAGACGAGGTGATGCATCGAATCAGGTGTGTTTGGTTAAAGAGAGTCATCTAAAACCGGCGTTGGGAAGCACCGGCCCATGAGCTTGGCAGTTTCCAGGCTAGTAACGGAAGGCACCCGTCCTTCCTTTCCTGGAGGGGGGCTAACCATTGGTGTGGACGGTAGAGACGCAAATCATACCTCTGGCTGATCGCCTGGGCCTTCATACTTACCTGGCAAGGGATACACCATGATCAAGAAGGCGGTTCACCCAGGGCGAGGCTTGGCCATTGCACTCCGGCCATGCTGACCCCTGCGAATTCCCCAAATGCGGGAATCTCGACTGCATAATTTATGGTAGTGGGGGACTGCGTTCGCGCTCTCCCCTGAAATTGTTGGTGAAACAAAGGAGAAGAGGTTTTTTCCAGGTTTTTTTTTTTTTTGCATTTCAGAATGGGGAGTTCTATCACATGCGAGGTATGTGTTGTGCGCCTGTGAAACAAAGTCAGTTACGCTCTTGAAAAATCGGACCTTGGTGGGTGGTTCAGTTCGAATATAGCACAGACCTTACTTTGAAAGTCGACTGGACTGACTGCAGCCTAGCTGTAGCTGTCTCCATGTTGTTTGATTGTCCTTTTTCAATTGGTATTAATTTTGTTGTCGCTTACAGCGCCACCGAGTGGCCTGTCGCAGTGCCCTTTTTCACCTGGCCTCTGACTGAGCCCCTGCACAGGTGTGCCGATTTGGGTGAAGGGATCTCATTCCTTCCTGGAGTTATAGCCATTCGAGCCATCTCGGACAAGCCACCTTAGCACGTTTTGAGGTCCCCTCGCCAAGGTGAATGGAAATTTCCACTTTTTTGGGATGATTATTGACAGACAGACTCCAGAGAAGCTTTCTGTGCTGCTTTGGGTGGGACTGGGCCAAATACCTGGCGCTAGGTTGCAAAAGAAGGTTTTTGACAAAATCCCAAATACACGAAAATTTTGTCAGAGCGACGAGCCAATCTGAGACCTGCGTCTGGTTCGGCTCGAGCCAAGGATTCCCATGACATAAGGCTCTGTGACGAACCGTTTGGGAGTTACGAGCGATGCCGTACTTTCCGTCGCTGCAGTGCCAGCGTCAGGCCGAGCGTGACGAGTCCCGGTGACGTTGCAGACAGGGGAGGGTACTACCATCCCCCAGCATTTTTAGGTCCCCCAGACTTACCAAAGCCGAGATGGGCATCGCCGTGTCCGGCTTCCTGCCCGCTGCGTCTTAGCGGCATCGCTTCTCGGCCTTTTGGCTAAGATCACGTACCTTGTCAGACGGTTTAGACTGCGATCGCCTCTTGGAGGTTTCCTGACTCGAGATCTTTTTATATCTTGAGTCACACAACTTCGAGAGGTACATTGAACTCTGCTGCTTCGGGCTCCAACACGTTTTAAGGTAAGGTCTTTTAATTATTTATTTGGTTATTTATTATTGTATTTATTGTTGTTTTAAGTTTCTAGGCTGTTGGTGCCTCCATCATGTCGGCTGCCCGTGCCGGCGTGCGGAGGCACCACAGCGTGCGCTTTTGTTTTAAAGAGGTGAATGGCAAGCTCCTAGGGATGTCAAGTCTTGACTTCTCCAGAAAGTCCTTTTTTTTTGGAGCGTCCATTCAGGTATAAGTTTGAGGGCTCGTGTACGTGGGTTAAGGGGACCTGCGCGCTGACCCCAAAAAATTTTTGACGGACGCGGCGTCGATGTCTGCTGGACCGCGCCGGCCCACGGGAGACCCCTGACCGGCGCAGGAGGATCTGGACCCCCGAGGGGCCCCGCGGAAGCCCACCCAGATTTGAGGCCCCTACATGCCATTCAGCACTTCTCCACAGGGTGGCGCACGGAGCAGTACACCTCAGGTTTAAAACAGTGGCATTTACCCGAATGGGGG
Organism: Carassius carassius; assembly: GCF_963082965.1. Lineage (NCBI taxonomy): Eukaryota > Metazoa > Chordata > Actinopteri > Cypriniformes > Cyprinidae > Carassius > Carassius carassius. The sequence goes on from NW_026775074.1 coordinate 432,423, forward strand.
GTGTACGATTTTTTTGCCCACGAAACCTATATTTGTCCATTTGACCTTTAAAGTTACAGAATGACCACGGAACCGATGCGGACCCCCGTCGGACCCCCAACCCGGGTCCCACGAACCCATTATTTGTCCATTTGACCATTATATTCACACAATGACTGCGGATCATCTGCAGACCCCTTGCGGACCCCCACCCTGGGTCCCACGAACCCCGTATATGTCCATTTGACCATTATATTCACACAATGACTGCGGATCATCTGCGGACCACTTGCGGACCCCCACCCTGGGTCCCACGAACCCACTATTTGTCCATTTGACCATTATGTTCACACAATGACTGCGGATCATCTGCGGACCACTTGCGGACCCCCACCCTGGGTCCCACGAACCCACTATTTGTCCATTTGACCATTATATTCACGGAATGACCACGGATCACATCCGGAACATTTGCGGACATATCCAAAATTGTGGTGAATGTTAACCAAAATGTCACAGACTTTGCCAAGCTGTAACTCCGCCAAAACGGGGCCAAACTGCACCAAACTCGGGTCAGAGTAAGAACTCCAGAAGGCCTACCGAACACCGCTGCCCCGCCATCCATAACACCCCGGGGGCGGAGTTATGGCTCCCCACATTTTTGATAGTCAAATGGAAGGAAGAGTTCTAGCGACTTGAAACTTGGTGACTTGATAGCCCTCGAAGGGCCCTCTCTGAAGCCACCTCCCCCAAGTCGATAGACCCCCGGGGGCCAGAGATATGGACCCGCAAATGCAAAAAGTCCCAAAATTTGACCGGCCATAACTCACTCGGAAAGAAGGGAAACAACACCAAACTCTGGTCAAAATTAGACCTTTGGGAGCTCTATCCGACGACACCAGCCCCATGTTCCTATGACCCCGGGCGTCCGAGTTACGGCCCCCCAAAATGTGGGATTTGAACCGTTATAACTCAGGAACCGGACCACCCAGGAACTCGAGGGTGGTCGCATACGGTAGGTAATTTCAGCCCCGGGGTCCACCGCTTCGCGGAGATATTAGCAAGAAAATAGTACCATCCACCCCCCTCGCACCTACTCATCCATGCCGGCCAGGGTGCACCCTCCCCGGCTAGAGAAGGCAGCTCGAGGGGGGTGGAAGTCGGAAGAAAATTTTTTTTATGAGGCCTAGAGAAAACAGTTGTACTGTACTCAGGGCACTCAGAGGAATCCATTTTTGTAAGTTTTATCCCATAATACTGTAGAAATATGCATAGAAAAAACTGTCGGATTTTGGTTAATTTGCACCACAAATGTTGCAAGTCTTGCAGTATATTAAATAGCAATATTTTTTTATTGTCAGTCTATTTCTCAAATCACTTCTAGTCTAATGAACTACACATGGGGCTATTTCATTTGTCACTTAACAGTTACTTTATTTGAAATCTTCCTAATTCCAATTTATCCATAATGTATTGTAAAATACGTTTTATAAAACAAGAGTGCACACTTTGCAGTGTATTTCTCATTCCACTTTTAGTCCAAACAACTTGAAATGGGACTATTTCCTTGATCACTGACCAGTCAATTTCTCATTCCACTCATAGTCTAATGAACTACCTATGGCACTATTTCATGGATCACTTGCCAGTCTATTTCTCATTAATTTTCTAGTCTAATAAACTACATATGGCACTATTTCCTTGATCACTTGCCAGTGTATTTCTTATTCAAACTTTTAGTCTAATAAGCTACAAAAAGTACTATGTCCTTGGTCACTTACCAGACTATTTCTCATTCCTTTTCTAGTCTAATAAACAATACATTTCACTATTTCAGTCTATTTCTCATTCAACTTCTAGTCTAATAATCAGTTTACCTGGTTATGATGATCGGCCTGAATACATTTGAAATAGAAGTGTATTAATGTGAAAACATAAGGCACTATTTCATGGATCACTTGCCAGTCTATTTCTCATTCATTTCATATTCTAATAAACTACATATGGCACTATTTCCTTGATCACTTGCCAGTCTATTTCTTATTCAAAACTTTTAGTCTAATAAACTACAAAAAGTACTGTTTCCTTGGTCACTTACCAGTCTATTTCTCATTCCTTTTCTAGTCTAATAAACAATACATTTCACTATTTCAGTCTATTTCTCATTCAACTTCTAGTTTAATAATCAGTTTAACTGGTGATGATGATCGGCCTGAATAAATTTGAAATAGAAGTGTATTAATGTGAAAACATATGGCACTATTTCATGGATCACTTGCCAGTCTATTTCTCATTAATTTTATAGTCTAATAAACTACATATGGCACTATTTCCTTGATCCCTTGCCAGTCTATTTCTTATTCAAAACTTTTAGTCTAATAAACTACAAAAAGTACTATTTCCTTGGTCACTTACCAGTCTATTTCTCATTCCTTTTCTAGTCTAATAAACAATACATTTCACTATTTCAGTCTATTTCTCATTCAACTTCTAGTCTAATAATCAGTTTAACTGGTTATGATGATCGGCCTGAATACATTTGAAATAGAAGTGTATTTATGTGAAAACATCCTAATTTCAAGTTATTCAAAATATAGTAAAATATGTTTTTATTAAACATTTTATGTATAGAAATACTATATATTTATTATGTATTCATTACATATACCTTTTTATTTACACACACAATATATAAATGTTTAAATTATTTTTATTACATGTAATATATATTTGTGTGTGTGTGTGTGTGTGTGTGTGAGTGTGTGTGAGTGTGTGTAAAGTAATGACACCTTAATTCAATTTCAAATATTTATTGAACTTTTTGTTTTGCAGACATTGTAAAGTCAAAATCAAAAATGCCTCAAAGTTCTGTACAAAAAAACACAATATATAAAAAGTATAATAGGAAACATGCATTATATAAGAAAAATAAAATAAATAAATAAACATGTTCAGAAAGATTCAGAGCAAACTGATATTAACCTTAACTATAACTATTTACAAAAAAAAGAAAAAAGAAAAATGGAACAGGCTATCAAAACAAATAAAAAGATAACCTTACTTTTTTATCGTAGAAATAAAAGGAGTAGAACAATTATCATAAAAAACATCAAAACAAACAATTTAAATAGCTACATAAATTATTTACGGGATTTTTTTTTAAATTTCTCCAGTCTCTTTTTTTACTTGCTGCACCAGCTTTTTAGACGCTATTTCCTGTGGTGATTTAAGTGGGGAGTTCTTCACCATCAGTCTGCGTCTGAGGACCATCTTCATTAATGTGCTTCTTTCCTTATAGAAATAATAAGAAAGGCAGAGTGTTAGTGAACATGTCTACTTGTCACAAACAGTTAAACCAATCCATGGGAAATTGTACTTACTGAAGCAGATTTCCCAGACTTCTGGCCTTCTTCGGCATCGGGAGGGCTGTCGGAGAGCGTTGGGCTGGTGGATGAGGACTTTTCCTCAGCTGGCATCTTGTGGGGTTTTGTCGTCTTTCTTCTCTTGGCACCTTGCTGCCTTGGACTATCAGCTTCCTCACCCACCACAGCTGTATCAAAGAGGCGACGGTGTTCTGCTGCCTGCTTTGCATTAAGGTTGAGGGCATAAAACCTGTCAGCTGTGGTGGTGTCGTGGCACATGAACTGTGCCACTTTGTGCCTATCTTCCGGGCAGTGAGTGTTCTTTGCCTTTTTGGAGAGAGAACAGCATAGGCAAAGAGTTAGAAAAAAACACACCAGAAACTCATAAAGCCGGGACAAGTACAGGAATGCTTACATGGGTGGCGATGGCAGTCCTCACATCAGTAAATGTGGGTGTGCCTGGTAACCCCATGCTCGCCCACGCATCCTGAAAATACTTGTTCAAGTTTTTGCAGGAGCTGGCCTTTGAGGTAAAGAAGAAGTAGTTTGCAACTCGTCCCCCTACCAAGTTGGACCGGAGTGAAAGGAATTCCTCAAACCACCCATACTCCTCCTGGTCCAGGGCCAGCTCGGCTGCACCAAAGGCCTGGTTGGTCTTGTGGGCTGATATCTTTAGAAACAGTGAGAAGTGGCATAAGCTGAGTTTTATTTTAAAGAAAACCATGTGGACAACGAGAGACAGAGAGAAAGAGAACCACTCACATTAATGACAAAGTGGCCTTCTGTAGCTGTCGCACGGGCATCTTCCACCTCTTTAATTGTTACATTTTGCAACACCCCTCCACAGTGACCATAAATGCTGGCCCAGTAAGTGGTGAGGTGTCCATAAAAAGACCATTGGTCCTTTTTCTCAGGACTAGTCTTCAGACGATCTTCACAGAAAAAAAGAGAAGCATAAAGGATCACATTGATCGCCAAATAATGAGAGGAGAAAGGATTCAAAAACTTACCCAGAATCTCAGAAATAATTTTTTTGGCAGAGTCCCGGCAAGCTCGCAGTGTGGCTTTAGGGATCAGGCGGGCCTCCTTGGCTTGTTTTACAGCCAGCTCGTGGACTGCCACGCTGCGCTTTACTGGGCGGGTCAAGTTCTGGATTTCCCTCCTAATCCCAATGAAAGCCACACGGGAGAGCCGGCATGTGGGCGGCGGGGTCTCATTAAGATATTTGAGGAACTGTGCCACATTTTTTAGGTAATGGTGCACAGTTGGCTCTGCAATGTTGCATTTCTTTAAAAAAGACAGCCAGGACCGGACCTTTGCCCTGTTGTCCAAAAACATCAAGCTGGCCAGATTGGTCTGGCCAGCTGACATGTATGAAATAAAAATTTTTATTCTAAAAATCTTTGAGGACACATTATTTATTAATTTCGGAGTGGGGTTGATGCCCTCCCAGTTGGCCCTGGACTCCTCAATGAGCTGATCTGCAAAAAGAAAGCACAAGAGAAGGACCAGGTGAGTCAGGTCGATAACATAGAGGTAAACACTAACAAACATTATTATTATTATTATTATTATTATTAAATTAAATTAAATTAAATTAAATTAAATTAAATTAAATTAAATTAAATTAAATTATAATTTATATATATATATATATATATATATATATATATATATATATATATATATATATATTTATATATATATACATACATAATATGTGTGTGTATATGTATAATTATATTACTATAATTTTCTAGTCTAATAAACTACAAATGGTACTATTTCCTTGGTCACTTATCAGTCTATTTCTCATTTCTCTTGTAGTCTAACAAACTATAAATGGGGCTATTTCCTTGGTTCACTTACCAGTCTATTTCTAATTCAACTTCTAGTCTAATGAACAACAAATGAGATTATTTCCTTGGTTCACTTACCAGTCTATTTCTCAGGTAACTTCTAGTCTAATAATCTACAAATAGGAGATTTATTAATGAAAGTTATTGTATGGTGTTATCAAAGTGACAAGTGTCATACTCACTTAGGGCTGGCACGTGGTCCGGAAAGGGGTATGGTGCATCGGAGGAGTGGGCCTTCTTTGAAGGCCCGGCGACCTCCTCCTCGGGTCCTGTGGCTGGCTCTGCCTCAGGCCTGGTGGCTGGCTCTTCATCTAGTCTGTCAACCTGCGACTCTGAGCACTCCTCTTCCCCAGGGCTGTTGAGGGCCGATAGCAGACTATGTGTTGCCCGTGCAACCTGCCTAGAGGGGGTGGGATTTGACCGCTTCCTCAGCTGCCGGTACCGCCGTGAGAAGCTCTCCCAGAAGCAATGGATAGGAGAAGCTTGCGCTTAGCTGATTATAGCCACGAAAGCACAAGGGACAGTCGTCCAAAGCCATATCTACTTTTGTTAAAACACTAAAGGATGAATAGCAAAAGGATGAATGCAAGGGACACTGCCCAAGCATTGGTTACTTATATAACTTTTTAGGTCCCATTTGTAGTCTGTTAATACAACTTTGAGTCTAATACATTAGAGAGCACAATTTGCAGTCTATTTCTCATTACACTTCTAGTTTAATAAACTACAAATTTGACTATTCCTTTGATTCACTCACCAGTCTATTTTTCATTCTTTTTCTAGTCTAATAAACTACAAATGGGACTATTCCCTTGGATCACTTACCAGTCTATTTCTCATTCAACTTCTAGTCTGATAAACTACAAATAGTACTATTTCCTTGGTCACCTACCAGTCTATTTCTCATTCATTTTCTAGTCTGATAAACTACAAATATGACTATTTCCTTGATTCAGTTACCAGTCTATTTTTCATACCACCTCTAGTCTAAGAAACTACAAATGGAACTATTTTCTTGGTCACTTACCAGTCTATTTCTCATTCCACTTTTAGTCTAATAAACTGTAAATTACCTTGGTCCCTTACCAGTCTATTTCCCATTCATTTTCCCCTCACACCTACTCATCCATGCCGGCCAGGGTGCACCCTCCCCGGCTAGAGAAGGCAGCTTAAGGGGGGTGGAAGTCGGAAGAAAATTTTTTTTATGAGGCCTAGAGAAAACACTTGTACTGTACTCAGGGCACTCAGGGAATCCATTTTTGTAAGTTTTATCCCATTATACTGTAGAAATATGCATAGAAAAAAGTCAGACCAGGGGGCCGTCTATCCGACGACACTAGCCCCATGTCCCTATGACCCCGGGGGTCAAAATGGCCAAAACGGGGCCAAACTGCACAAAACTCGGGACGGATTAAGACCTCCAGAAGGCCTACCGAACACCGCTGTCCCCCCATCCATAACACCCCGGGGGGCGAATTTATGGCCCCCCACATTTTTGATAGTCAAATGGAAGGAAGAGACCTAGCAATTTGAAACTCGGTGACTTGATAGCCCTCAAAGGGCCCTGTCTGAAGCCACCTCCCCCAAGTCGATAGACCCCCGGGAGCCAGAGATATGGACCCGCAAATGCAAAAAGTCCCAAAATTTGACCGGCCATAACTCACTCGAAAAGAGGAGAAACAACACCAAAATCTGGTCAAAATTAGACCTTTGAGAGCTCTATCCGACGACACTAGCCCCATGTCCCTATGACCCCGGGGGTCCGAGTTACGGCCTCCCAAAATGTGGAATTTGAACCATTATAACTCAGGAACTGGACCACCCAGGAACTCGAGGGTGGTCGCATACGGTAGGCCCCTCGACCCTCTAGGGATCCCCCGAATTTGAGCCCCGGGTTCCACCGCTTCGCGGAGATATTAGCAAAAAAATAGTACCATCCACCCCCCTCGTACCTACTCATCCATGCCGGCCAGGGTGCACACTTCCCGGCTAGAGAAGGCAGCTCGAGGGGGGTGGAAGTCGGAAGAAAATTTTTTTATGAGGCCTAGAGAAAACAGTTGTACTGTACTCAGGGCACTCAGAGGAATCCATTTTTGTAAGTTTTATCCGATAATACTGTAGAATTTGCATGAAAATGAGCGTTGAATTTTGGCACACATATGCACCACATGTGGTGCGTATCTCACTTTTCATTATATAGCAACTGTATTTGCAACAAGGAATGAGATCTGCCATGCTGTGGTGTATTGCGAACTTTTTTCCTGATGCGCCCTCCTGGGGTCTTGGACTCTTCCATGAACGATGCACCCACCTGAGGTCTTTCACAGACGAGGTGATGCACCGAATCAGGTGTGTTTGGTTAAAGAGAGTCATCTAAAACCGGCGTTGGGAAGCCCCGGCCCATGAGCTTGGCAGTTTCCAGGCCAGTAACGGAAGGCACCCATCCTTCCTTTCCTGGAGGGGGGCTAACCGTTGGTGTGGACGGTAGAGACGCAAATCATACCTCTGGCTGACCGCCTGGGCCTTCATACTTACCTGGCAGGGGAGACACCATGATCAAGAAGGCGGTTCACCCAGGGCGAGGCTTGCCCATTGCACTCCGGCCATGCTGACCCCTGCGAATTCCCCAAATGCGGGAATCTCGACTGCATAATTTATGGTAGTGGGGGACTGCGTTCGCACTCTCCCCTGAAATTGTTGGTGAAACAAAGCAGAAGAGGTTTTTTTTGCGTTTTGCGTTTTTTTTTGCGTTTCAGGGGACAGGGGAGTTCTGTCACATGCGAGGTATGTGTTGTGCGCCTGTGAAACAAAGTCAGTTACGCTCTTGAAAAATCGGACCCTGGTGGGTGGTTCAGTTCGAATATAGCACAGACCTTACTTTGAAAGTCGATTGGACTGACTGCAGCCTAGCTGTAGCTGTCTCCATGTTGTTTGGTTGCCTTTTTCAATTGGTATTAATTTTGTTGTCGCTTACAGCGCCACCGAGTGGCCTGTCGCAGCGCCCTTTTTCACCTTGCTTCTGACTGAGCCCCTGCACAGGTGTGCCGATTTGGGTGAAGGGATCTCATTCCTTCCTGGAGTTATAGCCATTCGAGCCATCTCGGACACGCCACGTTAGCACGTTTTGAGGTCCCCTCGCCAAGGTGAATGGAAATTTCCACTTTTTTGGGATGATTATTGACAGGCAGACTCCAGAGAAGCTTTCTGTGCTGCTTTGGGTGGGACTGGGCCAAATACCTGGCGCTAGGTTGCAAAAGAAGGTTTTCGACAAAATCCCAAATACCCGAAAATTCTCTCAGAGCGACGAGCCAATCTGAGACCTGCGTCTGGTTCGGCTCGAGCCAAGGATTCCCATTACATAAGGGTACTACCATCCCCCAGCGTTTTTAGGTCCCCCAGACTTACCAAAGCCGAGATGGGCATCGCCGTGTCCGGCTTCCTGCCCGCTGCGTCTTAGCGGCATCGCTTCTCGGCCTTTTGGCTAAGATCACGTATCTTGTCAGACGGTTTAGACTGCGATCGCCTCTTGGAGGTTTCCTGACTCGAGATCTTTTTATATCTTGAGTCACACAACTTCGAGAGGTACATTGAACTCTGCTGCTTCGGGCTCCAACACGTTTTAAGGTAAGGTCTTTTAATTATTTATTTGGTTATTTATTATTGTATTTATTGTTGTTTTAAGTTTCTGGGCTGTTGGTGCCTCCATCATGTCGGCTGCCCGTGCCGGCGTGCGGAGGCACCACAGCGTGCGCTTTTGTTTTAAAGAGGTGAATGGCAAGCTCCTAGGGATGTCACGTCTTGACTTCTCCAGAAAGTCCTTTTTTTTTTGGAGCGTCCATTCAGGTATAAGTTTGAGGGCTCGTGTACGTGGGTTAAGGGGACCTGCGCGCTGACCCCAAAAAATTTTTGACGGACGCGGCGTCGATGTCTGCCGGACCGCGCTGGCCCACGGGAGACCCCTGACCGGCGCAGGAGGATCTGGACCCCCGAGGGGCCCCGCGGAAGCCCACCCAAATTTGAGGCCCCTACATGCCATTCAGCACTTCTCCATAGGGTGGTGCACGGAGCAGTACACCTCAGGTTTAAAACAGTGGCATTTACCCGAATGGGGGGTGTACGATTTTTTTGCCCACGAAACCTATATTTGTCCATTTGACCTTTAAAGTTACAGAATGACCACGGAACCGATGCGGACCCCCGTCGGACCCCCAACCGGGTCCCACGAACCCATTATTTGTCCATTTGACCATTATATTCACACAATGACTGCGGATCATCTGCAGACCCCTTGCGGACCCCCACCCTGGGTCCCACGAACCCCGTATTTGTCCATTTGACCATTATATTCACACAATGACTGCGGATCATCTGCGGACCACTTGCGGACCCCCACCCTGGGTCCCACGAACCCACTATTTGTCCATTTGACCATTATGTTCACACAATGACTGCGGATCATCTGCGGACCACTTGCGGACCCCCACCCTGGGTCCCACGAACCCACTATTTGCCAAACTGCACCAATCTCGGGTCAGAGTAAGACCTCCAGAAGGCCTACCGAACACCGCTGCCCCCCCATCCATAACACCCCGGGGGGCGAAGTTATTGCCCCACACATTTTTAATAGTCAAATGGAAGGAAGAGACCTAGCAACTTGAAACTCGGTGACTTGATAGCCCTCAAAGGGCCCTCTCTGAAGCCACCTCCCCCAAGTCGATAGACCCCCGGGGGCCAGAGATACGGGCCCGCAAATGCAAAAAGTCCCAAAATTTGACCGGCAATAACTCACCCAAAAAGAGAGGAAAAAACACCAAACTCAGGTCAAAATTAGACCTTTGGGAGCTCTATCCGACTACACCAGCCCCATGTTCCTATGACCCCGGGGGTCCGAGTTATGGCCCCACAAAATGTGGAATTTGAACCGTTATAACTCAGGAACCGGAACACCCAGGAACTCGAGGGTGGTCGCATACGGTAGGCCCCTCGATCCTCTAGGGATCCCCCGAATTTTAGCCTCGGGGTCCACCGCTTCGCGGAGATATTAGCAAAAAATAGTACCATCCACCCCCCTCATACCTACTCATCCATGCCGGCCAGGGTGCACCCTCCCTGGCTAGAAAAGGCAGCTCGAGAGGGTGGAAGTCGGAAGAAAATTTTTTTATGAGGCCTAGAGAAAACACTTGTACTGTACTCAGGGCACTCAGAGGAATCCGTTTTTGTAAGTTTTATCCCATTATACAGTAGAAATATGCATAGAAAAAATGTTGGATTTTGGTTATTTGGTAACCAAAATGTCACAGACTTTGCCAAGCTGTAACTCCGCCAAAACGGGGCCAAACTGCACCAAACTCGGGTCAGAGTAAGAACTCCAGAAGGCCTACCGAACACCGCTGCCCCCCCCATCCATAACACCCCGGGGGCGGAGTTATGGCCCCCCACATTTTTGATAGTCAAATGGAAGGAGACCTAGCGACTTGAAACTTGGTGACTTGATAGCCCTCGAAGGGCCCTCTCTGAAGCCACCTCCCCCAAGTCGATAGACCCCCGGGGGCCAGAGATATGGACCCGCAAATGCAAAAAGTCCCAAAATTTGACCGGCCATAACTCACTCGGAAAGAAGGGAAACAACACCAAACTCTGGTCAAAATTAGACCTTTGGGAGCTCTATCCGACGACACCAGCCCCATGTTCCTATGACCCCGGGCGTCCGAGTTACGGCCCCCAAAATGTGGGATTTGAACCGTTATAACTCAGGAACCGGACCACCCAGGAACTCGAGGGTGGTCGCATTTATATAAATGCATTATATAAGAAAAATAAAATAAATAAATAAACATGTTCAGAAAGATTCAGAGCAAACTGATATTAACCTTAACTATAACTATTTACAAAAAAAAGAAAAAAGAAAAATGGAACAGGCTATCAAAACAAATAAAAAGATAACCTTACTTTTTTATCGTAGAAATAAAAGGAGTAGAACAATTATCATAAAAAATATCAAAACAAACAATTTAAATAGCTACATAAATTATTTACGGGGATTTTTTTTTTAATTTCTCCAGTCTCTTTTTTTACTTGCTGCACCAGCTTTTTAGACGCTATTTCCTGTGGTGATTTAAGTGGGGAGTTCTTCACCATCAGTCTGCGTCTGAGGACCATCTTCATTAATGTGCTTATTTCCTTATAGAAATAATAAGAAAGGCAAAGTGTTAGTGAACATGTCTACTTGTCACAAACAGTTAAACCAATCCATGGGAAATTGTACTTACTGAAGCAGATTTCCCAGACTTCTGGCCTTCTTCGGCATCGGGAGGGCTGTCGGAGAGCGTTGGGCTGGTGGATGAGGACTTTTCCTCAGCTGGCATCTTGTGGGGTTTTGTCGTCTTTCTTCTCTTGGCACCTTGCTGCCTTGGACTATCAGCTTCCTCACCCACAACAGCTGTATCAAAGAGGCGACGGTGTTCTGCTGCCTGCTTTGCATTAAGGTTGAGGGCATAAAACCTGTCAGCTGTGGTGGTGATGAACTGTGCCACTTTGTGCCTATCTTCCGGGCAGTGAGTGTTCTTTGCCTTTTTGGAGAGAGAACAGCATAGGCAAAGAGTTAGAAAAAAACACACCAGAAACTCATAAAGCCGGGACAAGTACAGGAATGCTTACATGGGTGGCGATGGCAGTCCTCACATCAGTAAATGTGGGTGTGCCTGGTAACCCCATGCTCGCCCACGCATCCTGAAAATACTTGTTCAAGTTTTTGCAGGAGCTGGCCTTTGAGGTAAAGAAGAAATAGTTTGCAACTCGTCCCCCTACCAAGTTGGACCGGAGTGAAAGGAATTCCTCAAGCCACCCATACTCCTCCTGGTCCAGGGCCAGCTGGGCTGCACCAAAGGCCTGGTTGGTCTTGTGGGCTGATATCTTTAGAAACAGTGAGAAGTGGCATAAGCTGAGTTTTATTTTAAAGAAAACCATGTGGACAACGAGAGACAGAGAGAAAGAGAACCACTCACCTTAATGACAAAGTGGCCTTCTGTAGCTGTCGCACGGGCATCCTCCACCTCTTTAATTGTTACATTTTGGAACACCCCTCCACGGTGACCATAAATGCTGGCCCAGTAAGTGGTGAGGTGTCCATAAAAAGACCATTGGTCCTTTTTCTCAGGACTAGTCTTCAGACGATCTTCACAGAAAAAAAGAGAAGCATAAAGGATCACATTGATCGCCAAATAATGAGAGGAGAAAGGATTCAAAAACTTACCCAGAATCTCAGAAAAAATTTTTTTGGCAGAGTCCCGGCAAGCTCGCAGTGTGGCTTTAGGGATCAGGCGGGCCTCCTTGGCTTGTTTTACAGCCAGCTCGTGGACTGCCACGCTGCGCTTTACTGGGCGGGTCAAGTTCTGGATTTCCCTCCTAATCCCAATGAAAGCCACACGGGAGAGCCGGCATGTGGGCGGCGGGGTCTCATTAAGATATTTGAGGAACTGTGCCACATTTTTTAGGTAATGGTGCACAGTTGGCTCTGCAATGTTGCATTTCCTTAAAAAAGACAGCCAGGACCGGACCTTTGCCCTGTTGTCCAAAAACATCAAGCTGGCCAGATTGGTCTGGCCAGCTGACATATATGAAATAAAAAATTTTATTCTAAAAATCTTTGAGGACACATTATTTATTAATTTCGGAGTGGGGTTGATGCCCTCCCAGTGGGCCCTGGACTCCTCAATGAGCTGATCTGCAAAAAGAAAGCACAAGAGAAGGACCAGGTGAGTCAGGTCGATAACATAGAGGTAAACACTAACAAACATTATTATTATTATTATTATTATATTAAATTAAATTAAATTAAATATATAATAAATTATATATATATATATATATATATATATATATATATATATATATATATATATATATATATATATATATATATATATATATATATATATATATATATATATACATAATATGTGTGTGTATATGTATAATTATATTACTATAATTTTCTAGTCTAATAAACTACAAATGGTACTATTTCCTTGGTCACTTATCAGTCTATTTCTCATTTCTCTTGTAGTCTAACAAACTATAAATGGGGCTATTTCCTTGGTTCACTTACCAGTCTATTTCTAATTCAACTTCTAGTCTAATGAACAACAAATGAGATTATTTCCTTGGTTCACTTACCAGTCTATTTCTCAGGTAACTTCTAGTCTAATAATCTACAAATAGGAGATTTATTAATGAAAGTTATTGTATGGTGTTATCAAAGTGACAAGTGTCATACTCACTTAGGGCTGGCACGTGGTCCGGAAAGGGGTATGGTGCATCGGAGGAGTGGGCCTTCTTTGAAGGCCCGGCGACCTCCTCCTCGGGTCCTGTGGCTGGCTCTGCCTCAGGCCTGGTGGCTGGCTCTTCATCTAGTCTGTCAACCTGCGACTCTGAGCACTCCTCCTCCCCAGGGCTGTTGAGGGCCGATAGCAGACTATGTGTTGCCCGTGCAACCTGCCTAGAGGGGGTGGGATTTGACCGCTTCCTCAGCTGCCGGTACCGCCGTGAGAAGCTCTCCCAGAAGCAATGGATAGGAGAAGCTTGCGCTCCTTCACATTCCGCACCTTGTGAAAGACACGAAGGTGTTGGCTTAGCTGATTATAGCCACGAAAGCACAAGGGACAGTCGTCCAAAGCTATATCTACTTTTGTTAAAACACTAAAGGATGAATAGCAAAAGGATGAATGCAAGGGACACTGCCCAAGCATTGGTTACTTATATAACTTTTTAGGTCCCATTTGTAGTCTGTTAATACAACTTTGAGTCTAATACATTAGAGAGCACAATTTGCAGTCTATTTCTCATTACACTTCTAGTTTAATAAACTACAAATTTGACTATTCCTTTGATTCACTCACCAGTTTTTTTTCATTCTTTTTCTAGTCTAATAAACTACAAATGGGACTATTCCCTTGGATCACTTACCAGTCTATTTCTCATTCAACTTCTAGTCTAATAAACTACAAATAGTACTATTTCCTTGGTCACCTACCAGTCTATTTCTCATTCATTTTCTAGTCTGATAAACTACAAATATGACTATTTCCTTGATTCAGTTACCAGTCTATTTTTCATACCACCTCTAGTCTAAGAAACTACAAATGGAACTATTTTCTTGGTCACTTACCAGTCTATTTCTCATTCCACTTTTATTCTAATAAACTGTAAATTACCTTGGTCCCTTACCAGTCTATTTCCCATTCATTTTCTAGTCTAATGACTAATGACATCCACCCCCCTCGCACCTACTCATCCATGCCGGCCAGGGTGCACCCTCCCCGGCTAGAGAAGGCAGCTTGAGGGGGGTGGAAGTCGGAAGAAATTTTTTTTTTATGAGGCCTAGAGAAAACACTTGTACTGTACTCAGGGCACTCAGGGGATCCATTTTTGTAAGTTTTATCCCATTATACTGTAGAAATATGCATAGAAAAAAGTCAGACCAGGGGGCCGTCTATCCGACGACACTAGCCCCATGTCCCTATGACCCCGGGGGTCAAAACGGCCAAAACGGGGCCAAACTGCACCAAACTCGGGACGGAGTAAGACCTCCAGAAGGCCTACCGAACACAGCTGTCCCCCCATCCATAACACCCCGGGGGGCGAATTTATGGCCCCCCACATTTTTGATAGTCAAATGGAAGGAAGAGACCTAGCAACTTGAAACTCGGTGACTTGATAGCCCTCAAAGGGCCCTCTCTGAAGCCACCTCCCCCAAGTCCCCCGGGAGCCAGAGATATGGACCCGCAAATGCAAAAAGTCCCAAAATTTGACTGGCCATAACTCACTCGAAAAGAGGAGAAACAACACCAAACTCTGGTCAAAATTAGACCTTTGGGAGCTCTATCCGACGACACTAGCCCCATGTCCCTATGACCCTGGGGGTCCGAGTTACGGCCCCCCAAAATGTGGAATTTGAACCATTATAACTCAGGAACTGGACCACCCAGGAACTCGAGGGTGGTTGCATACGGTAGGCCCCTCGACCCTCTAGGGATCCCCCGAATTTCAGGTTCCACCGCTTCGCGGAGATATTAGCAAAAAAATAGTATCATCCACCCCCCTCGTACCTACTCATCCATGCCGGCCAGGGTGCACGCTCCCTGGTTAGAAAAGGCAGCTCGAGGGGGGTGGAAGTCGGAAGAAATTTTTTTATGAGGCCTAGAGAAAACACTTGTACTGTACTCAGGGCACTCAGAGGAATCCATTTTTGTATGTTTTATCCCATAATACTGTAGAAATATGCATATAAAAATGTTGGATTTTGGTTAATTAACCAAAATGTCACAGATTTTGCCAAGCTGTAACTCCGCCAAAACGTGTCCAAACTGCACCAAAATCGGGTCAAAGTCAGACCAGGGGGCCCTCTATCCGACGACACCTGCCCCATGTCCCTATGACCCCGGGGGTCAAAGTTACGGCCCCCCAAAATGTGGGATTTGAACCGTTATAACTCAGGAACCGGACCACCCAAGAACTCGAGGGTGGTCGCATACGGTAGGCCCCTCGACCCTCTAGGGATCCCCCGAATTTCAGCCCCGGGGTCCACCGCTTCGCGGAGATATTAGCAAAAAAATAGTACCATCCAACCCCCCTCGCACCTACTCATCCATGCCGGCCAGGGTGCACACTTCCCGGCTAGAGAAGGCAGCTCGAGGGGGGTGGAAGTCGGAAGAAAAATTTTTTATGAGGCCTAGAGAAAACAGTTGTACTGTACTCAGGGCACTCAGAGGAATCCATTTTTGTAAGTTTTATCCGATAATACTGTAGAATTTGCATAAAAATGAGCGTTGAATTTTGGCACACATGTGCACCACATGTGGTGCGTATCTCGCTTTTCATTAAATAGCAACTGTATTTGCAACAAGGAATGAGATCTGCCATGCTGTGGTGTATTGCGAACTTTTTTCCTGATGCGCCCTCCTGGGGTCTTGGACTCTTCCATGAACGATGCACCCACCTGAGGTCTTTCACAGACGAGGTGATGCACCGAATCAGGTGTGTTTGGTTAAAGAGAGTCATCTAAAACCGGCGTTGGGAAGCCCCGGCCCATGAGCTTGGCAGTTTCCAGGCCAGTAACGGAAGGCACCCATCTTTCCTTTCCTGGAGGGGGGCTAACCGTTGGTGTGGACGGTAGAGACGCAAATCATACCTCTGGCTGACCGCCTGGGCCTTCATACTTACCTGGCAGGGGAGACACCATGATCAAGAAGGCGGTTCACCCAGGGCGAGGCTTGCCCATTGCACTCCGGCCATGCTGACCCCTGCGAATTCCCCAAATGCGTGAATCTCGACTGCATAATTTATGGAAGTGGGGGACTGCGTTCGCGCTCTCCCCTGAAATTGTTGGTGAAACAAAGCAGAAGAGGTTTTTTATGCGTTTCGCGTTTTTTTTGCGTTTCAGAATGGGGAGTTCTGTCACATGCGTGGTATGTGTTGTGCGCCTGTGAAACAAAGTCAGTTACGCTCTTGAAAAATCGGACCCTGGTGGGTGGTTCAGTTCGAATATAGCACAGACCTTACTTTGAAAGTCGATTGGACTGACTGCAGCCTAGCTGTAGCTGTCTCCATGTTGTTTGGTTGTCCTTTTTCAATTGGTATTAGTTTTGTTGTCGCTTACAGCGCCACCGAGTGGCCTGTCGCAGCGCCCTTTTTCACCTGGCCTCTGACTGAGCCCCTGCACAGGTGTGCCGATTTGGGTGAAGGGATCTCATTCCTTCCTGGAGTTATAGCCATTCGAGCCATCTTGGACACGCCACCTTAGCACGTTTTGAGGTCCCCTCGCCAAGGTGAATGAAAATTTCCACTTTTTTGGGATGATTATTGACAGCCAGACTCCAAAGAAGCTTTCTGTGCTGCTTTGGGTGGGACTGGGCCAAATACCTGGCGCTAGGTTGCAAAAGAAGGTTTTCGACAAAATCCCAAATACCCGAAAATTCCGTCAGAGCGATGAGCCAATCTGAGACCTGCGTCTGGTTCGGCTCGAGCCAAGGATTCCCATGACATAAGGCACGTGGCTCTGCGACGAACCGTTTGGGAATTACGAGCGATGCCGTACTTTCCGTCGCTGCAGTGCCAGCGTCAGGCCGAGCGTGACGAGGCCCGGTGACGTTGCAGACAGGGGAGGGTACTACCATCCCCCAGCGTTTTTAGGTCCCCCAGACTTACCAAAGCCGAGATGGGCATCGCCGTGTCCGGCTTCCTCCCCGCTGCGTCTTAGCGGCATCGCTTCTCGGCCTTTTGGCTAAGATCACGTATCTTGTCGGACGGTTGAGACTGCGATCGCCTCTTGGAGGTTTCCTGACTAGAGATCTTTTTATATCTTGAGTCACACAACTTCGAGAGGTACATTGAACTCTGCTGCTTCGGGCTAAAACAAGTTTTAAGGTAAGGTCTTTTAATTATTTATTTGGTTATTTATTATTGTATTTATTGTTGTTTTAAGTTTTTAGGCTGTTGGTGCCTCCACCATGTCGGCTGCCCGTGCCGGCGTGCGGAGGCACCACAGCGTGCATTTTTTATTCAGGCAGGTTGAGGGGAAGCTCTTTTGAATGTCACGTATGGACTTTTCCAGCAAGCTGATCCAAAAGACCTTAGCTTTTAGATCTGACGACCTGAATTGTTTGATGACTCTGCCCTTGAACAAAGGATTTGATGTTTAATCAAATTAAACAAACCGCTTCCCTGCTTAATGACTTTTGGCAAAGGTTTGATTCAGTTAAAGCCCAGTTCTCCATGTTCACTGTCGAGAAACTTTCTGATAACACACTTAAAACTGTGATTGTAAGAATGTTCAATGAAACAGTGACTGGAGATGATATTTATGTTTGGTTGGGTAGATTTTGCACTGTTCGAGGCCAGCCTGTCAAAGTGTTAGATGAAGATGGCATTTGGACATGCTTCTGGCGAATTCCCATTAAACAATGGGAAGACGCTGGGGGCTACCAGGGCCTGAAACATCTGCCTTCCATGATTGTGCTCTGAGAGAACAGAGGCTACATACCAAACTCTGCAGGAAGGGTTGCAGGTTTGGTCATCTCGCTGAAGCATGCCAAGAGTTAGTATGTGGGAAGTGTAGAGAAATTGGTCACAGTTTGATGATTGTACCAATGGCAGACGGTGCAATCTTTGTGGAGAAACAAACCACCTCTACAGAGACTGCCCTAAAAGTTTTGCCAACAAGCTCAAAATGGCCGCCCCACATGGGCAACAAACGAATGAACAAAGGAAAGAGGAGGCGGTCCCTGAGGTTTTGGCGGGAATTTCAAATTCCCAGCCGGCCTCAGAAATTGGGCAGGAAGGAGGAAGTGGGACGGCTACAGGGGCGGAGGCAACGGAACAGGAAATGGTCATGGAAGGAGAGGAAAGTGAGGAAAAAACAAATTCCTCACTAGTAACAGTTTCGGATGGGGTGCAGGAATCTACCGGGAGTGAGACAGAGTGTTCACTCCCTAACGCTCAGGTGCAAAAAAGACCTGCGGGGTCTCCTCTGATTGTAACGGAGGAGAAAAAATCTAGGGCAGCATATAAGCTTGATAGTTCTGATTCGGTAGATCTGGAGCGCATGTGGCCCCTAGAGTCCCCCAATGAGGTTTCCTTTTTGCACATTAAGCTAACAGCATCGTCGCCAAAGGAGCCACAAGAGGTTTCCTCTGTGGCCTCTGAAGCGACAGGCATTTGCCCTCCTGATCCCAGCTCGTCTGAGGAAAAGGAAAGGCAAATGCAACAAGATATAACATGATTTTAATCATATCTTTGTAGTCTTTTTACTGTCTTCTGTTTTAAATGTCTTATACCTTTTTAACCCTACTACTCATGGCCCTCACCATCTCTACTATCAATGTAAGAAGTGTGAGGTCCACCATTAGAGCACAGAGTATTTTGTCCCTTTTAAAATCTTTTAAGTCAGATTTGTTTTTATTACAAGAGTGTTCTCTGCCCTTTTTAACTAGGTACAAGAAAATGGAGGAGCTATGGTCCGCAGGAGCCTCCATATGGAGCGGATCAAATTTTAACAAAAATGACGGAGTTGCGGTTTTAATTAATAATCCTAATATCTTGGTGAAGGGCAGCACTGTGGTGAGGCAAGGCCGGGCACTTTTAGTAAATCTGACCTTTTTAGACAGGGATTTTAATGTTCTTAATGTATATGGTTATGGAAAAGAATGAAAGATATGAGCTTTTAGAAGACTTGCAACCCCACATGCTAGGTAGGGCCCCCCTAATGGTAGCAGGGGATTTTAATTGTGTTTTATCCAAAACAGACAGGAAAAGGGTAGGGGAGGATTTTAGAGTGGACAAAACGTCGGTTTTATTGCAGGGTTTAGTCAGAGATTTTAATTTAGTCGACTGTTTTAAAATTTTGCATCAAAGAGAGGAGGGCTTCACCTGGTTCAGTGGTGATGGTGACAAAGCCTCTCGAATCGACTACGTTTTTACAAGGGACTGCCCGCCGACCGATGCTACATTAACCCCCCTCTTTTTCTCTGATCACATGATGCTGTCTTGCACCCTTTCACTGCCCATGGGTGTGACGGTAGGGGGAGGGCTGTGGAAGCTGAACTGTTCCCTGTTGGAAAACAAGGATATAGTTTTAGAATATAGGGAACAGTTCAGCCAATGGCAGAACCTCCAAGACTTTTACGATACACGTGCACAGTGGTGGGAGATGGTAAAGGACCGGACAAGACAGTTTTTTAGAAAGATAGGGAAAGAAAAGAAGAGTAGGGAAAAGAAACGCATGTTGGGGTTCCAGAAAAGACTACAAAGGTATTTTAATCTTTTAAATAATGGTTTTGATTTTAACGAGGAATTCAGGAAGTAAAAAAAGAAATGTCAGTTTTAGCCAATATAGAAAGTAAAGGGGTCCTTTTAAGAAGTAAAGAGAGAGAAATAGAAGAAGGCGAAAAGTGTACCAGATATTTTTTTAAGAAAATAATAACAAGGGGTGGGGGGTTAACCAGGGTTAAAACAAGGGATAGGGAGGTTAACACAACAAAAGAGATTTTAGAGGATGTGGAAAAATTTTATGGGGCATTATATAGTTTTAAAAAGGTACACTTTGACACTGCAAAAGAAGTTTTACATTTTATTGAGGAAAGGGTTGACTGTCAAAATTAGATTTTAACCCAAGATTTTAACATCTTAGAAATCCAAAAAGCTCTTGGAGGTTTCAAGAAGGGGAAGTCCCCAGGAGTGGATGGACTTCCCCTAGAGTTTTATCTAACATTTTGGGACATTTTAGGACAAGAGCTTTTGACAGTTTTTAAAGAGTTTGAGACCCTCGACAGACTTCCAGACAGTTTTAGAATAGGGATAGTTTCTTTACTTCACAAAAAAGGTGACCGGACTGACTTAAAAAACTGGAGACCCATAACACTTTTAAATTTTGATTATAAACTTTTTAGCAAAATTTTAGCAACACGCATGTCAACGGCTTTAGAGGACGTGATTCACCCGGATCAAGCTTGTTCTGTGCCCGGAAGAAAGATAACAGACAGCCTAGTGCTGATCAGAGACGCCATCTGTTATGCGAGAGACAGAAATATTCGGCTAGTAGTCCTAAATTTAGACTTTGAAAAAGCATTTGACCGAGTCTCGCACCAGTACCTTTTTCAGGTACTGCAAAAAATGGGTTTTCCAAAGAGGTTTGTAGCCTGGGTGGGACTGCTGTACAAGGGACTAGTCAGCAAATTCCTTGTAAACGGGCATCTTTCCAAAACTGTGAACATACATGGACGATGTTACTCTTTTAACCACAGACATTTTATCTATACGAAGAGCACTGGACTTGACTGACTGGTACGGTCGGGCCTCGGGCGCCAAACTCAATAGAAACAAGTCTGAGGCCCAGCTCCTCGGGCCGTGGGGGGACGTGGACACAGGAGGACTTGATTTGGTTTTTAAAGACAACGATTTTAAAATTTTAGGTGTTAAATTTGATAAAGAGGGTGGAGGACGGGAAAGCTGGACTGACTTGCTAGGGAAAGTTAGGAAAAGACTAGGGTTTTGGGGACTAAGACAGTTGACGATTGAAGGTAAAATTTTAATTTTTAAATCTGTGATTTTACCTCTGATTTTACTTGTTTGTTCTGTTTTTAGCCCCCCTCGGCAGTTCCAGGTGAAACTGGAGAGGGCGGTGTTTTACTTCCTGTGGGGGTCCAAGTGGGAGCGCCTGAAGAGGGAGACAGTCAAGAAAAGGCCAGAGAACGGTGGAAAAGGCCTCCCAGACCCCCACCTGTTTTTAGGCAGCTGCTTCACCGCCCTGCACATCAGTTATGCCATGACCCCATCCAAAGAAAACAAGACGGCTGCAATGGCGCGATTTTGGATGGGGTCTTACCTAAGAACTTTGAAAATTTTACCAGTAGATTTGAAAACCCCAGTGTCTTTTAACTTGCCTAAAGAGTACAGTTTTATAAAAAAGTTTTTAAAGAAATACCTTTTAGAGAGTGAAGATGTCACCATTTTAACTAAACACAAGTCTCTCATTTCTGTTGTGCAGGACCGGGAACCGGTGAGTCCAGTTCCGGGCCTCACACTAAGTGAGGCCAAACAAGTTTGGCGGAATGCGGCTCACCCTGCTCTCCAGAACAGGCACAAGGACTTATCGTGGATGGTGGCTCATGAGATCCTCCCGGTCAGGGCGGTTATGCACTCCAGAGGCATGGCCAAAAACCCCATCTGCCCTCGGTCCGGCTGCAATTCCCCGGAGACCGTCCACCACCTGCTCTGGGACTGCAGCACTGCGCGGGCCCTGTGGGCCAAGACCGGCCCCCTGTATTTCCCGTGCCTACCAGCAGGTGGGGCCCAGTTCGGGTACCAGCTCGCCATCCTTGGGGTGGGCCGGGGCTTGAAGGACTTGACGGCACAGAAATTTACCTCGCTCTGGCTCACCCTCAACGTCATCAAGGATGCCATCTGGGCCACCAGAAACCTGCTGGTGGGGAAGCGCGTTACGGTAACCCTCAATGCATGCGAGCTAAAGGTAACATCAATGCTGCAGGGGTACCGGACGACGATATTCGGACTGGGGGGCCGGGGTCGCACAGAGAGGGTCCCGGCAGGCACCGACCCTGGCTGCCCGTAGATGCACCCTCACCATTCTGGCTACGGGAACAGCGGGCCAGCGGGCCGGAGGAGAGGGGATCTCCGCTGAGCCCGTAAAGTAGCATCTCATGTCCCTGTTCTGGAGAGTGGGGTGAAGACCGACTTGATAAGGACTCACCCCCGGTCTTGCACAACAGATGGTTTTTTTTATTGGTTTTTATCCAATAAATTGGTTTTTATTGTGTTTTATCAATAAAATTGGTTTTATTAACATGCATATGAGGCTTGTTTGCTTTTTTAAATTTGTATTTTACTTTTGAAACCAATCGCACCTTTTAAACACACCCCAAATATGGCCTTTTAAAAACATGCAAAACACTGTGGTTTTAATCAAATGTTTTTTAACAATGATTGTTTCTTTCATTTTACCATGTGTATTTATTATATATTATATGGCTTGTTTTAATGTGTGCTTGAAAAGAAAAATGTGTGTGAAAGTAAAAATGCAAATGGAAAAAATGTAACTCGTGACAATAAAACTTTTT
Source organism: Carassius carassius (assembly GCF_963082965.1). Taxonomy (NCBI): domain Eukaryota; kingdom Metazoa; phylum Chordata; class Actinopteri; order Cypriniformes; family Cyprinidae; genus Carassius; species Carassius carassius. Next base: position 455,253 of record NW_026775074.1, read on the forward strand.
TGAAAGAAAAAAAATCTGTTCTTATCAGTTTAATATCTGATACGTCCCCCATCCGGGGACTACATATTAAATGGATTTTTAGATCACGGAGCTGGAGCCGGGGCTTGCTCCGTCCACTCCAAGCATCGGCCTGGTATTGCAGTGTCTCCAGGAACGGTGTGCTTTCCCTTTTTGGGGATTGCCGTTTATTGTGTCGAATAGCAGAACAAGGAATGAGATCTGCCATGCTGTGGTGTATTGCGAACTTTTTTCCTGATGCGCCCTCCTGGGGTCTTGGACTCTTCCACGAACGATGCACCCACCTGAGGTCTTTCACAGACGAGGTGATGCATCGAATCAGGTGTGTTTGGTTAAAGAGAGTCATCTAAAACCGGCGTTGGGAAGCACCGGCCCATGAGCTTGGCAGTTTCCAGGCCAGTAATGGAAGGCACCCGTCCTTCCTTTCCTGGAGGGGGGCTAACCGTTGGTGTGGACGGTAGAGACGCAAATCGTACCTCTGGCTGACCGCCTGGGCCTTCATACTAACCTGGCAGGGGAGACACCATGATCAAGAAGGCGGTTCACCCAGGGCGAGGCTTGCCCATTGCACTCCGGCCATGCTGACCCCTGCGAATTCCCCAAATGCGGGAATCTCGACTGCATAATTTATGGTAGTGGGGGACTGCGTTCGCGCTCTCCCCTGAAATTGTTGGTGAAACAAAGCAGAAGAGGTTTTTTCCAGGTTTTTTTTTTTTTGCGTTTCAGAATGGGGAGTTCTGTCACATGCGAGGTATGTGTTGTGCGCCTGTGAAACAACGCTTTCACCGATTTTTACGCTCTTGAAAAATCGGACCCTGGTGGGTGGTTCAGTTCGAATATAGCACAGACCTTACTTTGAAAGTCGATTGGACTGACTGCAGCCTAGCTGTAGCTGTCTCCATGTTGTTTGGTTGTCCTTTTTCAATTGGTATTAATTTTGTTGTCGCTTACAGCGCCACCGAGTGGCCTGTCGCAGCGCCCTTTTTCCCCTTGCTTCTGACTGAGCCCCTGCACAGGTGTGCCGATTTGGGTGAAGGGATCTCATTCCTTCCTGGAGTTATAGCCATTCGAGCCATCTCGGACACGCCACGTTAGCACGTTTTGAGGTCCCCTCGCCAAGGTGAATGGAAATTTCCACTTTTTTGGGATGATTATTGACAGGCAGACTCCAGAGAAGCTTTCTGTGCTGCTTTGGGTGGGACTGGGCCAAATACCTGGCGCTAGGTTGCAAAAGAAGGTTTTCGACAAAATCCCAAATACCCGAAAATTCTGTCAGAGCAACGAGCCAATCTGAGACCTGCGTCTGGTTCGGCTCGAGCCAAGGATTCCCATTACATAAGGCACGTGGCTCTGCGACGAACCGTTTGGGAGTTACGAGCGATGCCGTACTTTCCGTCGCTGCAGTGCCAGCGTCAGGCCGAGCGTGACGAGTCCCGGTGACGTTGCAGACAGGGGAGGGTACTACCATCCCCCAGCGTTTTTAGGTCCCCCAGACTTACCAAAGCCGAGATGGGCATCGCCGTGTCCGGCTTCCTGCCCGCTGCGTCTTAGCGGCATCGCTTCTCGGCCTTTTGGCTAAGATCACGTATCTTGTCAGACGGTTTAGACTGCGATCGCCTCTTGGAGGTTTCCTGACTCGAGATCTTTTTATATCTTGAGTCACACAACTTCGAGAGGTACATTGAACTCTGCTGCTTCGGGCTCCAACACGTTTTAAGGTAAGGTCTTTTAATTATTTATTTGGTTATTTATTATTGTATTTATTGTTGTTTTAAGTTTCTAGGCTGTTGGTGCCTCCATCATGTCGGCTGCCCGTGCCGGCGTGCGGAGGCACCACAGCGTGCGCTTTTGTTTTAAAGAGGTGAATGGCAAGCTCCTAGGGATGTCACGTCTTGACTTCTCCAGAAAGTCCTTTTTTTTTTTGGAGCGTCCATTCAGGTATAAGTTTGAGGGCTCGTCTACGTGGGTTAAGGGGACATGCGCGCTGACCCCAAAAAATTTTTGACGGACGCGGCGTCAAAAAGGCCAAATTTGAGGCCCCTACATGCCATTCAGCACTTCTCCATAGGGTGGCGCACGGAGCAGTACACCTCAGGTTTAAAACAGTGGCATTTACCCGAATGGGGGGTGTACGTTTTTTTTGCTCACGAAACCGATATTTGTCCATTTGACCTTTAAAGTTACAGAATGACCACGGAACCGATGCGGACCCCCGTCGGACCCCCAACCCGGGTCCCACGAACCCATTATTTGTCCATTTGACCATTATATTCACACAATGACTGCGGATCATCTGCAGACCCCTTGCGGACCCCCACCCTGGGTCCCACGAACCCACTATTTGACCATTATATTCACGGAATGACCACGGATCACATCTGGAACATTTGCGGACATATCCAAAATTGTGGTGAATGTTAACCAAAATGTCACAGAATTTGCCAAGCTGTAACTCCGCCAAAACGGGGCCAAACTGCACCAAACTCGGGTCAGAGTAAGACCTCCAGAAGGCCTACCGAACACCGCTGCCCCCCCATCCATAACACCCCGGGGGGCGGAGTTATTGCCCCACTCATTTTTGATAGTCAAATGGAAGGAAGAGACCTAGCAACTTGAAACTCGGTGACTTGATAGCCCTCAAAGGGCCCTCTCTGAAGCCACCTCCCCCAAGTCGATAGACCCCCGGGGGCCAGAGATACGGGCCCGCAAATGCAAAAAGTCCCAAAATTTGACCGGCAATAACTCACCCAAAAAGAGAGGAAAAAACACCAAACTCAGGTCAAAATTAGACCTTTGGGAGCTCTATCCGACTACACCAGCCCCATGTTGCTATGACCCCGGGGGTCCGAGTTACATCCCCACAAAATGTGGAATTTGAACCGTTATAACTCAGGAACCGGAACACCCAGGAACTCGAGGGTGGTCGCATACGGTAGGCCCCTCGATCCTCTAGGGATCCCCCGAATTTTAGCCTCGGGGTCCACCGCTTCGCGGAGATATTAGCAAAAAAATAGTACCATCCACCCCCCTCATACCTACTCATCCATGCCGGCCAGGGTGCACCCTCCCTGGCTAGAAAAGGCAGCTCGAGGGGGGTGGAAGTTGGAAGAAAATTTTTTTATGAGGCCTAGAGAAAACACTTGTACTGTACTCAGGGCACTCAGAGGAATCCATTTTTGTAAGTTTTATCCCATTATACTGTAGAAATATGCATAGAAAAAATGTTGGATTTTGGTTATTTGGTAACCAAAATGTCACAGACTTTGCCAAGCTGTAACTCCACCAAAACGGGGCCAAACTGCACCAAACTCGGGTCAGAGTATGTTGAATGTTGCAGAGAAATGTTGCAAGTCTTGCAGTATATTAATCAGCAATATTTTTTATTGTCAGTCTATTTCTCAAATCACTTCTAGTCTAATGAACTACACATGGGGCTATTTCATTTGTCACTTAACAGTTACTTTATTTGAAAACTTCCTAATTCCAATTTATCCATAATGTATTGTAAAATACGTTTTATAAAACAAGAGTGCACACTTTGCAGTCTATTTCTCATTCCACTTTTAGTCCAAACAACTTCAAATGGGACTATTTCCTTGGTCACTGACCAGTCTATTTCTCATTCCACTCATAGTCTAATGAACTACATATGGCACTATTTCATGGATCACTTGCCAGTCTATTTCTCATTCATTTTCTAGTCTAATAAACTACATATGGCACTATTTCCTTGATCACTTGCCAGTCTATTTCTCATTCAAAACTTTTAGTCTAATAAACTACAAAAAGTACTATTTCCTTGGTCACTTACCAGTCTATTTCTCATTCCTTTTCTAGTCTAATAAACAATACATTTCACTATTTCAGTCTATTTCTCATTCAACTTCTAGTCTAATAATCAGTTTAACTGGTGATGATGATCGGCCTGAATAAATCTGAAATAGAAGTGTATTAATGTGAAAACATATGGCACTATTTCATGGATCACTTGCCAGTCTAATTCTCATTAATTTTATAGTCTAATAAACTACATATGGCACTATTTCCTTGATCCCTTGCCAGTCTATTTCTTATTCAAAACTTTTAGTCTAATAAACTACAAAAAGTACTATTTCCTTGGTCACTTACCAGTCTATTTCTCATTCCTTTTCTAGTCTAATAAACAATACATTTCACTATTTCAGTCTATTTCTCATTCAACTTCTAGTCTAATAATCAGTTTAACTGGTTATGATGATCGGCCTGAATACATTTGAAATAGAAGTGTATTAATGTGAAAACATATGGCACTATTTCATGGATCACTTGCCAGTCTATTTCTCATTCATTTCATAGTCTAATAAACTACATATGGCACTATTTCCTTGATCACTTGCCAGTCTATTTCTTATTCAAAACTTTTAGTCTAATAAACTACAAAAAGTACTGTTTCCTTGGTCACTTACCAGTCTATTTCTCATTCCTTTTCTAGTCTAATAAACAATACATTTCACTATTTCAGTCTATTTCTCAATCAACTTCTAGTTTAATAATCAGTTTAACTGGTGATGATGATCGGCCTCCCCGGCTAGAGAAGGCAGCTCGAGGGGGGTGGAAGACGGAAGAAAAATTTTATTATGAGGCCTAGAGAAAACACTTGTACTGTACTCAGGGCACTCAGAGGAATCCATTTTTGTAAGTTTTATCCCATAATATTGAAGAAATATGCATAGAAAAAATGTTTGGTTAATTTCACCACATGTGGTGCATGTTAACCAAAATGTCACACACTTTGCCAAGCTGTAACTCCGCCAAAACGGTGCCAAACTGCACCAAAATCGGGTCAAAGTCAGACCAGGGGGCCCTCTATCCGACGACACCAGCCCAATGTCCCTATGACCCCGGGGGTCCGAGTTACGGCCCCGCAAAATGTGGGATTTGAACCGTTATAACTCAGGAACCGGACCACCCAGGAACTCGAGGGTGGTCGCATACGGTAGGCCCCTCAACCCTCTAGGGATCACCCGAATTTCAGCCCCGGGGTCCACCGCATCGCGGAGAAATTAGCAAAGAAATAGTACCATCCACCCCCCTAGCACCTACTCATCCATGCCGCCAGGGTGCACCCTCCCCGTCTAGAGAAGGCAGCTTGAGGGGGTTGGAAGTCGGAAGAAAGATTTTAATATGAGGTCTAGAGAAAACAGTTGTACTGTACTCAGGACACTCAGAGGAATCCATTTTTGTAAGTTTTATCCCATTATACTGTAGAAATATGCATAGAAAAAAGTCAGACCAGGGGGCCGTCTATCCGACGACACTAGCCCCATGTCCCTATGACCCCGGGGGTCAAAACGGCCAAAACGGGGCCAAACTGCACCAAACTCGGGTCAGAGTAAGACCTCCAGAAGGCGTACCGAACACCGCTGCCCCCCCATCCATAACACCCCGGGGGGGCGGAGTTATGGCCCCCCACATTTTTGATAGTCAAATGGAAGGAAGAGACCTAGCGACTTGAAACTCAATGACGTGATAGCCCTCAAAGGGCCCTCTCTGAAGCCACCTCCCCCAAGTCGATAGACCCCCAGGGGCCAGAGATACGGGCCCGCAAATGCAAAAAGTCCCAAAATTTGACCGGCCATAACTCACCCAAAGAGAGGGGAAAAAACACCAAACTCTGGTCAATATTAGACGTTGGGGACCCCTATCCGACGACACCAGCCCCTTGTTCCTATGACCCCGGGGGTCCGAGTTACGGCCCCCCAAAATGTGGGATTTGAACCGTTATAACTCAGGAACCGGACCACCCAGGAACTCGAGGGTGGTCGCATACGGTAGGCCCCTCGACCCTCTAGGGATCCCCCGAATTTCAGCCCCGGGGTCTGCCGCATCGCGGAGAAATTAGCAAAAAAATAGTACCATCCACCCCCCTCGCACCTACTCATCCATGCCGGACAGGGTGCACCCTCCCCGGCTAGAGAAGGCAGCTCGAGGGGGGTGGAAGTCGGAAGAAAAAATTTTTTATGAGGTCTAGAGAAAACACTTGTACTGTACCCAGGGCACTCAGAGGAATCAATTTTTGTAAGTTTTATCCCATAATACTGTAGAAATATGCATATAAAAATGTTGGATTTTGGTTAACTTCACCACATGTGGTGCATGTTCACCAAACTGTCACAGACTTTGCCAAGCTGTAACTCCGCCAAAACGGGGCCAAACTGCACCAAACTCGGGTCAGAGTAAGAACTCCAGAAGGCCTACCGAACACCGCTGCCCCCCCCATCCATAACACCCCGGGGGCGGAGTTATGGCCCCCCACATTTTTGATAGTCAAATGGAAGGAAGAGACCTAGCGACTTGAAACTTGGTGACTTCATAGCCCTCGAAGGGCCCTCTCTGAAGCCACCTCCCCCAAGTCGATAGACCCCCGGGGGCCAGAGATATGGACCCGCAAATGCAAAAAGTCCCAAAATTTGACCTGCCATAACTCACTCGGAAAGAAGGGAAACAACACCAAACTCTGGTCAAAATTAGACCTTTGGGAGCTCTATCCGACGACACCAGCCCCATGTCCCTATGACCCCGGGCGTCCGAGTTACGGCCCCCCAAAATGTGGGATTTGAACCGTTATAACTCAGGAACCGGACCACCCAGGAACTCGAGGGTGGTCGCATACGGTAGGTAATTTCAGCCCCGGGGCAAACCGCTTCGCGGAGATATTAGCAAAAAAATAGTACCATCCACCCCCCTCGCACCTACTCATCCATGCCGGCCAGGGTGCACCCTCCCCGGCTAGAGAAGGCAGCTCGAGGGGGGTGGAAGTCCGAAGAAAATTTTTTTTATGAGGCCTAGAGAAAATAGTTGTACTGTACTCAGGGCACTCGGAGGAATCCATTTTTGTAAGTTTTATCCCATAATACTGTAGAAATATGCATAGAAAAAATGTTGAATTTTGGTTAATTTGAACCACAAATGTTGCAAGTCTTGCAGTAAATTAAATAGCAATATTTTTTATTGTCAGTCTATTTCTCAAATCACTTCTAGTCTAATGAACTACACACGGAGCTATTTCATTTGTCACTTAACAGTTTCTTTATTTGAAATCTTCCTAATTCCAATTTATCCATAATTTATTGTAAAATACGTTTTATAAAACAAGAGTGCACACTTTGCAGTCTATTTCTCATTCCACTTTTAGTCCAAACAACTTCAAATGGGACTATTTCCTTGGTCACTGACCAGTCTATTTCTCATTCCACTCATAGTCTAATGAACTACATATGGCACTATTTCATGGATCACTTGCCAGTCTACTTCTCATTCATTTTCTAGTCTAATAAACTACATATGGCACTATTTCCTTGATCCCTTGCCAGTCTATTTCTCATTCAAAACTTTTAGTCTAATAAACTACAAAAAGTACTATTTCCTTGGTCACTTACCAGTCTATTTCTCATTCCTTTTCTAGTCTAATAAACAACAAATTTGACTATTTAAGTCTATTTCTCATTCAATTTCAAGTCTAATAATTAGTTTAACTGGTGATAATCGGCCTGAATACATTTGAAATGGAAGTTTATTAATGTGAAAACATATGGCACTATTTCATGGATCACTTGCCAGTCTATTTCTCATTCATTTCATAGTCTAATAAACTACATATGGCACTATTTCCTTGATCACTTGCCAGTCTATTTCTTATTCAAAACTTTTAGTCTAATAAGCTACAAAAAGTACTGTTTCCTTGGTCACTTACCAATCTATTTCTCATTCCTTTTCTTGTCTAATAAACAATACATTTCACTATTTCAGTCAATTTCTCATTCAACTTCTAGTCTAATAATCAGTTTAACTGGTGATGATGATCGGCCTGAATAAATTTGAAATAGAAGTGTATTAATGTGAAAACATATGGCACTTTTTCATGGATCACTTGCCAGTCTATTTCTCATTAATTTTATAGTCTAATAAACTACATATGGCACTATTTCCATGATCCCTTGCCAGTCTATTTCTTATTTAAAACTTTTAGTCTAATAAACTACAAAAAGTACTATTTCCTTGGTCACTTACCCGTCTATTTCTCATTCCTTTTCTAGTCTAATAAACAATACATTTCACTATTTCAGTCTATTTCTCATTCAACTTCTAGTCTAATAATCAGTTTAACTGGTTATGATGATCGGCCAGAATACATTTGAAATAGAAGTGTATTTATGTGAAAACATCCTAATTTCAAGTTATTCAAAATATAGTAAAATATGTTTTTATTAAACATTTTATGTATAGAAATACTATATATTTATTATGTATTTATAACATATACTTTTTTATTTACACACACAATATATAAATATGTTTAAATTATTTTTATTACATGTAATATATATTTGTGTGTGTGTGTGTGTGTGTGTGTGTGTGTGTGTGTGTGTGTGTGTGTGTGTGTGTGTGTGTGTGTGTGTGTGTGAATGTGTGTGTTTGTAATGACACCTTAATTCAATTTCAAATATTTATTGAACTTTTTGTTTTGCAGACATTGTAAAGTCAAAATCAAAAATGCCTCAAAGTTCTGTACAAAAAAACACAATATATAAAAAGTATAATAGGAAACATGCATTATATAAGAAAAATAAAATAAATAAATAAACATGTTCAGAAAGATTCAGAGCAAACTGACATTAACCTTAACTATAACTATTTACAAAAAAAGAAAAAAGAAAAATGGAACAGGCTATCAAAACAAATAAAAAGATAACCTTACTTTTTTATCGTAGAAATAAAAGGAGTAGAACAATTATCATAAAAAATATCAAAACAAACAATTTAAATAGCTACATAAATTATTTACGGGGATTTTTTTTTAAATTTCTCCAGTCTCTTTTTTACTTGCTGCACCAGCTTTTTAGACGCTATTTCCTGTGGTGATTTAAGTAGGGAGTTCTTCACCATCAGTCTGCGTCTGAGGACCATCTTCATTAATGTGCTTCTTTCCTTATAGAAATAATAAGAAAGGCAAAGTGTTAGTGAACATGTCTACTTGTCACAAACAGTTAAACCAATCCATGGGAAATTGTACTTACTGAAGCAGATTTCCCAGACTTCTGGCCTTCTTCAGCATCGGGAGGGCTGTCGGAGAGCGTTGGGCTGGTGGATGAGGACTTTTCCTCAGCTGGCATCTTGTGGGGTTTTGTCGTCTTTCTTCTCTTGGCACCTTGCTGCCTTGGACTATCAGCTTCCTCACCCACCACAGCTGTATCAAAGAGGCGACGGTGTTCTGCTGCCTGCTTTGCATTAAGGTTGAGGGCATAAAACCTGTCAGCTATGGTGGTGTCGTGGCACATGAACTGTGCCACTTTGTGCCTATCTTCCGGGCAGTGAGTGTTCTTTGCCTTTTTGGAGAGAGAACAGCATAGGCAAAGAGTTAGAAAAAAACACACCAGAAACTCATAAAGCCGGGACAAGTACAGGAATGCTTACATGGGTGGCGATGGCAGTCCTCACATCAGTAAATGTGGGTGTGCCTGGTAACCCCATGCTCGCCCACGCATCCTGAAAATACTTGTTCAAGTTTTTGCAGGAGCTGGCCTTTGAGGTAAAGAAGAAGTAGTTTGCAACTCGTCCCCCTACCAAGTTGGACCGGGGTGAAAGGAATTCCTCAAGCCACCCATACTCCTCCTGGTCCAGGGCCAGCTGGGCTGCACCAAAGGCCTGGTTGGTCTTGTGGGCTGATATCTTTAGAAACAGTGAGAAGTGGCATAAGCTGAGTTTTATTTTAAAGAAAACCATGTGGACAACGAGAGACAGAGAGAGAGAGAACCACTCACATTAATGACAAAGTGGCCATCTGTAGATGTCGCACGGCATTCTCCACCTCTTTAATTGTTAAATTTTGGAACACCCCTCCACGGTGACCATAAATGCTGGCCCAGTAAGTGGTGAGGTGTCCATAAAAAGACCATTGGTCCTTTTTCTCAGGACTAGTCTTCAGACGATCTTCACAGAAAAAAAGAGAAGCATAAAGGATCACATTGATCGCCAAATAATGAGAGGAGAAAGGATTCAAAAACTTACCCAGAATCTCAGGAATAATTTTTTTGGCAGAGTCCCGGCAAGCTCGCAGTGTGGCTTTAGGGATCAGGCGGGCCTCCTTGGCTTGTTTTACAGCCAGCTCGTGGACTGCCACGCTGCGCTTTACTGGGCGGGTCAAGTTCTGGATTTCCCTCCTAATCCCAATGAAAGCCACACGGGAGAGCCGGCATGTGGGCGGCTGGGTCTCATTAAGATATTTGAGGAACTGTGCCACATTTTTTAGGTAATGGTACACAGTTGGCTCTGTAATGTTGCATTTCCTTAAAAAAGACAGCCAGGACCGGACCTTTGCCCTGTTGTCCAAAAACATCAAGCTGGCCAGATTGGTCTGGCCAGCTGACATATATGAAATAAAAAATTTTATTCTAAAAATCTTTGAGGACACATTATTTATTAATTTCGGAGTGGGGTTGATGCCCTCCCAGTGGGCCCTGGACTCCTCAATGAGCTGATCTGCAAAAAGAAAGCACAAGAGAAGGACCAGGTGAGTCAGGTCGATAACATAGAGGTAAACACTAACAAACATTATTATTATTATATTAAATTAAATTAAATTAAATATATAATAAACTATATTATACATATATATATATATATATATATATATATATATATATACATACATAATATGTGTGTGTATATGTATAATTATATTACTATAATTTTCTAGTCTAATAAACTACAAATGGTACTATTTCCTTCGTCACTTATCAGTCTATTTCTCATTTCTCTTGTAGTCTAACAAACTATAAATGGGGCTATTTCCTTGGTTCACTTACCAGTCTATTTCTAATTCAACTTCTAGTCTAATGAACAACAAATGAGATTATTTCCTTGGTTCACTTACCAGTCTATTTCTCAGGTAACTTCTAGTCTAATAATCTACAAATAGGAGATTTATTAATGAAAGTTATTGTATGGTGTTATCAAAGTGACAAGTGTCATACTCACTTAGGGCTGGCACGTGGTCCGGAAAGGGGTATGGTGCATCGGAGGAGTGGGCCTTCTTTGAAGGCCCGGCGACCTCCTCCTCGGGTCCTGTGGCTGGCTCTGCCTCAGGCCTGGTGGCTGGCTCTTCATCTAGTCTGTCAACCTGCGACTCTGAGCACTCCTCCTCCCCAGGGCTGTTGAGGGCCGATAGCAGACTATGTGTTGCCCGTGCAACCTGCCTAGAGGGGGTGGGATTTGACCGCTTCCTCAGCTGCCGGTACCGCCGTGAGAAGCTCTCCCAGAAGCAATGGATAGGAGAAGCTTGCGCTCCTTCACATTCCGCACCTTGTGAAAGACACGAAGGTGTTGGCTTAGCTGATTATAGCCACGAAAGCACAAGGGACAGTCGTCCAAAGCCATATCTACTTTTGTTAAAACACTAAAGGATGAATAGCAAAAGGATGAATGCAAGGGACACTGCCCAAGCATTGGTTACTTATATAACTTTTTAGGTCCCATTTGTAGTCTGTAAATACAACTTTGAGTCTAATACATTAGAGAGCACAATTTGCAGTCTATTTCTCATTACACTTCTAGTTTAATAAACTACAAATTTGACTATTCCTTTGATTCACTCACCAGTCTATTTTCCATTCTTTTTCTAGTCTAATAAACTACAAATGGGACTATTCCCTTGGATCACTTACCAGTCTATTTCTCATTCAACTTCTAGTCTAATAAACTACAAATAGTACTATTTCCTTGGTCACCTACCAGTCTATTTCTCATTCATTTTCTAGTCTGATAAACTACAAATATGACTATTTCCTTGATTCAGTTACCAGTCTATTTTTCATACCACCTCTAGTCTAAGAAACTACAAATGGAACTATTTTCTTGGTCACTTACCAGTCTATTTGTCATTCCACTTTTAGTCTAATAAACTGTAAATTACCTTGGTCCCTTACCAGTCTATTTCCCATTCATTTTCTAGTCTAATGACTAATGACATCCACCCCCCTCGCACCTACTCATCCATGCCGGCCAGGGTGCACCCTCCCCGGCTAGAGAAGGCAGCTTGAGGGGGGTGGAAGTCGGAAGAAAAATTTTTTTATGAGGCCTAGAGAAAACACTTGTACTGTACTCAGGGCACTCAGGGAATCCATTTTAGTAAGTTTTATCCCATTATACTGTAGAAATATGCATAGAAAAATGTCAGACCAGGGGGCCGTCTATCCGACGACACTAGCCCCATGTCCCTATGACCCCGGGGGTCAAAACGGCCAAAACGGGGCCAAACTGCACCAAACTCAGGACGGAGTAAGACCTCCAGAAGGCCTACCGAACACCGCTGTCCCCCCATCCATAACACCCCGGGGGGCGAATTTATGGCCCCCCACATTTTTGATAGTCAAATGGAAGGAAGAGACCTAGCGACTTGAAACTCGGTGACTTGATAGCCCTCAAAGGGCCCTCTCTGAACCCACCTCCCACAAGTCGATAGACCCCGGGGGCCAGAGATACGGGCCCGCAAATGCAAAAAGTCCCAAAATTTGACCGGCCATAACTCACCCAAAGAGAGGGGAAAAAACACCAAACTCTGGTCAAAATTAGACCTTTGGGAGCTCTATCCGACGACACTAGCCCCATGCCCCTATGACACTGGGGGTCCGAGTTACGGCCCCCCAAAATGTGGAATTTGAACCGTTATAACTCAGGAACTGGACCACCCAGGAACTCGAGGATGGTCGCATACGGTAGGCCCCTCGACCCCTAGGGATCCCCCGAATTTAGCAAAAAAATAGTACCATCCACCCCCCTCGTACCTACTCATCCATGCCGGCCAGGGTGCACGCTCCCTGGCTAGAAAAGGCAGCTCGAGGGGGGTGGAAGTCGGAAGAAATTTTTTTATGAGGCCTAGAGAAAACAGTTGTACTGTACTCAGGGCACTCAGAGGAATCCATTTTTGTAAGTTTTATCCCATAATACTGTAGAATTTGCATAAAAATGAGCGTTGAATTTTGGCACACATGTGCACCACATGTGGTGCGTATCTCACTTTTCATTAAATAGCAACTGTATTTGCAACAAGGAATGAGATCTGTCATGCAGTGGTGTATTGCGAACTTTTTTCCTGATGCGCCCTCCTGGGGTCTTGGACTCTTCCACGAACGATGCACCCACCTGAGGTCTTTCACAGACGAGGTGATGCACCGAATCAGGTGTGTTTGGTTAAAGAGAGTCATCTAAAACCGGCGTTGGGAAGCCCCGGCCCATGAGCTTGGCAGTTTCCAGGCCAGTAACGGAAGGCACCCATCCTTCCTTTCCTGGAGGGGGGCTAACCGTTGGTGTGGACGGTAGAGACGCAAATCATACCTCTGGCTGACCGCCTGGGCCTTCATACTTACCTGGCAGGGGAGACACCATGATCAAGAAGGCGGTTCACCCAGGGCGAGGCTTGCCCATTGCACTCCGGCCATGCTGACCCCTGCGAATTCCCCAAATGCGGGAATCTCGACTGCATAATTTATGGTAGTGGGGGACTGCGTTCGCGCTCTCCCCTGAAATTCTTGGTGAAACAAAGCAGAAGAGGTTTTTTCCAGGTTTTTTTTTTTTTTTTGCGTTTCAGAATGGGGAGTTCTGTCACATGCGAGGTATGTGTTGTGCGCCTGTGAAACAAAGTCAGTTACACTCTTGAAAAATCGGACCCTGGTGGGTGGTTCAGTTCGAATATAGCACAGACCTTACTTTGAAAGTCGATTGGACTGACTGCAGCCTAGCTGTAGCTGTCTCCATGTTGTTTGGTTGTCCTTTTTCAATTGGTATTAATTTTGTTGTCGCTTACAGCGCCACCGAGTGGCCTGTCGCAGCGCCCTTTTTCACCTTGCTTCTGACTGAGCCCCTGCACAGGTGTGCCGATTTGGGTGAAGGGATCTCATTCCTTCCTGGAGTTATAGCCATTCGAGCCATCTCGGACACGCCACGTTAGCACGTTTTGAGGTCCCCTCGCCAAGGTGAATGGAAATTTCCACTTTTTTGGGATGATTATTGGCAGGCAGACTCCAGAGAAGCTTTCTGTGCTGCTTTGGGTGGGACTGGGCCAAATACCTGGCGCTAGGTTGCAAAAGAAGGTTTTCGACAAAATCCCAAATACCCGAAAATTTTGTCAGAGCGACGAGCCAATCTGAGACCTGCGTCTGGTTCGGCTCGAGCCAAGGATTCCCATTACATAAGGCACGTTGCTCTGCGACGAACCGTTTGGGAGTTACGAGCGATGCCGTACTTTCCGTCACTGCAGTGCCAGCGTCAGGCCAAGCGTGACGAGTCCCGGTGACGTTGCAGACAGGGGAGGGTACTACCATCCCCCAGCGTTTTTAGGTCCCCCAGACTTACCAAAGCCGAGATGGGCATCGCCGTGTCCGGCTTCCTGCCCGCTGCGTCTTAGCGGCATCGCTTCTCGGCCTTTTGGCTAAGATCACGTACCTTGTCAGACGGTTTAGACTGCGATCGCCTCTTGGAGGTTTCCTGACTCGAGATCTTTTTATATCTTGAGTCACACAACTTCGAGAGGTACATTGAACTCTGCTGCTTCGGGCTCCAACACGTTTTAAGGTAAGGTCTTTTAATTATTTATTTGGTTATTTATTATTGTATTTATTGTTGTTTTAAGTTTCTAGGCTGTTGGTGCCTCCATCATGTCGGCTGCCCGTGCCGGCGTGCGGAGGCACCACAGCGTGCGCTTTTGTTTTAAAGAGGTGAATGGCAAGCTCCTAGGGATGTCACGTCTTGACTTCTCCAGAAAGTCCTTTTTTTTTTGGAGCGTCCATTCAGGTATAAGTTTGAGGGCTCGTGTACGTGGGTTAAGGGGACCTGCGCGCTGACCCCAAAAAATTTTTGACGGACGCGGCGTCGATGTCTGCCGGCCCACGGGAGACCCCTGACCGGCGCAGGAGGATCAGGACCCCCGAGGGGCCCCGCGGAAGCCCACCCAAATTTGAGGCCCCTACATGCCATTCAGCACTTCTCCACAGGGTGGCGCACGGAGCAGTACACCTCAGGTTTAAAACAGTGGCATTTACCCGAATGGGGGGTGTACGATTTTTTTGCCCACGAAACCTATATTTGTCCATTTGACCTTTAAAGTTACAGAATGACCACGGAACCGATGCGGACCCCCATCGGACCCCCATCCCGGGTCCCACGAACCCATTATTTGTCCATTTGACCATTATATTCACACAATGACTGCGGATCATCTGCAGACCCCTTGCGGACCCCCACCCTGGGTCCCACGAACCCCGTATTTGTCCATTTGACCATTATATTCACACAATGACTGCGGATCATCTGCGGACCACTTGCGGACCCCCACCCTGGGTCCCACGAACCCACTATTTGTCCATTTGACCATTATGTTCACACAATGACTGCGGATCATCAGCGGACCACTTGCGGACCCCCACCCTGGGTCCCACGAACCCACTATTTGTCCATTTGACCATTATATTCACGGAATGACCACAGATCACATTCGGAACATTTGCGGACATATCCAAAATTGTGGTGAATGTTAACCAAAATGTCACAGATTTTGCCAAGCTGTAACTCCGCCAAAACGGGGCCAAACTGCACCAAACTCGGGTCAGAGTAAGACCTCCAGAAGGCCTACCGAACACCGATGCCCCCCCATCCATAACACCCCGGGGGGCGGAGTTATTGCCCCACACATTTTTGATAGTCAAATGGAAGGAAGAGACCTAGCAACTTGAAACTCGGTGACTTGATAGCCCTCAAAGGGCCCTCTCTGAAGCCACCTCCCCGAAGTCGATAGACCCCCGGGGGCCAGAGATACGGGCCCGCAAATGCAATAACTCACCCAAAAAGAGAGGAAAAAACACCAAACTCAGGTCAAAATTAGACCTTTGGGAGCTCTATCCGACTACACCAGCCCCATGTTCCTATGACCCCGGGGATCCGAGTTACGGCCCCACAAAATGTGGAATTTGAACCGTTATAACTCAGGAACCGGAATACCCAGGAACTCGAGGGTGGTCGCATACGGTAGGCCCCTCGATCTTCTAGGGATCCCCCGAATTTTAGCCTCGGGGTCCACCGCTTCGCGGAGATATTAGCAAAAAAATAGTACCATCCACCCCCCTCATACCAACTCATCCATGCCGGCCAGGGTGCACCCTCCCTGGCTAGAAAAGGCAGCTCGAGGGGGGTGGAAGTCGGAAGAAATTTTTTTTTATGAAGCCTAGAGAAAACACTTGTACTGTACTCAGGGCACTCAGAGGAATCCATTTTTGTAAGTTTTATCCCATTATACTGCAGAAATATGCATAGAAAAAATGTTGGATTTTGGTTAATTTCACCACATGTGGTGAATGTTAACCAAAATGTCACAGACTTTGCCAAGCTGTAACTCCGCCAAAACGGGGCCAAACTGCACCAAACTCGGGTCAGAGTAAGAACTCCAGAAGGCCTACCGAACACCGCTGCCCCCCCCCATCCATAACACCCCGGGGGCGGAGTTATGGCCCCCCACATTTTTGATAGTCAAATGGAAGGAAGAGACCTAGCGACTTGAAACTTGGTGACTTGATAGCCCTCGAAGGGCCCTCTCTGAAGCCACCTCCCCCAAGTCGATAGACCCCCGGGGGCTAGAGATATGGACCCGCAAATGCAAAAAGTCCCAAAATTTGACCGGCCATAACTCACTCGGAAAGAAGGGAAACAACACCAAACTCTGGTCAAAATTAGACCTTTGGGAGCTCTATCCGACGACACCAGCCCCATGTTCCTATGACCCCGGGCGTCCGAGTTACGGCCCCCCAAAATGTGGGATTTGAACCATTATAACTCAGGAACCGGACCACCCAGGAACTCGAGGGTGGTCGCATACGGTAGGTAATTTCAGCCCCGGGGTCCACCGCTTCGTGGAGATATTAGCAAGAGAATAGTACCATCCACCCCCCTCGCACCTACTCATCCATGCCGGCCAGGGTGCACCCTCCCCGGCTAGAGAAGGCAGCTCGAGGGGGGTGGAAGTCGGAAGAAAATTTTTTTTATGAGGCCTAGAGAAAACAGTTGTACTGTACTCAGGGCACTCAAAGGAATCCATTTTGGAATCCATCCAAGTTTTATCCCATAATACTGTAGAAATATGCATAGAAAAAATGTTGGATTTTGGTTCATTTGCACCACAAATGTTGCAAGTCTTGCAGTATATTAAATAGCAATATTTTTTATTGTCAGTCTATTTCTCAAATCACTTCTAGTCTAATGAACTACACATGGGGCTATTTCATTTGTCACTTAACAGTTACTTTATTTGAAATCTTCCTAATTCCAATTTATCCATAATGTATTGTAAAATACGTTTTATAAAACAAGAGTGCACACTTTGCAGTCTATTTCTCATTCCACTTTTAGTCCAAACAACTTCAAATGGGACTATTTCCTTGGTCACTGACCAGTCTATTTCTCATTCCACTCATAGTCTAATGAACTACATATGGCACTATTTCATGGATCACTTGCCAGTCTATTTCTCATTAATTTTCTAGTCTAATAAACTACATAAGGCACTATTTCCTTGATCACTTGCCAGTCTATTTCTCATTCAAAACTTTTAGTCTAATAAACTACAAAAAGTACTATATCCTTGGTCACTTACCAGTCTATTTCTCATTCCTTTTCTAGTCTAATAAACAATACATTTCACTATTTCAGTCTATTTCTCATTCAACTTCTAGTCTAATAATCAGTTTAACTGGTGATGATGATCGGCCTGAATAAATTTGAAATAGAAGTGTATTAATGTGAAAACATATGGCACTATTTCATGGATCACTTGCCAGTCTATTTCTCATTCATTTTTATAGTCTAATAAACTACATATGGCACTATTTCCTTGATCACTTGCCAGTTTATTTCTTATTCAAACTTTTAGTCTAATAAGCTACAAAAAGTACTATTTCCTTGGTCACTTACCAGACTATTTCTCATTCCTTTTCTAGTCTAATAAACAATACATTTCACTATTTCAGTCTATTTCTCATTCAACTTCTAGTCTAATAATCAGTTTAACTGGTGATGATGATCGGCCTGAATAAATTTGAAATAGAAGTGTATTAATGTGAAAACATATGGCACTATTTCATGGATCACTTGCCAGTCTATTTCTCAGTAATTTTATAGTCTAATAAACTACATATGGCACTATTTGCTTGATCCCTTGCCAGTCTATTTCTTATTCAAAACTTTTAGTCTAATAAACTACAAAAAGTACTATTTCCTTGGTCACTTACCAGTCTATTTCTCATTCCTTTTCTAGTCTAATAAACAATACATTTCACTATTTCAGTCTATTTCTCATTCAACTTCTAGTCTAATAATCAGTTTAACTGGTGATGATGATCGGCCTGAATAAGTTTGAAATAGAAGTGTATTAATGTGAAAACATATGGCACTATTTCATGGATCACTTGCCAGTCTATTTCTCATTCATTTTTATAGTCTAATAAACTACATATGGCACTATTTCCTTGATCACTTGCCAGTTTATTTCTTATGCAAACTTTTAGTCTAATAAGCTACAAAAAGTACTATTTCCTTGGTCACTTACCAGACTATTTCTCATTCCTTTTCTAGTCTAATAAACAATACATTTCACTATTTCAGTCTATTTCTCATTCAACTTCTAGTCTAATAATCAGTTTAACTGGTGATGATGATCGGCCTGAATAAATTTGAAATAGAAGTGTATTAATGTGAAAACATATGGCACTATTTCATGGATCACTTGCCAGTCTATTTCTCAGTAATTTTATAGTCTAATAAACTACATATGGCACTATTTGCCTGATCCCTTGCCAGTCTATTTCTTATTCAAAACTTTTAGTCTAATAAACTACAAAAAGTACTATTTCCTTGGTCACTTACCAGTCAATTTCTCATTCCTTTTCTAGTCTAATAAACAATACATTTCACTATTTCAGTCTATTTCTCATTCAACTTCTAGTCTAATAATCAGTTTAACTGGTTATGATGATCGGCCTGAATACATTTGAAAAAGAAGTGTATTTATGTGAAAACATCCTAATTTCAAGTTATTCAAAATATAGTAAAATATGTTTTTATTAAACATTTTATGTATAGAAATACTATATATTTATTATGTATTTATTACATATACCTTTTTATTTACACACACAATATATAAATATGTTTAAATTATTTTTATTACATGTAATATATATGTGTGTGTGTGTGTGTGTGTGTGTGTGTGTGTGTGTGTGTGTGTGTGTGTGTGTGTGTGTGTGTGAGTGTGTGAGTGTGTGTAAAGTAATGACACCTTAATTCAATTTCAAATATTTATTGAACTTTTTGTTTTGCAGACATTGTAAAGTCAAAATCAAAAATGCCTCAAAGTTCTGTACAAAAAAACACAATATATAAAAAGTATAATAGGAAACATGCATTATATAAGAAAAATAAAATAAATAAATAAACATGTTCAGAAAGATTCAGAGCAAACTGACATTAACCTTAACTATAACTATTTACAAAAAAAAGAAAAAAGAAAAAAGAAAAATGGAACAGGCTATCAAAACAAATAAAAAGATAACCTTACTTTTTTATCGTAGAAATAAAAGCAGTAGAACAATTATCATAAAAAATATCAAAACAAACAATTTAAATAGCTACATAAATTATTTACGGGATTTTTTTTTTCAATTTCTCCAGTCTCTTTTTTTACTTGCTGCACCAGCTTTTTAGACGCTATTTCCTGTGGTGATTTAAGTGGGGAGTTCTTCACCATCAGTCTGCGTCTGAGGACCATCTTCGTTAATGTGCTTCTTTCCTTATAGAAATAATAAGAAAGGCAAAGTGTTAGTGAACATGTCTACTTGTCACAAACAGTTAAACCAATCCATGGGAAATTGTACTTACTGAAGCAGATTTCCCAGACTTCTGGCCTTCTTCGGCATCGGGAGGGCTGTCGGAGAGCGTTGGGCTGGTGGATGAGGACTTTTCCTCAGCTGGCATCTTGTGGGGTTTTGTCGTCTTTCTTCTCTTGGCACCTTGCTGCCTTGGACTATCAGCTTCCTCACCCACCACAGCTGTATCAAAGAGGCGACGGTGTTCTGCTGCCTGCTTTGCATTAAGGTTGAGGGCATAAAACCTGTCAGCTGTGGTGGTGTCGTGGCACATGAACTGTGCCACTTTGTGCCTATCTTCCGGGCAGTGAGTGTTCTTTGCCTTTTTGGAGAGAGAACAGCATAGGCAAAGAGTTAGAAAAAAAACACACCTGAAACTCATAAAGCCGGGACAAGTACAGGAATGCTTACATGGGTGGCGATGGCAGTCCTCACATCAGTAAATGTGGGTGTGCCTGGTAACCCCATGCTCGCCCACGCATCCTGAAAATACTTGTTCAAGTTTTTGCAGGAGCTGGCCTTTGAGGTAAAGAAGAAGTAGTTTGCAACTCGTCCCCCTACCAAGTTGGACCGGAGTGAAAGGAATTCCTCAAGCCACCCATACTCCTCCTGGTCCAGGGCCAGCTGGGCTGCACCAAAGGCCTGGTTGGTCTTGTGGGCTGATATCTTTAGAAACAGTGTGAAGTGGCATAAGCTGAGTTTTATTTTAAAGAAAACCATGTGGACAACGAAAGACAGAGAGAAAGAGAACCACTCACATTAATGACAAAGTGGCCTTCTGTAGCTGTCGCACGGGCATCCTCCACCTCTTTAATTGTTAAATTTTGGAACACCCCTCCGTGGTGACCATAAATGCTGGCCCAGTAAGTGGTGAGGTGTCCATAAAAAGACCATTGGTCCTTTTTCTCAGGACTAGTCTTCAGACGATCTTCACAGAAAAAAAGAGAAGCATAAAGGATCACATTGATCGCCAAATAATGAGAGGAGAAAGGATTCAAAAACTTACCCAGAATCTCAGAAATAATTTTTTTGGCAGAGTCCCGGCAAGCTCGCAGTGTGGCTTTAGGGATCAGGCGGGCCTCCTTGGCTTGTTTCACAGCCAGCTCGTGGACTGCCACGCTGCGCTTTACTGGGCGGGTCAAGTTCTGGATTTCCCTCCTAATCCCAATGAAAGCCACACGGGAGAGCCGGCATGTGGGCGGCGGGGTCTCATTAAGATATTTGAGGAACTGTGCCACATTTTTTAGGTAATGGTGCAGAGTTGGCTCTGCAATGTTGCATTTCCTTAAAAAAGACAGCCAGGACCGGACCTTTGCCCTGTTGTCCAAAAACATCAAGCTGGCCAGATTGGTCTGGCCAGCTGACATATATGAAATAAAATTTTTTATTCTAAAAATCTTTGAGGACACATTATTTATTAATTTCGGAGTGGGGTTGATGCCCTCCCAGTGGGCCCTGGACACCTCAATGAGCTGATCTGCAAAAAGAAAGCACAAGAGAAGGACCAGGTGAGTCAGGTCGATAACATAGAGGTAAACACTAACAAACATTATTATTATTATTATTATATTAAATTAAATTAAATTAAATATATAATAAACTATATTATACATATATATATATTTATATATATATATATATATATATATATATATATATATATACATACATAATATGTGTGTGTATATGTATAATTATATTACTATAATTTTCTAGTCTAATAAACTACAAATGGTACTATTTCCTTCGTCACTTATCAGTCTATTTCTCATTTCTCTTGTAGTCTAACAAACTATAAATGGTGCTATTTCCTTGGTTCACTTACCAGTCTATTTCTAATTCAACTTCTAGTCTAATCAACAACAAATGAGATTATTTCCTTGGTTCACTTACCAGTCTATTTCTCAGGTAACTTCTAGTCTAATAATCTACAAATAGGAGATTTATTAATGAAAGTTATTGTATGGTGTTATCAAAGTGACAAGTGTCATACTCACTTAGGGCTGGCACGTGGTCCGGAAAGGGGTATGGTGCATCGGAGGAGTGGGCCTTCTTTGAAGGCCCGGCGACCTCCTCCTCGGGTCCTGTGGCTGGCTCTGCCTCAGGCCTGGTGGCTGGCTCTTCATCTAGTCTGTCAACCTGCGACTCTGAGCACTCCTCCTCCCCAGGGCTGTTGAGGGCCGATAGCAGACTATGTGTTGCCCGTGCAACCTGCCTAGAGGGGGTGGGATTTGACCGCTTCCTCAGCTGCCGGTACCGCCGTGAGAAGCTCTCCCAGAAGCAATGGATAGGAGAAGCTTGCGCTCCTTCACATTCCGCACCTTGTGAAAGACACGAAGGTGTTGGCTTAGCTGATTATAGCCACGAAAGCACAAGGGACAGTCGTCCAAAGCCATATCTACTTTTGTTAAAACACTAAAGGATGAATAGCAAAAGGATGAATGCAAGGGACACTGCCCAAGCATTGGTTACTTATATAACTTTTTAGGTCCCATTTGTAGTCTGTTAATACAACTTTGAGTCTAATACATTAGAGAGCACAATTTGCAGTCTATTTCTCATTACACTTCTAGTTTAATAAACTACAAATTTGACTATTCCTTTGATTCACTCACCAGTCTATTTTCCATTCTTTTTCTAGTCTAATAAACTACAAATGGGACTATTCCCTTGGATCACTTACCAGTCTATTTCTCATTCAACTTCTAGTCTAATAAACTACAAATAGTACTATTTCCTTGGTCACCTACCAGTCTATTTCTCATTCATTTTCTAGTCTGATAAACTACAAATATGACTATTTCCTTGATTCAGTTACCAGTCTATTTTTCATACCACCTCTAGTCTAAGAAACTACAAATGGAACTATTTTCTTGGTCACTTACCAGTCTATTTGTCATTCCACTTTTAGTCTAATAAACTGTAAATTACCTTGGTCCCTTACCAGTCTATTTCCCATTCATTTTCTAGTCTAATGACTAATGACATCCACCCCCCTCGCACCTACTCATCCATGCCGGCCAGGGTGCACCCTCCCCGGCTAGAGAAGGCAGCTTGAGGGGGGTGGAAGTCGGAAGAAAATTTTTTTATGAGGCCTAGAGAAAACACTTGTACTGCACTCAGGGCACTCAGGGAATCCATTTTAGTAAGTTTTATCCCATTATACTGTAGAAATATGCATAGAAAAACGTCAGACCAGGGGGCCGTCTATCCGACGACACTAGCCCCATGTCCCTATGACCCCGGAGGTCAAAACGGCCAAAACGGGGCCAAACTGCACCAAACTCAGGACGGAGTAAGACCTCCAGAAGGCCTACCGAACACCGCTGTCCCCCCATCCATAACACCCCGGGGGGCGAATTTATGGCCCCCCACATTTTTGATAGTCAAATGGAAGGAAGAGACCTAGCGACTTGAAACTCGGTGACTTGATAGCCCTCAAAGGGCCCTCTCTGAAGCCACCTCCCACAAGTCGATAGACCCCGGGGGCCAGAGATACGGGCCCGCAAATGCAAAAAGTCCCAAAATTTGACCGGCCATAACTCACCCAAAGAGAGGGGAAAAAACACCAAACTCTGGTCAAAATTAGACCTTTGGGAGCTCTATCCGACGACACTAGCCCCATGTCCCTATGACCCCGGGGGTCCGAGTTACGGCCCCCCAAAATGTGGAATTTGAACCGTTATAACTCAGGAACTGGACCACCCAGGAACTCGAGGATGGTCGCATACGGTAGGCCCCTCGACCCCTAGGGATCCCCCGAATTTAGCAAAAAAATAGTACCGTCCACCCCCCTCGTACCTACTCATCCATGCCGGCCAGGGTGCACGCTCCCTGGCTAGAAAAGGCAGCTCGAGGGGGGTGGAAGTCGGAAGAAATTTTTTTATGAGGCCTAGAGAAAACAGTTGTACTGTACTCGGGGCACTCAGAGGAATCCATTTTTGTAAGTTTTATCCCATAATACTGTAGAATTTGCATAAAAATGAGCGTTGAATTTTGGCACACATGTGCACCACATGTGGTGCGTATCTCACTTTTCATTAAATAGCAACTGTATTTGCAACAAGGAATGAGATCTGCCATGCAGTGGTGTATTGCGAACTTTTTTCCTGATGCGCCCTCCTGGGGTCTTGGACTCTTCCACGAATGATGCACCCACCTGAGGTCTTTCACAGACGAGGTGATGCACCGAATCAGGTTTGTTTGGTTAAAGAGAGTCATCTAAAACCGGCGTTGGGAAGCCCCGGCCCATGAGCTTGGCAGTTTCCAGGCCAGTAACGGAAGGCACCCATCCTTCCTTTCCTGGAGGGGGGCTAACCGTTGGTGTGGACGGTAGAGACGCAAATCATACCTCTGGCTGACCGCCTGGGCCTTCATACTTACCTGGCAGGGGAGACACCATGATCAAGAAGGCGGTTCACCCAGGGCGAGGCTTGCCCATTGCACTCCGGCCATGCTGACCCCTGCGAATTCCCCAAATGCGGGAATCTCGACTGCATAATTTATGGTAGTGGGGGACTGCGTTCGCGCTCTCCCCTGAAATTGTTGGTGAAACAAAGCAGAAGAGGTTTTTTTTGCGTTTTGCGTTTTTTTTTGCGTTTCAGAATGGGGAGTTCTGTCACATGCGAGGTATGTGTTGTGCGCCTGTGAAACAAAGTCAGTTACGCTCTTGAAAAATCGGACCCTGGTGGGTGGTTCAGTTCGAATATAGCACAGACCTTACTTTGAAAGTCGATTGGACTGACTGCAGCCTAGCTGTAGCTGTCTCCATGTTGTTTGGTTGTCCTTTTTCAATTGGTATTAATTTTGTTGTCGCTTACAGCGCCACCGAGTGGCCTGTCGCAGCGCCCTTTTTCACCTGGCCTCTGACTGAGCCCCTGCACAAGTGTGCCGATTTGGGTGAAGGGATCTCATTCCTTCCTGGAGTTATAGCCATTCGAGCCATCTCGGACACGCCACCTTAGCACGTTTTGAGGTCCCCTCGCCAAGGTGAATGGAAATTTCCACTTTTTTGGGATGATTATTGACAGGCAGACTCCAAAGAAGCTTTCTGTGCTGCTTTGGGTGGGACTGGGCCAAATACCTGGCGGCGCTAGGTTGCAAAAGAAGGTTTTCGACAAAATCCCAAATCCCCGAAATTCCATCAGAGCGACGAGCCAATCTGAGACCTGCGTCTGGTTCGGCTCGAGCCAAGGATTCCCATGACATAAGGCACGTGGCTCTGCGACGAACCGTTTGGGAATTACGAGCGATGCAGTACTTTCCGTCGCTGCAGTGCCAGCGTCAGGCCGAGCGTGACGAGGCCCGGTGACGTTGCAGACAGGGGAGGGTACTACCATCCCCCAGCGTTTTTAGGTCCCCCAGACTTACCAAAGCCGAGATGGGCATCGCCGTGTCCGGCTTCCTCCCCGCTGCGTCTTAGCGGCATCGCTTCACGGCCTTTTGGCTAAGATCACATATCTTGTCGGACGGTTGAGACTGCGATCGCCTCTTGGAGGTTTCCTGACTAGAGATCTTTTTATATCTTGAGTCACACAACTTCGAGAGGTACATTGAACTCTGCTGCTTCGGGCTAAAACAAGTTTTAAGGTAAGGTATTTTAATTATTTATTTGGTTATTTATTATTGTATTTATTGTTGTTTTAAGTTTTTAGAATGTTGGTGCCTCCACCATGTCGGCTGCCCCTGCCGGCGTGCGGAGGCACCACAGCGTGCGTTTTTTATTCAGGCAGGTTGAGGGGAAGCTCCTTGGAATGTCCCGTATAGCTGATCCAAAAGACCTTAGCTTTTAGATCTGACGACCTGAATTGTTTGATGACTCTGCCCTTGAACAAAGGATTTGATGTCAGTTTTAAAACCGCTTCCCTGCTTAATGACTTTTGGCAAAGGTTTGATTCAGTTAAAGCCCAGTTCTCCATGTTCACTGTCGAGAAACTTTCTGATAACACACTTAAAACTGTGATTGTAAGGATGTTCAATGAAACAGTGACTGGAGATGATATTTATGTTTGGTTGGGTAGATTTTGCACTGTTCGAGGCCAGCCTGTCAAAGTGTTAGATGAAGATGGCATTTGGACATGCTCCTGGCGAATTCCCATTAAACAATGGGAAGACGCTGGGGGCTACCAGGGCCTGAAACATCTGCCTTCCATGATTGTGCTCGGAGAGAGCAGAGGCTACATACCAAACTCTGCAGGAAGGGTTGCAGGTTTGGTCATCTCGCTGAAGCATGCCAAGAGTTAGTATGTGGGAAGTGTAGAGAAATTGGTCACAGTTTGATTATTGTACCAATTTCAGACGGTGCAATCTTTGTGGAGAAACAAACCACCTCTACAGAGACTGCCCTAAAGGTTTTGCCAACAAGCTCAAAATGGCCGCCCCACATGGGCAACAAACGAATGAACAAAGGAAAGAGGAGGCGGTCCCTGAGGTTTTGGCGGGAATTTCAAATTCCCAGCCGGCCTCAGGGATTGGGCAGGAAGGAGGAAGTGGGACGGCCACAGGGGCGGAGGCAACGGAACAGGAAATGGTCATGGAAGGAGAGGAAAGTGAGGAAAAAACCAATTCCTCACTAGTAACAGTTTCGGATGGGGTGCAGGAATCTACCGGGAGTGAGACAGAGTGTTCACTCCCTAACGCTCAGGTGCAAAAAAGACCTGCGGGGTCTCCTCTGATTGTAACGGACGAGAAAAAATCTAGGGCAGCATATAAGCTTGATAGTATCGATTCGGTAGATCTGGAGCGCATGTGGCCCCTAGAGTCCCCTAATGAGGTATCCTTTTTGCACATTAAGCTAACAGCATCGTCGCCAAAAGAGCCACAAGAGGTTTCCTCTGTGGCCTCTGAAGCGACAGGCATTTGCCCTCCTGATCCCAGCTCGTCTGAGGAAAAGGAAAGGCAAATGCAACAAG
This sequence comes from Carassius carassius, assembly GCF_963082965.1. Lineage (NCBI taxonomy): Eukaryota > Metazoa > Chordata > Actinopteri > Cypriniformes > Cyprinidae > Carassius > Carassius carassius. Next base: position 482,122 of record NW_026775074.1, read on the forward strand.
ATATAACATAATTTTAATCGTATCTTTGTAGGCTTTTTACTGTCTTCTGTTTTAAATGTCTTATACCTTTTTAACCCTACTGCTCATGGCCCTCACCATCTCTACTATCAATGTAAGAAGTGTGAGGTCCACCATTAGAGCACAGAGTATTTTGTCCCTTTTAAAATCTTTTAAGTCAGATTTGTTTTTATTACAAGAGTGTTCTCTGCCCTTTTTAACTAGGTACAAGAAAATGGAGGAGCTATGGTCCGCAGGAGCCTCCATATGGAGCGGATCAAATTTTAACAAAAATGACGGAGTTGCGGTTTTAATTAATAATCCTAACATCTTGGTGAAGGGCAGCACTGTGGTGAGGCAAGGCCGGGCACTTTTAGTAAATCTGACCTTTTTAGACAGGGATTTTAATGTTCTTAATGTATATGGTTTTACGGAAAAGAATGAAAGATATGAGCTTTTAGAAGACTTGCAACCCCACATGCTAGGTAGGGCCCCCCTAATGGTAGCAGGGGATTTTAATTGTGTTTTATCCAAAACAGACAGGAAAAGGGTAGGGGAGGATTTTAGAGTGGACAAAACGTCGGTGTTATTGCAGGGTTTAGTCAGAGATTTTAATTTAGTCGACTGTTTTAAAATTTTGCATCAAAGAGAGGAGGGCTTCACCTGGTTCAGTGGTGATAGTACCAAAGCCTCTCGAATCGACTACGTTTTTACAAGGGACTGCCCGCCGACCGATGCTACATTAACCCCCCTCTTTTTCTCTGATCACATAATGCTGTCTTGCACCCTTTCACTGCCCATGGGTGTGACGGTAGGGGGAGGGCTGTGGAAGCTGAACTGTTCCCTGTTGGAAGACAAGGATATAGTTTTAGAATATAGGGAATAGTTCAGCCAATGGCAGACCCTCCAAGACTTTTACGATACACGTGCACAGTGGTGGGAGATGGTAAAGGACCGGACAAGACAGTTTTTTAGAAAGATAGGGAAAGAAAAGAAGAGTAGGGAAAAGAAATGCATGTTGGGGTTGCAGAAAAGACTACAAAGGTATTTTAATCTTTTAAATAATGGTTTTGATTTTATCGACGAAATTCAGGAAGTAAAAAAAGAAATGTCAGTTTTAGCCAATATAAAAAGTAAAGGGGTCCTTTTAAGAAGTAAAGAGAGAGAAATAGAAAAAGGCGAAAAGTGTACCAGATATTTTTTTAAGAAAATAATAACAAGGGGTGGGGGATTAACCAGGGTTAAAACAGGGGATAGGGAGGTTAACACAACAAAAGAGATTTTAGAGGATGTGGAAAAATTTTATGGGGCATTATATAGTTTTAAAAAGGTACACTTTGACACTGCAAAAGAAGTTTTAAATTTTATTGAGGAAAGGGTTGACTGTCAAAATGAGATTTTAACCCAAGATTTTAACATCTTAGAAATCCAAAAAGCACTTGGAGGTTTTAAGAAGGGGAAGTCCCCAGGAGTGGATGGACTTCCCCTAGAGTTTTATCTAACATTTTGGGACATTTTAGGACAAGAGCTTTTGACAGTTTTTAAAGAGTTTGAGACCCTCGACATACTTCCAGACAGTTTTAGAATAGGGATAGTTTCTTTACTTCACAAAAAAGGTGACCGGACTGACTTAAAAAACTGGAGACCCATAACACTTTTAAATTTTGATTATAAACTTTTTAGCAAAATTTTAGCAACACGCATGTCAACGGCTTTAGAGGACGTGATTCACCCGGATCAAGCTTGTTCTGTGCCCGGAAGAAAGATAACAGACTGCCTAGTACTGATCAGAGACGCCATCTGTTATGCGAGAGACAGAAATATTCGGCTAGTAGTCCTAAATTTAGACTTTGAAAAAGCATTTGACCGAGTCTCGCACCAGTACCTTTTTCAGGTACTGCAAAAAATGGGTTTTCCAACAAAGAGGTTTGTAGCCAGGGTGGGACTGCTGTACAAGGGACTAGTCAGCAAATTCCTTGTAAACGGGCATCTTTCCAAAACTGTGAACATACACAGTGGTGTCCATCAGGGATGTCCTTTATCTCCTCTCCTGTATGTGGCTTGTATCGAGCCACTGGCACAGATCTTGAGAAAGGATAAATGGGTCAAAGGACTGGACGTTCCTGGGACGGGTGGACTGACAGCGACTTGTGCCTTATACATGGACGATGTTACTCTTTTAACCACGGACATTTTATCTATACGAAGAGCACTGGACTTGACTGACTGGTACGGTCGGGCCTCGGGTGCCAAACTCAATAGAAACAAGTCTGAGGCCCAGCTCTTCGGGCCGTGGGGGGACGTGGACACAGGAGGACTTTAAAATTTTAGGTGTTAAATTTGATAAAGAGGGTGGAGGACGGGAAAACTGGACTGACTTGCTAGGGAAAGTTAGGAAAAGACTAGGGTTTTGGGGACTAAGACAGTTGACGATTGAAGGTAAAATTTTTATTTTTAAATATGTGATTTTACCTCTGATTTTACTTGTCTGTTCTGTTTTTAGCCCCCCTCGGTGGTTCCTGGTGAAACTGGAGAGGGCGGTGTTTTACTTCCTGTGGGGGTCCAAGTGGGAGTGCCTGAAGAGGGAGACAGTCAAGAAAAGGCCAGAGAACGTTGGAAAAGGCCTCCCAGACCCCCACCTGTTTTTAGGCAGCCGCTTCACCGCCTTGCACATCAGTTATGCCATGACCCCATCCAAAGAAAACAAGACGGCTGCAATGGCGCTATTTTGGATGGGGTCTTACCTAAGAACTTTGAAAATTTTACCAGTAGATTTGAAAACCCCAGTGTCTTTTAACTTGCCTAAAGACTACAGTTTTATAAAAAAGTTTTTAAAGAAATACCTTTTAGAGAGTGAAGATGTCACCATTTAACTAAACACAAGTCTCTCATTTCTGTTGTGCAGGACCGGAAACCGGTGAGTCCAGTTCCGGGCCTCACACTAAGTGAGGCCAAACAAGTTTGGCGGAATGCGGCTCACCCTGCTCTCCAGAACAGGCACAAGGACTTGTCGTGGATGGTGGCTCATGAGATCCTCCCGGTCAGGGCGGTTATGCACTCCAGAGGCATGGCCAAAAACCCCATCTGCCCTCGGTCCGGCTGCAATTCCCCGGAGACCGCCCACCACCTGCTCTGGGACTGCAGCACTGCGCGGGACCTGTGGGCCAAGACCGGCTACCCGTGTATTTCCCGTGCCTACCAGCAGGTGGGGCCCAGTTCGGGTACCAGCTCGCCATCCTTGGCGTGGGCCGGGGCTTGAAGGACTTGACGGCACAGAAATTTACCTCGCTCTGGCTCACCCTCAACGTCATCAAGGATGCCATCTGGGCCACCAGAAACCTGCTGGTGGGGAAGCGCGTTACGGTAACCCTCCATGCATGCGAGCTAAAGGTAACATCAAGGCTGCAGGGGTACCGGACGACGATATTCGGACGGGGGGGCCGGGGTCGCACAGAGAGGGTCCCGGCAGGCACCGACCCTGGCTGCCCGTAGATGCACCCAAACCATTCTGGCTATTGGAACAGCGGGCCAGCGGGCCGGAGGAGAGGGGATCTCCGCTGAGCCCGTAAAGTAGCATCTCATGTCCCTGTTCTGGAGAGTGGGGTGAAGACCGACTTGATGAGGACTCACCCCCGGTCTTGCACAACAGATGTTTTTTTTTATTGGTTTTTATCCAATAAATTGGTTTTTATGGTGTTTTATCAATGAAATTGGTTTTATTAACATGCATATGAGGCTTGTTTGCTTTTTTAAATTTGTATTTTACTTTTGAAACCGATCACACCTTTTAAACACACCTCAAATATGGACTTTTAAAAACAAGCAAAACACTGTGGTTTTAATCAAATGTTTTTTAACAATGATTGTTTCTTTCATTTTACCATGTGTATTTATTATATATAATATGGCTTGTTTTAATGTGTGCTTGAAAAGAAAAATGTGTGTGAAAGTAAAAATGCAAATGGAAAAAATGTAACTGTTGACAATAAAACTTTTTCGAAAGAAAAAAAATCTGTTCTTATCAGTTTAATATCTGATACGTCCCCCATCCGGGGACTACATATTAAATGGATTTTTAGATCATGGAGCTGGAGCCGGGGCTTGCTCCGTCCACTCCAAGCATCGGCCTGGTATTGCAGTGTCTCCAGGAACGGTGTGCTTTCCCTTTTTGGGGATTGCCGTTTATTGTGTCGAATAGCAGAACAAGGAATGAGATCTGCCATGCTGTGGTTTATTGCGAACTTTTTTCCTGATGCGCCCTCCTGGGGTCTTGGACTCTTCCACGAACGATGCACCCACCTGAGGTCTTTCACAGACGAGGTGATGCATCGAATCAGGTGTGTTTGGTTAAAGAGAGTCATCTAAAACCGGCGTTGGGAAGCACCGGCCCATGAGCTTGGCAGTTTCCAGGCTAGTAACGGAAGGCACCCGTCCTTCCTTTCCTGGAGGGGGGCTAACCATTGGTGTGGACGGTAGAGACGCAAATCATACCTCTGGCTGATCGCCTGGGCCTTCATACTTACCTGGCAAGGGATACACCATGATCAAGAAGGCGGTTCACCCAGGGCGAGGCTTGGCCATTGCACTCCGGCCATGCTGACCCCTGCGAATTCCCCAAATGCGGGAATCTCGACTGCATAATTTATGGTAGTGGGGGACTGCGTTCGCGCTCTCCCCTGAAATTGTTGGTGAAACAAAGGAGAAGAGGTTTTTTCCAGGTTTTTTTTTTTTTTGCATTTCAGAATGGGGAGTTCTATCACATGCGAGGTATGTGTTGTGCGCCTGTGAAACAAAGTCAGTTACGCTCTTGAAAAATCGGACCTTGGTGGGTGGTTCAGTTCGAATATAGCACAGACCTTACTTTGAAAGTCGACTGGACTGACTGCAGCCTAGCTGTAGCTGTCTCCATGTTGTTTGATTGTCCTTTTTCAATTGGTATTAATTTTGTTGTCGCTTACAGCGCCACCGAGTGGCCTGTCGCAGCGCCCTTTTTCACCTGGCCTCTGACTGAGCCCCTGCACAGGTGTGCCGATTTGGGTGAAGGGATCTCATTCCTTCCTGGAGTTATAGCCATTCGAGCCATCTCGGACAAGCCACCTTAGCACGTTTTGAGGTCCCCTCGCCAAGGTGAATGGAAATTTCCACTTTTTTGGGATGATTATTGACAGACAGACTCCAGAGAAGCTTTCTGTGCTGCTTTGGGTGGGACTGGGCCAAATACCTGGCGCTAGGTTGCAAAAGAAGGTTTTTGACAAAATCCCAAATACACGAAAATTCTGTCAGAGCGACGAGCCAATCTGAGACCTGCGTCTGGTTCGGCTCGAGCCAAGGATTCCCATGACATAAGGCACGTGGCTCTGTGACGAACCGTTTGGGAGTTACGAGCGATGCCGTACTTTCCGTCGCTGCAGTGCCAGCGTCAGGCAGAGAGTGACGAGGCCCGGTGACGTTGCACACAGGGGAGGGTACTACCATCCCCCAGCGTTTTTAGGTCCCCCAGACTTACCAAAGCCGAGACGGGCATCGCCGTGTCCGGCTTCCTCCCCGCTGCGTCTTAGCGGCATCGCTTCTCGGCCTTTTGGCTAAGATCAAGTGTAGCGACGATTGCTATGTCGAGCGGAGATGGTACTTTGCCGACCATGATGGCGTGGTTGAAGAATACTGTACGGATTCAAGTGCTTCAGAATGCTGTCCGGTTTGTAAAGGAAAACTTCAGGAGGGAATTTGTGGTCGTGGACGTCTTGAAAGGAGTCTTCAATGTAGCAGCTTCTTCAGTGTTCTGTCTTCAGGATTTCACAGCACTAGGATTTATGGATCTGACCTTCTTCAATCTAACGGACTGTGTGAGTTTTTTTGAGTCTTGGGGGAAGAAAAAGCACAAGTTGTTGGAAGGATTGAGTTTGCACCCTTTGTTTGCACAGGATTACTTACCTCTCACAGTCCATCTGTATAATCCTTTTGTTGAGGATGTGGAGGTAATGACTTTCCTTGAGAGGCACTGTAAGGTTGTGAAAGGAGGTGAGCGTGTGAGGGATCGGTTTGGGATTTGGACTGGAAAGAGGCGTTTTTTTGTGAAGCTCCGGGTGGATTCAGCGGTCCCTGGAAGCCTGGTTCACCTACCAGGGTCCATTTCCATTGGGCCTAACAGGGGCTTTCTCTACTACCCTGGGCAGCCCGTGTATTGCAGGAGATGTGGTGGAGAAGGACACGTTAAAACAGACTGTGAAGGACAGCGCTGTCGGTTTTGTGGGAAGGCAGACCACGTTGCTTCGGCCTGCCCCGCACCAAAGCTTTGTAGCCTTTGCGGCAAGGCCGATCATCTTTACCGTACCTGTCCATCAAGAAACAAATCATATGCGAGCATATTGAAGGAAGGTGATGATCTGCAGGCGGACCTGGATGCCATTCTTAGCAGTCTACCAGCAGAAAGGGAGAGGCATCTTCAACAAGCGACAGGTGCGAGTGATCAGAGAAGTATGAGTGCATCAAGTCAGGAGTGTACTGGTATGAAGGAACAAGTGGATGGAGCCGTGGGGGATCTGAAGTGGAGGATGAATGTAACATACCTCCAGGACCAAACCTTTTGTAAGGTTTTCCGGGTATTATTTGCTGGGTGGTGTAATTTAAAAGGATTCTACCAGTCACATTCTGACTGGTGGGAAGGGGTGAAGGAGAGGATTAGGTTTTTTTTGCAGGGCATGGGGTTTAGCTTTGGGGCAGGCTAAGAGGAATCAAGTGCGTCAATGGACTAAAGAATTGCAAGTTTTATGCTCTCAAGGTCTATTGAGCACTGGTCAAGGGTGGAAGAAAGCCAAACTCTTGCAGGATTCTTTGAATGAACATTATAGAGGAGAAGCACAGAAGTTTGTTGTGCAGTCAGGTGTATGTCAGCGTGTGCTAGATGAAAGGCCTACAAAGTTTTTCTTTTCTACTGTGAAGAGCAGGCAGAAGCGTAGCAGTATGGAATGTTTAAATACAGAGAAGGGTAAGGTCTACTCAGTTGAAGGAATGCTGAAGGCTTCAGTTGCCTTTTATAAGGAGCTGTTTGCGAATAGAGAAGTAAGAGAGTCAACAGCGGAGGGGTTTTTAGAGGATCTGGACAGGACCTTGGATAAAGTGGAGGCAGGCAGGTTAGAGAAGGAGGTCACCTTGAAGGAAGTAGAGGTAGCAATTAAGTCCTTGAAGAGAGGCACGTCTCCAGGTGGTGATGGTCTACCGGCTGAATTTTATCAAGCTTTTTTGCCTTTAGTAGGCACTGAACTGATTAAAGTTTATCAGGAAAGTCTGGAAGTGGGGAAATTGCCTTTGTCTATGAGGAGGGGGTTGGTGACCCTCCTGCATAAGAAAAATAGTAAGGAGGATTTGGCAAATTGGCGGCCAATAACTTTACTTACTACTGATTATAAGATTCTGGCAAAAGTCTTAACCATACGGCTTAAGGGGGTGTTAGATTTGGTGGTTCATCCAGATCAAACTTGTGGGGTCCCAGGAAGATCAGGCAGCCTCAATTTAGTTTTGGTCCGGGACTTAATCAGTTGGGCTGAGCAACGTCAGCTTCCTTTGGCAATCCTGAGCCTTGACCAGGAAAAGGCCTTTGATAGGGTTAGCCATTCTTTTTTGTGGTCAGTGTTGGAGAAGCTTGGGTTTGGCCCAGGGTTCATAGCCTGGGTCCAGCTTTTGTATAGTGAGGCTTTCAGTCAGATTAGGATAAACGGGTTCTATTCTGAACCAGTGAAACAGTTGGGTGGTGTGAGGCAAGGGTGTCCTTTGTCACCCTTGTGTTATATACTGTCTTTAGAGCCTCTGATTAGTCGACTACGATTAAAAGCAGCTTTGACTGGTGTAGTAATGCCAGGTGGAGGAGGGTTAAGGCCAAAAGTGTTAGCTTACGCAGATGATATGACAGTCTTTTTGACCACTGAAAAAGATTTTGTAGTGACAGGAGATATTTTGCATAGTTTTTCAGAAGCCACAGGTGCCAAGATAAACGTCAGTAAATCTTCAGTGATGTTTGTAGGACGGTGGAGTAAGAGGACTGTGGTTCCAGGAGGGTATACCTTGTGTCAGGATGGCATTAAAATTTTGGGTGTTCGCTTTTTCAAGGTGAATAGTGCACAACAAAATTGGGAGGGGCTGTTGGAATCTTTACAGTCTAAAGTAAGCCGGTGGAGTGTTAGGGATCTGTCACTATGGGGTAGAGTACAGGTAGTGAAGGCAGATGTGTTGCCCAGTATTAACTATCTGGCTTATGTTTTTCCCCTACCTTTTTGGCAGGGGAGGAGAATGGAGAAGTTGATTTTTTCTTTTATTTGGAGAGGGAGGACTGAGCTAGTATCAAGAGCGCAGATGTTTCGTCCTCTGGGTGAGGGAGGCAGAGGGGTGCCATGCCTCCCTTGGAAGGTTACGGCTTTGTTTATTGCTTTTGCAGCTCGCCTAGTGGTACAGGCTCTAGAGCATAAAGCACATGTGTTGGCTCACTTTTGGTTGGGCTGGCCTTTGAGGCATTTAACAGGGTGGAGTAATAGGGTACCTTGGTCACTGGATAGGCCTGAACATTATAAAGTGGCGGCAGACATCATTAAAGGGAATCCTTGGTGCTTGGAAGAGTCACTGTTGTTAAATCATAGGAAGCTGTATGATAGGTTGAAGGAGAGCTCTGTTAAGGAAGCTAGAGAGGCAGGGCCTCCAATTGAAGTGAACTGGTTGTCCTTGCAACCAGATTATTTGGTAGGGAGGTGTAAGGATGTGAACTGGTTGGCAGCATTAGGGAGGCTTCCAGTACGGGAGCGTTTATATAGGCATGGTCAGGGCAGATCTCCTTTGTGCCCAGTGGGTTGCGGGGAAGAAGAGACAATTGAGCACGCCTTGTGGTCATGTCCAGGAGCAGTGGCTTTATGGAAAGCAGTCACTGGCTGGTGGAGAGAGTGGGGAGGACCATTGATTACCCGGGACTTAGTGTTGTATGGAGTAGGGTTGGGAAATATAGAGAACAATCAGAGAAGAGTAGTATGGGTTACTATCTCAGAAGGGAAGCGTATCTTATGGGACTGGCGACTAAGGTGCCTGAGAAAGCAGTTGCCTGGTTTAGAACCTCAAAAGTTATTTTCAACACTTTTGGCTAGTTTGGTGAAAGAGGTAAATGGGTATAAGGTCGTTCATGGGGACGAGGGGATGAGGGCTGTATGGGGGGGGCTCCCTCGGGTAGGGGTGGGATAAAGTCTTGGGTGTTAAAAATTTAGTACTGGTTATGAGGTTCTGATTGTAATGTGTTGTATCTTCACTTTATGAAATGATTTTTGAGTTCGGAATGATTTTTTAGTTCTGTAGGCTTGGGACATGTATGTTCAGAAAATATTGTATGCCTTTGTTGCAAGTGATTAATTTGTAAATTTGTATGAGTGTATGGATTTAATAAAAAAAAAAAAAAAATCTGTTCTTATCAGTTTAATATCTGATACGTCCCCCATCCGGGGACTACATATTAAATGGATTTTTAGATCACGGAGCTGGAGCCGGGGCTTGCTCCATCCACTCCAAGCATCGGCCTGGTATTGCAGTGTCTCCAGGAACGGTGTGCTTTCCCTTTTTGGGGATTGCCGTTTATTGTGTCGAATAGCAGAACATCTATATAAGATCTGCCATGCTGTGGTGTATTGCGAACTTTTTTCCTGATGCGCCCTCCTGGGGTCTTGGACTCTTCCATGAACGATGCACCCACCTGAGGTCTTTCACAGACGAGGTGATGCATCGAATCAGGTGTGTTTGGTTAAAGAGAGTCATCTAAAACCGGCGTTGGGAAGCACCGGCCCATGAGCTTGGCAGTTTCCAGGCCAGTAACGGAAGGCACCCGTCCTTCCTTTCCTGGAGGGGGGCTAACCGTTGGTGTGGACGGTAGAGACGCAAATCATACCTCTGGCTGACCGCCTGGGCCTTCATACTTACCTGGCAGGGGAGACACCATGATCAAGAAGGCGGTTCACCCAGGGCGAGGCTTGCTCATTGCACTCCGGCCATGCTGACCTCTGCGAATTCCCCAAATGCGGGAATCTCGACTGCATAATTTATGGTAGTGGGGGACTGCGTTCGCGCTCTCCCCTGAAATTCTTGGTGAAACAAAGCAGAAGAGGTTTTTTCCAGGTTTTTTTTTTTTTTTGCGTTTCAGAATGGGGAGTTCTGTCACATGCGAGGTATGTGTTGTGCGCCTGTGAAACAAAGTCAGTTACACTCTTGAAAAATCGGACCCTGGTGGGTGGTTCAGTTCGAATATAGCACAGACCTTACTTTGAAAGTCGATTGGACTGACTGCAGCCTAGCTGTAGCTGTCTCCATGTTGTTTGGTTGTCCTTTTTCAATTGGTATTAATTTTGTTGTCGCTTACAGCGCCACCGAGTGGCCTGTCGCAGCGCCCTTTTTCACCTTGCTTCTGACTGAGCCCCTGCACAGGTGTGCCGATTTGGGTGAAGGGATCTCATTCCTTCCTGGAGTTATAGCCATTCGAGCCATCTCAGACACGCCACGTTAGCACGTTTTGAGGTCCCCTCGCCAAGGTGAATGGAAATTTCCACTTTTTTGGGATGATTATTGGCAGGCAGACTCCAGAGAAGCTTTCTGTGCTGCTTTGGGTGGGACTGGGCCAAATACCTGGCGCTAGGTTGCAAAAGAAGGTTTTCGACAAAATCCCAAATACCCGAAAATTTTGTCAGAGCGACGAGCCAATCTGAGACCTGCGTCTGGTTCGGCTCGAGCCAAGGATTCCCATTACATAAGGCACGTGGCTCTGCGACGAACCGTTTGGGAGTTACGAGCGATGCCGTACTTTCCGTCACTGCAGTGCCAGCGTCAGGCCGAGCGTGACGAGTCCCGGTGACGTTGCAGACAGGGGAGGGTACTACCATCTCCCAGCGTTTTTAGGTCCCCCAGACTTACCAAAGCCGAGATGGGCATCGCCGTGTCCAGCTTCCTGCCCGCTGCGTCTTAGCGGCATCGCTTCTCGGCCTTTTGGCTAAGATCACGTACCTTGTCAGACGGTTTAGACTGCGATCGCCTCTTGGAGGTTTCCTGACTCGAGATCTTTTTATATCTTGAGTCACACAACTTCGAGAGGTACATTGAACTCTGCTGCTTCGGGCTCCAACACGTTTTAAGGTAAGGTCTTTTAATTATTTATTTGGTTATTTATTATTGTATTTATTGTTGTTTTAAGTTTCTAGGCTGTTGGTGCCTCCATCATGTCGGCTGCCCGTGCCGGCGTGCGGAGGCACCACAGCGTGCGCTTTTGTTTTAAAGAGGTGAATGGCAAGCTCCTAGGGATGTCACGTCTTGACTTCTCCAGAAAGTCCTTTTTTTTTTGGAGCGTCCATTCAGGTATAAGTTTGAGGGCTCGTGTACGTGGGTTAAGGGGACCTGCGCGCTGACCCCAAAAAATTTTTGACGGACGCGGCGTCGATGTCTGCCGGCCCACGGGAGACCCCTGACCGGCGCAGGAGGATCAGGACCCCCGAGGGGCCCCGCGGAAGCCCACCCAAATTTGAGGCCCCTACATGCCATTCAGCACTTCTCCACAGGGTGGCGCACGGAGCAGTACACCTCAGGTTTAACCCTTTCGAGTCGATTAACGCGGATACGCGTTTTGAGTCATTTTCTCCTGATAACCCCGAAAAGACCTTAAATTACACTTTCAGTTTTAATCGTACAGATAAGAGCAATACATCAATCGAATCTGTAAAGGGTCTACTTTTTTTTGGATACAGACATAATAACAACAAAACTTTGTGCACTCATAAAATAAAGATAACAAACAAGGTGTGCTGTCTGCAGCCTTTGTCTGCGCTTATCTTCATTTACAAACAAGTCATTAAAATGAACTGTAACTCCGTGAATACTCAACGAAAATACATGGGGGAGATATCTATAGAAAGCTTGACATGTCTATTTTTAAACTAAACAAGTGCCGCCGAAAACAGATATTCTGTGATAAAGTAATCCATATGAAAACAACGCGATGTCTGTTTTTCAAGTCTCCCTTCATTATATCTAATGTGACCACGCCCCCGCGCTGAACGCGCTATTCAGATTCAAACTGAAGCGCGCAGCTTGAATACGCCCATAACAGAAGAAAAAGCAGCGAGACTGTTCTTCAAGTGTTTATTTTACTGTTTGCTTCGCGATGAGAGGAATAAGACATAATTCACCCCAAAAAGATGTCATGTGGTTGAGGATTTGAGAAATGGATTTCCTCAGAAAAAAAGAATGCAGCACTTTATTCAGCAGAGATCATAAACATGAGTAAGTCTCTTTTTATTTATTTATATACTTGTACTAGTTTTCACATAACGTGTAAACATTTTACTAGTTAGACTTATTCCAAATACTTTTTCCAAACTATAATTCCTGACTAAATGTATAGTAATCAAGTGAAACATTATGAAGTTTCAATAACAATATACAATAATATACCATTCAAAAGCTTGATGTAAATAATATAAATGTAACAAATAGATAACTGTCACAAATGTAAAAACATGCTTTTCTTTCAATTTATTCCCCCTAAAAACCCAGAAAAATATTCTCAGCTCTTTTCAACATTAATAATAATGATAATAATAATAACAATAAATGTTTTTTTTTGTAGAAAATAAGATTGTTAAAAGGATTTCTGAAGGTTTGTGTGACTGGAGTCACACAATGATGCCAAACAATTTGTTTGAAAGTCAGCTTTGATTGTTTCTAATAAACTGTTTAACTGCACCCCCAAGTGGATATTAAAATGTGTTGTGGGATAATTAAATATATTCTAAATAAACTACAAACATAAAATTATATAGATTTATTTTGTTCTTGCATTCTTTCTTGTAACTCCTTCCTCTCAGTGGCACAGATGACTGAATGGCTCATTATGCAGCTCATTATGCAGGCCTTTGTCTTCTCAGGTGTAAATCACAATGATATTCATGGTAGTTGACGCCTACTCGCATATGACTTTTACCAACAAAAAGTGTCTTAGAAAATTTAAATCAATATATTGTTCTCTGTGAGTGAGTAAACAAGATGATTTTCACATCATTTAGAAAGAAAAATTCTAGGCTACAAGCTCCAGTTCTCAAAAATCCTGGGAACCATTGTTCTTTATGTGTTTTTTTGCCTTATTCAAGTGTTTTAACATTTTTAGTTTTTCACTAACCACGCATAATATTTTTTTCTCAAAAACACAATCATGTACATACATGCATTTCTTATATTATTATAGCCCAGTTTGTGCTGATTACAGTGAGATTAGACTTTAGCCATTTAGATATTTATAAGAAACTGAAAAAAGCACAAATGTCAGGGCATGACAAAACTTCTCCAGGCCCCAAAAATACCCTTAGACTCCAGAGGGTTAAAACAGTGGCATTTACCCGAATGGGGGGTGTACGATTTTTTTGCCCACGAAACCTATATTTGTCCATTTGACCTTTAAAGTTACAGAATGACCACGGAACCGATGCGGACCCCCATCGGACCCCCATCCCGGGTCCCACGAACCCATTATTTGTCCATTTGACCATTATATTCACACAATGACTGCGGATCATCTGCAGACCCCTTGCGGACCCCCACCCTGGGTCCCACGAACCCCGTATTTGTCCATTTGACCATTATATTCACACAATGACTGCGGATCATCTGCGGACCACTTGCGGACCCCCACCCTGGGTCCCACGAACCCACTATTTGTCCATTTGACCATTATGTTCACACAATGACTGCGGATCATCAGCGGACCACTTGCGGACCCCCACCCTGGGTCCTACGAACCCACTATTTGTCCATTTGACCATTATATTCACGGAATGACCACGGATCACATCTGGAACATTTGCGGACATATCCAAAATTGTGGTGAATGTTAACCAAAATGTCACAGATTTTGCCAAGCTGTAACTCCGCCAAAACGGGGCCAAACTGCACCAAACTCGGGTCAGAGTAAGACCTCCAGAAGGCCTACCGAACACCGATGCCCCCCCATCCATAACACCCCGGGGGGCGGAGTTATTGCCCCACACATTTTTGATAGTCAAATGGAAGGAAGAGACCTAGCAACTTGAAACTCGGTGACTTGATAGCCCTCAAAGGGCCCTCTCTGAAGCCACCTCCCCCAAGTCGATAGACCCCCGGGGGCCAGAGATACGGGCCCGCAAATGCAAAAAGTCCCAAAATTTGACCGGCAATAACTCACCCAAAAAGAGAGGAAAAAACACCAAACTCAGGTCAAAATTAGACCTTTGGGAGCTCTATCCGACTACACCAGCCCCATGTTCCTATGACCCCGGGGGTCCGAGTTACGGCCCCACAAAATGTGGAATTTGAACCGTTATAACTCAGGAACCGGAATACCCAGGAACTCGAGGGTGGTCGCATACGGTAGGCCCCTCGATCTTCTAGGGATCCCCCAAATTTTAGCCTCGGGGTCCACCGCTTCGCGGAGATATTAGCAAAAAAATAGTACCATCCACCCCCCTCATACCAACTCATCCATGCCGGCCAGGGTGCACCCTCCCTGGCTAGAAAAGGCAGCTCGAGGGGGGTGGAAGTCGGAAGAAAATTTTTTTTATGAAGCCTAGAGAAAACACTTGTACTGTACTCAGGGCACTCAGAGGAATCCATTTTTGTAAGTTTTATCCCATTATACTGTAGAAATATGCATAGAAAAATGTGGTGAATGTTAACCAAAATGTCACAGACTTTGCCAAGCTGTAACTCCGCCAAAACGGGGCCAAACTGCACCAAACTCGGGTCAGAGTAAGAACTCCAGAAGGCCTACCGAACACCGCTGCCCCCCCCATCCATAACACCCCGGGGGCGGAGTTATGGCCCCCCACATTTTTGATAGTCAAATGGAAGGAAGAGACCTAGTGACTTGAAACTTGGTGACTTGATAGCCCTCGAAGGGCCCTCTCTGAAGCCACCTCCCCCAAGTCGATAGACCCCCGGGGGCTAGAGATATGGACCCGCAAATGCAAAAAGTCCCAAAATTTGACCGGCCATAACTCACTCGGAAAGAAGGGAAACAACACCAAACTCTGGTCAAAATTAGACCTTTGGGAGCTCTATCCGACGACACCAGCCCCATGTTCCTATGACCCCGGGCGTCCGAGTTACGGCCCCCCAAAATGTGGGATTTGAACCGTTATAACTCAGGAACCGGACCACCCAGGAACTCGAGGGTGGTCGCATACGGTAGGTAATTTCAGCCCCGGGGTCCACCGCTTCGCGGAGATATTAGCAAGAAAATAGTACCATCCACCCCCCTCGCACCTACTCATCCATGCCGGCCAGGGTGCACCCTCCCCGGCTAGAGAAGGCAGCTCGAGGGGGGTGGAAGTCGGAAGAAAAATTTTTTTATGAGGCCTAGAGAAAACAGTTGTACTGTACTCAGGGCACTCAAAGGAATCCATTTTTGTAAGTTTTATCCCATAATACTGTAGAAATATGCATAGAAAAAACTGTTGGATTTTGGTTAATTTGCACCACAAATGTTGCAAGTCTTGCAGTATATTAAATAGCAATATTTTTTATTGTCAGTCTATTTCTCAAATCACTTCTAGTCTAATGAACTACACATGGGGCTATTTCATTTGTCACTTAACAGTTACTTTATTTGAAATCTTCCTAATTCCAATTTATCCATAATGTATTGTAAAATACGTTTTATAAAACAAGAGTGCACACTTTGCAGTCTATTTCTCATTCCACTTTTAGTCCAAACAACTTCAAATGGGACTATTTCCTTGGTCACTGACCAGTCAATTTCTCATTCCACTCATAGTCTAATGAACTACATATGGCACTATTTCATGGATCACTTGCCAGTCTATTTCTCATTAATTTTCTAGTCTAATAAACTACATATGGCACTATTTCCTTGATCACTTGCCAGTCTATTTCTCATTCAAAACTTTTAGTCTAATAAACTACAAAAAGTACTATATCCTTGGTCACTTACCAGTCTATTTCTCATTCCTTTTCTAGTCTAATAAACAATACATTTCACTATTTCAGTCTATTTCTCATTCAACTTCTAGTCTAATAATCAGTTTAACTGGTGATGATGATCGGCCTGAATAAGTTTGAAATAGAAGTGTATTAATGTGAAAACATATGGCACTATTTCATGGATCACTTGCCAGTCTATTTCTTATTCAAAACTTTTAGTCTAATAAACTACAAAAAGTACTATTTGCTTGGTCACTTACCAGTCTATTTCTCATTCCTTTTCTAGTCTAATAAACAATACATTTCACTATATCAGTCTATTTCTCATTCAACTTCTAGTCTAATAATCAGTTTAACTGGTTATGATGATCGGCCTGAATACATTTGAAATAGAAGTGTATTAATGTGAAAACATATGGCACTATTTCATGGATCACTTGCCAGTCTATTTCTCATTCATTTCATAGTCTAATAAACTACATATGGCACTATTTCCTTGATCACTTGCCAGTGTATTTCTTATTCAAACTTTTAGTCTAATAAGCTACAAAAAGTACTATGTCCTTGGTCACTTACCAGACTATTTCTCATTCCTTTTCTAGTCTAATAAACAATACATTTCACTATTTCAGTCTATTTCTCATTCAACTTCTAGTCTAATAATCAGTTTACCTGGTTATGATGATCGGCCTGAATACATTTGAAATAGAAGTGTATTAATGTGAAAACATATGGCACTATTTCATGGATCACTTGCCAGTCTATTTCTCATTCATTTCATAGTCTAATAAACTACATATGGCACTATTTCCTTGATCACTTGCCAGTCTATTTCTTATTCAAAACTTTTAGTCTAATAAACTACAAAAAGTACTGTTTCCTTGGTCACTTACCAGTCTATTTCTCATTCCTTTTCTAGTCTAATAAACAATACATTTCACTATTTCAGTCTATTTCTCATTCAACTTCTAGTTTAATAATCAGTTTAACTGGTGATGATGATCGGCCTGAATAAATTTGAAATAGAAGTGTATTAATGTGAAAACATATGGCACTATTTCATGGATCACTTGCCAGTCTATTTCTCATTAATTTTATAGTCTAATAAACTACATATGGCACTATTTCCTTGATCCCTTGCCAGTCTATTTCTTATTCAAAACTTTTAGTCTAATAAACTACAAAAAGTACTATTTCCTTGGTCACTTACCAGTCTATTTCTCATTCCTTTTCTAGTCTAATAAACAATACATTTCACTATTTCAGTCTATTTCTCATTCAACTTCTAGTCTAATAATCAGTTTAACTGGTTATGATGATCGGCCTGAATACATTTGAAATAGAAGTGTATTTATGTGAAAACATCCTAATTTCAAGTTATTCAAAATATAGTAAAATATGTTTTTATTAAACATTTTATGTATAGAAATACTATATATTTATTATGTATTCATTACATATACCTTTTTATTTACACACACAATATATAAATATGTTTAAATTATTTTTATTACATGTAATATATATTTGTGTGTGTGTGTGTGTGTGTGTGTGTGAGTGTGTGTGAGTGTGTGTAAAGTAATGACACCTTAATTCAATTTCAAATATTTATTGAACTTTTTGTTTTGCAGACATTGTAAAGTCAAAATCAAAAATGCCTCAAAGTTCTGTACAAAAAAAACACAATATATAAAAAGTATAATAGGAAACATGCATTATATAAGAAAAATAAAATAAATAAATAAACATGTTCAGAAAGATTCAGAGCAAACTGATATTAACCTTAACTATAACTATTTACAAAAAAAAGAAAAAAGAAAAATGGAACAGGCTATCAAAACAAATAAAAAGATAACCTTACTTTTTTATCGTAGAAATAAAAGGAGTAGAACAATTATCATAAAAAACATCAAAACAAACAATTTAAATAGCTACATAAATTATTTACGGGATTTTTTTTTAAATTTCTCCAGTCTCTTTTTTTACTTGCTGCACCAGCTTTTTAGACGCTATTTCCTGTGGTGATTTAAGTGGGGAGTTCTTCACCATCAGTCTGCGTCTGAGGACCATCTTCATTAATGTGCTTCTTTCCTTATAGAAATAATAAGAAAGGCAAAGTGTTAGTGAACATGTCTACTTGTCACAAACAGTTAAACCAATCCATGGGAAATTGTACTTACTGAAGCAGATTTCCCAGACTTCTGGCCTTCTTCGGCATCGGGAGGGCTGTCGGAGAGCGTTGGGCTGGTGGATGAGGACTTTTCCTCAGCTGGCATCTTGTGGGGTTTTGTCGTCTTTCTTCTCTTGGCACCTTGCTGCCTTGGACTATCAGCTTCCTCACCCACCACAGCTGTATCAAAGAGGCGACGGTGTTCTGCTGCCTGCTTTGCATTAAGGTTGAGGGCATAAAACCTGTCAGCTGTGGTGGTGTCGTGGCACATGAACTGTGCCACTTTGTGCCTATCTTCCGGGCAGTGAGTGTTCTTTGCCTTTTTGGAGAGAGAACAGCATAGGCAAAGAGTTAGAAAAAAACACACCAGAAACTCATAAAGCCGGGACAAGTACAGGAATGCTTACATGGGTGGCGATGGCAGTCCTCACATCAGTAAATGTGGGTGTGCCTGGTAACCCCATGCTCGCCCACGCATCCTGAAAATACTTGTTCAAGTTTTTGCAGGAGCTGGCCTTTGAGGTAAAGAAGAAGTAGTTTGCAACTCGTCCCCCTACCAAGTTGGACCGGGGTGAAAGGAATTCCTCAAGCCACCCATACTCCTCCTGGTCCAGGGCCAGCTGGGCTGCACCAAAGGCCTGGTTGGTCTTGTGGGCTGATATCTTTAGAAACAGTGAGAAGTGGCATAAGCTGAGTTTTATTTTAAAGAAAACCATGTGGACAACGAGAGACAGAGAGAAAGAGAACCACTCACATTAATGACAAAGTGGCCTTCTGTAGCTGTCGCACGGGCATCCTCCACCTCTTTAATTGTTACATTTTGGAACACCCCTCCACGGTGACCATAAATGCTGGCCCAGTAAGTGGTGAGGTGTCCATAAAAAGACCATTGGTCCTTTTTCTCAGGACTAGTCTTCAGACGATCTTCACAGAAAAAAAGAGAAGCATAAAGGATCACATTGATCGCCAAATAATGAGAGGAGAAAGGATTCAAAAACTTACCCAGAATCTCAGAAATAATTTTTTTGGCAGAGTCCCGGCAAGCTCGCAGTGTGGCTTTAGGGATCAGGCGGGCCTCCTTGGCTTGTTTTACAGCCAGCTCGTGGACTGCCACGCTGCGCTTTACTGGGCGGGTCAAGTTCTGGATTTCCCTCCTAATCCCAATGAAAGCCACACGGGAGAGCCGGCATGTGGGCGGCGGGGTCTCATTAAGATATTTGAGGAACTGTGCCACATTTTTTAGGTAATGGTGCACAGTTGGCTCTGCAATGTTGCATTTCTTTAAAAAAGACAGCCAGGACCGGACCTTTGCCCTGTTGTCCAAAAACATCAAGCTGGCCAGATTGGTCTGGCCAGCTGACATATATGAAATAAAAAATTTTATTTTAAAAATCTTTGAGGACACATTATTTATTAATTTCGGAGTGGGGTTGATGCCCTCCCAGTTGGCCCTGGACTCCTCAATGAGCTGATCTGCAAAAAGAAAGCACAAGAGAAGGACCAGGTGAGTCAGGTCGATAACATAGAGGTAAACACTAACAAACATTATTATTATTATTATTATTATTATATTAAATTAAATTAAATTAAATTAAATTAAATTAAATTAAATTAAATTAAATATATAATAAATTATATATATATATATATATATATATATATATATATATATATATATATATATATATATATATATATATATATACATACATAATATGTGTGTGTATATGTATAATTATATTACTATAATTTTCTAGTCTAATAAACTACAAATGGTACTATTTCCTTGGTCACTTATCAGTCTATTTCTCATTTATCTTGTAGTCTAACAAACTATAAATGGGGCTATTTCCTTGGTTCACTTACCAGTCTATTTCTAATTCAACTTCTAGTCTAATGAACAACAAATGAGATTATTTCCTTGGTTCACTTACCAGTCTATTTCTCAGGTAACTTCTAGTCTAATAATCTACAAATAGGAGATTTATTAATGAAAGTTATTGTATGGTGTTATCAAAGTGACAAGTGTCATACTCACTTAGGGCTGGCACGTGGTCCGGAAAGGGGTATGGTGCATCGGAGGAGTGGGCCTTCTTTGAAGGCCCGGCGACCTCCTCCTCGGGTCCTGTGGCTGGCTCTGCCTCAGGCCTGGTGGCTGGCTCTTCATCTAGTCTGTCAACCTGCGACTCTGAGCACTCCTCCTCCCCAGGGCTGTTGAGGGCCGATAGCAGACTATGTGTTGCCCGTGCAACCTGCCTAGAGGGGGTGGGATTTGACCGCTTCCTCAGCTGCCGGTACCGCCGTGAGAAGCTCTCCCAGAAGCAATGGATAGGAGAAGCTTGCGCTCCTTCACATTCCGCACCTTGTGAAAGACACGAAGGTGTTGGCTTAGCTGATTATAGCCACGAAAGCACAAGGGACAGTCGTCCAAAGCCATATCTACTTTTGTTAAAACACTAAAGGATGAATAGCAAAAGGATGAATGCAAGGGACACTGCCCAAGCATTGGTTACTTATATAACTTTTTAGGTCCCATTTGTAGTCTGTTAATACAACTTTGAGTCTAATACATTAGAGAGCACAATTTGCAGTCTATTTCTCATTACACTTCTAGTTTAATAAACTACAAATTTGACTATTCCTTTGATTCACTCACCAGTCTATTTTTCATTCTTTTTCTAGTCTAATAAACTACAAATGAGACTATTCCCTTGGATCACTTACCAGTCTATTTCTCATTCAAC
Organism: Carassius carassius; assembly: GCF_963082965.1. Lineage (NCBI taxonomy): Eukaryota > Metazoa > Chordata > Actinopteri > Cypriniformes > Cyprinidae > Carassius > Carassius carassius. Next base: position 503,008 of record NW_026775074.1, read on the forward strand.
TTCTAGTCTAATAAACTACAAATAGTACTATTTCCTTGGTCACCTACCAGTCTATTTCTCATTCATTTTCTAGTCTGATAAACTACAAATATGACTATTTCCTTGATTCAGTTACCAGTCTATTTTTCATACCACCTCTAGTCTAAGAAACTACAAATGGAACTATTTTCTTGGTGACTTACCAGTCTATTTCTCATTCCACTTTTAGTCTAATAAACTGTAAATTACCTTGGTCCCTTACCAGTCTATTTCCCATTCATTTTCTAGTCTAATGACTAATGACATCCACTCCCCGGCTAGAGAAGGCAGCTTGAGGGGGGTGGAAGTCGGAAGAAAATTTTTTTTATGAGGCCTAGAGAAAACACTTGTACTGTACTCAGAGCACTCAGGGAATCCATTTTTGTAAGTTTTATCCCATTTTACTGTAGAAATATGCATAGAAAAAAGTCAGACCAGGGGGCCGTCTATCCGACGACACTAGCCCCATGTCCCCATGACCCTGGGGGTCAAAACGGCCAAAACGGGGCCAAACTGCACCAAACTCCGGACGGAGTAAGACCTCCAGAAGGCCTACCGAACACCGCTGTCCCCCCATCCATAACACCCCGGGAGCCACCTCCCCCAAGTCGAAAGACCCCCGGGAGCCAGAGATATGGACCCGCAAATGCAAAAAGTCCCAAAATTTGACCGGCCATAACTCACTCGAAAAGAGGAGAAACAACACCAAACTCTGGTCAAAATTAGACCTTTGGGAGCTCTATCCGACGACACTAGCCCCATGTCCCTATGACCCCGGGGGTCCGAGTTACGGCCCCCCAAAATGTGGAATTTGAACCATTATAACTCAGGAACTGGACCACCCAGGAACTCGAGGGTGGTCGCATACGGTAGGCCCCTCAAGCCTCTAGGGATCCCCCGAATTTCAGCCCCGGGTTCCACCGCTTCGCGGAGATATTAGCAAAAAAATAGTACCATCCACCCCCCTCGTACCTACTCATCCATGCCGGCCAGGGTGCACGCTCCCTGGCTAGAAAAGGCAGCTCGAGGGGGGTGGAAGTCGGAAGAAATTTTTTTATGAGGCCTAGAGAAAACACTTGTACTGTACTCAGGGCACTCAGAGGAATCCATTTTTGTAAGTTTTATCCGATAATACTGTAGAATTTGCATAAAAATGAGCGTTGAATTTTGGCACACATGTGCACCACATGTGGTGCGTATCTCACTTTTCATTAAATAGCAACTGTATTTGCAACAAGGAATGAGATCTGCCATGCTGTGGTGAATTGCGAACTTTTTTCCTGATGCGCCCTCCTGGGGTCTTGGACTCTTCCATGAACGATGCACCCACCTGAGGTCTTTCACAGACGAGGTGATGCACCGAATCAGGTGTGTTTGGTTAAAGAGAGTCATCTAAAACCGGCGTTGGGAAGCACCGGCCCATGAGCTTGGCAGTTTCCAGGCCAGAAACGGAAGGCACCCGTCCTTCCTTTCCTGGAGGGGGGCTAACCGTTGGTGTGGACGGTAGAGACGCAAATCATACCTCTGGCTGACCGCCTGGGACTTCATACTTACCTGGCAGGGGAGACACCATAATCAAGAAGGCGGTTCACCTAGGGCGAGGCTTGCCCATTGCACTCCGGCCATGCTGACCCCTGCGAATTCCCCAAATGCGGGAATCTAGAGCTGCATAATTTATGGTAGTGGGGGACTGTGTTCGCGCTCTCCCCTGAAATTGTTGTTGAAACAAAGCAGAAGAGGTTTTTTTCCAGGGTTTTTTTTTTTTTTTGCGTTTCAGAATGGGGAGTTCTGTCACATGCGAGGTATGTGTTGTGCGCCTGTGAAACAAAGTCAGTTACGCTCTTGAAAAATCGGACCCTGGTGGGTGGTTCAGTTCGAATATAGCACAGACCTTACTTTGAAAGTCGATTGGACTGACTGCAGCCTAGCTGTAGCTGTCTCCATGTTGTTTGGTTGTCCTTTTTCAATTGGTATTAATTTTGTTGTCACTTACAGCGCCACCGAGTGGCCTGTCGCAGCGCCCTTTTTCACCTGGCCTCTGACTGAGCCCCTGCACAGGTGTGCCGATTTGGGTGAAGGGATCTCATTCCTTCCTGGAGTTATAGCCATTCGAGCCATCTCGGACACGCCACCTTAGCACGTTTTGAGGTCCCCTCGCCAAGGTGAATGGAAATGTCCACCTTTTTGGGATGATTATTGACAGGCAGACTCCAAAGAAGCTTTATGTGCTGCTTTGGGTGGGACTGGGCCAAATACCTGGCGCTAGGTTGCAAAAGAAGGTTTTCGACAAAATCCCAAATACCCGAAATATCCGTCAGAGCGACGAGCCAATCTGAGACCTGCGTCTGGTTCGGCTCGAGCCAAGGATTCCCATGACATAAGGCACGTGGCTCTGCGACGAACCGTTTGGGAATTACGAGCGATGCCGTACTTTCCGTCGCTGCAGTGCCAGCGTCAGGCCGAGCGTGACGAGGCCCGGTGACGTTGCAGACAGGGGTACTACCATCCCCCAGCGTTTTTAGGTCCCCCAGACTTACCAAAGCCGAGATGGGCATCGCCGTGTCCGGCTTCCTCCCCGCTGCGTCTTAGCGGCATCGCTTCTCGGCCTTTTGGCTAAGATCACATATCTTGTCGGACGGTTGAGACTGCGATCGCCTCTTGGAGGTTTCCTGACTAGAGATCTTTTTATATCTTGAGTCACACAACTTCGAGAGGTACATTGAACTCTGCTGCTTCGGGCTAAAACAAGTTTTAAGGTAAGGTCTTTTAATTTTTTATTTGGTTATTTATTATTGTATTTATTGTTGTTTTAAGTTTTTAGGCTGTTGGTGCCTCCACCATGTCGGCTGCCCCTGCCGGCGTGCGGAGGCACCACAGCGTGCGTTTTTTATTCAGGCAGGTTGAGGGGAAGCTCCTTGGAATGTCCCGTATGGACTTTTCCAGCAAGCTGATCCAAAAGACCTTAGCTTTTAGATCTGACGACCTGAATTGTTTGATGACTCTGCCCTTGAACAAAGGATTTGATGTCAGTTTTAAAACCGCTTCCCTGCTTAATGACTTTTGGCAAAGGTTTGATTCAGTTAAAGCCCAGTTCTCCATGTTCACTGTCGAGAAACTTTCTGATAACACACTTAAAACTGTGATTGTAAGGATGTTCAATGAAACAGTGACTGGAGATGATATTTATGTTTGGTTGGGTAGATTTTGCACTGTTCGAGGCCAGCCTGTCAAAGTGTTAGATGAAGATGGGATTTGGACATGCTCCTGGCGAATTCCCATTAAACAATGGGAAGACGCTGGGGGCTACCAGGGCCTGAAACATCTGCCTTCCATGATTGTGCTCGGAGAGAACAGAGGCTACATACCAAACTCTGCAGGAAGGGTTGCAGGTTTGGTCATCTCGCTGAAGCATAAGTGTAGAGAAATTGGTCACAGTTTGATTATTGTACCAATTTCAGACGGTGCAATCTTTGTGGAGAAACAAACCACCTCTACAGAGACTGCCCTAAAAGTTTTGCCAACAAGCTCAAAATGGCCACCCCACATGGGCAACAAACGAATGAACAAAGGAAAGAGGAGGCGGTCCCTGAGGTTTTGGCGGGAATTTCAAATTCCCAGCCGGCCTCAGGGATTGGGCAGGAAGGAGGAAGTGGGACGGCCACAGGGGCGGAGGCAACGGAACAGGAAATGGTCATGGAAGGAGAGGAAAGTGAGGAAAAAACCAATTCCTCACTAGTAACAGTTTCGGATGGGGTGCAGGAATCTACCGGGAGTGAGACAGAGTGTTCACTCCCTAACGCTCAGGTGCAAAAAAGACCTGCGGGGTCTCCTCTGATTGTAACGGAGGAGAAAAAATCTAGGGCAGCATATAAGCTTGATAGTATCGATTCGGTAGATCTGGAGCGCATGTGGCCCCTAGAGTCCCCTAATGAGGTATCCTTTTTGCACATTAAGCTAACAGCATCGTCGCCAAAAGAGCCACAAGAGGTTTCCTCTGTGGCCTCTGAAGCGACAGGCATTTGCCCTCCTGATCCCAGCTCATCTGAGGAAAAGGAAAGGCAAATGCAACAAGATATAACATGATTTTAATCGTATCTTTGTAGTCTTTTTACTGTCTTCTGTTTTAAATGTCTTATACCTTTTTAACCCTACTGCTCATGGCCCTCACCATCTCTACTATCAATGTAAGAAGTGTGAGGTCCACCATTAGAGCACAGAGTATTTTGTCCCTTTTAAAATCTTTTAAGTCAGATTTGTTTTTATTACAAGAGTGTTCTCTGCCCTTTTTAACTAGGTACAAGAAAATGGAGGAGCTATGGTCAGCAGGAGCCTCCATATGGAGCGGATCAAATTTTAACAAAAATGACGGAGTTGCGGTTTTAATTAATAATCCTAACATCTTGGTGAAGGGCAGCACTGTGGTGAGGCAAGGCCGGGCACTTTTAGTAAATCTGACCTTTTTAGACAGGGATTTTAATGTTCTTAATGTATATGGTTTTACGGAAAAGAATGAAAGATATGAGCTTTTAGAAGACTTGCAACCCCACGTGCTAGGTAGGGCCCCCCTAATGGTAGCAGGGGATTTTAATTGTGTTTTATCCAAAACAGACAGGAAAAGGGTAGGGGAGGATTTTAGAGTGGACAAAACGTCGGTGTTATTGCAGGGTTTAGTCAGAGATTTTAATTTAGTCGACTGTTTTAAAATTTTGCATCAAAGAGAGGAGGGCTTCACCTGGTTCAGTGGTGATAGTACCAAAGCCTCTCGAATCGACTACGTTTTTACAAGGGACTGCCCGCCGACCGATGCTACATTAACCCCCCTCTTTTTCTCTGATCACATAATGCTGTCTTGCACCCTTTCACTGCCCATGGGTGTGACGGTAGGGGGAGGGCTGTGGAAGCTGAACTGTTCCCTGTTGGAAGACAAGGATATAGTTTTAGAATATAGGGAACAGTTCAGCCAATGGCAGACCCTCCAAGACTTTTACGATACACGTGCACAGTGGTGGGAGATTGTAAAGGACCGGACAAGACAGTTTTTTAGAAAGATAGGGAAAGAAAAGAAGAGTAGGGAAAAGAAACGCATGTTGGGGTTGCAGAAAAGACTACAAAGGTATTTTAATCTTTTAAATAATGGTTTTGATTTTATCGACGAAATTCAGGAAGTAAAAAAAGAAATGTCAGTTTTAGCCAATATAAAAAGTAAAGGGGTCCTTTTAAGAAGTAAAGAGAGAGAAATAGAAAAAGGCGAAAAGTGTACCAGATATTTTTTTAAGAAAATAATAACAAGGGGTGGGGGGTTAACCAGGGTTAAAACAGGGGATAGGGAGGTTAACACAACAAAAGAGATTTTAGAGGATGTGGAAAAATTTTATGGGGCATTATATAGTTTTAAAAAGGTACACTTTGACACTGCAAAAGAAGTTTTAAATTTTATTGAGGAAAGGGTTGACTGTCAAAATGAGATTTTAACCCAAGATTTTAACATCTTAGAAATCCAAAAAGCACTTGGAGGTTTTAAGAAGGGGAAGTCCCCAGGAGTGGATGGACTTCCCCTAGAGTTTTATCTAACATTTTGGGACATTTTAGGACAAGAGCTTTTGACAGTTTTTAAAGAGTTTGATACCCTCGACATACTTCCAGACAGTTTTAGAATAGGGATAGTTTCTTTACTTCACAAAAAAGGTGACCGGACTGACTTAAAAAACTGGAGACCCATAACACTTTTAAATTTTGATTATAAACTTTTTAGCAAAATTTTAGCAACACGCATGTCAACGGCTTTAGAGGACGTGATTCACCCGGATCAAGCTTGTTCTGTGCCCGGAAGAAAGATAACAGACAGCCTAGTGCTGATCAGAGACGCCATCTGTTATGCGAGAGACAGAAATATTCGGCTAGTAGTCCTAAATTTAGACTTTGAAAAAGCATTTGACCGAGTCTCGCACCAGTACCTTTTTCAGGTACTGCAAAAAATGGGTTTTCCAACAAAGAGGTTTGTAGCCTGGGTGGGACTGCTGTACAAGGGACTAGTCAGCAAATTCCTTGTAAACGGGCATCTTTCCAAAACTGTGAACATACACAGTGGTGTCCATCAGGGATGTCCTTTATCTCCTCTCCTGTATGTGGCTTGTATCGAGCCACTGGCACAGATCTTGAGAAAGGATAAATGGGTCAAAGGACTGGACGTTCCTGGGACGGGTGGACTGACAGCGACTTGTGCCTTATACATGGACGATGTTACTCTTTTAACCACGGACATTTTATCTATACGAAGAGCACTGGACTTGACTGACTGGTACGGTCGGGCCTCGGGCGCCAAACTCAATAGAAACAAGTCTGAGGCCCAGCTCTTCGGGCCGTGGGGGGACGTGGACACAGGAGGACTTTAAAATTTTAGGTGTTAAATTTGATAAAGAGGGTGGAGGACGGGAAAACTGGACTGACTTGCTAGGGAAAGTTAGGAAAAGACTAGGGTTTTGGGGACTAAGACAGTTGACGATTGAAGGTAAAATTTTTATTTTTAAATATGTGATTTTACCTCTGATTTTACTTGTCTGTTCTGTTTTTAGCCCCCCTCGGTGGTTCCTGGTGAAACTGGAGAGGGCGGTGTTTTACTTCCTGTGGGGGTCCAAGTGGGAGTGCCTGAAGAGGGAGACAGTCAAGAAAAGGCCAGAGAACGTTGGAAAAGGCCTCCCAGACCCCCACCTGTTTTTAGGCAGCTGCTTCACCGCCTTGCACATCAGTTATGCCATGACCCCATCCAAAGAAAACAAGACGGCTGCAATGGCGCGATTTTGGATGGGGTCTTACCTAAGAACTTTGAAAATTTTACCAGTAGATTTGAAAACCCCAGTGTCTTTTAACTTGCCTAAAGACTACAGTTTTATAAAAAAGTTTTTAAAGAAATACCTTTTAGAGAGTGAAGATGTCACCATTTAACTAAACACAAGTCTCTCATTTCTGTTGTGCAGGACCGGAAACCGGTGAGTCCAGTTCCGGGCCTCACACTAAGTGGGGCCAAACAAGTTTGAAGGACTTGACGGCACAGAAATTTACCTCGCTCTGGCTCACCCTCAACGTCATCAAGGATGCCATCTGGGCCACCAGAAACCTGCTGGTGGGGAAGCGCGTTACGGTAACCCTCCATGCATGCGAGCTAAAGGTAACATCAAGGCTGCAGGGGTACCGGACGTCGATATTCGGACGGGGGGGCCGGGGTCGCACAGAGAGGGTCCCGGCAGGCACCGACCCTGGCTGCCCGTAGATGCACCCTAACCATTCTGGCTACGGGAACAGCGGGCCAGCGGGCCGGAGGAGAGGGGATCTCCGCTGAGCCCGTAAAGTAGCATCTCATGTCCCTGTTCTGGAGAGTGGGGTGAAGACCGACTTGATGAGGACTCACCCCCGGTCTTGCACAACAGATGGTTTTTTTTAATTGGTTTTTATCCAATAAATTGGTTTTTATGGTGTTTTATCAATGAAATTGGTTTTATTAACATGCATATGAGGCTTGTTTGCTTTTTTAAATTTGTATTTTACTTTTGAAACCGATCGCACCTTTTAAACACACCTCAAATATGGACTTTTAAAAACAAGCAAAACACTGTGGTTTTAATCAAATGTTTTTTAACAATGATTGTTTCTTTCATTTTACCATGTATATTTATTATATATTATATGGCTTGTTTTAATGTGTGCTTGAAAAGAAAAATGTGTGTGAAAGTAAAAATGCAAATGGAAAAAATGTAACTGTTGACAATAAAACTTTTTCGAAAGAAAAAAAATCTGTTCTTATCAGTTTAATATCTGATACGTCCCCCATCCGGGGACTACATATTAAATGGATTTTTAGATCATGGAGCTGGAGCCGGGGCTTGCTCCGTCCACTCCAAGCATCGGCCTGGTATTGCAGTGTCTCCAGGAACGGTGTGCTTTCCCTTTTTGGGGATTGCCGTTTATTGTGTCGAATAGCAGAACAAGGAATGAGATCTGCCATGCTGTGGTGTATTGCGAACTTTTTTCCTGATGCGCCCTCCTGGGGTCTTGGACTCTTCCACGAACGATGCACCCACCTGAGGTCTTTCACAGACGAGGTGATGCATCGAATCAGGTGTGTTTGGTTAAAGAGAGTCATCTAAAACCGGCGTTGGGAAGCACCGGCCCATGAGCTTGGCAGTTTCCAGGCCAGTAACGGAAGGCACCCGTCCTTCCTTTCCTGGAGGGGGGCTAACCATTGGTGTGGACGGTAGAGACACAAATCATACCTCTGGCTGATCGCCTGGGCCTTCATACTTACCTGGCAAGGGATACACCATGATCAAGAAGGCGGTTCACCCAGGGCGAGGCTTGGCCATTGCACTCCGGCCATGCTGACCCCTGCGAATTCCCCAAATGCGGGAATCTCGACTGCATAATTTATGGTAGTGGGGGACTGCGTTCGCGCTCTCCCCTGAAATTGTTGGTGAAACAAAGCAGAAGAGGTTTTTTCCAGGTTTTTTTTTTTTTTGCATTTCAGAATGGGGAGTTCTATCACATGCGAGGTATGTGTTGTGCGCCTGTGAAACAAAGTCAGTCACGCTCTTGAAAAATCGGACCTTGGTGGGTGGTTCAGTTCGAATATAGCACAGACCTTACTTTGAAAGTCGATTGGACTGACTGCAGCCTAGCTGTAGCTGTCTCCATGTTGTTTGATTGTCCTTTTTCAATTGGTATTAATTTTGTTGTCGCTTACAGCGCCACCGAGTGGCCTGTCGCAGCGCCCTTTTTCACCTGGCCTCTGACTGAGCCCCTGCACAGGTGTGCCGATTTGGGTGAAGGGATCTCATTCCTTCCTGGAGTTATAGCCATTCGAGCCATCTCGGACAAGCCACCTTAGCACGTTTTGAGGTCCCCTCGCCAAGGTGAATGGAAATTTCCACTTTTTTGGGATGATTATTGACAGACAGACTCCAGAGAAGCTTTCTGTGCTGCTTTGGGTGGGACTGGGCCAAATACCTGGCGCTAGGTTGCAAAAGAAGGTTTTTGACAAAATCCCAAATACACGAAAATTCTGTGAGCGAAGAGCCAATCTGAGACCTGCGTCTGGTTCGGCTCGAGCCAAGGATTCCCATGACATAAGGCACGTGGCTCTGTGACGAACCGTTTGGGAGTTACGAGCGATGCCGTACTTTCCGTCGCTGCAGTGCCAGTGTCAGGCCGAGAGTGACGAGGCCCGGTGACGTTGCACACAGGGGAGGGTACTACCATCCCCCAGCGTTTTTAGGTCCCCCAGACTTACCAAAGCCGAGATGGGCATCGCCGTGTCCGGCTTCCTCCCCGCTGCGTCTTAGCGGCATCGCTCCTCGGCCTTTTGGCTAAGATCAAGTGCAGCGACGATTGCTATGTCGAGCGGAGATGGTACTTTGCCGACCATGATGGCGTGGTTGAAGAATACTGTACGGATTCAAGTGCTTCAGAATGCTGTCCGGTTTGTAAAGGAAAACTTCAGGAGGGAATTTGTGGTCGTGGACGTCTTGAAAGGAGTCTTCAATGTAGCAGCTTCTTCAGTGTTCTGTCTTCAGGATTTCACAGCACTAGGATTTATGGATCTGACCTTCTTCAATCTAACGGACTGTGTGAGTTTTTTTGAGTCTTGGGGGAAGAAAAAGCACAAGTTGTTGGAAGGATTGAGTTTGCACCCTTTGTTTGCACAGGATTACTTACCTCTCACAGTCCATCTGTATAATCCTTTTGTTGAGGATGTGGAGGTAATGACTTTCCTTGAGAGGCACTGTGAGGTTGTGAAAGGAGGTGAGCGTGTGAGGGATCGGTTTGGGATTTGGACTGGAAAGAGGCGTTTTTTTGTGAAGCTCCGGGTGGATTCAGCGGTCCCTGGAAGCCTGGTTCACCTACCAGGGTCCATTTCCATTGGGCCTAACAGGGGCTTTCTCTACTACCCTGGGCAGCCCGTGTATTGCAGGAGATGTGGTGGAGAAGGACACGTTAAAACAGACTGTGAAGGACAGCGCTGTCGGTTTTGTGGGAAGGCAGACCACGTTGCTTCGGCCTGCCCCGCACCAAAGCTTTTTAGCCTTTGCGGCAAGGCCGATCATCTTTACGTACCTGTCCATCAAGAAACAAATCATATGCGAGCATATTGAAGGAAGGTGATGATCTGCAGGCGGACCTGGATGCCATTCTTAGCAGTCTACCAGCAGAAAGGGAGAGGCATCTTCAACAAGCGACAGGTGCGAGTGATCAGAGAAGTATGAGTGCATCAAGTCAGGAGTGTACTGGTATGAAGGAACAAGTGGATGGAGCCGTGGGGGATCTGAAGTGGAGGATGAATGTAACATACCTCCAGGACCAAACCTTTTGTAAGGTTTTCCGGGTATTATTTGCTGGGTGGTGTAATTTAAAAGGATTCTACCAGTCACATTCTGACTGGTGGGAAGGGGTGAAGGAGAGGATTAGGTTTTTTTTGCAGGGCATGGGGTTTAGCTTTGGGGCAGGCTAAGAGGAATCAAGTGCGTCAATGGACTAAAGAATTGCAAGTTTTATGCTCTCAAGGTCTATTGAGCACTGGTCAAGGGTGGAAGAAAGCCAAACTCTTGCAGGATTCTTTGAATGAACATTATAGAGGAGAAGCACAGAAGTTTGTTGTGCAGTCAGGTGTATGTCAGCGTGTGCTAGATGAAAGGCCTACAAAGTTTTTCTTTTCTACTGTGAAGAGCAGGCAGAAGCGTAGCAGTATGGAATGTTTAAATACAGAGAAGGGTAAGGTCTACTCAGTTGAAGGAATGCTGAAGGCTTCAGTTGCCTTTTATAAGGAGCTGTTTGCGAATAGAGAAGTAAGAGAGTCAACAGCGGAGGGGTTTTTAGAGGATCTGGACAGGACCTTGGATAAAGTGGAGGCAGGCAGGTTAGAGAAGGAGGTCACCTTGAAGGAAGTAGAGGTAGCAATTAAGTCCTTGAAGAGAGGCACGTCTCCAGGTGGTGATGGTCTACCGGCTGAATTTTATCAAGCCTTTTTGCCTTTAGTAGGCACTGAACTGATTAAAGTTTATCAGGAAAGTCTGGAAGTGGGGAAATTGCCTTTGTCTATGAGGAGGGGGTTGGTGACCCTCCTGCATAAGAAAAATAGTAAGGAGGATTTGGCAAATTGGCGGCCAATAACTTTACTTACTACTGATTATAAGATTCTGGCAAAAGTCTTAACCATACGGCTTAAGGGGGTGTTAGATTTGGTGGTTCATCCAGATCAAACTTGTGGGGTCCCAGGAAGATCAGGCAGCCTCAATTTAGTTTTGGTCCGGGACTTAATCAGTTGGGCTGAGCAACGTCAGCTTCCTTTGGCAATCCTGAGCCTTGACCAGGAAAAGGCCTTTGATAGGGTTAGCCATTCTTTTTTGTGGTCAGTGTTGGAGAAGCTTGGGTTTGGCCCAGGGTTCATAGCCTGGGTCCAGCTTTTGTATAGTGAGGCTTTCAGTCAGATTAGGATAAACGGGTTCTATTCTGAACCAGTGAAACAGTTGGGTGGTGTGAGGCAAGGGTGTCCTTTGTCACCCTTGTGTTATATACTGTCTTTAGAGCCTCTGATTAGTCGACTACGATTAAAACCAGCTTTGACTGGTGTAGTAATGCCAGGTGGAGGAGGGTTAAGGCCAAAAGTGTTAGCTTACGCAGATGATATGACAGTCTTTTTGACCACTGAAAAAGATTTTGTAGTGACAGGAGATATTTTGCATAGTTTTTCAGAAGCCACAGGTGCCAAGATAAACGTCAGTAAATCTTCAGTGATGTTTGTAGGACGGTGGAGTAAGAGGACTGTGGTTCCAGGAGGGTATACCTTGTGTCAGGATGGCATTAAAATTTTGGGTGTTCGCTTTTTCAAGGTGAATAGTGCACAACAAAATTGGGAGGGGCTGTTGGAATCTTTACAGTCTAAAGTAAGCCGGTGGAGTGTTAGGGATCTGTCACTATGGGGTAGAGTACAGGTAGTGAAGGCAGATGTGTTGCCCAGTATTAACTATCTGGCTTATGTTTTTCCCCTACCTTTTTGGCAGGGGAGGAGAATGGAGAAGTTGATTTTTTCTTTTATTTGGAGAGGGAGGACTGAGTTAGTATCAAGAGCGCAGATGTTTCGTCCTCTGGGTGAGGGAGGCAGAGGGGTGCCATGCCTCCCTTGGAAGGTTACGGCTTTGTTTATTGCTTTTGCAGCTCGCCTAGTGGTACAGGCTCTAGAGCATAAAGCACATGTGTTGGCTCACTTTTGGTTGGGCTGGCCTTTGAGGCATTTAACAGGGTGGAGTAATAGGGTACCTTGGTCACTGGATAGGCCTGAACATTATAAAGTGGCGGCAGACATCATTAAAGGGAATCCTTGGTGCTTGGAAGAGTCACTGTTGTTAAATCATAGGAAGCTGTATGATAGGTTGAAGGAGAGCTCTGTTAAGGAAGCTAGAGAGGCAGGGCCTCCAATTGAAGTGAACTGGTTGTCCTTGCAACCAGATTATTTGGTAGGGAGGTGTAAGGATGTGAACTGGTTGGCAGCATTAGGGAGGCTTCCAGTACGGGAGCGTTTATATAGGCATGGTCAGGGCAGATCTCCTTTGTGCCCAGTGGGTTGCGGGGAAGAAGAGACAATTGAGCACGCCTTGTGGTCATGTCCAGGAGCAGTGGCTTTATGGAAAGCAGTCACTGGCTGGTGGAGAGAGTGGGGAGGACCATTGATTACCCGGGACTTAGTGTTGTATGGAGTAGGGTTGGGAAATATAGAGAACAATCAGAGAAGAGTAGTATGGGTTACTATCTCAGAAGGGAAGCGTATCTTATGGGACTGGCGACTAAGGTGCCTGAGGAAGCAGTTGCCTGGTTTAGAACCTCAAAAGTTATTTTCAACACTTTTGGCTAGTTTGGTGAAAGAGGTAAATGGGTATAAGGTCGTTCATGGGGAGGAGGGGATGAGGGCTGTATGGGGGGGGCTCCCTCGGGTAGGGGTGGGATAAAGTCTTGGGTTTTAAAAATTTAGTACTGGTTATGAGGTTCTGATTGTAATGTGTCTGATTGTAATCTTCCCTTTATGAAATGATTTTTGAGTTCGGAATGATTTTTTAGTTCTGTAGGCTTGGGACATGTATGTTCAGAAAATATGTATGCCTTTGTTGCAAGTGATTAATTTGTAAATTTGTATGAGTGTATGGATTTAATAAAAAAATAAAAAAATCTGTTCTTATCAGTTTAATATCTGATACGTCCCCCATCCGGGGACTACATATTAAATGGATTTTTAGATCACGGAGCTGGAGCCGGGGCTTGCTCCGCCCACTCCAAGCATCGGCCTGGTATTGCAGTGTCTCCAGGAACGGTGTGCTTTCCCTTTTTGGGGATTGCCGTTTATTGTGTCGAATAGCAGAACAAGGAATGAGATCTGCCATGCTGTGGTGTATTGCGAACTTTTTTCCTGATGCGCCCTCCTGGGGTCTTGGACTCTTCCATGAACGATGCACCCACCTGAGGTCTTTTACAGACGAGGTGATGCATCGAATCAGGTGTGTTTGGTTAAAGAGAGTCATCTAAAACCGGCGTTGGGAAGCACCGGCCCATGAGCTTGGCAGTTTCCAGGCCAGTAACGGAAGGCACCCGTCCTTCCTTTCCTGGAGGGGGGCTAACCGTTGGTGTGGACGGTAGAGACGCAAATCATACCTCTGGCTAACCGCCTGGGCCTTCATACTTACCTGGCAGGGGAGACACCATGATCAAGAAGGCGGTTCACCCAGGGCGAGGCTTGCCCATTGCACTCCGGCCATGCTGACCTCTGCGAATTCCCCAAATGCGGGAATCTCGACTGCATAATTTATGGTAGTGGGGGACTGCGTTCGCGCTCTCCCCTGAAATTCTTGGTGAAACAAAGCAGAAGAGGTTTTTTCCAGGTTTTTTTTTTTTTTGCGTTTCAGAATGGGGAGTTCTGTCACATGCGAGGTATGTGTTGTGCGCCTGTGAAACAAAGTCAGTTACACTCTTGAAAAATCGGACCCTGGTGGGTGGTTCAGTTCGAATATAGCACAGACCTTACTTTGAAAGTCGATTGGACTGACTGCAGCCTAGCTGTAGCTGTCTCCATGTTGTTTGGTTGTCCTTTTTCAATTGGTATTAATTTTGTTGTCGCTTACAGCGCCACCGAGTGGCCTGTCGCAGCGCCCTTTTTCACCTTGCTTCTGACTGAGCCCCTGCACAGGTGTGCCGATTTGGGTGAAGGGATCTCATTCCTTCCTGGAGTTATAGCCATTCGAGCCATCTCGGACACGCCACGTTAGCACGTTTTGAGGTCCCCTCGCCAAGGTGAATGGAAATTTCCACTTTTTTGGGATGATTATTGACAGGCAGACTCCAGAGAAGCTTTCTGTGCTGCTTTGGGTGGGACTGGGCCAAATACCTGGCGCTAGGTTGCAAAAGAAGGTTTTCGACAAAATCCCAAATACCCGAAAATTTTGTCAGAGCGACGAGCCAATCTGAGACCTGCGTCTGGTTCGGCTCGAGCCAAGGATTCCCATTACATAAGGCACGTGGCTCTGCGACGAACCGTTTGGGAGTTACGAGCGATGCCGTACTTTCCGTCACTGCAGTGCCAGTGTCAGGCCGAGCGTGACGAGTCCCGGTGACGTTGCAGACAGGGGAGGGTACTACCATCCCCCAGCGTTTTTAGGTCCCCCAGACTTACCAAAGCCGAGATGGGCATCGCCGTGTCCGGCTTCCTGCCCGCTGCGTCTTAGCGGCATCGCTTCTCGGCCTTTTGGCTAAGATCACGTACCTTGTCAGACGGTTTAGACTGCGATCGCCTCTTGGAGGTTTCCTGACTCGAGATCTTTTTATATCTTGAGTCACACAACTTCGAGAGGTACATTGAACTCTGCTGCTTCGGGCTCCAACACGTTTTAAGGTAAGGTCTTTTAATTATTTATTTGGTTATTTATTATTGTATTTATTGTTGTTTTAAGTTTCTAGGCTGTTGGTGCCTCCATCATGTCGGCTGCCCGTGCCGGCGTGCGGAGGCACCACAGCGTGCGCTTTTGTTTTAAAGAGGTGAATGGCAAGCTCCTAGGGATGTCACGTCTTGACTTCTCCAGAAAGTCCTTTTTTTTTTGGAGCGTCCATTCAGGTATAAGTTTGAGGGCTCGTGTACGTGGGTTAAGGGGACCTGCGCGCTGACCCCCAAAAAATTTTGACGGATGCGGCGTCGATGTCTGCCGGCCCACGGGAGACCCCTGACCGGCGCAGGAGGATCTGGACCCCCGAGGGGCCCCGCGGAAGCCCACCCAAATTTGAGGCCCCTACATGCCATTCAGCACTTCTCCACAGGGTGGCGCACGGAGCAGTACACCTCAGGTTTAAAACAGTGGCATTTACCCGAATGGGGGGTGTACGATTTTTTTGCCCACGAAACCTATATTTGTCCATTTGACCTTTAAAGTTACAGAATGACCACGGAACCGATG
Organism: Carassius carassius; assembly: GCF_963082965.1. Taxonomy (NCBI): domain Eukaryota; kingdom Metazoa; phylum Chordata; class Actinopteri; order Cypriniformes; family Cyprinidae; genus Carassius; species Carassius carassius. The sequence continues at coordinate 518,502 of NW_026775074.1, forward strand.
CGGACCCCCATCGGACCCCCAACCCGGGTCCCACGAACCCATTATTTGTCCATTTGACCATTATATTCACACAATGACTGCGGATCATCTGCAGACCCCTTGCGGACCCCCACCCTGGGTCCCACGAACCCCGTATTTGTCCATTTGACCATTATATTCACACAATGACTGCGGATCATCTGCGGACCACTTGCGGACCCCCACCCTGGGTCCCACGAACCCACTATTTGTCCATTTGACCATTATGTTCACACAATGACTGCGGATCATCAGCGGACCACTTGCGGACCCCCACCCTGGGTCCCACGAACCCACTATTTGTCCATTTGACCATTATATTCACGGAATGACCACGGATCACATCCGGAACATTTGCGGACATATCCAAAATTGTGGTGAATGTTAACCAAAATGTCACAGATTTTGCCAAGCTGTAACTCCGCCAAAACGGGGCCAAACTGCACCAAACTCGGGTCAGAGTAAGAACTCCAGAAGGCCTACCGAACACCGCTGCCCCCCCCCATCCATAACACCCCGGGGGCGGAGTTATGGCCCCCCACATTTTTGATAGTCAAATGGAAGGAAGAGACCTAGCGACTTGAAACTTGGTGACTTGATAGCCCTCGAAGGGCCCTCTCTGAAGCCACCTCCCCCAAGTCGATAGACCCCCGGGGGCTAGAGATATGGACCCGCAAATGCAAAAAGTCCCAAAATTTGACCGGCCATAACTCACTCGGAAAGAAGGGAAACAACACCAAACTCTGGTCAAAATTAGACCTTTGGGAGCTCTATCCGACGACACCAGCCCCATGTTCCTATGACCCCGGGCGTCCGAGTTACGGCCCCCCAAAATGTGGGATTTGAACCGTTATAACTCAGGAACCGGACCACCCAGGAACTCGAGGGTGGTCGCATACGGTAGGTAATTTCAGCCCCGGGGTCCACCGCTTCGTGGAGATATTAGCAAGAGAATAGTACCATCCACCCCCCTCGCACCTACTCATCCATGCCGGCCAGGGTGCACCCTCCCCGGCTAGAGAAGGCAGCTCGAGGGGGGTGGAAGTCGGAAGAAAATTTTTTTTATGAGGCCTAGAGAAAACAGTTGTACTGTACTCAGGGCACTCAAAGGAATCCATTTTTGTAAGTTTTATCCCATAATACTGTAGAAATATGCATAGAAAAAATGTTGGATTTTGGTTCATTTGCACCACAAATGTTGCAAGTCTTGCAGTATATTAAATAGCAATATTTTTTATTGTCAGTCTATTTCTCAAATCACTTCTAGTCTAATGAACTACACATGGGGCTATTTCATTTGTCACTTAACAGTTACTTTATTTGAAATCTTCCTAATTCCAATTTATCCATAATGTATTGTAAAATACGTTTTATAAAACAAGAGTGCACACTTTGCAGTCTATTTCTCATTCCCCTTTTAGTCCAAACAACTTCAAATGGGACTATTTCCTTGGTCACTGACCAGTCTATTTCTCATTCCACTCATAGTCTAATGAACTACATATGGCACTATTTCATGGATCACTTGCCAGTCTATTTCTCATTAATTTTCTAGTCTAATAAACTACATATGGCACTATTTCCTTGATCACTTGCCAGTCTATTTCTCATTCAAAACTTTTAGTCTAATAAACTACAAAAAGTACTATATCCTTGGTCACTTACCAGTCTATTTCTCATTCCTTTTCTAGTCTAATAAACAATACATTTCACTATTTCAGTCTATTTCTCATTCAACTTCTAGTCTAATAATCAGTTTAACTGGTGATGATGATCGGCCTGAATAAATTTGAAATAGAAGTGTATTAATGTGAAAACATATGGCACTATTTCATGGATCACTTGCCAGTCTATTTCTCATTCATTTTTATAGTGTAATAAACTACATATGGCACTATTTCCTTGATCACTTGCCAGTTTATTTCTTATTCAAACTTTTAGTCTAATAAGCTACAAAAAGTACTATTTCCTTGGTCACTTACCAGACTATTTCTCATTCCTTTTCTAGTCTAATAAACAATACATTTCACTATTTCAGTCTATTTCTCATTCAACTTCTAGTCTAATAATCAGTTTAACTGGTGATGATGATCGGCCTGAATAAATTTGAAATAGAAGTGTATTAATGTGAAAACATATGGCACTATTTCATGGATCACTTGCCAGTCTATTTCTCAGTAATTTTATAGTCTAATAAACTACATATGGCACTATTTGCTTGATCCCTTGCCAGTCTATTTCTTATTCAAAACTTTTAGTCTAATAAACTACAAAAAGTACTGTTTCCTTGGTCACTTACCAGTCAATTTCTCATTCCTTTTCTAGTCTAATAAACAATACATTTCACTATTTCAGTCTATTTCTCATTCAACTTCTAGTCTAATAATCAGTTTAACTGGTTATGATGATCGGCCTGAATACATTTGAAATAGAAGTGTATTAATGTGAAAACATATGGCACTATTTCATGGATCACTTGCCAGTCTATTTCTCATTCATTTCATAGTCTAATAAACTACATATGGCACTATTTCCTTGATCACTTGCCAGTCTATTTCTTATTCAAAACTTTTAGTCTAATAAACTACAAAAAGTACTATTTCCTTGGTCACTTACCAGTCTATTTCTCATTCCTTTTCTAGTCTAATAAACAATACATTTCACTATTTCAGTCTATTTCTCATTCAACTTCTAGTCTAATAATCAGTTTAACTGGTGATGATGATCGGCCTGAATAAGTTTGAAATAGAAGTGTATTAATGTGAAAACATATGGCACTATTTCATGGATCACTTGCCAGTCTATTTCTCATTCATTTTTATAGTCTAATAAACTACATATGGCACTATTTCCTTGATCACTTGCCAGTTTATTTCTTATGCAAACTTTTAGTCTAATAAGCTACAAAAAGTACTATTTCCTTGGTCACTTACCAGACTATTTCTCATTCCTTTTCTAGTCTAATAAACAATACATTTCACTATTTCAGTCTATTTCTCATTCAACTTCTAGTCTAATAATCAGTTTAACTGGTGATGATGATCGGCCTGAATAAATTTGAAATAGAAGTGTATTAATGTGAAAACATATGGCACTATTTCATGGATCACTTGCCAGTCTATTTCTCAGTAATTTTATAGTCTAATAAACTACATATGGCACTATTTGCCTGATCCCTTGCCAGTCTATTTCTTATTCAAAACTTTTAGTCTAATAAACTACAAAAAGTACTATTTCCTTAGTCACTTACCAGTCAATTTCTCATTCCTTTTCTAGTCTAATAAACAATACATTTCACTATTTCAGTCTATTTCTCATTCAACTTCTAGTCTAATAATCAGTTTAACTGGTTATGATGATCGGCCTGAATACATTTGAAATAGAAGTGTATTTATGTGAAAACATCCTAATTTCAAGTTATTCAAAATATAGTAAAATATGTTTTTATTAAACATTTTATGTATAGAAATACTATATATTTATTATGTATTTATTACATATACCTTTTTATTTACACACACAATATATAAATATGTTTAAATTATTTTTATTACATGTAATATATATGTGTGTGTGTGTGTGTGTGTGTGTGTGTGTGTGTGTGTGTGTGTGTGTGAGTGTGTGTGAGTGTGTGTAAAGTAATGACACCTTAATTCAATTTCAAATATTTATTGAACTTTTTGTTTTGCAGACATTGTAAAGTCAAAATCAAAAATGCCTCAAAGTTCTGTACAAAAAAAACACAATATATAAAAAGTATAATAGGAAACATGCATTATATAAGAAAAATAAAATAAATAAATAAACATGTTCAGAAAGATTCAGAGCAAACTGACATTAACCTTAACTATAACTATTTACAAAAAAAAGAAAAAAGAAAAAAGAAAAATGGAACAGGCTATCAAAACAAATAAAAAGATAACCTTACTTTTTTATCGTAGAAATAAAAGCAGTAGAACAATTATCATAAAAAATATCAAAACAAACAATTTAAATAGCTACATAAATTATTTACGGGATTTTTTTTTAAATTTCTCCAGTCTCTTTTTTTACTTGCTGCACCAGCTTTTTAGACGCTATTTCCTGTGGTGATTTAAGTGGGGAGTTCTTCACCATCAGTCTGCGTCTGAGGACCATCTTCATTAATGTGCTTCTTTCCTTATAGAAATAATAAGAAAGGCAAAGTGTTAGTGAACATGTCTACTTGTCACAAACAGTTAAACCAATCCATGGGAAATTGTACTTACTGAAGCAGATTTCCCAGACTTCTGGCCTTCTTCGGCATCGGGAGGGCTGTCGGAGAGCGTTGGGCTGGTGGATGAGGACTTTTCCTCAGCTGGCATCTTGTGGGGTTTTGTCGTCTTTCTTCTCTTGGCACCTTGCTGCCTTGGACTATCAGCTTCCTCACCCACCACAGCTGTATCAAAGAGGCGACGGTGTTCTGCTGCCTGCTTTGCATTAAGGTTGAGGGCATAAAACCTGTCAGCTGTGGTGGTGTCGTGGCACATGAACTGTGCCACTTTGTGCCTATCTTCCGGGCAGTGAGTTTTCTTTGCCTTTTTGGAGAGAGAACAGCATAGGCAAAGAGTTAGAAAAAAACACACCAGAAACTCATAAAGCCGGGACAAGTACAGGAATGCTTACATGGGTGGCGATGGCAGTCCTCACATCAGTAAATGTGGGTGTGCCTGGTAACCCCATGCTCGCCCACGCATCCTGAAAATACTTGTTCAAGTTTTTGCAGGAGCTGGCCTTTGAGGTAAAGAAGAAGTAGTTTGCAACTCGTCCCCCTACCAAGTTGGACCGGAGTGAAAGGAATTCCTCAAGCCACCCATACTCCTCCTGGTCCAGGGCCAGCTGGGCTGCACCAAAGGCCTGGTTGGTCTTGTGGGCTGATATCTTTAGAAACAGTGTGAAGTGGCATAAGCTGAGTTTTATTTTAAAGAAAACCATGTGGACAACGAGAGACAGAGAGAAAGAGAACCACTCACATTAATGACAAAGTGGCCTTCTGTAGCTGTCGCACGGGCATCCTCCACCTCTTTAATTGTTAAATTTTGGAACACCCCTCCGTGGTGACCATAAATGCTGGCCCAGTAAGTGGTGAGGTGTCCATAAAAAGACCATTGGTCCTTTTTCTCAGGACTAGTCTTCAGACGATCTTCACAGAAAAAAAGAGAAGCATAAAGGATCACATTGATCGCCAAATAATGAGAGGAGAAAGGATTCAAAAACTTACCCAGAATCTCAGAAATAATTTTTTTGGCAGAGTCCCGGCAAGCTCGCAGTGTGGCTTTAGGGATCAGGCGGGCCTCCTTGGCTTGTTTTACAGCCAGCTCGTGGACTGCCACGCTGCGCTTTACTGGGCGGGTCAAGTTCTGGATTTCCCTCCTAATCCCAATGAAAGCCACACGGGAGAGCCGGCATGTGGGCGGCGGGGTCTCATTAAGATATTTGAGGAACTGTGCCACATTTTTTAGGTAATGGTGCAGAGTTGGCTCTGCAATGTTGCATTTCCTTAAAAAAGACAGCCAGGACCGGACCTTTGCCCTGTTGTCCAAAAACATCAAGCTGGCCAGATTGGTCTGGCCAGCTGACATATATGAAATAAAATTTTTTATTCTAAAAATCTTTGAGGACACATTATTTATTAATTTCGGAGTGGGGTTGATGCCCTCCCAGTGGGCCCTGGACTCCTCAATGAGCTGATCTGCAAAAAGAAAGCACAAGAGAAGGACCAGGTGAGTCAGGTCGATAACATAGAGGTAAACACTAACAAACATTATTATTATTATTATTATATTAAATTAAATTAAATTAAATATATAATAAACTATATTATACATATATATATATATATATATATATATATATATACATACATAATATGTGTGTGCATATGTATAATTATATTACTATAATTTTCTAGTCTAATAAACTACAAATGGTACTATTTCCTTCGTCACTTATCAGTCTATTTCTCATTTCCCTTGTAGTCTAACAAACTATAAATGGGGCTATTTCCTTGGTTCACTTACCAGTCTATTTCTAATTCAACTTCTAGTCTAATCAACAACAAATGAGATTATTTCCTTGGTTCACTTACCAGTCTATTTCTCAGGTAACTTCTAGTCTAATAATCTACAAATAGGAGATTTATTAATGAAAGTTATTGTATGGTGTTATCAAAGTGACAAGTGTCATACTCACTTAGGGCTGGCACGTGGTCCGGAAAGGGGTATGGTGCATCGGAGGAGTGGGCCTTCTTTGAAGGCCCGGCGACCTCCTCCTCGGGTCCTGTGGCTGGCTCTGCCTCAGGCCTGGTGGCTGGCTCTTCATCTAGTCTGTCAACCTGCGACTCTGAGCACTCCTCCTCCCCAGGGCTGTTGAGGGCCGATAGCAGACTATGTGTTGCCCGTGCAACCTGCCTAGAGGGGGTGGGATTTGACCGCTTCCTCAGCTGCCGGTACCGCCGTGAGAAGCTCTCCCAGAAGCAATGGATAGGAGAAGCTTGCGCTCCTTCACATTCCGCACCTTGTGAAAAACACGAAGGTGTTGGCTTAGCTGATTATAGCCACGAAAGCACAAGGGACAGTCGTCCAAAGCCATATCTACTTTTGTTAAAACACTAAAGGATGAATAGCAAAAGGATGAATGCAAGGGACACTGCCCAAGCATTGGTTACTTATATAACTTTTTAGGTCCCATTTGTAGTCTGTTAATACAACTTTGAGTCTAATACATTAGAGAGCACAATTTGCAGTCTATTTCTCATTACACTTCTAGTTTAATAAACTACAAATTTGACTATTCCTTTGATTCACTCACCAGTCTATTTTCCATTCTTTTTCTAGTCTAATAAACTACAAATGGGACTATTCCCTTGGATCACTTACCAGTCTATTTCTCATTCAACTTCTAGTCTAATAAACTACAAATAGTACTATTTCCTTGGTCACCTACCAGTCTAGTTCTCATTCATTTTCTAGTCTGATAAACTACAAATATGACTATTTCCTTGATTCAGTTACCAGTCTATTTTTCATACCACCTCTAGTCTAAGAAACTACAAATGGAACTATTTTCTTGGTCACTTACCAGTCTATTTGTCATTCCACTTTTAGTCTAATAAACTGTAAATTACCTTGGTCCCTTACCAGTCTATTTCCCATTCATTTTCTAGTCTAATGACTAATGACATCCACCCCCCTCGCACCTACTCATCCATGCCGGCCAGGGTGCACCCTCCCCGGCTAGAGAAGGCAGCTTGAGGGGGGTGGAAGTCGGAAGAAAATTTTTTTATGAGGCCTAGAGAAAACACTTGTACTGCACTCAGGGCACTCAGGGAATCCATTTTAGTAAGTTTTATCCCATTATACTGTAGAAATATGCATAGAAAAACGTCAGACCAGGGGGCCGTCTATCCGACGACACTAGCCCCATGTCCCTATGACCCCGGGGGTCAAAACGGCCAAAACGGGGCCAAACTGCACCAAACTCAGGACGGAGTAAGACCTCCAGAAGGCCTACCGAACACCGCTGTCCCCCCATCCATAACACCCCGGGGGGCGAATTTATGGCCCCCCACATTTTTGATAGTCAAATGGAAGGAAGAGACCTAGCGACTTGAAACTCGGTGACTTGATAGCCCTCAAAGGGCCCTCTCTGAAGCCACCTCCCACAAGTCGATAGACCCCGGGGGCCAGAGATACGGGCCCGCAAATGCAAAAAGTCCCAAAATTTGACCGGCCATAACTCACCCAAAGAGAGGGGAAAAAACACCAAACTCTGGTCAAAATTAGACCTTTGGGAGCTCTATCCGACGACACTAGCCCCATGTCCCTATGACCCCGGGGGTCCGAGTTACGGCCCCCCAAAATGTGGAATTTGAACCGTTATAACTCAGGAACTGGACCACCCAGGAACTCGAGGATGGTCGCATACGGTAGGCCCCTCGACCCCTAGGGATCCCCCGAATTTAGCAAAAAAATAGTACCGTCCACCCCCCTCGTACCTACTCATCCATGCCGGCCAGGGTGCACGCTCCCTGGCTAGAAAAGGCAGCTCGAGGGGGGTGGAAGTCGGAAGAAATTTTTTTATGAGGCCTAGAGAAAACAGTTGTACTGTACTCAGGGCACTCAGAGGAATCCATTTTTGTAAGTTTTATCCCATAATACTGTAGAATTTGCATAAAAATGAGCGTTGAATTTTGGCACACATGTGCACCACATGTGGTGCGTATCTCACTTTTCATTAAATAGCAACTGTATTTGCAACAAGGAATGAGATCTGCCATGCAGTGGTGTATTGCGAACTTTTTTCCTGATGCGCCCTCCTGGGGTCTTGGACTCTTCCACGAATGATGCACCCACCTGAGGTCTTTCACAGACGAGGTGATGCACCGAATCAGGTGTGTTTGGTTAAAGAGAGTCATCTAAAACCGGCGTTGGGAAGCCCCGGCCCATGAGCTTGGCAGTTTCCAGGCCAGTAACGGAAGGCACCCATCCTTCCTTTCCTGGAGGGGGGCTAACCGTTGGTGTGGACGGTAGAGACGCAAATCATACCTCTGGCTGACCGCCTGGGCCTTCATACTTACCTGGCAGGGGAGACACCATGATCAAGAAGGCGGTTCACCCAGGGCGAGGCTTGCCCATTGCACTCCGGCCATGCTGACCCCTGCGAATTCCCAAAATGCGGGAATCTCGACTGCATAATTTATGGTAGTGGGGGACTGCGTTCGCGCTCTCCCCTGAAATTGTTGGTGAAACAAAGCAGAAGAGGATTTTTTTGCGTTTTGCGTTTTTTTTTGCGTTTCAGAATGGGGAGTTCTGTCACATGCGAGGTATGTGTTGTGCGCCTGTGAAACAAAGTCAGTTACGCTCTTGAAAAATCGGACCCTGGTGGGTGGTTCAGTTCGAATATAGCACAGACCTTACTTTGAAAGTCGATTGGACTGACTGCAGCCTAGCTGTAGCTGTCTCCATGTTGTTTGGTTGTCCTTTTTCAATTGGTATTAATTTTGTTGTCGCTTACAGCGCCACCGAGTGGCCTGTCGCAGCGCCCTTTTTCACCTGGCCTCTGACTGAGCCCCTGCACAGGTGTGCCGATTTGGGTGAAGGGATCTCATTCCTTCCTGGAGTTATAGCCATTCGAGCCATCTCGGACACGCCACCTTAGCACGTTTTGAGGTCCCCTCGCCAAGGTGAATGGAAATTTCCACTTTTTTGGGATGATTATTGACAGGCAGACTCCAAAGAAGCTTTCTGTGCTGCTTTGGGTGGGACTGGGCCAAATACCTGGCGGCGCTAGGTTGCAAAAGAAGGTTTTCGACAAAATCCCAAATCCCCGAAATTCCGTCAGAGCGACGAGCCAATCTGAGACCTGCGTCTGGTTCGGCTCGAGCCAAGGATTCCCATGACATAAGGCACGTGGCTCTGCGACGAACCGTTTGGGAATTACGAGCGATGCCGTACTTTCCGTCGCTGCAGTGCCAGCGTCAGGCCGAGCGTGACGAGGCCCGGTGACGTTGCAGACAGGGGAGGGTACTACCATCCCCCAGCGTTTTTAGGTCCCCCAGACTTACCAAAGCCGAGATGGGCATCGCCGTGTCCGGCTTCCTCCCCGCTGCGTCTTAGCGGCATCGCTTCACGGCCTTTTGGCTAAGATCACATATCTTGTCGGACGGTTGAGACTGCGATCGCCTCTTGGAGGTTTCCTGACTAGAGATCTTTTTATATCTTGAGTAACACAACTTCGAGAGGTACATTGAACTCTGCTGCTTCGGGCTAAAACAAGTTTTAAGGTAAGGTATTTTAATTATTTATTTGGTTATTTATTATTGTATTTATTGTTGTTTTAAGTTTTTAGAATGTTGGTGCCTCCACCATGTCGGCTGCCCCTGCCGGCGTGCGGAGGCACCACAGCGTGCGTTTTTTATTCAGGCAGGTTGAGGGGAAGCTCCTTGGAATGTCCCGTATAGCTGATCCAAAAGACCTTAGCTTTTAGATCTGATGACCTGAATTGTTTGATGACTCTGCCCTTGAACAAAGGATTTGATGTCAGTTTTAAAACCGCTTCCCTGCTTAATGACTTTTGGCAAAGGTTTGATTCAGTTAAAGCCCAGTTCTCCATGTTCACTGTCGAGAAACTTTCTGATAACACACTTAAAACTGTGATTGTAAGGATGTTCAATGAAACAGTGACTGGAGATGATATTTATGTTTGGTTGGGTAGATTTTGCACTGTTCGAGGCCAGCCTGTCAAAGTGTTAGATGAAGATGGCATTTGGACATGCTCCTGGCGAATTCCCATTAAACAATGGAAAGACGCTGGGGGCTACCAGGGCCTGAAACATCTGCCTTCCATGATTGTGCTCGGAGAGAGCAGAGGCTACATACCAAACTCTGCAGGAAGGGTTGCAGGTTTGGTCATCTCGCTGAAGCATGCCAAGAGTTAGTATGTGGGAAGTGTATAGAAATTGGTCACAGTTTGATTATTGTACCAATTTCAGACGGTGCAATCTTTGTGGAGAAACAAACCACCTCTACAGAGACTGCCCTAAAAGTTTTGCCAACAAGCTCAAAATGGCCACCCCACATGGGCAACAAACGAATGAACAAAGGAAAGAGGAGGCGGTCCCTGAGGTTTTGGCGGGAATTTCAAATTCCCAGCCGGCCTCAGGGATTGGGCAGGAAGGAGGAAGTGGGACGGCCACAGGGGCGGAGGCAACGGAACAGGAAATGGTCATGGAGGGAGAGGAAAGTGAGGAAAAAACCAATTCCTCACTAGTAACAGTTTCGGATGGGGTGCAGGAATCTACCGGGAGTGAGACAGAGTGTTCACTCCCTAACGCTCAGGTGCAAAAAAGACCTGCGGGGTCTCCTCTGATTGTAACGGAGGAGAAAAAATCTAGGGCAGCATATAAGCTTGATAGTATCGATTCGGTAGATCTGGAGCGCATGTGGCCCCTAGAGTCCCCTAATGAGGTATCCTTTTTGCACATTAAGCTAACAGCATCGTCGCCAAAAGAGCCACAAGAGGTTTCCTCTGTGGCCTCTGAAGCGACAGGCATTTGCCCTCCTGATCCCAGCTCGTCTGAGGAAAAGGAAAGGCAAATGCAACAAGATATAACATGATTTTAATCGTATCTTTGTAGTCTTTTTACTGTCTTCTGTTTTAAATGTCTTATACCTTTTTAACCCTACTGCTCATGGCCCTCACCATCTCTACTATCAATGTAAGAAGTGTGAGGTCCACCATTAGAGCACAGAGTATTTTGTCCCTTTTAAAATCTTTTAAGTCAGATTTGTTTTTATTACAAGAGTGTTCTCTGCCCTTTTTAACTAGGTACAAGAAAATGGAGGAGCTATGGTCCGCAGGAGCCTCCATATGGAGCGGATCAAATTTTAACAAAAATGACGGAGTTGCGGTTTTAATTAATAATCCTAACATCTTGGTGAAGGGCAGCACTGTGGTGAGGCAAGGCCGGGCACTTTTAGTAAATCTGACCTTTTTAGACAGGGATTTTAATGTTCTTAATGTATATGGTTTTACGGAAAAGAATGAAAGATATGAGCTTTTAGAAGACTTGCAACCCCACATGCTAGGTAGGGCCCCCCTAATGGTAGCAGGGGATTTTAATTGTGTTTTATCCAAAACAGACAGGAAAAGGGTAGGGGAGGATTTTAGAGTGGACAAAACGTCGGTGTTATTGCAGGGTTTAGTCAGAGATTTTAATTTAGTCGACTGTTTTAAAATTTTGCATCAAAGAGAGGAGGGCTTCACCTGGTTCAGTGGTGATAGTACCAAAGCCTCTCGAATCGACTACGTTTTTACAAGGGACTGCCCGCCGACCGATGCTACATTAACCCCCCTCTTTTTCTCTGATCACATAATGCTGTCTTGCACCCTTTCACTGCCCATGGGTGTGACGGTAGGGGGAGGGCTGTGGAAGCTGAACTGTTCCCTGTTGGAAGACAAGGATATAGTTTTAGAATATAGGGAACAGTTCAGCCAATGGCAGACCCTCCAAGACTTTTACGATACACGTGCACAGTGGTGGGAGATGGTAAAGGACCGGACAAGACAGTTTTTTAGAAAGATAGGGAAAGAAAAGAAGAGTAGGGAAAAGAAACGCATGTTGGGGTTGCAGAAAAGACTACAAAGGTATTTTAATCTTTTAAATAATGGTTTTGATTTTATCGACGAAATTCAGGAAGTAAAAAAAGAAATGTCAGTTTTAGCCAATATAAAAAGTAAAGGGGTCCTTTTAAGAAGTAAAGAGAGAGAAATAGAAAAAGGCGAAAAGTGTACCAGATATTTTTTTAAGAAAATAATAACAAGGGGTGGGGGGTTAACCAGGGTTAAAACAGGGGATAGGGAGGTTAACACAACAAAAGAGATTTTAGAGGATGTGGAAAAATTTTATGGGGCATTATATAGTTTTAAAAAGGTACACTTTGACACTGCAAAAGAAGTTTTAAATTTTATTGAGGAAAGGGTTGACTGTCAAAATGAGATTTTAACCCAAGATTTTAACATCTTAGAAATCCAAAAAGCACTTGGAGGTTTTAAGAAGGGGAAGTCCCCAGGAGTGGATGGACTTCCCCTAGAGTTTTATCTAACATTTTGGGACATTTTAGGACAAGAGCTTTTGACAGTTTTTAAAGAGTTTGAGACCCTCGACATACTTCCAGACAGTTTTAGAATAGGGATAGTTTCTTTACTTCACAAAAAAGGTGACCGGACTGACTTAAAAAACTGGAGACCCATAACACTTTTAAATTTTGATTATAAACTTTTTAGCAAAATTTTAGCAACACGCATGTCAACGGCTTTAGAGGACGTGATTCACCCGGATCAAGCTTGTTCTGTGCCCGGAAGAAAGATAACAGACAGCCTAGTACTGATCAGAGACGCCATCTGTTATGCGAGAGACAGAAATATTCGGCTAGTAGTCCTAAATTTAGACTTTGAAAAAGCATTTGACCGAGTCTCGCACCAGTACCTTTTTCAGGTACTGCAAAAAATGGGTTTTCCAACAAAGAGGTTTGTAGCCTGGGTGGGACTGCTGTACAAGGGACTAGTCAGCAAATTCCTTGTAAACGGGCATCTTTCCAAAACTGTGAACATACACAGTGGTGTCCATCAGGGATGTCCTTTATCTCCTCTCCTGTATGTGGCTTGTATCGAGCCACTGGCACAGATCTTGAGAAAGGATAAATGGGTCAAAGGACTGGACGTTCCTGGGACGGGTGGACTGACAGCGACTTGTGCCTTATACATGGACGATGTTACTCTTTTAACCACGGACATTTTATCTATACGAAGAGCACTGGACTTGACTGACTGGTACGGTCGGGCCTCGGGCGCCAAACTCAATAGAAACAAGTCTGAGGCCCAGCTCTTCGGGCCGTGGGGGGACGTGGACACAGGAGGACTTTAAAATTTTAGGTGTTAAATTTGATAAAGAGGGTGGAGGACGGGAAAACTGGACTGACTTGCTAGGGAAAGTTAGGAAAAGACTAGGGTTTTGGGGACTAAGACAGTTGACGATTGAAGGTAAAATTTTTATTTTTAAATATGTGATTTTACCTCTGATTTTACTTGTCTGTTCTGTTTTTAGCCCCCCTCGGTGGTTCCTGGTGAAACTGGAGAGGGCGGTGTTTTACTTCCTGTGGGGGTCCAAGTGGGAGTGCCTGAAGAGGGAGACAGTCAAGAAAAGGCCAGAGAACGTTGGAAAAGGCCTCCCAGACCCCCACCTGTTTTTAGGCAGCCGCTTCACCGCCTTGCACATCAGTTATGCCATGACCCCATCCAAAGAAAACAAGACGGCTGCAATGGCGCGATTTTGGATGGGGTCTTCCTAAGAACTTTGAAAATTTTACCAGTAGATTTGAAAACCCCAGTGTCTTTTAACTTGCCTAAAGACTACAGTTTTATAAAAAAGTTTTTAAAGAAATACCTTTTAGAGAGTGAAGATGTCACCATTTAACTAAACACAAGTCTCTCATTTCTGTTGTGCAGGACCGGAAACCGGTGAGTCCAGTTCCGGGCCTCACACTAAGTGAGGCCAAACAAGTTTGAAGGACTTGACGGCACAGAAATTTACCTCGCTCTGGCTCACCCTCAACGTCATCAAGGATGCCATCTGGGCCACCAGAAATCTGCTGGTGGGGAAGCGCGTTACGGTAACCCTCCATGCATGCGAGCTAAAGGTAACATCAAGGCTGCAGGGGTACCGGACGACGATATTCGGACGGGGGGGCCGGGGTCGCACAGAGAGGGTCCCGGCAGGCACCGACCCTGGCTGCCCGTAGATGCACCCTAACCATTCTGGCTACGGGAACAGCGGGCCAGCGGGCCGGAGGAGAGGGGATCTCCGCTGAGCCCGTAAAGTAGCATCTCATGTCCCTGTTCTGGAGAGTGGGGTGAAGACCGACTTGATGAGGACTCACCCCCGGTCTTGCACAACAGATGTTTTTTTTTATTGGTTTTTATCCAATAAATTGTTTTTTATGGTGTTTTATCAATGAAATTGGTTTTATTAACATGCATATGAGGCTTGTTTGCTTTTTTAAATTTGTATTTTACTTTTGAAACCGATCGCACCTTTTAAACACACCTCAAATATGGACTTTTAAAAACAAGCAAAACACTGTGGTTTTAATCAAATGTTTTTTAACAATGATTGTTTCTTTCATTTTACCATGTGTATTTATTATATATTATATGGCTTGTTTTAATGTGTGCTTGAAAAGAAAAATGTGTGTGAAAGTAAAAATGCAAATGGAAAAAATGTAACTATTGACAATAAAACCTTTTCGAAAGAAAAAAAATCTGTTCTTATCAATGTCAATGTCACCTTTATTTATATAGCGCTTTAAACAAAATACATTGCGTCAAAGCAACTGAACAACATTTATTAGGAAAACAGTGTCAATAATGCAAAAATGATAGTTAAAGGCAGTTCATCATTGGATTCAGTTATGTCATCTCTGTTCAGTTAAATAGTGTCTGTGCATTTATTTGCAATCAAGTCAATGATGTCGCTGTAGATGAAGTGTCCCCAACTAAGCAAGCCAGAGGCGACAGCGGCAAGGAACCGAAACTCCATCGGTGACAGAATGGAGAAAAAAAAACCTTGGGAGAAACCAGGCTCAGTTGGGGGGCCAGTTCTACTCTGACCAGACGAAACCAGTAGTTCAATTCCAGGCTGCAGCAAAGTCAAATTGTGCAGAAGAATCATCTGTTTCCTGTGGTCTTGTCCTGGTGCTCCTCTGAGACAAGGTCTTTACAGGGGATCTGTATCTGGGGATCTAGTTGTCCTGGTCTCCGCTGTCTTTCATGGATGTAGAGGTCCTTTCTAGGTGCTGATCCACCATCTGGTCTGGATACGTACTGGATCCGGGTGACTGCAGTGACCCTCTGATCTGGACACAGACTGGATCTGGTGGCCACGGTGACCTCGGAACAAGAGAGAAACAGACAAATATTAGCGTAGATGCCATTCTTCTAATGATGTAGCAAGTACATAGATTGTTATGGGAAGTGTATCCGGTTCCGGTTTACCTAATTAATGCAGCCTAAAAATCCTTTAACGGATTTGGATAATAAAAGCATATTCGTTTGTTATGTGTATGCCAGGTTAAAGAGATGGGTCTTTAATCTAGATTTAAACTGCAAGAGTGTGTCTGCCTCCCGAACAATGTTAGGTAGGTTATTCCAGAGTTTGGGCGCCAAATAGGAAAAGGATCTGCCGCCTGCAGTTGATTTTGATATTCTAGGTATTATCAAATTGCCTGAGTTTTGAGAACGTAGCGGACGTAGAGGGTTATAATTTAAAAGGAGCTCATTCAAATACTGAGGAGCTAAACCATTCAGGGCTTTATAAGTAATAAGCAATATTTTAAAATCTATGCGATGCTTGATAGGGAGCCAGTGCAGTGTTGACAGGACCGGGCTAATATGGTCATACTTCCTGGTTCTAGTAAGAACTCTTGCTGCTGCATTTTGGACTAGCTGTAGTTTGTTTACTAAGCGTGCAGAACAACCACCCAATAAAGCATTACAATAATCTAACCTTGAGGTCATAAATGCGTGGATTAACATTTCTGCATTTGACATTGAGAGCATAGGCCGTAATTTAGATATATTTTTGAGATGGAAAAATGCAGTTTTACAAATGCTAGAAACGTGGCTTTCTAAGGAAAGATTGCGATCAAGTAGCACACCTAGGTTCCTAACTGATGATGAAGAATTGACAGAGCAACCATCAAGTCTTAGACAGTGTTCTAGGTTATTACAAGCAGAGTTTTTAGGCCCTATAATTAACACCTCTGTTTTTTCAGAATTTAGCAGTAAGAAATTACTCGTCATCCAGTTTTTTATATCGACTATGCAATCCATTAGTTTTTCAAATTGGTGTGTTTCACCGGGCCGCGAAGAAATATAGAGCTGAGTATCATCAGCATAACAGTGAAAGCTAACACCATGTTTCCTGATGATATCTCCCAAGGGTAACATATAAAGCGTGAAGAGTAGCGGCCCTAGTACTGAGCCTTGAGGTACTCCATACTGCACTTGTGATCGATAGGATACATCTTCATTCACTGCTACGAACTGATGGCGGTCATATAAGTACGATTTAAACCATGCTAATGCACTTCCACTGATGCCAACAAAGTATTCAAGTCTATGCAAAAGAATGTTGTGGTCAATTGTGTCAAACGCAGCACTAAGATCCAATAAAACTAATAGAGAGATACACCCACGATCAGATGATAAGAGCAGATCATTTGTAACTCTAAGAAGAGCAGTCTCAGTACTATGATACGGTCTAAATCCTGACTGGAAATCCTCACATATACCATTTTTCTCTAAGAAGGAATATAATTGTGTGGATACCACCTTTTCTAGTATCTTGGACAGAAAAGGGAGATTCGAGATTGGTCTATAATTAACTAGTTCTTTGGGGTCAAGTTGTGGTTTTTTGATGAGAGGCTTAATAACAGCCAGTTTGAAGGTTTTGGGGACATGTCCTAATGACAATGAGGAATTAATAATAGTCAGAAGAGGATCTATGACTTCTGGAAGCACCTCTTTCAGGAGCTTAGATGGTATAGGGTCTAACATACATGTTGTTGGTTTAGATGATTTAACAAGTTTATACAATTCTTCCTCTCCTATGGTAGAGAATGAGTGGAACTGTTCCTCAGGGGGTCTATAGTGCACTGTCTGATGTGATACTGTAGCTGACGGCTGAATGGTTGCAATTTTATCTCTAATAGTATCGATTTTAGAAGTAAAGTAGTTCATAAAGTCATTACTGCTGTGGTGTTGGGAAATGTCAACACTTGTTGAGGCTTTATTTTTCGTTAATTTAGCCACTGTATTGAATAAATACCTGGGGTTATGTTTGTTTTCTTCTAAAAGAGAAGAAAAGTAATCGGATCTAGCAGTTTTTAATGCTTTTCTGTAGGATATGTTACTTTCCCGCCAAGCAATACGAAATACCTCTAGTTTTGTTTTCCTCCAGCTGCGCTCCATTTTTCGGGCTGCTCTCTTTATGGTGCGAGTATGCTCATTATACCATGGTGTAAAACTGTTTTCTATAACCTTCCTTAAGCGTAAAGGAGCAACTTTATTTAAAGTGCTAGAAAAGAGAGAGTCCATAGTTTCTGTTACATCATCAAGTTGTTCTGAGGTTTTGGATATGCTAAAGAATTTGGTTACATCAGGAAGATAACTTAAAAAGCAGTCTTTTGTGTTAGAAGTTATGGTTCTTCCATACTTGTAACAATAAGTAGAATTTACAATTTTGGCTATATGAATTTTGCAAAGAACTAAATAATGATCTGAGATATCATCACTTGGCTGAATAATTTCAACACCATCAACATCAATTCCATGTGACAGTATTAAATCTAGAGTATGATTTCGACAATGAGTAGGTCCTGAAACGTGTTGTCTAACACCAATAGAGTTCAGAATGTCTATAAATGCTGATCCCAATGCATCGTCTTCATTATCAACATGGATATTAAAATCACCAACTATTAAAACTTTATCTGCAGCCAGAACTAACTCGGATGTAAAATCACCAAACTCTTTAATAAAGTCTGTATGGTGCCCTGGTGGCCTGTATACAGTAGCCAGTACAAACATAACAGGGGATTTATCATTAACATTTGTTTCTTTGGATAATGTTATATGAAGTACCATTACTTCAAACGAGTTATACTTGTAGCCTGCCCTCTGAGAAATCCTGAAAACGTTGTTATAAATTGAAGCAACACCTCCACCTTTGCCTTTTAGACGGGGCTCATGTTTATAACAGTAATCTTGGGGGGTGGACTCATTTAAAATAATGTAATCATCAGGTTTTAGCCAGGTTTCTGTCAAACAGAGTACATCTATATTATGATCAGTGATCATATTATTTACAAAAAGTGTTTTCGTAGAAAGGGATCTGATATTCAATAAGCCAAGCTTTATCATTTGTTTATCCATATTGCTTCTGTTTTTTATTTGTTGAACCTCAATTAAATTGTTAATCTTAGCTTGGTTTGGACGTTTTTTGTATTTTCTAGTTCGGGGAACAGACACAGTCTCTATAGTGTGATATCTAGGTGAAGAAGTCTCTATGTGCTGAGAATTAACTGACCTCTGTGACGGGAGGCAGCTAGCAGACGGTCGGTTTAGCCAGTCTGTCTGCTTCCTGACCTGGGCCCCAGTTAGTCAAGTATAAACACTGATGTATAAACACTGTTCAGTATAAATACTGAACAAGATGTCAGGCGCTCTGGCTCCCGGTAAACATTTGACTATGGTGGCTGGTGTCTCTATATTCACGTTCCGTACAATAGAATCACCAATAACTAGAGCACTTTCATCAGGTTTCTCAGTGGGTGCATCACTGAGTGGGGAGAACCTGTTTAATGTTTTGATCGGAACAGAAGAGCGGTGTTTTGACCCACGACTACGCTGCCTCACCGTCACCCAGTTGCCCTGCTGCTGGGGCTCTGTTTCCGGAACCGAACAATGTACAGGAATCCCTGAGCTAGACGCATCCAAAGCCGTATCTAGAGCCCTAACATTTTTACTGTCCTCAATTAAAGTTTGGATGCGTGTCTCTAATTCTGAAATCTTCTCTGTCAGCCTAACTATTTCCCTGCATTTATCACATGTGAATCCCTCATCAGCGACAGAGATAGATAAACTGTACATGTGGCAAGAGGTGCAAGAAACAATGATAGGAGAAGCCATTACTCACCGTGCTTGATGAAAATTCTTACTGCGGTTGTTTGATGAACTTGTGAAAAACTGGAGCGAGAGGTTTAATATCTGATACGTCCCCCATCCGGGGACTACATATTAAATGGATTTTTAGATCATGGAGCTGGAGCCGGGGCTTGCTCCGTCCACTCCAAGCATCGGCCTGGTATTGCAGTGTCTCCAGGAACGGTGTGCTTTCCCTTTTTGGGGATTGCCGTTTATTGTGTCGAATAGCAGAACAAGGAATGAGATCTGCCATGCTGTGGTGTATTGCGAACTTTTTTCCTGATGCGCCCTCCTGGGGTCTTGGACTCTTCCACGAACGATGCACCCACCTGAGGTCTTTCACAGACGAGGTGATGCATCAAATCAGGTGTGTTTGGTTAAAGAGAGTCATCTAAAACCGGCGTTGGGAAGCACCGGCCCATGAGCTTGGCAGTTTCCAGGCCAGTAACGGAAGGCACCCGTCCTTCCTTTCCTGGAGGGGGGCTAACCATTGGTGTGGACGGTAGAGACGCAAATCATACCTCTGGCTGATCGCCTGGGCCTTCATACTTACCTGGCAAGGGATACACCATGATCAAGAAGGCGGTTCACCCAGGGCGAGGCTTGGCCATTGCACTCCGGCCATGCTGACCCCTGCGAATTCCCCAAATGCGGGAATCTCGACTGCATAATTTATGGTAGTGGGGGGCTGCGTTCGCGCTCTCCCCTGAAATTGTTGGTGAAACAAAGCAGAAGAGGTTTTTTCCAGGTTTTTTTTTTTTTTGCATTTCAGAATGGGGAGTTCTATCACATGCGAGGTATGTGTTGTGCGCCTGTGAAACAAAGTCAGTTACGCTCTTGAAAAATCGGACCTTGGTGGGTGGTTTAGTTCGAATATAGCACAGACCTTACTTTGAAAGTCGATTGGACTGACTGCAGCCTAGCTGTAGCTGTCTCCATGTTGTTTGATTGTCCTTTTTCAATTGGTATTAATTTTGTTGTCACTTACAGCGCCACCGAGTGGCCTGTCCCAGCGCCCTTTTTCACCTGGCCTCTGACTGAGCCCCTGCACAGGTGTGCCGATTTGGGTGAAGGGATCTCATTCCTTCCTGGAGTTATAGCCATTCGAGCCATCTCGGACAAGCCACCTTAGCACGTTTTGAGGTCCCCTCGCCAAGGTGAATGGAAATTTCCACTTTTTTGGGATGATTATTGACAGACAGACTCCAGAGAAGCTTTCTGTGCTGCTTTGGGTGGGACTGGGCCAAATACCTGGCGCTAGGTTGCAAAAGAAGGTTTTTGACAAAATCCCAAATACACGAAAATTTTGTCAGAGCGACGAGCCAATCTGAGACCTGCGTCTGGTTCGGCTCGAGCCAAGGATTCCCATGACATAAGGCTCTGTGACGAACCGTTTGGGAGTTACGAGCGATGCCGTACTTTCCGTCGCTGCAGTGCCAGCGTCAGGCCGAGAGTGACGAGGCCCAGTGACGTTGCACACAGGGGAGGGTACTACCATCCCCCAGCGTTTTTAGGTCCCCCAGACTTACCAAAGCCGAGATGGGCATCGCCGTGTCCGGCTACCTCCCCGCTGCGTCTTAGCGGCATCGCTTCTCTGCCTTTTGGCTAAGATCAAGTGTAGCGACGATTGCTATGTCGAGCGGAGATGGTACTTTGCCGACCATGATGGCGTGGTTGAAGAATACTGTACGGATTCAAGTGCTTCAGAATGCTGTCCGGTTTGTAAAGGAAAACTTCAGGAGGGAATTTGTGGTCGTGGACGTCTTGAAAGGAGTCTTCAATGTAGCAGCTTCTTCAGTGTTCTGTCTTCAGGATTTCACAGCACTAGGATTTATGGATCTGACCTTCTTCAATCTAACGGACTGTGTGAGTTTTTTTGAGTCTTGGGGGAAGAAAAAGCACAAGTTGTTGGAAGGATTGAGTTTGCACCCTTTGTTTGCACAGGATTACTTACCTCTCACAGTCCATCTGTATAATCCTTTTGTTGAGGATGTGGAGGTAATGACTTTCCTTGAGAGGCACTGTGAGGTTGTGAAAGGAGGTGAGCGTGTGAGGGATCGGTTTGGGATTTGGACTGGAAAGAGGCGTTTTTTTGTGAAGCTCCGGGTGGATTCAGCGGTCCCTGGAAGCCTGGTTCACCTACCAGGGTCCATTTCCATTGGGCCTAACAGGGGCTTTCTCTACTACCCTGGGCAGCCCGTGTATTGCAGGAGATGTGGTGGAGAAGGACACGTTAAAACAGACTGTGAAGGACAGCGCTGTCGGTTTTGTGGGAAGGCAGACCACGTTGCTTCGGCCTGCCCCGCACCAAAGCTTTGTAGCCTTTGCGGCAAGGCCGATCATCTTTACGTACCTGTCCATCAAGAAACAAATCATATGCGAGCATATTGAAGGAAGGTGATGATCTGCAGGCGGACCTGGATGCCATTCTTAGCAGTCTACCAGCAGAAAGGGAGAGGCATCTTCAACAAGCGACAGGTGCGAGTGATCAGAGAAGTATGAGGGCATCAAGTCAGGAGTGTACTGGTATGAAGGAACAAGTGGATGGAGCCGTGGGGGATCTGAAGTGGAGGATGAATGTAACATACCTCCAGGACCAAACCTTTTGTAAGGTTTTCCGGGTATTATTTGCTGGGTGGTGTAATTTAAAAGGATTCTACCAGTCACATTCTGACTGGTGGGAAGGGGTGAAGGAGAGGATTAGGTTTTTTTTGCAGGGCATGGGGTTTAGCTTTGGGGCAGGCTAAGAGGAATCAAGTGCGTCAATGGACTAAAGAATTGCAAGTTTTATGCTCTCAAGGTCTATTGAGCACTGGTCAAGGGTGGAAGAAAGCCAAACTCTTGCAGGATTCTTTGAATGAACATTATAGAGGAGAAGCACAGAAGTTTGTTGTGCAGTCAGGTGTATGTCAGCGTGTGCTAGATGAAAGGCCTACAAAGTTTTTCTTTTCTACTGTGAAGAGCAGGCAGAAGCGTAGCAGTATGGAATGTTTAAATACAGAGAAGGGTAAGGTCTACTCAGTTGAAGGAATGCTGAAGGCTTCAGTTGCCTTTTATAAGGAGCTGTTTGCGAATAGAGAAGTAAGAGAGTCAACAGCGGAGGGGTTTTTAGGGGATCTGGACAGGACCTTGGATAAAGTGGAGGCAGGCAGGTTAGAGAAGGAGGTCACCTTGAAGGAAGTAGAGGTAGCAATTAAGTCCTTGAAGAGAGGCACGTCTCCAGGTGGTGATGGTCTACTGGCTGAATTTTATCAAGCCTTTTTGCCTTTAGTAGGCACTGAACTGATTAAAGTTTATCAGGAAAGTCTGGAAGTGGGGAAATTGCCTTTGTCTATGAGGAGGGGGTTGGTGACCCTCCTGCATAAGAAAAATAGTAAGGAGGATTTGGCAAATTGGCGGCCAATAACTTTACTTACTACTGATTATAAGATTCTGGCAAAAGTCTTAACCATACGGCTTAAGGGGGTGTTAGATTTGGTGGTTCATCCAGATCAAACTTTTGGGGTCCCAGGAAGATCAGGCAGCCTCAATTTAGTTTTGGTCCGGGACTTAATCAGTTGGGCTGAGCAACGTCAGCTTCCTTTGGCAATCCTGAGCCTTGACCAGGAAAAGGCCTTTGATAGGGTTAGCCATTCTTTTTTGTGGTCAGTGTTGGAGAAGCTTGGGTTTGGCCCAGGGTTCATAGCCTGGGTCCAGCTTTTGTATAGTGAGGCTTTCAGTCAGATTAGGATAAACGGGTTCTATTCTGAACCAGTGAAACAGTTGGGTGGTGTGAGGCAAGGGTGTCCTTTGTCACCCTTGTGTTATATACTGTCTTTAGAGCCTCTGATTAGTCGACTACGATTAAAAGCAGCTTTGACTGGTGTAGTAATGCCAGGTGGAGGAGGGTTAAGGCCAAAAGTATTAGCTTACGCAGATGATATGACAGTCTTTTTGACCACTGAAAAAGATTTTGTAGTGACAGGAGATATTTTGCATAGTTTTTCAGAAGCCACAGGTGCCAAGATAAACGTCAGTAAATCTTCAGTGATGTTTGTAGGACGGTGGAGTAAGAGGACTGTGGTTCCAGGAGGGTATACCTTGTGTCAGGATGGCATTAAAATTTTGGGTGTTCGCTTTTTCAAGGTGAATAGTGCACAACAAAATTGGGAGGGGCTGTTGGAATCTTTACAGTCTAAAGTAAGCCGGTGGAGTGTTAGGGATCTGTCACTATGGGTTAGAGTACAGGTAGTGAAGGCAGATGTGTTGCCCAGTATTAACTATCTGGCTTATGTTTTTCCCCTACCTTTTTGGCAGGGGAGGAGAATGGAGAAGTTGATTTTTTCTTTTATTTGGAGAGGGAGGACTGAGTTAGTATCAAGAGCACAGATGTTTCGTCCTCTGGGTGAGGGAGGCAGAGGGGTGCCATGCCTCCCTTGGAAGGTTACGGCTTTGTTTATTGCTTTTGCAGCTCGCCTAGTGGTACAGGCTCTAGAGCATAAAGCACATGTGTTGGCTCACTTTTGGTTGGGCTGGCCTTTGAGGCATTTAACAGGGTGGAGTAATAGGGTACCTTGGTCACTGGATAGGCCTGAACATTATAAAGTGGCGGCAGACATCATTAAAGGGAATCCTTGGTGCTTGGAAGAGTCACTGTTGTTAAATCATAGGAAGCTGTATGATAGGTTGAAGGAGAGCTCTGTTAAGGAAGCTAGAGAGGCAGGGCCTCCAATTGAAGTGAACTGGTTGTCCTTGCAACCAGATTATTTGGTAGGGAGGTGTAAGGATGTGAACTGGTTGGCAGCATTAGGGAGGCTTCCAGTACGGGAGCGTTTATATAGGCATGGTCAGGGCAGATCTCCTTTGTGCCCAGTGGGTTGCGGGGAAGAAGAGACAATTGAGCACGCCTTGTGGTCATGTCCAGGAGCAGTGGCTTTATGGAAAGCAGTCACTGGCTGGTGGAGAGAGTGGGGAGGACCATTGATTACCCGGGACTTAGTGTTGTATGGAGTAGGGTTGGGAAATATAGAGAACAATCAGAGAAGAGTAGTATGGGTTACTATCTCAGAAGGGAAGCGTATCTTATGGGACTGGCGACTAAGGTGCCTGAGGAAGCAGTTGCCTGGTTTAGAACCTCAAAAGTTATTTTCAACACTTTTGGCTAGTTTGGTGAAAGAGGTAAATGGGTATAAGGTCGTTCATGGGGAGGAGGGGATGAGGGCTGTATGGGGGTGGGCTCCCTCGGGTAGGGGTGGGATAAAGTCTTGGGTGTTAAAAATTTAGTACTGGTTATGAGGTTCTGATTGTAATGTGTTGTATCTTCACTTTATGAAATGATTTTTGAGTTCGGAATGATTTTTTAGTTCTGTAGGCTTGGGACATGTATGTTCAGAAAATATGTATGCCTTTGTTGCAAGTGATTAATTTGTATGAGTGTATGGATTTAATAAAAAAAAAAAAAAAATCTGTTCTTATCAGTTTAATATCTGATACGTCCCCCATCCGGGGACTACATATTAAATGGATTTTAAGATCACGGAGCTGGAGCCGGGGCTTGCTCCGTCCACTCCAAGCATCGGCCTGGTATTGCAGTGTCTCCAGGAACGGTGTGCTTTCCCTTTTTGGGGATTGCCGTTTATTGTGTCGAATAGCAGAACAAGGAATGAGATCTGCCATGCTGTGGTGTATTGCGAACTTTTTTCCTGATGCGCCCTCCTGGGGTCTTGGACTCTTCCATGAACGATGCACCCACCTGAGGTCTTTCACAGACGAGGTGATGCATCGAATCAGGTGTGTTTGGTTAAAGAGAGTCATCTAAAACCGGCGTTGGGAAGCACCGGCCCATGAGCTTGGCAGTTTCCAGGCCAGTAACGGAAGGCACCCGTCCTTCCTTTCCTGGAGGGGGGCTAACCGTTGGTGTGGACGGTAGAGACGCAAATCATACCTCTGGCTGACCGACTGGGCCTTCATACTTACCTGGCAGGGGAGACACCATGATCAAGAAGGCGGTTCACCCAGGGCGAGGCTTGCCCATTGCACTCCGGCCATGCTGACCTCTGCGAATTCCCCAAATGCGGGAATCTCGACTGCATAATTTATGGTAGTGGGGGACTGCGTTCGCGCTCTCCCCTGAAATTCTTGGTGAAACAAAGCAGAAGAGGTTTTTTCCAGGTTTTTTTTTTTTCTGCGTTTCAGAATGGGGAGTTCTGTCACATGCGAGGTATGTGTTGTGCGCCTGTGAAACAAAGTCAGTTACACTCTTGAAAAATCGGACCCTGGTGGGTGGTTCAGTTCGAATATAGCACAGACCTTACTTTGAAAGTCGATTGGACTGACTGCAGCCTAGCTGTAGCTGTCTCCATGTTGTTTGGTTGTCCTTTTTCAATTGGTATTAATTTTGTTGTCGCTTACAGCGCCACCGAGTGGCCTGTCGCAGCGCCCTTTTTCACCTTGCTTCTGACTGAGCCCCTGCACAGGTGTGCCGATTTGGGTGAAGGGATCTCATTCCTTCCTGGAGTTATAGCCATTCGAGCCATCTCGGACACGCCACGTTAGCACGTTTTGAGGTCCCCTCGCCAAGGTGAATGGAAATTTCCACTTTTTTGGGATGATTATTGACAGGCAGACTCCAGAGAAGCTTTCTGTGCTGCTTTGGGTGGGACTGGGCCAAATACCTGGCGCTAGGTTGCAAAAGAAGGTTTTTGACAAAATCCCAAATACCCGAAAATTTTGTCAGAGCGACGAGCCAATCTGAGACCTGCGTCTGGTTTGGCTCGAGCCAAGGATTCCCATTACATAAGGCACGTGGCTCTGCGACGAACCGTTTGGGAGTTACGAGCGATGCCGTACTTTCCGTCACTGCAGTGCCAGCGTCAGGCCGAGCGTGACGAGTCCCGGTGACGTTGCAGACAGGGGAGGGTACTACCATCCCCCAGCGTTTTTAGGTCCCCCAGACTTACCAAAGCCGAGATGGGCATCGCCGTGTCCGGCTTCCTGCCCACTGCGTCTTAGCGGCATCGCTTCTCGGCCTTTTGGCTAAGATCACGTACCTTGTCAGACGGTTTAGACTGCGATCGCCTCTTGGAGGTTTCCTGACTCGAGATCTTTTTATATCTTGAGTCACACAACTTCGAGAGGTACATTGAACTCTGCTGCTTCGGGCTCCAACACGTTTTAAGGTAAGGTCTTTTAATTATTTATTTGGTTATTTATTATTGCATTTATTGTTGTTTTAAGTTTCTAGGCTGTTGGTGCCTCCATCATGTCGGCTGCCCGTGCCGGCGTGCGGAGGCACCACAGCGTGCGCTTTTGTTTTAAAGAGGTGAATGGCAAGCTCCTAGGGATGTCACATCTTGACTTCTCCAGAAAGTCCTTTTTTTTTTGGAGCGTCCATTCAGGTATAAGTTTGAGGGCTCGTGTACGTGGGTTAAGGGGACCTGCGCGCTGACCCCAAAAAATTTTTGACGGACGCGGCGTCGATGTCTGCCGGCCCACGGGAGACCCCTGACCGGCGCAGGAGGATCTGGACCCCCGAGGGGCCCCGCGGAAGCCCACCCAAATTTGAGGCCCCTACATGCCATTCAGCACTTCTCCACAGGGTGGCGCACGGAGCAGTACACCTCAGGTTTAAAACAGTGGCATTTACCCGAATGGGGGGTGTACGATTTTTTTGCCCACGAAACCTATATTTGTCCATTTGACCTTTAAAGTTACAGAATGACCACGGAACCGATGCGGACCCCCATCGGACCCCCAACCCGGGTCCCACGAACCCATTATTTGTCCATTTGACCATTATATTCACACAATGACTGCGGATCATCTGCAGACCCCTTGCGGACCCCCACCCTGGGTCCCACGAACCCACTATTTGTCCATTTGACCATTATATTCACACAATGACTGCGGATCATCTGCGGACCACTTGCGGACCCCCACCCTGGGTCCCACGAACCCACTATTTGTCCATTTGACCATTATGTTCACACAATGACTGCGGATCATCAGCGGACCACTTGCGGACCCCCACCCTGGGTCCCACGAACCCACTATTTGTCCATTTGACCATTATATTCACGGAATGACCACGGATCACATCCGGAACATTTGCGGACATATCCAAAATTGTGGTGAATGTTAACCAAAATGTCACAGATTTTGCCAAGCTGTAACTCCGCCAAAACGGGGCCAAACTGCACCAAACTCGGGTCAGAGTAAGACCTCCAGAAGGCCTACCGAACACCGATGCCCCCCCATCCATAACACCCCGGGGGGCGGAGTTATTGCCCCACACATTTTTGATAGTCAAATGGAAGGAAGAGACCTAGCAACTTGAAACTCGGTGACTTGATAGCCCTCAAAGGGCCCTCTCTGAAGCCACCTCCCCCAAGTCGATAGACCCCCGGGGGCCAGAGATACGGGCCCGCAAATGCAAAAAGTCCCAAAATTTGACCGGCAATAACTCACCCAAAAAGAGAGGAAAAAACACCAAACTCAGGTCAAAATTAGACCTTTGGGAGCTCTATCCGACTACACCAGCCCCATGTTCCTATGACCCCGGGGGTCCGAGTTACGGCCCCACAAAATGTGGAATTTGAACCGTTATAACTCAGGAACCGGAATACCCAGGAACTCGAGGGTGGTCGCATACGGTAGGCCCCTCGATCTTCTAGGGATCCCCCGAATTTTAGCCTCGGGGTCCACCGCTTCGCGGAGATATTAGCAAAAAAATAGTACCATCCACCCCCCTCATACCAACTCATCCATGCCGGCCAGGGTGCACCCTCCCTGGCTAGAAAAGGCAGCTCGAGGGGGGTGGAAGTCGGAAGAAAATTTTTTTTATGAAGCCTAGAGAAAACACTTGTACTGTAACTCAGGGCACTCAGAGGAATCCATTTTTGTAAGTTTTATCCCATTATACTGTAGAAATATGCATAGAAAAAATGGATTTTTTGGATTTTGGTTAATTTCACCACATGTGGTGAATGTTAACCAAAATGTCCCAGACTTTGCCAAGCTGTAACTCCGCCAAAACGGGGCCAAACTGCACCAAACTCGGGTCAGAGTAAGAACTCCAGAAGGCCTACCGAACACCGCTGCCCCCCCCATCCATAACACCCCGGGGGCGGAGTTATGGCCCCCCACATTTTTGATAGTCAAATGGAAGGAAGAGACCTAGCGACTTGAAACTTGGTGACTTGATAGCCCTCGAAGGGCCCTCTCTGAAGCCACCTCCCCCAAGTCGATAGACCCCCGGGGGCTAGAGATATGGACCCGCAAATGCAAAAAGTCCCAAAATTTGACCGGCCATAACTCACTCGGAAAGAAGGGAAACAACACCAAACTCTGGTCAAAATTAGACCTTTGGGAGCTCTATCCGACGACACCAGCCCCATGTTCCTATGACCCCGGGCGTCCGAGTTACGGCCCCCCAAAATGTGGGATTTGAACCGTTATAACTCAGGAACCGGACCACCCAGGAACTCGAGGGTGGTCGCATACGGTAGGTAATTTCAGCCCCGGGGTCCACCGCTTCGTGGAGATATTAGCAAGAGAATAGTACCATCCACCCCCCTCGCACCTACTCATCCATGCCGGCCAGGGTGCACCCTCCCCGGCTAGAGAAGGCAGCTCGAGGGGGGTGGAAGTCGGAAGAAATTTTTTTTTTATGAGGCCTAGAGAAAACAGTTGTACTGTACTCAGGGCACTCAAAGGAATCCATTTTTGTAAGTTTTATCCCATAATACTGTAGAAATATGCATAGAAAAAATGTTGGATTTTGGTTAATTTGCACCACAAATGTTGCAAGTCTTGCAGTATATTAAATAGCAATATTTTTTATTGTCAGTCTATTTCTCAAATCACTTCTAGTCTAATGAACTACACATGGGGCTATTTCATTTGTCACTTAACAGTTACTTTATTTGAAATCTTCCTAATTCCAATTTATCCATAATGTATTGTAAAATACGTTTTATAAAACAAGAGTGCACACTTTGCAGTCTATTTCTCATTCCACTTTTAGTCCAAACAACTTCAAATGGGACTATTTCCTTGGTCACTGACCAGTCTATTTCTCATTCCACTCATAGTCTAATGAACTACATATGGCACTATTTCATGGATCACTTGCCAGTCTATTTCTCATTAATTTTCTAGTCTAATAAACTACATATGGCACTATTTCCTTGATCACTTGCCAGTCTATTTCTCATTCAAAACTTTTAGTCTAATAAACTACAAAAAGTACTATATCCTTGGTCACTTACCAGTCTATTTCTCATTCCTTTTCTAGTCTAATAAACAATACATTTCACTATTTCAGTCTATTTCTCATTCAACTTCTAGTCTAATAATCAGTTTAACTGGTGATGATGATCGGCCTGAATAAATTTGAAATAGAAGTGTATTAATGTGAAAACATATGGCACTATTTCATGGATCACTTGCCAGTCTATTTCTCATTCATTTTTATAGTCTAATAAACTACATATGGCACTATTTCCTTGATCACTTGCCAGTTTATTTCTTATTCAAACTTTTAGTCTAATAAGCTACAAAAAGTACTATTTCCTTGGTCACTTACCAGACTATTTCTCATTCCTTTTCTAGTCTAATAAACAATACATTTCACTATTTCAGTCTATTTCTCATTCAACTTCTAGTCTAATAATCAGTTTAACTGGTGATGATGATCGGCCTGAATAAATTTGAAATAGAAGTGTATTAATGTGAAAACATATGGCACTATTTCATGGATCACTTGCCAGTCTATTTCTCAGTAATTTTATAGTCTAATAAACTACATATGGCACTATTTGCTTGATCCCTTGCCAGTCTATTTCTTATTCAAAACTTTTAGTCTAATAAACTACAAAAAGTACTATTTCCTTGGTGACTTACCAGTCAATTTCTCATTCCTTTTCTAGTCTAATAAACAATACATTTCACTATTTCAGTCTATTTCTCATTCAACTTCTAGTCTAATAATCAGTTTAACTGGTTATGATGATCGGCCTGAATACATTTGAAATAGAAGTGTATTAATGTGAAAACATATGGCACTATTTCATGGATCACTTGCCAGTCTATTTCTCATTCATTTCATAGTCTAATAAACTACATATGGCACTATTTCCTTGATCACTTGCCAGTCTATTTCTTATTCAAAACTTTTAGTCTAATAAACTACAAAAAGTACTATTTCCTTGGTCACTTACCAGTCTATTTCTCATTCCTTTTCTAGTCTAATAAACAATACATTTCACTATTTCAGTCTATTTCTCATTCAACTTCTAGTCTAATAATCAGTTTAACTGGTTATGATGATCGGCCTGAATACATTTGAAATAGAAGTGTATTTATGTGAAAACATCCTAATTTCAAGTTATTCAAAATATAGTAAAATATGTTTTTATTAAACATTTTATGTATAGAAATACTATATATTTATTATGTATTTATTACATATACTTTTTTATTTACACACAATATATAAATATGTTTAAATTATTTTTATTACAAGTAATATATATTTGTGTGTGTGTGTGTGTGTGTGTGTGTGTGTGAATGTGTGTGTTTGTAAAGTAATGACACCTTAATTCAATTTCAAATATTTATTGAACTTTTTGTTTTGCAGACATTGTAAAGTCAAAATCAAAAATGCCTCAAAGTTCTGTACAAAAAAACACAATATATAAAAAGTATAATAGGAAACATGCATTATATAAGAAAAATAAAATAAATAAATAAACATGTTCAGAAAGATTCAGAGCAAACTGACATTAACCTTAACTATAACTATTTACAAAAAAAAGAAAAAAGAAAAATGGAACAGGCTATCAAAACAAATAAAAAGATAACCTTACTTTTTTATCGTAGAAATAAAAGGAGTAGAACAATTATCATAAAAAATATCAAAACAAACAATTTAAATAGCTGCATAAATTATTTACGGGGATTTTTTTTTTAATTTCTCCTGTCTCTTTTTTACTTGCTGCACCAGCTTTTTAGACGCTATTTCCTGTGGTGATTTAAGTGGGGAGTTCTTCACCATCAGTCTGCGTCTGAGGACCATCTTCATTAATGTGCTTCTTTCCTTATAGAAATAATAAGAAAGGCAAAGTGTTAGTGAACATGTCTACTTGTCACAAACAGTTAAACCAATCCATGGGAAATTGTACTTACTGAAGCAGATTTCCCAGACTTCTGGCCTTCTTCAGCATCGGGAGGGCTGTCGGAGAGCGTTGGGCTGGTGGATGAGGACTTTTCCTCAGCTGGCATCTTGTGGGGTTTTGTCGTCTTTCTTCTCTTGGCACCTTGCTGCCTTGGACTATCAGCTTCCTCACCCACCACAGCTGTATCAAAGAGGCGACGGTGTTCTGCTGCCTGCTTTGCATTAAGGTTGAGGGCATAAAACCTGTCAGCTGTGGTGGTGTCGTGGCACATGAACTGTGCCACTTTGTGCCTATCTTCCGGGCAGTGAGTGTTCTTTGCCTTTTTGGAGAGAGAACAGCATAGGCAAAGAGTTAGAAAAAAACACACCAGAAACTCATAAAGCCGGGACAAGTACAGGAATGCTTACATGGGTGGCGATGGTAGTCCTCACATCAGTAAATGTGGGTGTGCCTGGTAACCCCATGCTCGCCCACGCATCCTGAAAATACTTGTTCAAGTTTTTGCAGGAGCTGGCCTTTGAGGTAAAGAAGAAGTAGTTTGCAACTCGTCCCCCTACCAAGTTGGACCGGGGTGAAAGGAATTCCTCAAGCCACCCATACTCCTCCTGGTCCAGGGCCAGCTGGGCTGCACCAAAGGCCTGGTTGGTCTTGTGGGCTGATATCTTTAGAAACAGTGAGAAGTGGCATAAGCTGAGTTTTATTTTAAAGAAAACCATGTGGACAACAAGAGACAGAGAGAGAGAGAACCACTCACATTAATGACAAAGTGGCCATCTGTAGATGTCGCACGGGCATCCTCCACCTCTTTAATTGTTAAATTTTGGAACACCCCTCCACGGTGACCATAAATGCTGGCCCAGTAAGTGGTGAGGTGTCCATAAAAAGACCATTGGTCCTTTTTCTCAGGACTAGTCTTCAGACGATCTTCACAGAAAAAAAGAGAAGCATAAAGGATCACATTGATCGCCAAATAATGAGAGGAGAAAGGATTCAAAAACTTATCCAGAATCTCAGGAATAATTTTTTTGGCAGAGTCCCGGCAAGCTCGCAGTGTGGCTTTAGGGATCAGGCGGGCCTCCTTGGCTTGTTTTACAGCCAGCTCGTGGACTGCCACGCTGCGCTTTACTGGGCGGGTCAAGTTCTGGATTTCCCTCCTAATCCCAATGAAAGCCACACGGGAGAGCCGGCATGTGGGCGGCTGGGTCTCATTAAGATATTTGAGGAACTGTGCCACATTTTTTAGGTAATGGTGCACAGTTGGCTCTGTAATGTTGCATTTCCTTAAAAAAGACAGCCAGGACCGGACCTTTGCCCTGTTGTCCAAAAACATCAAGCTGGCCTGATTGGTCTGGCCAGCTGACATATATGAAATAAAAAATTTTATTCTAAAAATCTTTGAGGACACATTATTTATTAATTTCGGAGTGGGGTTGATGCCCTCCCAGTGGGCCCTGGACTCCTCAATGAGCTGATCTGCAAAAAGAAAGCACAAGAGAAGGACCAGGTGAGTCAGGTCGATAACATAGAGGTAAACACTAACAAACATTATTATTATTATTATTATATTAAATTAAATTAAATTAAATATATAATAAACTATATTATATATATATATATATATATATATATATATATATATATATATATATATATATATATATATACATACATAATATGTGTGTGTATATGTATAATTATATTACTTTAATTTTCTAGTCTAATAAACTACAAATGGTACTATTTCCTTCGTCACTTATCAGTCTATTTCTCATTTCTCTTGTAGTCTAACAAACTATAAATGGGGCTATTTCCTTGGTTCACTTACCAGTCTATTTCTAATTCAACTTCTAGTCTAATGAACAACAAATGAGATTATTTCCTTGGTTCACTTACCAGTCTATTTCTCAGGTAACTTCTAGTCTAATAATCTACAAATAGGAGATTTATTAATGAAAGTTATTGTATGGTGTTATCAAAGTGACAAGTGTCATACTCACTTAGGGCTGGCACGTGGTCCGGAAAGGGGTATGGTGCATCGGAGGAGTGGGCCTTCTTTGAAGGCCCGGCGACCTCCTCCTCGGGTCCTGTGGCTGGCTCTGCCTCAGGCCTGGTGGCTGGCTCTTCATCTAGTCTGTCAACCTGCGACTCTGAGCACTCCTCCTCCCCAGGGCTGTTGAGGGCCGATAGCAGACTATGTGTTGCCCGTGCAACCTGCCTAGAGGGGGTGGGATTTGACCGCTTCCTCAGCTGCCGGTACCGCCGTGAGAAGCTCTCCCAGAAGCAATGGATAGGAGAAGCTTGCGCTCCTTCACATTCCGCACCTTGTGAAAGACACGAAGGTGTTGGCTTAGCTGATTATAGCCACGAAAGCACAAGGGACAGTCGTCCAAAGCCATATCTACTTTTGTTAAAACACTAAAGGATGAATAGCAAAAGGATGAATGCAAGGGACACTGCCCAAGCATTGGTTACTTACATAACTTTTTAGGTCCCATTTGTAGTCTGTTAATACAACTTTGAGTCTAATACATTAGAGAGCACAATTTGCAGTCTATTTCTCATTACACTTCTAGTTTAATAAACTACAAATTTGACTATTCCTTTGATTCACTCACCAGTCTATTTTCCATTCTTTTTCTAGTCTAATAAACTACAAATGGGACTATTCCCTTGGATCACTTACCAGTCTATTTCTCATTCAACTTCTAGTCTAATAAACTACAAATAGTACTATTTCCTTGGTCACCTACCAGTCTATTTCTCATTCATTTTCTAGTCTGATAAACTACAAATATGACTATTTCCTTGATTCAGTTACCAGTCTATTTTTCATACCACCTCTAGTCTAAGAAACTACAAATGGAACTATTTTCTTGGTCACTTACCAGTCTATTTGTCATTCCACTTTTAGTCTAATAAACTGTAAATTACCTTGGTCCCTTACCAGTCTATTTCCCATTCATTTTCTAGTCTAATGACTAATGACATCCACCCCCCTCGCACCTACTCATCCATGCCGGCCAGGGTGCACCCTCCCCGGCTAGAGAAGGCAGCTTGAGGGGGGTGGAAGTCGGAAGAAAATTTTTTTTATGAGGCCTAGAGAAAACACTTGTACTGTACTCAGGGCACTCAGGGAATCCATTTTAGTAAGTTTTATCCCATTATACTGTAGAAATATGCATAGAAAAACGTCAGACCAGGGGGCCGTCTATCCGACGACACTAGCCCCATGTCCCTATGACCCCGGGGGTCAAAACGGCCAAAACGGGGCCAAACTGCACCAAACTCAGGACGGAGTAAGACCTCCAGAAGGCCTACCGAACACCGCTGTCCCCCCATCCATAACACCCCGGGGGGCGAATTTATGGCCCCCCACATTTTTGATAGTCAAATGGAAGGAAGAGACCTAGCGACTTGAAACTCGGTGACTTGATAGCCCTCAAAGGGCCCTCTCTGAACCCACCTCCCACAAGTCGATAGACCCCGGGGGCCAGAGATACGGGCCCGCAAATGCAAAAAGTCCCAAAATTTGACCGGCCATAACTCACCCAAAGAGAAGGGAAAAAACACCAAACTCTGGTCAAAATTAGACCTTTGGGAGCTCTATCCGACGACACTAGCCCCATGTCCCTATGACACCGGGGGTCCGAGTTACGGCCCCCCAAAATGTGGAATTTGAACCGTTATAACTCAGGAACTGGACCACCCAGGAACTCGAGGATGGTCGCATACGGTAGGCCCCTCGACCCCTAGGGATCCCCCGAATTTAGCAAAAAAATAGTACCGTCCACCCCCCTCGTACCTACTCATCCATGCCGGCCAGGGTGCACGCTCCCTGGCTAGAAAAGGCAGCTCGAGGGGGGTGGAAGTCGGAAGAAATTTTTTTATGAGGCCTAGAGAAAACAGTTGTACTGTACTCAGGGCACTCAGAGGAATCCATTTTTGTAAGTTTTATCCCATAATACTGTAGAATTTGCATAAAAATGAGCGTTGAATTTTGGCACACATGTGCACCACATGTGGTGCGTATCTCACTTTTCATTTAATAGCAACTGTATTTGCAACAAGGAATGAGATCTGCCATGCAGTGGTGTATTGCGAACTTTTTTCCTGATGCGCCCTCCTGGGGTCTTGGACTCTTCCACGAACGATGCACCCACCTGAGGTCTTTCACAGACGAGGTGATGCACCGAATCAGGTGTGTTTGGTTAAAGAGAGTCATCTAAAACCGGCGTTGGGAAGCCCCGGCCCATGAGCTTGGCAGTTTCCAGGCCAGTAACGGAAGGCACCCATCCTTCCTTTCCTGGAGGGGGGCTAACCGTTGGTGTGGACGGTAGAGACGCAAATCATACCTCTGGCTGACCGCCTGGGCCTTCATACTTACCTGGCAGGGGAGACACCATGATCAAGAAGGCGGTTCACCCAGGGCGAGGCTTGCCCATTGCACTCCGGCCATGCTGACCCCTGCGAATTCCCCAAATGCGGGAATCTCGACTGCATAATTTATGGTAGTGGGGGACTGCGTTCGCGCTCTCCCCTGAAATTGTTGGTGAAACAAAGCAGAAGAGGTTTTTTTTGCGTTTTGCGTTTTTTTTTGCGTTTCAGAATGGGGAGTTCTGTCACATGCGAGGTATGTGTTGTGCGCCTGTGAAACAAAGTCAGTTACGCTCTTGAAAAATCGGACCCTGGTGGGTGGTTCAGTTCGAATATAGCACAGACCTTACTTTGAAAGTCGATTGGACTGACTGCAGCCTAGCTGTAGCTGTCTCCATGTTGTTTGGTTGTCCTTTTTCAATTGGTATTAATTTTGTTGTCGCTTACAGCGCCACCGAGTGGCCTGTCGCAGCGCCCTTTTTCACCTGGCCTCTGACTGAGCCCCTGCACAGGTGTGCCGATTTGGGTGAAGGGATCTCATTCCTTCCTGGAGTTATAGCCATTCGAGCCATCTCGGACACGCCACCTTAGCACGTTTTGAGGTCCCCTCGCCAAGGTGAATGGAAATTTCCACTTTTTTGGGATGATTATTGACAGGCAGACTCCAAAGAAGCTTTCTGTGCTGCTTTGGGTGGGACTGGGCCAAATACCTGGCGCTAGGTTGCAAAAGAAGGTTTTCGACAAAATCCCAAATACCCGAAAATTCCGTCAGAGCGACGAGCCAATCTGAGACCTGCGTCTGGTTCGGCTCGAGCCAAGGATTCCCATGACATAAGGCACGTGGCTCTGCGACGAACCGCTTGGGAATTACGAGCGATGCCGTACTTTCCGTCGCTGCAGTGCCAGCGTCAGGCCGAGCGTGACGAGGCCCGGTGACGTTGCAGACAGGGGAGGGTACTACCATCCCCCAGCGTTTTTAGGTCCCCCAGACTTACCAAAGCCGAGATGGGCATCGCCGTGTCCGGCTTCCTCCCCGCTGCGTCTTAGTGGCATCGCTTCACGGCCTTTTGGCTAAGATCACATATCTTGTCGGACGGTTGAGACTGCGATCGCCTCTTGGAGGTTTCCTGACTAGAGATCTTTTTATATCTTGAGTCACACAACTTCGAGAGGTACATTGAACTCTGCTGCTTCGGGCTAAAACAAGTTTTAAGGTAAGGTCTTTTAATTATTTATTTGGTTATTTATTATTGTATTTATTGTTGTTTTAAGTTTTTAGGCTGTTGGTGCCTCCACCATGTCGGCTGCCCGTGCCGGCGTGCGGAGGCACCACAGCGTGCGTTTTTTATTCAGGCAGGTTGAGGGGAAGCTCCTTGGAATGTCCCGTATAGCTGATCCAAAAGACCTTAGCTTTTAGATCTG
Organism: Carassius carassius; assembly: GCF_963082965.1. Taxonomy (NCBI): domain Eukaryota; kingdom Metazoa; phylum Chordata; class Actinopteri; order Cypriniformes; family Cyprinidae; genus Carassius; species Carassius carassius. The sequence continues at coordinate 555,752 of NW_026775074.1, forward strand.
ACGACCTGAATTGTTTGATGACTCTGCCCTTGAACAAAGGATTTGATGTCAGTTTTAAAACTGCTTCCCTGCTTAATGACTTTTGGCAAAGGTTTGATTCAGTTAAAGCCCAGTTCTCCATGTTCACTGTCGAGAAACTTTCTGATAACACACTTAAAACTGTGATTGTAAGGATGTTCAATGAAACAGTGACTGGAGATGATATTTATGTTTGGTTGGGTAGATTTTGCACTGTTCGAGGCCAGCCTGTCAAAGTGTTAGATGAAGATGGCATTTGGACATGCTCCTGGCGAATTCCCATTAAACAATGGGAAGACGCTGGGGGCTACCAGGGCCTGAAACATCTGCCTTCCATGATTGTGCTCGGAGAGAGCAGAGGCTACATACCAAACTCTGCAGGAAGGGTTGCAGGTTTGGTCATCTCGCTGAAGCATGCCAAGAGTTAGTATGTGGGAAGTGTAGAGAAATTGGTCACAGTTTGATTATTGTACCAATTTCAGACGGTGCAATCTTTGTGGAGAAACAAACCACCTCTACAGAGACTGCCCTAAAAGTTTTGCCAACAAGCTCAAAATGGCCGCCCCACATGGGCAACAAACGAATGAACAAAGGAAAGAGGAGGCGGTCCCTGAGGTTTTGGCGGGAATTTCAAATTCCCAGCCGGCCTCAGGGATTGGGCAGGAAGGAGAAAGTGGGACGGCCACAGGGGCGGAGGCAACGGAACAGGAAATGGTCATGGAAGGAGAGGAAAGTGAGGAAAAAACCAATTCCTCACTAGTAACAGTTTCGGATGGGGTGCAGGAATCTACCGGGAGTGAGACAGAGTGTTCACTCCCTAACGCTCAGGTGCAAAAAAGACCTGCGGGGTCTCCTCTGATTGTAACGGAGGAGAAAAAATCTAGGGCAGCATATAAGCTTGATAGTATCGATTCGGTAGATCTGGAGCGCATGTGGCCCCTAGAGTCCCCTAATGAGGTATCCTTTTTGCACATTAAGCTAACAGCATCGTCGCCAAAAGAGGCACAAGAGGTTTCCTCTGTGGCCTCTGAAGCGACAGGCATTTGCCCTCCTGATCCCAGCTCGTCTGAGGAAAAGGAAAGGCAAATGCAACAAGATATAACATGATTTTAATCGTATCTTTGTAGTCTTTTTACTGTCTTCTGTTTTAAATGTCTTATACCTTTTTAACCCTACTGCTCATGGCCCTCACCATCTCTACTATCAATGTAAGAAGTGTGAGGTCCACCATTAGAGCACAGAGTATTTTGTCCCTTTTAAAATCTTTTAAGTCAGATTTGTTTTTATTACAAGAGTGTTCTCTGCCCTTTTTAACTAGGTACAAGAAAATGGAGGAGCTATGGTCCGTAGGAGCCTCCATATGGAGCGGATCAAATTTTAACAAAAATGACGGAGTTGCGGTTTTAATTAATAATCCTAACATCTTGGTGAAGGGCAGCACTGTGGTGAGGCAAGGCCGGGCACTTTTAGTAAATCTGACCTTTTTAGACAGGGATTTTAATGTTCTTAATGTATATGGTTTTACGGAAAAGAATGAAAGATATGAGCTTTTAGAAGACTTGCAACCCCACATGCTAGGTAGGGCCCCCCTAATGGTAGCAGGGGATTTTAATTGTGTTTTATCCAAAACAGACAGGAAAAGGGTAGGGGAGGATTTTAGAGTGGACAAAACGTCGGTGTTATTGCAGGGTTTAGTCAGAGATTTTAATTTAGTCGACTGTTTTAAAATTCTGCATCAAAGAGAGGAGGGCTTCACCTGGTTCAGTGGTGATAGTACCAAAGCCTCTCGAATCGACTACGTTTTTACAAGGGACTGCCCGCCGACCGATGCTACATTAACCCCCCCTCTTTTTCTCTGATCACATAATGCTGTCTTGCACCCTTTCACTGCCCATGGGTGTGACGGTAGGGGGAGGGCTGTGGAAGCTGAACTGTTCCCTGTTGGAAGACAAGGATATAGTTTTAGAATATAGGGAACAGTTCAGCCAATGGCAGACCCTCCAAGACTTTTACGATACACGTGCACAGTGGTGGGAGATGGTAAAGGACCGGACAAGACAGTTTTTTAGAAAGATAGGGAAAGAAAAGAAGAGTAGGGAAAAGAAACGCATGTTGGGGTTGCAGAAAAGACTACAAAGGTATTTTAATCTTTTAAATAATGGTTTTGATTTTATCGACGAAATTCAGGAAGTAAAAAAAGAAATGTCAGTTTTAGCCAATATAAAAAGTAAAGGGGTCCTTTTAAGAAGTAAAGAGAGAGAAATAGAAAAAGGCGAAAAGTGTACCAGATATTTTTTTAAGAAAATAATAACAAGGGGTGGGGGGTTAACCAGGGTTAAAACAGGGGATAGGGAGGTTAACACAACAAAAGAGATTTTAGAGGATGTGGAAAAATTTTATGGGGCATTATATAGTTTTAAAAAGGTACACTTTGACACTGCAAAAGAAGTTTTAAATTTTATTGAGGAAAGGGTTGACTGTCAAAATGAGATTTTAACCCAAGATTTTAACATCTTAGAAATCCAAAAAGCACTTGGAGGTTTTAAGAAGGGGAAGTCCCCAGGAGTGGATGGACTTCCCCTAGAGTTTTATCTAACATTTTGGGACATTTTAGGACAAGAGCTTTTGACAGTTTTTAAAGAGTTTGAGACCCTCGACATACTTCCAGACAGTTTTAGAATAGGGATAGTTTCTTTACTTCACAAAAAAGGTGACCGGACTGACTTAAAAAACTGGAGACCCATAACACTTTTAAATTTTGATTATAAACTTTTTAGCAAAATTTTAGCAACACGCATGTCAACGGCTTTAGAGGACGTGATTCACCCGGATCAAGCTTGTTCTGTGCCCGGAAGAAAGATAACAGACAGCCTAGTACTGATCAGAGACGCCATCTGTTATGCGAGAGACAGAAATATTCGGCTAGTAGTCCTAAATTTAGACTTTGAAAAAGCATTTGACCGAGTCTCGCACCAGTACCTTTTTCAGGTACTGCAAAAAATGGGTTTTCCAACAAAGAGGTTTGTAGCCTGGGTGGGACTGCTGTACAAGGGACTAGTCAGCAAATTCCTTGTAAACGGGCATCTTTCCAAAACTGTGAACATACACAGTGGTGTCCATCAGGGATGTCCTTTATCTCCTCTCCTGTATGTGGCTTGTATCGAGCCACTGGCACAGATCTTGAGAAAGGATAAATGGGTCAAAGGACTGGACGTTCCTGGGACGGGTGGACTGACAGCGACTTGTGCCTTATACATGGACGATGTTACTCTTTTAACCACGGACATTTTATCTATACGAAGAGCACTGGACTTGACTGACTGGTACGGTCGGGCCTCGGGCGCCAAACTCAATAGAAACAAGTCTGAGGCCCAGCTCTTCGGGCCGTGGGGGGACGTGGACACAGGAGGACTTTAAAATTTTAGGTGTAAAATTTGATAAAGAGGGTGGAGGACGGGAAAACTGGACTGACTTGCTAGGGAAAGTTAGGAAAAGACTAGGGTTTTGGGGACTAAGACAGTTGACGATTGAAGGTAAAATTTTTATTTTTAAATATGTGATTTTACCTCTGATTTTACTTGTCTGTTCTGTTTTTAGCCCCCCTCGGTGGTTCCTGGTGAAACTGGAGAGGGCGGTGTTTTACTTCCTGTGGGGGTCCAAGTGGGAGTGCCTGAAGAGGGAGACAGTCAAGAAAAGGCCAGAGAACGTTGGAAAAGGCCTCCCAGACCCCCACCTGTTTTTAGGCAGCCGCTTCACCGCCTTGCACATCAGTTATGCCATGACCCCATCCAAAGAAAACAAGACGGCTGCAATGGCGCGATTTTGGATGGGGTCTTACCTAAGAACTTAGAAAATTTTACCAGTAGATTTGAAAACCCCAGTGTCTTTTAACTTGCCTAAAGACTACAGTTTTATAAAAAAGTTTTTAAAGAAATACCTTTTAGAGAGTGAAGATGTCACCATTTAACTAAACACAAGTCTCTCATTTCTGTTGTGCAGGACCGGAAGCCGGTGAGTCCAGTTCCGGGCCTCACACTAAGTGAGGCCAAACAAGTTTGGCGGAATGCGGCTCACCCTGCTCTCCAGAACAGGCACAAGGACTTATCGTGGATGGTGGCTCATGAGATCCTCCCGGTCAGGGCGGTTATGCACTCCAGAGGCATGGCCAAAAACCCCATCTGCCCTCGGTCCGGCTGCAATTCCCCGGAAACCGCCCACCACCTGCTCTGGGACTGCAGCACTGCGCGGGACCTGTGGGCCAAGACCGGCTCCCCGTGTATTTCCCATGCCTACCAGCAGGTGGGGCCCAGTTCGGGTACCAGCTCGCCATCCTTGGCATGGGCCGGGGCTTGAAGGACTTGACGGCACAGAAATTTACCTCGCTCTGGCTCACCCTCAACGTCATCAAGGATGCCATCTGGGCCACCAGAAACCTGCTGGTGGGGAAGCGCGTTACGGTAACCCTCCATGCATGCGAGCTAAAGGTAACATCAAGGCTGCAGGGGTACCGGACGACGATATTCGGACGGGGGGGCCGGGGTCGCACAGAGAGGGTCCCGGCAGGCACCGACCCTGGCTGCCCGTAGATGCACCCTAACCATTCTGGCTATGGGAACAGCGGGCCAGCGGGCCGGAGGAGAGGGGATCTCCGCTGAGCCCGTAAAGTAGCATCTCATGTCCCTGTTCTGGAGAGTGGGGTGAAGACCGACTTGATGAGGACTCACCCCCGGTCTTGCACAACAGATGGTTTTTTTTATTGGTTTTTATCCAATAAATTGGTTTTTATGGTGTTTTATCAATGAAATTGGTTTTATTAACATGCATATGAGGCTTGTTTGCTTTTTTAAATTTGTATTTTACTTTTGAAACCGATCACACCTTTTAAACACACCTCAAATATGGACTTTTAAAAACAAGCAAAACACTGTGGTTTTAATCAAATGTTTTTTAACAATGATTGTTTCTTTCATTTTACCATGTGTATTTATTATATATAATATGGCTTGTTTTAATGTGTGCTTGAAAAGAAAAATGTGTGTGAAAGTAAAAATGCAAATGGAAAAAATGTAACTGTTGACAATAAAACTTTTTCGAAAGAAAAAAAATCTGTTCTTATCAGTTTAATATCTGATACGTCCCCCATCCGGGGACTACATATTAAATGGATTTTTAGATCATGGAGCTGGAGCCGGGGCTTGCTCCGTCCACTCCAAGCATCGGCCTGGTATTGCAGTGTCTCCAGGAACGGTGTGCTTTCCCTTTTTGGGGATTGCCGTTTATTGTGTCGAATAGCAGAACAAGGAATGAGATCTGCCATGCTGTGGTGTATTGCGAACTTTTTTCCTGATGCGCCCTCCTGGGGTCTTGGACTCTTCCACGAACGATGCACCCACCTGAGGTCTTTCACAGACGAGGTGATGCATCGAATCAGGTGTGTTTGGTTAAAGAGAGTCATCTAAAACCGGCGTTGGGAAGCACCGGCCCATGAGCTTGGCAGTTTCCAGGCCAGTAACGGAAGGCACCCGTCCTTCCTTTCCTGGAGGGGGGCTAACCATTGGTGTGGACGGTAGAGACGCAAATCATACCTCTGGCTGATCGCCTGGGCCTTCATACTTACCTGGCAAGGGATACACCATGATCAAGAAGGCGGTTCACCCAGGGCGAGGCTTGGCCATTGCACTCCGGCCATGCTGACCCCTGCGAATTCCCCAAATGCGGGAATCTCGACTGCATAATTTATGGTAGTGGGGGACTGCGTTCGCGCTCTCCCCTGAAATTGTTGGTGAAACAAAGGAGAAGAGGTTTTTTCCAGGTTTTTTTTTTTTTTGCATTTCAGAATGGGGAGTTCTATCACATGCGAGGTATGTGTTGTGCGCCTGTGAAACAAAGTCAGTTACGCTCTTGAAAAATCGGACCTTGGTGGGTGGTTCAGTTCGAATATAGCACAGACCTTACTTTGAAAGTCGATTGGACTGACTGCAGCCTAGCTGTAGCTGTCTCCATGTTGTTTGATTGTCCTTTTTCAATTGGTATTAATTTTGTTGTCGCTTACAGCGCCACCGAGTGGCCTGTCGCAGCGCCCTTTTTCACCTGGCCTCTGACTGAGCCCCTGCACAGGTGTGCCGATTTGGGTGAAGGGATCTCATTCCTTCCTGGAGTTATAGCCATTCGAGCCATCTCGGACAAGCCACCTTAGCACGTTTTGAGGTCCCCTCGCCAAGGTGAATGGAAATTTCCACTTTTTTGGGATGATTATTGACAGACAGACTCCAGAGAAGCTTTCTGTGCTGCTTTGGGTGGGACTGGGCCAAATACCTGGCGCTAGGTTGCAAAAGAAGGTTTTTGACAAAATCCCAAATACACGAAAATTCTGTCAGAGCGACGAGCCAATCTGAGACCTGCGTCTGGTTCGGCTCGAGCCAAGGATTCCCATGACATAAGGCACGTGGCTCTGTGACGAACCGTTTGGGAGTTACGAGCGATGCCGTACTTTCCGTCGCTGCATTGCCAGCGTCAGGCCGAGAGTGACGAGGCCCGGTGACGTTGCACACAGGGGAGGGTACTACCATCCCCCAGCGTTTTTAGGTCCCCCAGACTTACCAAAGCCGAGATGGGCATCGCCGTGTCCGGCTTCCTCCCCGCTGCGTCTTAGCGGCATCGCTTCTCGGCCTTTTGGCTAAGATCACGTACCTTGTCAGACGGTTTAGACTGCGATCGCCTCTTGGAGGTTTCCTGACTCGAGATCTTTTTATATCTTGAGTCACACAACTTCGAGAGGTACATTGAACTCTGCTGCTTCGGGCTCCAACAAGTTTTAAGGTAAGGTCCTTTAATTATTTATTTGGTTATTTATTATTGTATTTATTGTTGTTTTAAGTTTCTAGGCTGTTGGTGCCTCCATCATGTCGGCTGCCCGTGCCGGCGTGCGGAGGCACCACAGCGTGCACTTTTGTTTTAAAGAGGTGAATGGCAAGCTCCTAGGGATGTCACGTCTTGACTTCTCCAGAAAGTCCTTTTTTTTTTGGAGCGTCCATTCAGGTATAAGTTTGAGGGCTCGTGTACGTGGGTTAAGGGGACCTGCGCGCTGACCCCAAAAAATTTTGACGGACGCGGCGTCGATGTCTGCCGGCCCACGGGAGACCCCTGACCGGCGCGGGAGGATCTGGACCCCCGAGGGGCCCCGCGGAAGCCCACCCAAATTTGAGGCCCCTACATGCCATTCAGCACTTCTCCACAGGGTGGCGCACGGAGCAGTACACCTCAGGTTTAAAACAGTGGCATTTACCCGAATGGGGGGTGTACGATTTTTTTGCCCACGAAACCTATATTTGTCCATTTGACCTTTAAAGTTACAGAATGACCACGGAACCGATGCGGACCCCCATCGGACCCCCAACCCGGGTCCCACGAACCCATTATTTGTCCATTTGACCATTATATTCACACAATGACTGCGGATCATCTGCAGACCCCTTGCGGACCCCCACCCTGGGTCCCACGAACCCCGTATTTGTCCATTTGACCATTATATTCACACAATGACTGCGGATCATCTGCGGACCACTTGCGGACCCCCACCCTGGGTCCCACGAACCCACTATTTGTCCATTTGACCATTATGTTCACACAATGACTGCGGATCATCTGCGGACCACTTGCGGACCCCCACCCTGGGACCCACGAACCCACTATTTGTCCATTTGACCATTATATTCACGGAATGACCACGGATCACATCCGGAACATTTGCGGACATATCCAAAATTGTGGTGAATGTTAACCAAAATGTCACAGATTTTGCCAAGCTGTAACTCCGCCAAAACGGGGGCAAACTGCACCAAACTCGGGTCAGAGTAAGAACTCCAGAAGGCCTACCGAACACCACTGCCCCCCCCATCCATAACACCCCGGGGGCGGAGTTATGGCCCCCCACATTTTTGATAGTCAAATGGAAGGAAGAGACCTAGCGACTTGAAACTTGGTGACTTGATAGCCCTCGAAGGGCCCTCTCTGAAGCCACCTCCCCCAAGTCGATAGACCCCCGGGGGCTAGAGATATGGACCCGCAAATACAAAAAGTCCCAAAATTTGACCGGCCATAACTCACTCGGAAAGAAGGGAAACAACACCAAACTCTGGTCAAAATTAGACCTTTGGGAGCTCTATCCGACGACACCAGCCCCATGTTCCTATGACCCCGGGCGTCCGAGTTACGGCCCCCCAAAATGTGGGATTTGAACCGTTATAACTCAGGAACCGGACCACCCAGGAACTCGAGGGTGGTCGCATACGGTAGGTAATTTCAGCCCCGGGGTCCACCGCTTCGTGGAGATATTAGCAAGAGAATAGTACCATCCACCCCCCTCGCACCTACTCATCCATGCCGGCCAGGGTGCACCCTCCCCGGCTAGAGAAGGCAGCTCGAGGGGGGTGGAAGTCGGAAGAAAATTTTTTTTATGAGGCCTAGAGAAAACAGTTGTACTGTACTCAGGGCACTCAATGGAATCCATTTTTGTAAGTTTTATCCCATAATACTGTAGAAATATGCATATAAAAAAATGTTGGATTTTGGTTAATTTGCACCACAAATGTTGCAAGTCTTGCAGTATATTAAATAGCAATATTTTTTATTGTCAGTCTATTTCTCAAATCACTTCTAGTCTAATGAACTACACATGGGGCTATTTCATTTGTCACTTAACAGTTACTTTATTTGAAATCTTCCTAATTCCAATTTATCCATAATGTATTGTAAAATACGTTTTATAAAACAAGAGTGCACACTTTGCAGTCTATTTCTCATTCCACTTTTAGTCCAAACAACTTCAAATGGGACTATTTCCTTGGTCACTGACCAGTCTATTTCTCATTCCACTCATAGTCTAATGAACTACATATGGCACTATTTCATGGATCACTTGCCAGTCTATTTCTCATTAATTTTCTAGTCTAATAAACTACATATGGCACTATTTCCTTGATCACTTGCCAGTCTATTTCTCATTCAAAACTTTTAGTCTAATAAACTACAAAAAGTACTATTTCCTTGGTCACTTACCAGTCTATTTCTCATTCCTTTTCTAGTCTAATAAACAATACATTTCACTATTTCAGTCTATTTCTCATTCAACTTCTAGTCTAATAATCAGTTTAACTGGTGATGATGATCGGCCTGAATAAGTTTGAAATAGAAGTGTATTAATGTGAAAACATATGGCACTATTTCATGGATCACTTGCCAGTCTATTTCTCATTCATTTTTATAGTCTAATAAACTACATATGGCACTATTTCCTTGATCACTTGCCAGTTTATTTCTTATTCAAACTTTTAGTCTAATAAGCTACAAAAAGTACTATTTCCTTGGTCACTTACCAGTCAATTTCTCATTCCTTTTCTAGTCTAATAAACAATACATTTCACTATTTCAGTCTATTTCTCATTCAACTTCTAGTCTAATAATCAGTTTAACTGGTGATGATGATCGGCCTGAATAAATTTGAAATAGAAGTGTATTAATGTGAAAACATATGGCACTATTTCATGGATCACTTGCCAGTCTATTTCTCAGTAATTTTATAGTCTAATAAACTACATATGGCACTATTTGCTTGATCCCTTGCCAGTCTATTTCTTATTCAAAACTTTTAGTCTAATACACTACAAAAAGTACTATTTCCTTGGTCACTTACCAGTCAATTTCTCATTCCTTTTCTAGTCTAATAAACAATACATTTCACTATTTCAGTCTATTTCTCATTCAACTTCTAGTCTAATAATCAGTTTAACTGGTTATGATGATCGGCCTGAATACATTTGAAATAGAAGTGTATTAATGTGAAAACATATGGCACTATTTCATGGATCACTTGCCAGTCTATTTCTCATTCATTTCATAGTCTAATAAACTACATATGGCACTATTTCCTTGATCACTTGCCAGTCTATTTCTTATTCAAAACTTTTAGTCTAATAAACTACAAAAAGTACTATTTCCTTGGTCACTTACCAGTCTATTTCTCATTCCTTTTCTAGTCTAATAAACAATACATTTCACTATTTCAGTCTATTTCTCATTCAAATTCTAGTCTAATAATCAGTTTAACTGGTGATGATGATCGGCCTGAATAAGTTTGAAATAGAAGTGTATTAATGTGAAAACATACGGCACTATTTCATGGATCACTTGCCAGTCTATTTCTCATTCATTTTTATAGTCTAATAAACTACATATGGCACTATTTCCTTGATCACTTGCCAGTTTATTTCTTATTCAAACTTTTAGTCTAATAAGCTACAAAAAGTACTATTTCCTTGGTCACTTACCAGACTATTTCTCATTCCTTTTCTAGTCTAATAAACAATACATTTCACTATTTCAGTCTATTTCTCATTCAACTTCTAGTCTAATAATCAGTTTAACTGGTGATGATGATCGGCCTGAATAAATTTGAAATAGAAGTGTATTAATGTGAAAACATATGGCACTATTTCATGGATCACTTGCCAGTCTATTTCTCAGTAATTTTATAGTCTAATAAACTACATATGGCACTTTTTGCCTGATCCCTTGCCAGTCTATTTCTTATTCAAAACTTTTAGTCTAATAAACTACAAAAAGTACTATTTCCTTGGTCACTTACCAGTCAATTTCTCATTCCTTTTCTAGTCTTATAAACAATACATTTCACTATTTCAGTCTATTTCTCATTCAACTTCTAGTCTAATAATCAGTTTAACTGGTTATGATGATCGGCCTGAATACATTTGAAATAGAAGTGTATTTATGTGAAAACATCCTAATTTCAAGTTATTCAAAATATAGTAAAATATGTTTTTATTAAACATTTTATGTATAGAAATACTATATATTTATTATGTATTTATTACATATACCTTTTTATTTACACACACAATATATAAATATGTTTAAATTATTTTTATTACATGTAATATATATGTGTGTGTGTGTGTGTGTGTGTGTGTGTGTGTGTGTGTGTGTGTGTGTGTGTGTGTGTGTGTGTGTGTGTGTGTGAGTGTGTGTGAGTGTGTGTAAAGTAATGACACCTTAATTCAATTTCAAATATTTATTGAACTTTTTGTTTTGCAGACATTGTAAAGTCAAAATCAAAAATGCCTCAAAGTTCTGTACAAAAAAACACAATATATAAAAAGTATAATAGGAAACATGCATTATATAAGAAAAATAAAATAAATAAATAAACATGTTCAGAAAGATTCAGAGCAAACTGACATTAACCTTAACTATAACTATTTACAAAAAAAAGAAAAAAGAAAAAAGAAAAAAGAAAAATGGAAGAGGCTATCAAAACAAATAAAAAGATAACCTTACTTTTTTATCGTAGAAATAAAAGGAGTAGAACAATTATCATAAAAAATATCAAAACAAACAATTTAAATAGCTACATAAATTATTTACGGGATTTTGTTTTTAATTTCTCCAGTCTCTTTTTTTACTTGCTGCACCAGCTTTTTAGACGCTATTTCCTGTGGTGATTTAAGTGGGGAGTTCTTCACCATCAGTCTGCGTCTGAGGACCATCTTCATTAATGTGCTTCTTTCCTTATAGAAATAATAAGAAAGGCAAAGTGTTAGTGAACATGTCTACTTGTCACAAACAGTTAAACCAATCCATGGGAAATTGTACTTACTGAAGCAGATTTCCAGATTTCCTGGGCTGCACCAAAGGCCTGGTTGGTCTTGTGGGCTGATATCTTTAGAAACAGTGTGAAGTGGCATAAGCTGAGTTTTATTTTAAAGAAAACCATGTGGACAACGAGAGACAGAGAGAAAGAGAACCACTCACATTAATGACAAAGTGGCCTTCTGTAGCTGTCGCACGGGCATCCTCCACCTCTTTAATTGTTAAATTTTGGAACACCCCTCCACGGTGACCATAAATGCTGGCCCAGTAAGTGGTGAGGTGTCCATAAAAAGACCATTGGTCCTTTTTCTCAGGACTAGTCTTCAGACGATCTTCACAGAAAAAAAGAGAAGCATAAAGGATCACATTGATCGCCAAATAATGAGAGGAGAAAGGATTCAAAAACTTACCCAGAATCTCAGAAATAATTTTTTTGGCAGAGTCCCGGCAAGCTCGCAGTGTGGCTTTAGGGATCAGGCGGGCCTCCTTGGCTTGTTTTACAGCCAGCTCGTGGACTGCCACGCTGCGCTTTACTGGGCGGGTCAAGTTCTGGATTTCCCTCCTAATCCCAATGAAAGCCACACGGGAGAGCCGGCATGTGGGCGGCGGGGTCTCATTAAGATATTTGAGGAACTGTGCCACATTTTTTAGGTAATGGTGCACAGTTGGCTCTGCAATGTTGCATTTCCTTAAAAAAGACAGCCAGGACCGGACCTTTGCCCTGTTGTCCAAAAACATCAAGCTGGCCAGATTGGTCTGGCCAGCTGACATATATGAAATAAAAAATTTTATTCTAAAAATCTTTGAGGACACATTATTTATTAATTTCGGAGTGGGGTTGATGCCCTCCCAATGGGCCCTGGACTCCTCAATGAGCTGATCTGCAAAAAGAAAGCACAAGAGAAGGACCAGGTGAGTCAGGTCGATAACATAGAGGTAAACACTAACAAACATTATTATTATTATTATTATTATTATATTAAATTAAATTAAATATATAATAAATTATATATATATATATATATATATATATATATATACATACATAATATGTGTGTGTATATGTATAATTATATTACTATAATTTTCTAGTCTAATAAACTACAAATGGTACTATTTCCTTGGTCACTTATCAGTCTATTTCTCATTTCTCTTGTAGTCTAACAAACTATAAATGGGGCTATTTCCTTGGTTCACTTACCAGTCTATTTCTAATTCAACTTCTAGTCTAATGAACAACAAATGAGATTATTTCCTTGGTTCACTTACCAGTCTATTTCTCAGGTAACTTCTAGTCTAATAATCTACAAATAGGAGATTTATTAATGAAAGTTATTGTATGGTGTTATCAAAGTGACAAGTGTCATACTCACTTAGGGCTGGCACGTGGTCCGGAAAGGGGTATGGTGCATCGGAGGAGTGGGCCTTCTTTGAAGGCCCGGCGACCTCCTCCTCGGGTCCTGTGGCTGGCTCTGCCTCAGGCCTGGTGGCTGGCTCTTCATCTAGTCTGTCAACCTGCGACTCTGAGCACTCCTCCTCCCCAGGGCTGTTGAGGGCCGATAGCAGACTATGTGTTGCCCGTGCAACCTGCCTAGAGGGGGTGGGATTTGACCGCTTCCTCAGCTGCCGGTACCGCCGTGAGAAGCTCTCCCAGAAGCAATGGATAGGAGAAGCTTGCGCTCCTTCACATTCCGCACCTTGTGAAAGACACGAAGGTGTTGGCTTAGCTGATTATAGCCACGAAAGCACAAGGGACAGTCGTCCAAAGCCATATCTACTTTTGTTAAAACACTAAAGGATGAATAGCAAAAGGATGAATGCAAGGGACACTGCCCAAGCATTGGTTACTTATATAACTTTTTAGGTCCCATTTGTAGTCTGTTAATACAACTTTGAGTCTAATACATTAGAGAGCACAATTTGCAGTCTATTTCTCATTACACTTCTAGTTTAATAAACTACAAATTTGACTATTCCTTTGATTCACTCACCAGTCTATTTTTCATTCTTTTTCTAGTCTAATAAACTACAAATGGGACTATTCCCTTGGATCACTTACCAGTCTATTTCTCATTCAACTTCTAGTCTAATAAACTACAAATAGTACTATTTCCTTGGTCACCTACCAGTCTATTTCTCATTCATTTTCTAGTCTGATAAACTACAAATATGACTATTTCCTTGATTCAGTTACCAGTCTATTTTTCATACCAACTCTAGTCTAAGAAACTACAAATGGAACTATTTTCTTGGTGACTTACCAGTCTATTTCTCATTCCACTTTTAGTCTAATAAACTGTAAATTACCTTGGTCCCTTACCAGTCTATTTCCCATTAATTTTCTAGTCTAATGACTAATGACATCCACCCCCCTCGCACCTACTCATCCATGCCGGCCAGGGTGCACAGGGGAAGTCGTGGCCTGGTGGTTAGAGAGTCGGACTCCCAATCGAAGGGTTGTGGGTTCGAGTCCCGGGCCGGCAGGAATTGTGGGTGGGGGGAGTGCATGTACAGTTCTCTCTCCACCTTCAATACCACGACTGAGGTGCCCTTGAGCAAGGCACCGAACCCCCAACTGCTCCCCGGGCGCCGCAGCATAAATGGCTGCCCACTGCTCCGGGTGTGTGTTCACAGTGTGTGTGTGTGTTCACTGCTCTGTGTGTGTGCACTTCGGATGGGTTAAATGCAGAGCACAAATTCTGAGTATGGGTCACCATACTTGGCCGAATGTCACTTCACTTCACTTCACTTCCCGGCTAGAGAAGGCAGCTCGAGGGGGGTGGAAGTCGGAAGAAAATTTTTTTATGAGGCCTAGAGAAAACAGTTGTACTGAACTCAGGGCACTCAGAGGAATCCATTTTTGTAAGTTTTATCCGATAATACTGTAGAATTTGCATAAAAATGAGCGTTGAATTTTGGCACACATGTGCACCACATGTGGTGCGTATCTCACTTTTCATTAAATAGCAACTGTATTGGCAACAAGGAATGAGATCTGCCATGCTGTGGTGTATTGCGAACTTTTTTCCTGATGCGCCCTCCTGGGGTCTTGGACTCTTCCATGAACGATGCACCCACCTGAGGTCTTTCACAGACGAGGTGATGCACCGAATCAGGTGTGTTTGGTTAAAGAGAGTCATCTAAAACCGGCGTTGGGAAGCACCGGCCCATGAGCTTGGCAGTTTCCAGGCCAGAAACGGAAGGCACCCGTCCTTCCTTTCCTGGTGGGGGGCTAACCGTTGGTGTGGACGGTAGAGACGCAAATCATACCTCTGGCTGACCGCCTGGGACTTCATACTTACCTGGCAGGGGAGACACAATAATCAAGAAGGCGGTTCACCTAGGGCGAGGCTTGCCCATTGCACTCCGGCCATGCTGACCCCTGCGAATTCCCCAAATGCGGGAATCTAGAGCTGCATAATTTATGGTAGTGGGGGACTGTGTTCGCGCTCTCCCCTGAAATTGTTGTTGAAACAAAGCAGAAGAGGTTTTTTTCCAGGGTTTTTTTTTTTTTTTGCGTTTCAGAATGGGGAGTTCTGTCACATGCGAGGTATGTGTTGTGCGCCTGTGAAACAAAGTCAGTTACGCTCTTGAAAAATCGGACCCTGGTGGGTGGTTCAGTTCGAATATAGCACAGACCTTACTTTGAAAGTCGATTGGACTGACTGCAGCCTAGCTGTAGCTGTCTCCATGTTGTTTGGTTGTCCTTTTTCAATTGGTATTAATTTTGTTGTCACTTACAGCGCCACCGAGTGGCCTGTCGCAGCGCCCTTTTTCACTTGGCCTCTGACTGAGCCCCTGCACAGGTGTGCCGATTTGGGTGAAGGGATCTCATTCCTTCCTGGAGTTATAGCCATTCGAGCCATCTCGGACACGCCACCTTAGCACGTTTTGAGGTCCCCTCGCCAAGGTGAATGGAAATTTCCACTTTTTTGGGATGATTATTGACAGGCAGACTCCAAAGAAGCTTTCTGTGCTGCTCTGGGTGGGACTGGGCCAAATACCTGGCGCTAGGTTGCAAAAGAAGGTTTTCGACAAAATCCCAAATACCCGAAATATCCGTCAGAGCGACGAGCCAATCTGAGACCTGCGTCTGGTTCGGCTCGAGCCAAGGATTCCCATGACATAAGGCACGTGGCTCTGTGACGAACCGTTTGGGAATTACGAGCGATGCCGTACTTTCCGTCGCTGCAGTGCCAGCGTCAGGCCGAGCGTGACGAGGCCCGGTGACGTTGCAGACAGGGGAGGGTACTACCATCCCCCAGCGTTTTTAGGTCCCCCAGACTTACCAAAGCCGAGATGGGCATCGCCGTGTCCGGCTTCCTCCCCGCTGCGTCTTAGCGGCATCGCTTCTCGGCCTTTTGGCTAAGATCACATATCTTGTCGGACGGTTGAGACTGCGATCGCCTCTTGGAGGTTTCCTGACTAGAGATCTTTTTATATCTTGAGTCACACAACTTCGAGAGGTACATTGAACTCTGCTGCTTCGGGCTAAAACAAGTTTTAAGGTAAGGTCTTTTAATTATTTATTTGGTTATTTATTATTGTATTTATTGTTGTTTTAAGTTTTTAGGCTGTTGGTGCCTCCACCATGTCGGCTGCCCCTGCCGGCGTGCGGAGGCACCACAGCGTGCATTTTTTATTCAGGCAGGTTGAGGGGAAGCTCCTTGGAATGTCCCGTATGGACTTTTCCAGCAAGCTGATCCAAAAGACCTTAGCTTTTAGATCTGACGACCTGAATTGTTTGATGACTCTGCCCTTGAACAAAGGATTTGATGTCAGTTTTAAAACCGCTTCCCTGCTTAATGACTTTTGGCAAAGGTTTGATTCAGTTAAAGCCCAGTTCTCCATGTTCACTGTCGAGAAACTTTCTGATAACACACTTAAACTGTGATTGTAAGGATGTTCAATGAAACAGTGACTGGAGATGATATTTATGTTTGGTTGGGTAGATTTTGCACTGTTCGAGGCCAGCCTGTCAAAGTGTTAGATGAAGATGGGATTTGGACATGCTCCTGGCGAATTCCCATTAAACAATGGGAAGACGCTGGGGGCTACCAGGGCCTGAAACATCTGCCTTCCATGATTGTGCTCGGAGAGAACAGAGGCTACATACCAAACTCTGCAGGAAGGGTTGCAGGTTTGGTCATCTCGCTGAAGCATGCCAAGAGTTAGTATGTGGGAAGTGTAGAGAAATTGGTCACAGTTTGATTATTGTACCAATTTCAGACGGTGCAATCTTTGTGGAGAAACAAACCACCTCTACAGAGACTGCCCTAAAAGTTTTGCCAACAAGCTCAAAATGGCCGCCCCACATGGGCAACAAACGAATGAACAAAGGAAAGAGGAGGCGGTCCCTGAGGTTTTGGCGGGAATTTCAAATTCCCAGCCGGCCTCAGGGATTGGGCAGGAAGGAGGAAGTGGGACGGCCACAGGGGCGGAGGCAACGGAACAGGAAATGGTCATGGAAGGAGAGGAAAGTGAGGAAAAAACCAATTCCTCACTAGTAACAGTTTCGGATGGGGTGCAGGAATCTACCGGGAGTGAGACAGAGTGTTCACTCCCTAACGCTCAGGTGCAAAAAAGACCTGCGGGGTCTCCTCTGATTGTAACGGAGGAGAAAAAATCTAGGGCAGCATATAAGC
Source organism: Carassius carassius (assembly GCF_963082965.1). Lineage (NCBI taxonomy): Eukaryota > Metazoa > Chordata > Actinopteri > Cypriniformes > Cyprinidae > Carassius > Carassius carassius. The sequence continues at coordinate 573,079 of NW_026775074.1, forward strand.
TTGATAGTATCGATTCGGTAGATCTGGAGCGCATGTGGCCCCTAGAGTCCCCTAATGAGGAATCCTTTTTGCACATTAAGCTAACAGCATCATCGCCAAAAGAGGCACAAGAGGTTTCCTCTGTGGCCTCTGAAGCGACAGGCATTTGCCCTCCTGATCCCAGCTCGTCTGAGGAAAAGGAAAGGCAAATGCAGCAAGATATAACATGATTTTAATCGTATCTTTGTAGTCTTTTTACTGTCTTCTGTTTTAAATGTCTTATACCTTTTTAACCCTACTGCTCATGGCCCTCACCATCTCTACTATCAATGTAAGAAGTGTGAGGTCCACCATTAGAGCACAGAGTATTTTGTCCCTTTTAAAATCTTTTAAGTCAGATTAGTTTTTATTACAAGAGTGTTCTCTGCCCTTTTTAACTAGGTACAAGAAAATGGAGGAGCTATGGTCCGCAGGAGCCTCCATATGGAGCGGATCAAATTTTAACAAAAATGACGGAGTTGCGGTTTTAATTAATAATCCTAACATCTTGGTGAAGGGCAGCACTGTGGTGAGGCAATGCCGGGCACTTTTAGTAAATCTGACCTTTTTAGACAGGGATTTTAATGTTCTTAATGTATATGGTTTTACGGAAAAGAATGAAAGATATGAGCTTTTAGAAGACTTGCAACCCCACATGCTAGGTAGGGCCCCACTAATGGTAGCAGGGGATTTTAATTGTGTTTTATCCAAAACAGACAGGAAAAGGGTAGGGGAGGATTTTAGAGTGGACAAAACGTCGGTGTTATTGCAGGGTTTAGTCAGAGATTTTAATTTAGTCGACTGTTTTAAAATTTTGCATCAAAGAGAGGAGGGCTTCACCTGGTTCAGTGGTGATAGTACCAAAGCCTCTCGAATCGACTACGTTTTTACAAGGGACTGCCCGCCGACCGATGCTACATTAACCCCCCTCTTTTTCTCTGATCACATAATGCTGTCTTGCACCCTTTCACTGCCCATGGGTGTGACGGTAGGGGGAGGGCTGTGGAAGCTGAACTGTTCCCTGTTGGAAGACAAGGATATAGTTTTAGAATATAGGGAACAGTTCAGCCAATGGCAGACCCTCCAAGACTTTTACGATACACGTGCACAGTGGTGGGAGATGGTAAAGGACCGGACAAGACAGTTTTTTAGAAAGATAGGGAAAGAAAAGAAGAGTAGGGAAAAGAAACGCATGTTGGGGTTGCAGAAAAGACTACAAAGGTATTTTAATCTTTTAAATAATGGTTTTGATTTTATCGACGAAATTCAGGAAGTAAAAAAAGAAATGTCAGTTTTAGCCAATATAAAAAGTAAAGGGGTCCTTTTAAGAAGTAAAGAGAGAGAAATAGAAAAAGGCGAAAAGTGTACCAGATATTTTTTTAAGAAAATAATAACAAGGGGTGGGGGATTAACCAGGGTTAAAACAGGGGATAGGGAGGTTAACACAACAAAAGAGATTTTAGAGGATGTGGAAAAATTTTATGGGGCATTATATAGTTTTAAAAAGGTACACTTTGACACTGCAAAAGAAGTTTTAAATTTTATTGAGGAAAGGGTTGACTGTCAAAATGAGATTTTAACCCAAGATTTTAACATCTTAGAAATCCAAAAAGCACTTGGAGGTTTTAAGAAGGGGAAGTCCCCAGGAGTGGATGGACTTCCCCTAGAGTTTTATCTAACATTTTGGGACATTTTAGGACAAGAGCTTTTGACAGTTTTTAAAGAGTTTGAGACCCTCGACATACTTCCAGACAGTTTTAGAATAGGGATAGTTTCTTTACTTCACAAAAAAGGTGACCGGACTGACTTAAAAAACTGGAGACCCATAACACTTTTAAATTTTGATTATAAACTTTTTAGCAAAATTTTAGCAACACGCATGTCAACGGCTTTAGAGGACGTGATTCACCCGGATCAAGCTTGTTCTGTGCCCGGAAGAAAGATAACAGACAGCCTAGTACTGATCAGAGACGCCATCTGTTATGCGAGAGACAGAAATATTCGGCTAGTAGTCCTAAATTTAGACTTTGAAAAAGCATTTGACCGAGTCTCGCACCAGTACCTTTTTCAGGTACTGCAAAAAATGGGTTTTCCAACAAAGAGGTTTGTAGCCAGGGTGGGACTGCTGTACAAGGGACTAGTCAGCAAATACCTTGTAAACGGGCATCTTTCCAAAACTGTGAACATACACAGTGGTGTCCATCAGGGATGTCCTTTATCTCCTCTCCTGTATGTGGCTTGTATCGAGCCACTGGCACAGATCTTGAGAAAGGATAAATGGGTCAAAGGACTGGACGTTCCTGGGACGGGTGGACTGACAGCGACTTGTGCCTTATACATGGGCGATGTTACTCTTTTAACCACGGACATTTTATCTATACGAAGAGCACTGGACTTGACTGACTGGTACGGTCGGGCCTCGGGCGCCAAACTCAATAGAAACAAGTCTGAGGCCCAGCTCTTCGGGCCGTGGGGGGACGTGGACACAGGAGGACTTTAAAATTTTAGGTGTTAAATTTGATAAAGAGGGTGGAGGACGGGAAAACTGAACTGACTTGCTAGGGAAAGTTAGGAAAAGACTAGGGTTTTGGGAACTAAGACAGTTGACGATTGAAGGTAAAATTTTTATTTTTAAATATGTGATTTTACCTCTGATTTTACTTGTCTGTTCTGTTTTTGGCCCCCTCGGTGGTTCCTGGTGAAACTGGAGAGGGCGGTGTTTTACTTCCTGTGGGGGTCCAAGTGGGAGTGCCTGAAGAGGGAGACAGTCAAGAAAAGGCCAGAGAACGTTGGAAAAGGCCTCCCAGACCCCCACCTGTTTTTAGGCAGCCGCTTCACCGCCTTGCACATCAGTTATGCCATGACCCCATCCAAAGAAAACAAGACGGCTGCAATGGCGCTATTTTGGATGGGGTCTTACCTAAGAACTTTGAAAATTTTACCAGTAGATTTGAAAACCCCAGTGTCTTTTAACTTGCCTAAAGACTACAGTTTTATAAAAAAGTTTTTAAAGAAATACCTTTTAGAGAGTGAAGATGTCACCATTTAACTAAACACAAGTCTCTCATTTCTGTTGTGCAGGACCGGAAACCGGTGAGTCCAGTTCCGGGTCTCACACTAAGTGAGGCCAAACAAGTTTGGTGGAATGCGGCTCACCCTGCTCTCCAGAACAGGCACAAGGACTTATCGTGGATGGTGGCTCATGAGATCCTCCCGGTCAGGGCGGTTATGCACTCCAGAGGCATGGCCAAAAACCCCATCTGCCCTCGGTCCGGCTGCAATTACCCGGAGACCGCCCACCACCTGCTCTGGGACTGCAGCACTGCGCGGGACCTGTGGGCCAAGACCGGCTCCCCGTGTATTTCCCGTGCCTACCAGCAGGTGGGGCCCAGTTCGGGTACCAGCTCGCCATCCTTGGCGTGGGCCGGGGCTTGAAGGACTTGACGGCACAGAAATTTACCTCGCTCTGGCTCACCCTCAACGTCATCAAGGATGCCATCTGGGCCACCAGAAACCTGCTGGTGGGGAAGCGCGTTACGGTAACCCTCCATGCATGCGAGCTAAAGGTAACATCAAGGCTGCAGGGGTACCGGACGACGATATTCGGACGGGGGGGCCGGGGTCGCACAGAGAGGGTCCCGGCAGGCACCGACCCTGGCTGCCCGTAGATGCACCCTAACCATTCTGGCTACGGGAACAGCGGGCCAGCGGGCCGGAGGAGAGGGGATCTCCGCTGAGCCCGTAAAGTAGCATCTCATGTCCCTGTTCTGGAGAGTGGGGTGAAGACCGACTTGATGAGGACTCACCCCCGGTCTTGCACAACAGATGTTTTTTTTTATTGGTTTTTATCCAATAAATTGGTTTTTATGGTGTTTTATCAATGAAATTGGTTTTATTAACATGCATATGAGGCTTGTTTGTTTTTTTAAATTTGTATTTTACTTTTGAAACCGATCGCACCTTTTAAACACACCTCAAATATGGACTTTTAAAAACAAGCAAAATACTGTGGTTTTAATCAAATGTTTTTTAACAATGATTGTTTCTTTCATTTTACCATGTGTATTTATTATATATAATATGGCTTGTTTTAATGTGTGCTTGAAAAGAAAAATGTGTGTGAAAGTAAAAATGCAAATGGAAAAAATGTAACTGTTGACAATAAAACTTTTTCCAAAGAAAAAAAATCTGTTCTTATCAGTTTAATATCTGATACGTCCCCCATCCGGGGACTACATATTAAATGGATTTTTAGATCATGGAGCTGTAGCCGGGGCTTGCTCCGTCCACTCCAAGCATCGGCTTGGTATTGCAGTGTCTCCAGGAACGGTGTGCTTTCCCTTTTTGGGGATTGCCGTTTATTGTGTCGAATAGCAGAACAAGGAATGAGATCTGCCATGCTGTGGTGTATTGCGAACTTTTTTCCTGATGCGCCCTCCTGGGATCTTGGACTCTTCCACGAACGATGCACCCACCTGAGGTCTTTCACAGACGAGGTGATGCATCGAATCAGGTGTGTTTGGTTAAAGAGAGTCATCTAAAACCGGCGTTGGGAATCACCGGCCCATGAGCTTGGCAGTTTCCAGGCCAGTAACGGAAGGCACCCGTCCTTCCTTTCCTGGAGGGGGGCTAACCATTGGTGTGGACGGTAGAGACGCAAATCATACCTCTGGCTGATCGCCTGGGCCTTCATACTTACCTGGCAAGGGATACACCATGATCAAGAAGGCGGTTCACCCAGGGCGAGGCTTGGCCATTGCACTCCGGCCATGCTGACCCCTGCGAATTCCCCAAATGCGGGAATCTCGACTGCATAATTTATGGTAGTGGGGGACTGCGTTCGCGCTCTCCCCTGAAATTGTTGGTGAAACAAAGCAGAAGAGGTTTTTTCCAGGTTTTTTTTTTTTTTTGCATTTCAGAATGGGGAGTTCTACCACATGCGAGGTATGTGTTGTGCGCCTGTGAAACAAAGTCAGTTACGCTCTTGAAAAATCGGACCTTGGTGGGTGGTTCAGTTCGAATATAGCACAGACCTTACTTTGAAAGTCGATTGGACTGACTGCAGCCTAGCTGTAGCTGTCTCCATGTTGTTTGATTGTCCTTTTTCAATTGGTATTAATTTTGTTGTCGCTTACAGCGCCACCGAGTGGCCTGTCGCAGCGCCCTTTTTCACCTGGCCTCTGACTGAGCCCCTGCACAGGTGTGCCGATTTGGGTGAAGGGATCTCATTCCTTCCTGGAGTTATAGCCATTCAAGCCATCTCGGACACGCCACGTTAGCACGTTTTGAGGTCCCCTCGCCAAGGTGAATGGAAATTTCCACTTTTTTGGGATGATTATTGACAGGCAGACTCCAGAGAAGCTTTCTGTGCTGCTTTGGGTGGGACTGGGCCAAATACCTGGCGCTAGGTTCCAAAAGAAGGTTTTCGACAAAATCCCAAATACCCGAAAATTTTGTCAGAGCGACGAGCCAATCTGAGACCTGCGTCTGGTTCGGCTCGAGCCAAGGATTCCCATTACATAAGGCACGTGGCTCTGCGACGAACCGTTTGGGAGTTACGAGCGATGCCGTACTTTCCGTCACTGCAGTGCCAGCATCAGGCCGAGCGTGACGAGTCCCGGTGACGTTGCAGACAGGGGAGGGTACTACCATCCCCCAGCGTTTTTAGGTCCCCCAGACTTACCAAAGCCGAGATGGGCATCGCCGTGTCCGGCTTCCTGCCCGCTGCGTCTTAGCGGCATCGCTTCTCGGCCTTTTGGCTAAGATCACGTACCTTGTCAGACTGTTTAGACTGCGATCGCCTCTTGGAGGTTTCCTGACTCGAGATCTTTTTATATCTTGAGTCACACAACTTCGAGAGGTACATTGAACTCTGCTGCTTCGGGCTCCAACACGTTTTAAGGTAAGGTCTTTTAATTATTTATTTGGTTATTTATTATTGTATTTATTGTTGTTTTAAGTTTCTAGGCTGTTGGTGCCTCCATCATGTCGGCTGCCCGTGCCGGCGTGCGGAGGCACCACAGCGTGCGCTTTTGTTTTAAAGAGGTGAATGGCCAGCTCCTAGGGATGTCACGTCTTGACTTCTCCAGAAAGTCCTTTTTTTTTTGGAGCGTCCATTCAGGTATAAGTTTGAGGGCTCGTGTACGTGGGTTAAGGGGACCTGCGCGCTGACCCCAAAAAATTTTGGACGGACGCGGCGTCGATGTCTGCCGGCCCACGGGAGACCCCTGACCGGCGCAGGAGGATCTGGACCCCCGAGGGGCCCCGCGGAAGCCCACCCAAATTTGAGGCCCCTACATGCCATTCAGCACTTCTCCACAGGGTGGCGCACGGAGCAGTACACCTCAGGTTTAAAACAGTGGCATTTACCCGAATGGGGGGTGTACGATTTTTTGCCCACGAAACCTATATTTGTCCATTTGACCTTTAAAGTTACAGAATGACCACGGAACCGATGCGGACCCCCATCGGACCCCCAACCCGGGTCCCACGAACCCATTATTTGTCCATTTGACCATTATATTCACACAATGACTGCGGATCATCTGCAGACCCCTTGCGGACCCCCACCCTGGGTCCCACGAACCCCGTATTTGTCCATTTGACCATTATATTCACACAATGACTGCGGATCATCTGCGGACCACTTGCGGACCCCCACCCTGGGTCCCACGAACCCACTATTTGTCCATTTGACCATTATGTTCACACAATGACTGCGGATCATCTGCGGACCACTTGCGGACCCCCACCCTGGGTCCCACGAACCCACTATTTGTCCATTTGACCATTATATTCACGGAATGACCACGGATCACATCCGGAACATTTGCGGACATATCCAAAATTGTGGTGAATGTTAACCAAAATGTCACAGATTTTGCCAAGCTGTAACTCCGCCAAAACGGGGCCAAACTGCACCAAACTCGGGTCAGAGTAAGACCTCCAGAAGGCCTACCGAACACCGATGCCCCCCCATCCATAACACCCCGGGGGGCGGAGTTATTGCCCCACACATTTTTGATAGTCAAATGGAAGGAAGAGACCTAGCAACTTGAAACTCGGTGACTTGATAGCCCTCAAAGGGCCCTCTCTGAAGCCACCTCCCTCAAGTCGATAGACCCCCGGGGGCCAGAGATACGGGCCCGCAAATGCAAGAAGTCCCAAAATTTGACCGGCAATAACTCACCCAAAAAGAGAGGAAAAAACACCAAACTCAGGTCAAAATTAGACCTTTGGGAGCTCTATCCGACTACACCAGCCCCATGTTCCTATGACCCCGGGGGTCCGAGTTACGGCCCCACAAAATGTGGAATTTGAACCGTTATAACTCAGGAACCGGAATACCCAGGAACTCGAGGGTGGTTGCATACGGTAGGCTCCTCGATCTTCTAGGGATCCCCCGAATTTTAGCCTCGGGGTCCACCGCTTCGCGGAGATATTAGCAAAAAAATAGTACCATCCACCCCCCTCATACCTACTCATCCATGCCGGCCAGGGTGCACCCTCCCTGGCTAGAAAAGGCAGCTCGAGGGGGGTGGAAGTCGGAAGAAAATTTTTTTTATGAAGCCTAGAGAAAACACTTGTACTGTACTCAGGGCACTCAGAGGAATCCATTTTTGTAAGTTTTATCCCATTATACTGTAGAAATATGCATAGAAAAAATGTTGGATTTTGGTTAATTTGAACCACAAATGTTGCAAGTCTTGCAGTAAATTAAATAGCAATATTTTTTATTGTCAGTCTATTTCTCAAATCACTTCTAGTCTAATGAACTACACACGGAGCTATTTCATTTGTCACTTAACAGTTTCTTTATTTGAAATCTTCCTAATTCCAATTTATCCATAATGTATTGTAAAATACGTTTTATAAAACAAGAGTGCACACTTTGCAGTCTATTTCTCATTCCACTTTTAGTCCAAACAACTTCAAATGGGACTATTTCCTTGGTCACTGACCAGTCTATTTCTCATTCCACTCATAGTCTAATGAACTACATATGGCACTATTTCATGGATCACTTGCCAGTCTACTTCTCATTCATAACCAAAATGTCACAGACTTTGCCAAGCTGTAACTCCGCCAAAACGGGGCCAAACTGCACCAAACTCGGGTCAGAGTAAGAACTCCAGAAGGCCTACCGAACACCGCTGCCCCCCCCCATCCATAACACCCCGGGGGCGGAGTTATGGCCCCCCACATTTTTGATAGTCAAATGGAAGGAAGAGACCTAGCGACGTGAAACTTGGTCACTTGATAGCCCTCGAAGGGCCCTCTCTGAAGCCACCTCCCCCAAGTCGATAGACCCCCGGGGGCTAGAGATATGGACCCGCAAATACAAAAAGTCCCAAAATTTGACCGGCCATAACTCACTCGGAAAGAAGGGAAACAACACCAAACTCTGGTCAAAATTAGACCTTTGGGAGCTCTATCCGACAACACCAGCCCCATGTTCCTATGACCCCGGGCGTCCGAGTTACGGCCCCCCAAAATGTGGGATTTGAACCGTTATAACTCAGGAACCGGACCACCCAGGAACTCGAGGGTGGTCGCATACGGTAGGTAATTTCAGCCCCGGGGTCCACCGCTTCGTGGAGATATTAGCAAGAGAATAGTACCATCCACCCCCCTCGCACCTACTCATCCATGCCGGCCAGGGTGCACCCTCCCCGGCTAGAGAAGGCAGCTCGAGGGGGGTGGAAGTCGGAAGAAAATTTTTTTTTGGAGGCCTAGAGAAAACAGTTGTACTGTACTCAGGGCACTCAAAGGAATCCATTTTTGTAAGTTTTATCCCATAATACTGTAGAAATATGCATAGAAAAAAATGTAGGATTTTGGTTAATTTGCACCACAAATGTTGCAAGTCTTGCAGTATATTAAATAGCAATATTTTTTATTGTAAGTCTATTTCTCAAATCACTTCTAGTCTAATGAACTACACATGGGGCTATTTCATTTGTCACTTAACAGTTACTTTATTTGAAATCTTCCTAATTCCAATTTATCCATAATGTATTGTAAAATACGTTTTATAAAACAAGAGTGCACACTTTGCAGTCTATTTCTCATTCCACTTTTAGTCCAAACAACTTCAAATGGGACTATTTCCTTGGTCACTGACCAGTCTATTTCTCATTCCACTCATAGTCTAATGAACTACATATGGCACTATTTCATGGATCACTTGCCAGTCTATTTCTCAGTAATTTTCTAGTCTAATAAACTACATATGGCACTATTTGCTTGATCCCTTGCCAGTCTATTTCTTATTCAAAACTTTTAGTCTAATAAACTACAAAAAGTACTATTTCCTTGGTCACTTACCAGTCAATTTCTCATTCCTTTTCTAGTCTAATAAACAATACATTTCACTATTTCAGTCTATTTCTCATTCAACTTCTAGTCTAATAATCAGTTTAACTGGTTATGATGATCGGCCTGAATACATTTGAAATAGAAGTGTATTAATGTGAAAACATATGGCACTATTTCATGGATCACTTGCCAGTCTATTTCTCATTCATTTCATAGTCTAATAAACTACATATGGCACTATTTCCTTGATCACTTGCCAGTCTATTTCTTATTCAAAACTTTTAGTCTAATAAACTACAAAAAAGTACTATTTCCTTGGTCACTTACCAGTCTATTTCTCATTCCTTTTCTAGTCTAATAAACAATACATTTCACTATTTCAGTCTATTTCTCATTCAACTTCTAGTATAATAATCAGTTTAACTGGTGATGATGATCGGCCTGAATAAGTTTGAAATAGAAGTGTATTAATGTGAAAACATATGGCACTATTACATGGATCACTTGCCAGTCTATTTCTCATTCATTTTTATAGTCTAATAAACTACATATGGCACTATTTCCTTGATCACTTGCCAGTTTATTTCTTATTCAAACTTTTAGTCTAATAAGCTACAAAAAGTACTATTTCCTTGGTCACTTACCAGTCAATTTCTCATTCCTTTTCTAGTCTAATAAACAATACATTTCACTATTTCAGTCTATTTCTCATTCAACTTCTAGTCTAATAATCAGTTTAACTGGTTATGATGATCGGCCTGAATACATTTGAAATAGAAGTGTATTTATGTGAAAACATCCTAATTTCAAGTTATTCAAAATATAGTAAAATATGTTTTTATTAAACATTTTATGTATAGAAATACTATATATTTATTATGTATTTATTACATATACCTTTTATTTACACACACATTATATAAATATGTTTAAATTATTTTTATTACATGTAATATATATGTGTGTGTGTGTGTGTGTGTGTGTGTGTGTGTGTGTGTGTGTGTGTGTGTGTGTGTGAGTGTGTGTGAGTGTGTGTAAAGTAATGACACCTTAATTCAATTTCAAATATTTATTGAACTTTTTGTTTTGCAGACATTGTAAAGTCAAAATCAAAAATGCCTCAAAGTTCTGTACAAAAAAACACAATATATAAAAAGTATAATAGGAAACATGCATTATATAAGAAAAATAAAATAAATAAATAAACATGTTCAGAAAGATTCAGAGCAAACTGACATTAACCTTAACTATAACTATTTACAAAAAAAGAAAAAAGAAAAAAGAAAAATGGAAGAGGCTATCAAAACAAATAAAAAGATAACCTTACTTTTTTATCGTAGAAATAAAAGGAGTAGAACAATTATCATAAAAAACATCAAAACAAACAATTTAAATAGCTACATAAATTATTTATGGGATTTTTTTTTAAATTTCTCCAGTCTCTTTTTTTACTTGCTGCACCAGCTTTTTAGACGCTATTTCCTGTGGTGATTTAAGTGGGGAGTTCTTCACCATCAGTCTGCGTCTGAGGACCATCTTCATTAATGTGCTTCTTTCCTTATAGAAATAATAAGAAAGGCAAAGTGTTAGTGAACATGTCTACTTGTCACAAACAGTTAAACCAATCCATGGGAAATTGTACTTACTGAAGCAGATTTCCCAGACTTCTGGCCTTCTTCGGCATCGGGAGGGCTGTCGGAGAGCGTTGGGCTGGTGGATGAGGACTTTTCCTCAGCTGGCATCTTGTGGGGTTTTGTCGTCTTTCTTCTCTTGGCACCTTGCTGCCTTGGACTATCAGCTTCCTCACCCACCACAGCTGTATCAAAGAGGCGACGGTGTTCTGCTGCCTGCTTTGCATTAAGGTTGAGGGCATAAAACCTGTCAGCTGTGGTGGTGTCGTGGCACATGAACTGTGCCACTTTGTGCCTATCTTCTGGGCAGTGAGTGTTCTTTGCCTTTTTGGAGAGAGAACAGCATAGGCAAAGAGTTAGAAAAAAAACACACCAGAAACTCATAAAGCCGGGACAAGTACAGGAATGCTTACATGGGTGGCGATGGCAGTCCTCACATCAGTAAATGTGGGTGTGCCTGGTAACCCCATGCTCGCCCACGCATCCTGAAAATACTTGTTCAAGTTTTTGCAGGAGCTGGCCTTTGAGGTAAAGAAGAAGTAGTTTGCAACTCGTCCCCCTACCAAGTTGGACCGGAGTGAAAGGAATTCCTCAAGCCACCCATACTCCTCCTGGTCCAGGGCCAGCTGGGCTGCACCAAAGGCCTGGTTGGTCTTGTGGGCTGATATCTTTAGAAACAGTGTGAAGTGGCATAAGCTGAGTTTTATTTTAAAGAAAACCATGTGGACAACGAGAGACAGAGAGAAAGAGAACCACTCACATTAATGACAAAGTGGCCTTCTGTAGCTGTCGCACGGGCATCCTCCACCTCTTTAATTGTTAAATTTTGGAACACCCCTCCACGGTGACCATAAATGCTGGCCCAGTAAGTGGTGAGGTGTCCATAAAAAGACCATTGGTCCTTTTTCTCAGGACTAGTCTTCAGACGATCTTCACAGAAAAAAAGAGAAGCATAAAGGATCACATTGATCGCCAAATAATGAGAGGAGAAAGGATTCAAAAACTTACCCAGAATCTCAGAAATAATTTTTTTGGCAGAGTCCCGGCAAGCTCGCAGTGTGGCTTTAGGGATCAGGCGGGCCTCCTTGGCTTGTTTTACAGCCAGCTCGTGGACTGCCACGCTGCGCTTTACTGGGCGGGTCAAGTTCTGGATTTCCCTCCTAATCCCAATGAAAGCCACACGGGAGAGCCGGCATGTGGGCGGCTGGGTCTCATTAAGATATTTGAGGAACTGTGCCACATTTTTTAGGTAATGGTGCACAGTTGGCTCTGCAATGTTGCATTTCCTTAAAAAAGACAGCCAGGACCGGACCTTTGCCCTGTTGTCCAAAAACATCAAGCTGGCCAGATTGGTCTGGCCAGCTGACATATATGAAATAAAAATTTTTATTCTAAAAATCTTTGAGGACACATTATTTATTAATTTCGGAGTGGGGTTGATGCCCTCCCAGTGGGCCCTGGACTCCTCAATGAGCTGATCTGCAAAAAGAAAGCACAAGAGAAGGACCAGGTGAGTCAGGTCGATAACATAGAGGTAAACACTAACAAACATTATTATTATTATTATTATTATTATATTAAATTAAATTAAATTAAATATATAATAAATTATATATATATATATATATATATATATATATATATATATATATATATATATATATATATACATACATAATATGTGTGTGTATATGTATAATTATATTACTATAATTTTCTAGTCTAATAAACTACAAATGGTACTATTTCCTTGGTCACTTATCAGTCTATTTCTCATTTCTCTTGTAGTCTAACAAACTATAAATGGGGCTATTTCCTTGGTTCACTTACCAGTCTATTTCTAATTCAACTTCTAGTCTAATGAACAACAAATGAGATTATTTCCTTGGTTCACTTACCAGTCTATTTCTCAGGTAACTTCTAGTCTAATAATCTACAAATAGGAGATTTATTAATGAAAGTTATTGTATGGTGTTATCAAAGTGACAAGTGTCATACTCACTTAGGGCTGGCACGTGGTCCGGAAAGGGGTATGGTGCATCGGAGGAGTGGGCCTTCTTTGAAGGCCCGGCGACCTCCTCCTCGGGTCCTGTGGCTGGCTCTGCCTCAGGCCTGGTGGCTGGCTCTTCATCTAGTCTGTCAACCTGCGACTCTGAGCACTCCTCCTCCCCAGGGCTGTTGAGGGCCGATAGCAGACTATGTGTTGCCCGTGCAACCTGCCTAGAGGGGGTGGGATTTGACCGCTTCCTCAGCTGCCGGTACCGCCGTGAGAAGCTCTCCCAGAAGCAATGGATAGGAGAAGCTTGCGCTCCTTCACATTCCGCACCTTGTGAAAGACACGAAGGTGTTGGCTTAGCTGATTATAGCCACGAAAGCACAAGGGACAGTCGTCCAAAGCCATATCTACTTTTGTTAAAACACTAAAGGATGAATAGCAAAAGGATGAATGCAAGGGACACTGCCCAAGCATTGGTTACTTATATAACTTTTTAGGTCCCATTTGTAGTCTGTTAATACAACTTTGAGTCTAATACATTAGAGAGCACAATTTGCAGTCTATTTCTCATTACACTTCTAGTTTAATAAACTACAAATTTGACTATTCCTTTGATTCACTCACCAGTCTATTTTTCATTCTTTTTCTAGTCTAATAAACTACAAATGGGACTATTCCCTTGGATCACTTACCAGTCTATTTCTCATTCAACTTCTAGTCTAATAAACTACAAATAGTACTATTTCCTTGGTCACCTACCAGTCTATTTCTCATTCATTTTCTAGTCTGATAAACTACAAATATGACTATTTCCTTGATTCAGTTACCAGTCTATTTTTCATACCACCTCTAGTCTAAGAAACTACAAATGGAACTATTTTCTTGGTGACTTACCAGTCTATTTCTCATTCCACTTTTAGTCTAATAAACTGTAAATTACCTTGGTCCCTTACCAGTCTATTTCCCATTCATTTTCTAGTCTAATGACTAATGACATCCACCCCCCTCGCACCTACTCATCCATGCCGGCCAGGGTGCACCCTCCCCGGCTAGAGAAGGCAGCTTGAGGGGGGTGGAAGTCGGAAGAAAATTTTTTTTATGAGGCCTAGAGAAAACACTTGTACTGTACTCAGAGCACTCAGGGAATCCATTTTTGTAAGTTTTATCCCATTTTACTGTAGAAATATGCATAGAAAAAAGTCAGACCAGGGGGCTGTCTATCCGACGACACTAGCCCCATGTCCCCATGACCCCGGGGGTCAAAACGGCCAAAACGGGGCCAAACTGCACCAAACTCCGGACGGAGTAAGACCTCCAGAAGGCCTACCGAACACCGCTGTCCCCCCATCCATAACACCCCGGGGGGCGAATTTATGGCCCCCCACATTTTTGATAGTCAAATGGAAGGAAGAGACCTAGCAACTTGAAACTCGGTGACTTGATAGCCCTCAAAGGGCCCTGTCTGAAGCCACCTCCCCCAAGTCGAAAGACCCCCGGGAGCCAGAGATATGGACCCGCAAATGCAAAAAGTCCCAAAATTTGACCGGCCATAACTCACTCGAAAAGAGGAGAAACAACACCAAACTCTGGTCAAAATTAGACCTTTGGGAGCTCTATCCGACGACACTAGCCCCATGTCCCTATGACCCCGGGGGTCCGAGTTACGGCCCCCCAAAATGTGGAATTTGAACCATTATAACTCAGGAACTGGACCACCCAGGAACTCGAGGGTGGTCGCATACGGTAGGCCCCTCAAGCCTCTAGGGATCCCCCGAATTTCAGCCCCGGGTTCCACCGCTTCGCGGAGATATTAGCAAAAAAATAGTACCATCCACCCCCCTCGTACCTACTCATCCATGCCGGCCAGGGTGCACGCTCCCTGGCTAGAAAAGGCAGCTCGAGGGGGGTGGAAGTCGGAAGAAATTTTTTATGAGACCTAGAGAAAACACTTGTACTGTACTCAGGGCACTCAGAGGAATCCATTTTTGTAAGTTTTATCCGATAATACTGTAGAATTTGCATAAAAATGAGCGTTGAATTTTGGCACACATGTGCACCACATGTGGTGCGTATCTCACTTTTCATTAAATAGCAACTGTATTTGCAACAAGGAATGAGATCTGCAATGCTGTGGTGAATTGCGAACTTTTTTCCTGATGCGCCCTCCTGGGGTCTTGGACTCTTCCATGAACGATGCACCCACCTGAGGTCTTTCACAGACGAGGTGATGCACCGAATCAGGTGTGTTTGGTTAAAGAGAGTCATCTAAAACCGGCGTTGGGAAGCACCGGCCCATGAGCTTGGCAGTTTCCAGGCCAGAAACGGAAGGCACCCGTCCTTCCTTTCCTGGAGGGGGGCTAACCGTTGGTGTGGACGGTAGAGACGCAAATCATACCTCTGGCTGACCGCCTGGGACTTCATACTTACCTGGCAGGGGAGACACCATAATCAAGAAGGCGGTTCACCTAGGGCGAGGCTTGCCCATTGCACTCCGGCCATGCTGACCCCTGCGAATTCCCCAAATGCGGGAATCTAGAGCTGCATAATTTATGGTAGTGGGGGACTGTGTTCGCGCTCTCCCCTGAAATTGTTGTTGAAACAAAGCAGAAGAGGTTTTTTTCCAGGGTTTTTTTTTTTTTTCGCGTTTCAGAATGGGGAGTTCTGTCACATGCGAGGTATGTGTTGTGCGCCTGTGAAACAAAGTCAGTTACGCTCTTGAAAAATCGGACCCTGGTGGGTGGTTCAGTTCGAATATAGCACAGACCTTACTTTGAAAGTCGATTGGACTGACTGCAGCCTAGCTGTAGCTGTCTCCATGTTGTTTGGTTGTCCTTTTTCAATTGGTATTAATTTTGTTGTCACTTACAGCGCCACCGAGTGGCCTGTCGCAGCGCCCTTTTTCACCTGGCCTCTGACTGAGCCCCTGCACAGGTGTGCCGATTTGGGTGAAGGGATCTCATTCCTTCCTGGAGTTATAGCCATTCGAGCCATCTCGGACACGCCACCTTAGCACGTTTTGAGGTCCCCTCGCCAAGGTGAATGGAAATGTCCACCTTTTTGGGATGATTATTGACAGGCAGACTCCAAAGAAGCTTTCTGTGCTGCTTTGGGTGGGACTGGGCCAAATACCTGGCGCTAGGTTGCAAAAGAAGGTTTTCGACAAAATCCCAAATACCCGAAATATCCGTCAGAGCGACGAGCCAATCTGAGACCTGCGTCTGGTTCGGCTCGAGCCAAGGATTCCCATGACATAAGGCACGTGGCTCTGCGACGAACCGTTTGGGAATTACGAGCGATGCCGTACTTTCCGTCGCTGCAGTGCCAGCGTCAGGCCGAGCGTGACGAGGCCCGGTGACGTTGCAGACAGGGGTACTACCATCCCCCAGCGTTTTTAGGTCCCCCAGACTTACCAAAGCCGAGATGGGCATCGCCGTGTCCGGCTTCCTCCCCGCTGCGTCTTAGCGGCATCGCTTCTCGGCCTTTTGGCTAAGATCACATATCTTGTCGGACAGTTGAGACTGCGATCGCCTCTAGGAGGTTTCCTGACTAGAGATCTTTTTATATCTTGAGTCACACAACTTCGAGAGGTACATTGAACTCTGCTGCTTCGGGCTAAAACAAGTTTTAAGGTAAGGTCTTTTAATTATTTATTTGGTTATTTATTATTGTATTTATTGTTGTTTTAAGTTTTTAGGCTGTTGGTGCCTCCACCATGTCGGCTGCCCCTGCCGGCGTGCGGAGGCACCACAGCGTGCGTTTTTTATTCAGGCAGGTTGAGGGGAAGCTCCTTGGAATGTCCCGTATGGACTTTTCCAGCAAGCTGATCCAAAAGACCTTAGCTTTTAGATCTGACGACCTGAATTGTTTGATGACTCTGCCCTTGAACAAAGGATTTGATGTCAGTTTTAAAACCGCTTCCCTGCTTAATGACTTTTGGCAAAGGTTTGATTCAGTTAAAGCCCAGTTCTCCATGTTCACTGTCGAGAAACTTTCTGATAACACACTTAAAACTGTGATTGTAAGGATGTTCAATGAAACAGTGACTGGAGATGATATTTATGTTTGGTTGGGTAGATTTTGCACTGTTCGAGGCCAGCCTGTCAAAGTGTTAGATGAAGATGGGATTTGGACATGCTCCTGGCGAATTCCCATTAAACAATGGGAAGACGCTGGGGGCTACCAGGGCCTGAAACATCTGCCTTCCATGATTGTGCTCGGAGAGAACAGAGGCTACATACCAAACTCTGCAGGAAGGGTTGCAGGTTTGGTCATCTCGCTGAAGCATGCCAAGAATTAGTATGTGGGAAGTGTAGAGAAATTGGTCACAGTTTGATTATTGTACCAATTTCAGACGGTGCAATCTTTGTGGAGAAACAAACCACCTCTACAGAGACTGCCCTAAAAGTTTTGCCAACAAGCTCAAAATGGCCACCCCACATGGGCAACAAACGAATGAACAAAGGAAAGAGGAGGCGGTCCCTGAGGTTTTGGCGGGAATTTCAAATTCCCAGCCGGCCTCAGGGATTGGGCAGGAAGGAGGAAGTGGGACGGCCACAGGGGCGGAGGCAACGGAACAGGAAATGGTCATGGAAGGAGAGGAAAGTGAGGAAAAAAACAATTCCTCACTAGTTACAGTTTCGGATGGGGTGCAGGAATCTACCGGGAGTGAGACAGAGTGTTCACTCCCTAACGCTCAGGTGCAAAAAAGACCTGCGGGGTCTCCTCTGATTGTAACGGAGGAGAAAAAATCTAGGGCAGCATATAAGCTTGATAGTATCGATTCGGTAGATCTGGAGCGCATGTGGCCCCTAGAGTCCCCTAATGAGGTATCCTTTTTGCACATTAAGCTAACAGCATCGTCGCCAAAAGAGCCACAAGAGGTTTCCTCTGTGGCCTCTGAAGCGACAGGCATTTGCCCTCCTGATCCCAGCTCGTCTGAGGAAAAGGAAAGGCAAATGCAACAAGATATAACATGATTTTAATCGTATCTTTGTAGTCTTTTTACTGTCTTCTGTTTTAAATGTCTTATACCTTTTTAACCCTACTGCTCATGGCCCTCACCATCTCTACTATCAATGTAAGAAGTGTGAGGTCCACCATTAGAGCACAGAGTATTTTGTCCCTTTTAAAATCTTTTAAGTCAGATTTGTTTTTATTACAAGAGTGTTCTCTGCCCTTTTTAACTAGGTACAAGAAAATGGAGGAGCTATGGTCCGCAGGAGCCTCCATATGGAGCGGATCAAATTTTAACAAAAATGACGGAGTTGCGGTTTTAATTAATAATCCTAACATCTTGGTGAAGGGCAGCACTGTGGTGAGGCAAGGCCGGGCACTTTTAGTAAATCTGACCTTTTTAGACAGGGATTTTAATGTTCTTAATGTATATGGTTTTACGGAAAAGAATGAAAGATATGAGCTTTTAGAAGACTTGCAACCCCACATGCTAGGTAGGGCCCCCCTAATGGTAGCAGGGGATTTTAATTGTGTTTTATCCAAAACAGACAGGAAAAGGGTAGGGGAGGATTTTAGAGTGGACAAAACGTCGGTGTTATTGCAGGGTTTAGTCAGAGATTTTAATTTAGTCGACTGTTTTAAAATTTTGCATCAAAGAGAGGAGGGCTTCACCTGGTTCAGTGGTGATAGTACCAAAGCCTCTCGAATCGACTACGTTTTTACAAGGGACTGCCCGCCGACCGATGCTACATTAACCCCCCTCTTTTTCTCTGATCACATAATGCTGTCTTGCACCCTTTCACTGCCCATGGGTGTGACGGTAGGGGGAGGGCTGTGGAAGCTGAACTGTTCCCTGTTGGAAGACAAGGATATAGTTTTAGAATATAGTGAAGTGAAGTGAAGTGAAGTGAAGTGACATTCAGCCAAGTATGGTGACCCATACTCAGAATTTGTGCTCTGCATTTAACCCATCCGAAATGCACACACACAGAGCAGTGAACACACACACACACACACTGTGAGCACACACCCGGAGCAGTGGGCAGCCATTTATGCTGCGGCGCCCGGGGAGCAGTTGGGGGTTCGATGCCTTGCTCAAGGGCACCTAAGTCGTGGTATTGAGGGTGGAGAGAGAACTGTACATGCACTCCCCCCACCCACAATTCCTGCCAGCCCGGGACTCGAACTCACAACCTTTCGATTGGGAGTCCGACTCTCTAACCATTAGGCCACGACTTCCCACAACAGTTCAGCCAATGGCAGACCCTCCAAGACTTTTACGATACACGTGCACAGTGGTGGGAGATTGTAAAGGACCGGACAAGACAGTTTTTTAGAAAGATAGGGAAAGAAAAGAAGAGTAGGGAAAAGAAACGCATGTTGGGGTTGCAGAAAAGACTACAAAGGTATTTTAATCTTTTAAATAATGGTTTTGATTTTATCGACGAAATTCAGGAAGTAAAAAAAGAAATGTCAGTTTTAGCCAATATAAAAAGTAAAGGGGTCCTTTTAAGAAGTAAAGAGAGAGAAATAGAAAAAGGCGAAAAGTGTACCAGATATTTTTTTAAGAAAATAATAACAAGGGGTGGGGGGTTAACCAGGGTTAAAACAGGGGATAGGGAGGTTAACACAATAAAAGAGATTTTAGAGGATGTGGAAAAATTTTATGGGGCATTATATAGTTTTAAAAAGGTACACTTTGACACTGCAAAAGAAGTTTTAAATTTTATTGAGGAAAGGGTTGACTGTCAAAATGAGATTTTAACCCAAGATTTTAACATCTTAGAAATCCAAAAAGCACTTGGAGGTTTTAAGAAGGGGAAGTCCCCAGGAGTGGATGGACTTCCCCTAGAGTTTTATCTAACATTTTGGGACATTTTAGGACAAGAGCTTTTGACAGTTTTTAAAGAGTTTGATACCCTCGACATACTTCCAGACAGTTTTAGAATAGGGATAGTTTCTTTACTTCACAAAAAAGGTGACCGGACTGACTTAAAAAACTGGAGACCCATAACACTTTTAAATTTTGATTATAAACTTTTTAGCAAAATTTTAGCAACACGCATGTCAACGGCTTTAGAGGACGTGATTCACCCGGATCAAGCTTGTTCTGTGCCCGGAAGAAAGATAACAGACAGCCTAGTACTGATCAGAGACGCCATCTGTTATGCGAGAGACAGAAATATTCGGCTAGTAGTCCTAAATTTAGACTTTGAAAAAGCATTTGACCGAGTCTCGCACCAGTACCTTTTTCAGGTACTGCAAAAAATGGGTTTTCCAACAAAGAGGTTTGTAGCCTGGGTGGGACTGCTGTACAAGGGACTAGTCAGCAAATTCCTTGTAAACGGGCATCTTTCCAAAACTGTGAACATACACAGTGGTGTCCATCAGGGATGTCCTTTATCTCCTCTCCTGTATGTGGCTTGTATCGAGCCACTGGCACAGATCTTGAGAAAGGATAAATGGGTCAAAGGACTGGACGTTCCTGGGACGGGTGGACTGACAGCGACTTGTGCCTTATACATGGACGATGTTACTCTTTTAACCACGGACATTTTATCTATACGAAGAGCACTGGACTTGACTGACTGGTACGGTCGGGCCTCGGGCGCCAAACTCAATAGAAACAAGTCTGAGGCCCAGCTCTTCGGGCCGTGGGGGGACGTGGACACAGGAGGACTTTAAAATTTTAGGTGTTAAATTTGATAAAGAGGGTGGAGGACGGGAAAACTGGACTGACTTGCTAGGGAAAGTTAGGAAAAGACTAGGGTTTTGGGGACTAAGACAGTTGACGATTGAAGGTAAAATTTTTATTTTTAAATATGTGATTTTACCTCTGATTTTACTTGTCTGTTCTGTTTTTAGCCCCCCTCGGTGGTTCCTGGTGAAACTGGAGAGGGCGGTGTTTTACTTCCTGTGGGGGTCCAAGTGGGAGTGCCTGAAGAGGGAGACAGTCAAGAAAAGGCCAGAGAACGTTGGAAAAGGCCTCCCAGACCCCCACCTGTTTTTAGGCAGCCGCTTCACCGCCTTGCACATCAGTTATGCCATGACCCCATCCAAAGAAAACAAGACGGCTGCAATGGCGCGATTTTGGATGGGGTCTTACCTAAGAACTTTGAAAATTTTACCAGTAGATTTGAAAACCCCAGTGTCTTTTAACTTGCCTAAAGACTACAGTTTTATAAAAAAAGTTTTTAAAGAAATACCTTTTAGAGAGTGAAGATGTCACCATTTAACTAAACACTAGTCTCTCATTTCTGTTGTGCAGGACCATAAACCGGTCAGTCCAGTTCCGGGCCTCACACTAAGTGAGGCCAAACAAGTTTGAAGGACTTGACGGCACAGAAATTTACCTCGCTCTGGCTCACCCTCAACGTCATCAAGGATGCCATCTGGGCCACCAGAAACCTGCTGGTGGGGAAGCGCGTTACGGTAACCCTCCATGCATGCGAGCTAAAGGTAACATCAAGGCTGCAGGGGTACCGGACGACGATATTCGGACGGGGGGGCCGGGGTCGCACAGAGAGGGTCCCGGCAGGCACTGACCCTGGCTGCCCGTAGATGCACCCTAACCATTCTGGCTACGGGAACAGCGGGCCAGCGGGCCGGAGGAGAGGGGATCTCCGCTGAGCCCGTAAAGTAGCATCTCATGTCCCTGTTCTGGAGAGTGGGGTGAAGACCGACTTGATGAGGACTCACCCCCGGTCTTGCACAACAGATGGTTTTTTTTATTGGTTTTTATCCAATAAATTGGTTTTTATGGTGTTTTATCAATGAAATTGGTTTTATTAACATGCATATGAGGCTTGTTTGCTTTTTTAAATTTGTATTTTACTTTTGAAACCGATCGCACCTTTTAAACACACCTCAAATATGGACTTTTAAAAACAAGCAAAACACTGTGGTTTTAATCAAATGTTTTTTAACAATGATTGTTTCTTTCATTTTACCATGTGTATTTATTATATATTATATGGCTTGTTTTAATGTGTGCTTGAAAAGAAAAATGTGTGTGAAAGTAAAAATGCAAATGGAAAAAATGTAACTGTTGACAATAAAACTTTTTCGAAAGAAAAAAAATCTGTTCTTATCAGTTTAATATCTGATACGTCCCCCATCCGGGGACTACATATTAAATGGATTTTTAGATCATGGAGCTGGAGCCGGGGCTTGCTCCGTCCACTCCAAGCATCGGCCTGGTATTGCAGTGTCTCCAGGAACGGTGTGCTTTCCCTTTTTTGGGATTGCCGTTTATTGTGTCGAATAGCAGAACAAGGAATGAGATCTGCCATGCTGTGGTGTATTGCGAACTTTTTTCCTGATGCGCCCTCCTGGGGTCTTGGACTCTTCCACGAACGATGCACCCACCTGAGGTCTTTCACAGACGAGGTGATGCATCGAATCAGGTGTGTTTGGTTAAAGAGAGTCATCTAAAACCGGCGTTGGGAAGCACCGGCCCATGAGCTTGGCAGTTTCCAGGCCAGTAACGGAAGGCACCCGTCCTTCCTTTCCTGGAGGGGGGCTAACCATTGGTGTGGACGGTAGAGACGCAAATCATACCTCTGGCTGATCGCCTGGGCCTTCATACTTACCTGGCAAGGGATACACCATGATCAAGAAGGCGGTTCACCCAGGGCGAGGCTTGGCCATTGCACTCCGGCCATGCTGACCCCTGCGAATTCCCCAAATGCGGGAATCTCGACTGCATAATTTATGGTAGTGGGGGACTGCGTTCGCGCTCTCCCCTGAAATTGTTGGTGAAACAAAGCAGAAGAGGTTTTTTCCAGGTTTTTTTTTTTTTTGCATTTCAGAATGGGGAGTTCTATCACATGCGAGGTATGTGTTGTGCGCCTGTGAAACAAAGTCAGTCACGCTCTTGAAAAATCGGACCTTGGTGGGTGGTTCAGTTCGAATATAGCACAGACCTTACTTTGAAAGTCGATTGGACTGACTGCAGCCTAGCTGTAGCTGTCTCCATGTTGTTTGATTGTCCTTTTTCAATTGGAATTAATTTTGTTGTCGCTTACAGCGCCACCGAGTGGCCTGTCGCAGCGCCCTTTTTCACCTGGCCTCTGACTGAGCCCCTGCACAGGTGTGCCGATTTGGGTGAAGGGATCTCATTCCTTCCTGGAGTTATAGCCATTCGAGCCATCTCGGACAAGCCACCTTAGCACGTTTTGAGGTCCCCTCGCCAAGGTGAATGGAAATTTCCACTTTTTTGGGATGATTATTGACAGACAGACTCCAGAGAAGCTTTCTGTGCTGCTTTGGGTGGGACTGGGCCAAATACCTGGCGCTAGGTTGCAAAAGAAGGTTTTTGACAAAATCCCAAATACACGAAAATTCTGTCAGAGCGACGAGCCAATCTGAGACCTGCGTCTGGTTCGGCTCGAGCCAAGGATTCCCATGACATAAGGCACGTGGCTCTGTGACGAACCGTTTGGGAGTTACGAGCGATGCCGTACTTTCCGTCGCTGCAGTGCCAGCGTCAGGCCGAGAGTGACGAGGCCCGGTGACGTTGCACACAGGGGAGGGTACTACCATCCCCCAGCGTTTTTAGGTCCCCCAGACTTACCAAAGCCGAGATGGGCATCGCCGTGTCCGGCTTCCTCCCCGCTGCGTCTTAGCGGCATCGCTCCTCGGCCTTTTGGCTAAGATCAAGTGCAGCGACGATTGCTATGTCGAGCGGAGATGGTACTTTGCCGACCATGATGGTGTGGTTGAAGAATACTGTACGGATTCAAGTGCTTCAGAATGCTGTCCGGTTTGTAAAGGAAAACTTCAGGAGGGAATTTGTGGTCGTGGACGTCTTGAAAGGAGTCTTCAATGTAGCAGCTTCTTCAGTGTTCTGTCTTCAGGATTTCACAGCACTAGGATTTATGGATCTGACCTTCTTCAATCTAACGGACTGTGTGAGTTTTTTTGAGTCTTGGGGGAAGAAAAAGCACAAGTTGTTGGAAGGATTGAGTTTGCACCCTTTGTTTGCACAGGATTACTTACCTCTCACAGTCCATCTGTATAATCCTTTTGTTGAGGATGTGGAGGTAATGACTTTCCTTGAGAGGCACTGTGAGGTTGTGAAAGGAGGTGAGCGTGTGAGGGATCGGTTTGGGATTTGGACTGGAAAGAGGCGTTTTTTTGTGAAGCTCCGGGTGGATTCAGCGGTCCCTGGAAGCCTGGTTCACCTACCAGGGTCCATTTCCATTGGGCCTAACAGGGGCTTTCTCTACTACCCTGGGCAGCCCGTGTATTGCAGGAGATGTGGTGGAGAAGGACACGTTAAAACAGACTGTGAAGGACAGCGCTGTCGGTTTTGTGGGAAGGCAGACCACGTTGCTTCGGCCTGCCCCGCACCAAACCTTTGTAGCCTTTGCGGCAAGGCCAATCATCTTTACGTACCTGTCCATCAAGAAACAAATCATATGCGAGCATATTGAAGG
Organism: Carassius carassius; assembly: GCF_963082965.1. Taxonomy (NCBI): domain Eukaryota; kingdom Metazoa; phylum Chordata; class Actinopteri; order Cypriniformes; family Cyprinidae; genus Carassius; species Carassius carassius. Next base: position 597,435 of record NW_026775074.1, read on the forward strand.
AAGGTGATGATCTGCAGGCGGACCTGGATGCCATTCTTAGCAGTCTACCAGCAGAAAGGGAGAGGCATCTTCAACAAGCGACAGGTGCGAGTGATCAGAGAAGTATGAGTGCATCAAGTCAGGAGTGTACTGGTATGAAGGAACAAGTGGATGGAGCCGTGGGGGATCTGAAGTGGAGGATGAATGTAACATACCTCCAGGACCAAACCTTTTGTAAGGTTTTCCGGGTATTATTTGCTGGGTGGTGTAATTTAAAAGGATTCTACCAGTCACATTCTGACTGGTGGGAAGGGGTGAAGGAGAGGATTAGGTTTTTTTTGCAGGGCATGGGGTTTAGCTTTGGGGCAGGCTAAGAGGAATCAAGTGCGTCAATGGACTAAAGAATTGCAAGTTTTATGCTCTCAAGGTCTATTGAGCACTGGTCAAGGGTGGAAGAAAGCCAAACTCTTGCAGGATTCTTTGAATGAACATTATAGAGGAGAAGCACAGAAGTTTGTTGTGCAGTCAGGTGTATGTCAGCGTGTGCTAGATGAAAGGCCTACAAAGTTTTTCTTTTCTACTGTGAAGAGCAGGCAGAAGCGTAGCAGTATGGAATGTTTAAATACAGAGAAGGGTAAGGTCTACTCAGTTGAAGGAATGCTGAAGGCTTCAGTTGCCTTTTATAAGGAGCTGTTTGCGAATAGAGAAGTAAGAGAGTCAACAGCGGAGGGGTTTTTAGAGGATCTGGACAGGACCTTGGATAAAGTGGAGGCAGGCAGGTTAGAGAAGGAGGTCACCTTGAAGGAAGTAGAGGTAGCAATTAAGTCCTTGAAGAGAGGCACGTCTCCAGGTGGTGATGGTCTACCGGCTGAATTTTATCAAGCCTTTTTGCCTTTAGTAGGCACTGAACTGATTAAAGTTTATCAGGAAAGTCTGGAAGTGGGGAAATTGCCTTTGTCTATGAGGAGGGGGTTGGTGACCCTCCTGCATAAGAAAAATAGTAAGGAGGATTTGGCAAATTGGCGGCCAATAACTTTACTTACTACTGATTATAAGATTCTGGCAAAAGTCTTAACCATACGGCTTAAGGGGGTGTTAGATTTGGTGGTTCATCCAGATCAAACTTGTGGGGTCCCAGGAAGATCAGGCAGCCTCAATTTAGTTTTGGTCCGGGACTTAATCAGTTGGGCTGAGCAACGTCAGCTTCCTTTGGCAATCCTGAGCCTTGACCAGGAAAAGGCCTTTGATAGGGTTAGCCATTCTTTTTTGTGGTCAGTGTTGGAGAAGCTTGGGTTTGGCCCAGGGTTCATAGCCTGGGTCCAGCTTTTGTATAGTGAGGCTTTCAGTCAGATTAGGATAAACGGGTTCTATTCTGAACCAGTGAAACAGTTGGGTGGTGTGAGGCAAGGGTGTCCTTTGTCACCCTTGTGTTATATACTGTCTTTAGAGCCTCTGATTAGTCGACTACGATTAAAAGCAGCTTTGACTGGTGTAGTAATGCCAGGTGGAGGAGGGTTAAGGCCAAAAGTGTTAGCTTACGCAGATGATATGACAGTCTTTTTGACCACTGAAAAAGATTTTGTAGTGACAGGAGATATTTTGCATAGTTTTTCAGAAGCCACAGGTGCCAAGATAAACGTCAGTAAATCATCAGTGATGTTTGTAGGACGGTGGAGTAAGAGGACTGTGGTTCCAGGAGGGTATACCTTGTGTCAGGATGGCATTAAAATTTTGGGTGTTCGCTTTTTCAAGGTGAATAGTGCACAACAAAATTGGGAGGGGCTGTTGGAATCTTTACAGTCTAAAGTAAGCCGGTGGAGTGTTAGGGATCTGTCACTATGGGGTAGAGTACAGGTAGTGAAGGCAGATGTATTGCCCAGTATTAACTATCTGGCTTATGTTTTTCCCCTACCTTTTTGGCAGGGGAGGAGAATGGAGAAGTTGATTTTTTCTTTTATTTGGAGAGGGAGGACTGAGTTAGTATCAAGAGCGCAGATGTTTCGTCCTCTGGGTGAGGGAGGCAGAGGGGTGCCATGCCTCCCTTGGAAGGTTACGGCTTTGTTTATTGCTTTTGCAGCTCGCCTAGTGGTACAGGCTCTAGAGCATAAAGCACATGTGTTGGCTCACTTTTGGTTGGGCTGGCCTTTGAGGCATTTAACAGGGTGGAGTAATAGGGTACCTTGGTCACTGGATAGGCCTGAACATTATAAAGTGGCGGCAGACATCATTAAAGGGAATCCTTGGTGCTTGGAAGAGTCACTGTTGTTAAATCATAGGAAGCTGTATGATAGGTTGAAGGAGAGCTCTGTTAAGGAAGCTAGAGAGGCAGGGCCTCCAATTGAAGTGAACTGGTTGTCCTTGCAACCAGATTATTTGGTAGGGAGGTGTAAGGATGTGAACTGGTTGGCAGCATTAGGGAGGCTTCCAGTACGGGAGCGTTTATATAGGCATGGTCAGGGCAGATCTCCTTTGTGCCCAGTGGGTTGCGGGGAAGAAGAGACAATTGAGCACGCCTTGTGGTCATGTCCAGGAGCAGTGGCTTTATGGAAAGCAGTCACTGGCTGGTGGAGAGAGTGGGGAGGACCAT